>NC_054378.1:1203750-1805625 GCF_017654675.1 Xenopus laevis
AAAGCTTCAACAATAACATCTTCTTCTTCTGGTATAGGAACCTGAATCTGCTCCCGCAGCAAAGCAGCCATAAGCAATAGCTTAATCTATCAGGCTCTATTAAGGAGTATCAGTATCAACCATCATTAGAACACGTAAAGGTATCAAAATGAGTACAACAGCTCAATTTTCCAGAATACATAAAAAAAAACCAAGATATATTTAGTATATATTATGATTATAAGACAAACTGCATACTTCTCTTGCTTGCCTGTAATTCTGTACAAATTGGGTACAAAATGTTTTATTTGGCTTTCTGCTCCTTCTCTCCCTCCACTTCTCCCTCCTTTCCCCTGCACTTTCCTCCCTCTCTCCTCTCTACTCTCCTGTGGCCCAGCGTCATCTGTAAGAGTTGATGACGCCTGCCTGTAATAGCAGAGAAGGCAGTTGCCTTACCATACAACCCATTGATGCTAAACTCCACTCTTCACCCCCTCCCCTTCGTCTCACCTGCCCACACACTTCTCATCTACTATATAAAGAGAGCCATGAGCTACAGTTCTTATAACCAGAATTCAGACACAGGCATCAAGGGAGATAGAGAAGGGGATACCACACGGAGGAGAAGACTGCAAACAGCGGGACGGAAGGGAAAGACGGACAAGGAGACAGGGGATCTCTGGACTGAATATTCCTCAGCATCCCGGAGACCCCACCAAAAATGTACAGGTCTACGAAAGGCGCCTCAAAGGCTAGAAGGGACCAGATCAATGCAGAGATCCGCAATTTAAAAGAACTCCTTCCTATCTCTGAAGGCGACAAAGTCCGTCTTTCCTACCTTCACATCATGTCCCTTGCTTGCATATATACAAGGAAATCGGTTTTCTTCTCAAAAGGTAAGATCTAAAAAATGTTGTAACATTATAAAGTAACGATTTGCATAGGCATGAACAGTCATTGTAAAGACATTGATTTGTCAAGAATCTTGTACTGCATTCTTAAAAATATATCGTAGCTCCTTTAATATAACAACTGTTGCTATGTGCTATTCAGAAAGCTTTGAGTAATTTTCACTTGTTGCTCAAATAACATTTTCAACAACATTTTTTTTAAACAATCCCAATCTCTATTGGGCTCAACATTTTTACATTATGCTTCCCACCATAACGGCATTCCTAAAGTCGCTGTCCATGGTACTGCACCATAACATAAACTTTTCTAAATCGCTGTCCAGGGTCCTGAAAGTCAATTCAGTACTGCTTGGGAATTTGAATAGAAATGTTGCCAATAGATTTAGCAGCGATAAGCTACATTTTACTTTTTATCCAACAGGGCAACATACGGAGGAATTAGAAGGTCTTCTCTCCAACCAGGACCTGATGGATTTTGTCCATAGTCTTCCTGGGTTTCTACTGACATTCACAAGTGAAGGAAAGCTCATATATGTATCGGAAAATGTAGCTGATCATCTTGGACATTCAATGGTAAGTAAGCAGCACTCTTTACACTTCATTCCGGTTATGGATGCAAAAAATGGGAAAGCAAATCACATAATAGAAGACTGCAGCATACAACACCAGTTTAAAAACGGTTTCATTATTTTTTTTTTGTATCTAAAACCAAAGCTTGAGTTTAATGCCATCCTTCCACTTTTATAGAAACATTAACACTGATTAGGAATGACTTGTCAAGCCTTATTTTGAGAGGTGAAGGTTAGCAAAATTGTACACACAGGGAAACCTTTTCAGAAGCAAGCATAAATATATAGAAGTAGAAACATGTATTTGATTGAAAGCTTATTAATACGTCTTTCTTTTCTTTATAAGGTTGATCTGGTGGCTCAGGGGGACAGCATCTATGACATAATTGACCCTTCTGATCATTTTGTCATGAGGAACCAGCTAGCAATGCCTTCATCTCCAGACAGTGGTGAGTGATTAATTCTACAAGTACAAAGGATAGTTTTTATAGTATAAACATTCATAACTGTATGCTGAAGAACTTATTAGTCCATTTAGTGACCTATAAGCTATTTCTGCTTGAGTTTCTTAGCTAAAAAAGTTCAGTCGAAGCTAAAAAGCTCATGTTTCTTGTTGTTTTGTTTTTCTGCAGAGCGAATGTTCAGGTGCCGATTCAACACCTCAAAGACAGCTAGAAGGCAAAGTGCAGGGAACAAGATGATTCTTATCAGAGGAAGATTTCAGCAACCACCAACTGGTACCTACTGGTCATCCAACCCAGTATTTACAGCTTTCTGCATTCCTCTTGATCCCAAGCCCAACGTGATACAGAGCCATTTATTGGTGGATTTCTTTGAGAGTCAACATGCGAAGGACCTATCCTTGCTGGGTGTGTCAGACAGGTAAGACTTATTTTTGTTTTTGCTGCCACTGGTTTCTTATTCTGTTGCAAATTGCAGCTGAAGTAACATTTTCTTATTCTTTACAGTTCTTTACAGTACTTATGTTATGAAAAAAGTGATCTGATCAACCAGTCCTGGTACAATCTGATACATCCTGAAGATCTTGCTCATCTCTCCAAACAGCATCTTAAACTACGTAAGTTCCTTTTTAGTGGCTAACATCTCACTGGGGAAGGAGACATAAGAAAGTAAATAAGTAGTGCTACTTACTATTTAGTTGGAAAGGAAATATTTCTAGTGCTAAAACAAAATGTCTTTAAATGTAATAATGGGGGTCAAAGTCTTGTGAGAGGCAGAACTGGAAAACCTTTAATAAGGAGAGAGACAAGGGGATAACATCAAGAAAAGAAACAGTTGTCTTTAAGGGGTTAAAAACACTCCACAGCATTGTGACAATATTAACCCTATATTTTTCTGTACAGTGAATGAATCCTGTGAAGGCAGAGCAGAAATGGTTATACGTCTGCAAAGAAAAGATCAACTATGGGTTTGGATGTATTCCATTCTGATACTTGAGGCCAGTGAGGCATCCATCACTTCATACAACTATATAATCAGGTATGTATTCCTACACAGACCATAGAGTCACTGGAAATATTTTGTAATTACTATCTTCAAGGCACTAATGTATCATATACCTATTTTTCTCTCTCCAGCCAGGAAGAAGCCTGGTGCTTAAGGCAGCAGCTGACTTCTGAGGAGACCCCAGTCCCTATTTCAGCAGGGGCATCCTTTTATCAAGATACACTTCTTTCACCAGGAGACCTTTCAAGTCCAGATCAAGTCTTCACCCCCCTTGCAAACACACCAACAAGTGTGGGACAGTCATTTGATTTCTCAGAGCCCATGGCTATTGATTCAGAAGATCCAATTCTTTGTCAGACCACTATCCCTCTTGTGGAAAATGTTGTGCCCCCTGAAGGTCAATCAGAGAATCAGTCTCTCTTCACACTCTTTCGACCAACTTCACATGAGCAGACCTTCAGAAGAGATCAGCTTGGGTCAGTAACACCCAAAGACTTCACCTGCACTCCACCTTATACTCCACACCAAAACTGTTCTTTCCTGTTTGGGACTCTAGAAAACCCTCCTCAAACAACATCTGAGCAAGAAACCACCATCCTTAACCCAGAAATGTATTATTCCTATTGCAGCTCACTCTATGAGAAGCTTCCCCCAACTCCGGATAGTCCAGGGGATGGTGGTGACTGCACAGTAATGAGGGTACCTGAAATTCCAGGACCACTCTATGTGGATCTGCCAATGCTTCCAGAGGGATTAGTCACTCCTGAAACATCACCAATTAACCAGGCTATGTTCAAATATTCTGAGCAGGAGAAGAGTGAGATAGACCTTCTAGTCAAGCAAATTGGTTCTTTGTCCAATGTCTTCAGCGGTGTATCCACAAAAGAACTCTCATCCCCTGATACAATGTTACTGAGTGGCCATGGACTGGCATACAGAAGTGTCTCACTTCCTGCATGTCTTCCTGAAATTGATACTACTTCTTCTTTCCCACGTTCCTGGAAAAGCATTGACCTGTCAATATTCTTAACATGCCAGGACCCATCACTTCCAAGTAGTGGCCACCCAGTCTGCAGCCTATATAAAGACTTACCTGACTCACCCCCTTTTGCAGAAACAGGGTCCCCCTGCAGTGCCCTAGAGGAGGATGAAGTTGGAGGAGATCTCTCTGCCTCCCCATCCATGACCTCGAATGTGACGACTGATCTGTCGCCAGAAGAATGTAGCTTCTTAGAGGAACTGATGTCCTACAAAACAGACCTTGAGGCAGGTGCCTCAGAGATTCAATGTGACCGGTTTAATGATGAGTTGTATCAACTCCAGATTCAGCTGCAAGACGGCTTCCAACAAGGTGAGAAACTGAAGGGGGTGGCTGCTTTATGGGGAAAGGGTTACTTAGTATCCTGTATAATATACAATCACAACTTAGATCAATGGCTTAATTTAGTAGCATGGGCATTACATGGTCCCCAAAAAAACTGATTATTACAGAAATATAGAGAACATAGATTAAGCTACAATCCCAAGAAGGACAGTAAACTAATAAACAATGTTGATGACAAATGGGTTAAGTAGATCATTAATAATTTCTCTTTTTCTCTCCACAGATGGAAGTGGAAAACCTTCGTTTTAAAATAAGTCTGTGACTTGCTTCGATATGTATGGCATATTGTCATATCTTCAGCAGATTTCTGCTACCTTACAAACAATGAAAGAAATATGGCACAAAACATGGAGTAAAATGGCTTTCTGTGCCATAAGCTCCCTTGTTCACTGAAGAACTGTCTTATTTCACTTTTCGCTTTCTTTTCTCTGCTCTTTTTAGATTTTGTGCACGTTTGACATAATACAGATATCTTTTG
The DNA here is from genome assembly GCF_017654675.1 of Xenopus laevis. Classification (NCBI taxonomy): domain Eukaryota; kingdom Metazoa; phylum Chordata; class Amphibia; order Anura; family Pipidae; genus Xenopus; species Xenopus laevis. The sequence continues at coordinate 1,208,539 of NC_054378.1, forward strand.
CCCATGAAAAACAAAGCAGCGGCCCATCCTTCGATACATTCTTTTTTAATATCACATCAGACGACTTATAAGGGAACGAAACTTATAAGTCAAGCAAACAATAAAAATGTTCAAACTAGTTTTTGCAAAACATCTGAAATGAAACACATGGGTTTCATTATTAATTATGGTACTTTTACCTGCTATGTTCAAATATTAAAAAAGTTTTTTTTAAATCTCGAGCAAAAGGATGGGCCGTTGCAATTATATTTGTACAACAAATGTGTGTTAAAATAGCTGGAAGAATAGACCAGAAAGTGGGAAAAAAATTGTTATTGTATAAAGCAGTTGTAAGTAGTCTTACATATCAAAAATGTATTCACTCGTAGTGAAGCTAAAATGATATATACATTTTTATTTCTTGTTCTGGTATAAAAAAAACCTCAGTTTCTATTCAAAGCTCTTTCCAGATGCCAGAGCTGTCCAACTGAAGGCCTGGCCACCAGAAGAAGCCACATTGTATCTTTATGGCCCCTCAACTGAAATCAAGGGTTCTATTGTTTTATTATCATCTGGCCAATGCTCAGTAGACAAAGAGCCCATTACTTAGAAAATAGTTGGACAGCATGGCTGGAAGTGATGCTGAGAAACCGCGGTTCTTTATATCGCTCTAGTAGAACTGAATTTTCTATCCTTGTTCCCCTGTTTGATAACGTTTTAAGACAGAAGGACCATTATTCCTTGTCTGTTCTTCTTCTGAAAATACGTTGCACTTTACTGACCTATTCAGTTTATTAACAAATTTCAGAAAACAATGGGATTACATTAATTCCAGAAAAAAACGTATTGGGAGAAACAAAAGCATACAAACTGTAATATTTGTATTTTGTACTGAAGTTTTTTTTCTTTCCCCCAACATTAAGGGGCCCATTTACTTAGTTCAAGTGAAGGAATAGAGAAAAAATAGTTTGAATGATCGAATATGGCTGCTTCGACCATTGAATGGGCTACTTTGTCCTTCGAACAATTCAAACTAAAAATCATTCGACTATTCGATAGTCGAAGTACTGTCTCTTTAAAATTTTCAATGCATTTTAACCAACTGCACCTTTAAAGTTAAAAAGATGTTGCCTTTACTTATAATTCAAAATATGGGTAATATTTACCAAAAGGTGAACCCAATATTAAACATAATTCAACAGTTTAGGAAATGTCTCTTTTAGTGACTTTTGCAGCCAATATTCTGTTTTATCAATATATCGAATGTCTGATATAGAGGGGAAAGTAAAAAAAAAAAAAAAAAAGTTTACATGTATCAAAATTATGGCACTATGGGGTGCCGTAAGTGATGGCGTAGGATTTTGCTACGAATTAAGTATTAGGATATTTTTTCCTGAATTGCTGTTTTTCAAAGTTTGAGAGAAATGGTAAAAATAAGTAAATGAATTGTACATTTATATATATATATTTATAAAATATACATTTTTATAATGTCTACCATAAGTCGGTTTGTGTTGGGCTGGTGATGTTAAGTCCTGGTCTTGTAAAAACAAAACTGTCTTTTTATAGAGATGATTAAAAAGTTAAAGAAAAACGGTGTTATCTTTATTTTGTCTAGAACATCTCCAAGCTCTCTACCCAAAACTCCCCCTGTAAAATCCAACAAATCCATTGAAGCATTTTTCAGCTTAATGGTGGCAAATAGCTTGTTGCACACAGTCACTCATATTACATTATATACATTTGCAGTTTTTACCCCACTTACAGTACGGTTAACCGACTTCAGAAAGCTTCTAGCTTATAAACACTTCAAAAAGCTTTAAATTATGTGCAATTGGAGGAAAGGCCACATCAATCACAATTCTCCATCTTTCAGTGGGAGGCATATAGTATAAACTCCATCCTGATTGTGCCCGAAGCTGTACCCTTCTTTTCTGCATCTCAATCTTGGGAGCAGTTTTTCAGAAGTTTTTGGTTTGTGGTCCAATATTAGGTCCCGTCTTAGCCAATACAAGGTGATGCACACAAGATGCCTTCTATATATTGTTTCAAGACGATCAAAGCAAATTAACTTTACTATAATGTTTTACTTTCATTGCAGGGACATAGTTTAGCCTTCCATAAAGGCAGCCATACTTTTTAAGATCAGAGTCTTCACCCATATGTCTATGCTAAAGATCAGGCTGATCTAATCATTTGGCCTTTGGGCCAACGATCAGATGACAATTGCTGTAGTAGTCGAGGAAGTTGTCGTCATGAGAAAGAAAGAGGGCTGGTCTGATATCAAGAAAAACATTAGAAACCTCAGATAACGTTTTTTTTCGCATATTTCCTAACCAGAAGAACATCAAACCAGCCTTCTTTCTTTTTCTGGAAAACTTCCTTGACTACGTCAGTCTGAAACGGACCAGCAGGTGGTGGTGTAACAAAATTCATTCATATAAACAGCACACGTACCCCTTAATATCTTGGAATTAAAAAAGAAATAACGTAGGTAAATTGCAGAAGTCCTTAGAATAGCACTCTCGTCAATTTTACATTCACTTATACTTATCCTTTAACTGCTGCATGTAAATCAGATCCGAACGATTACAAAAAATTTTGAAAATGTTATACAAATATTGGGGCAGGGCTATAATTTAACCTAACAGACTGGATCCAAATGAAAACCTGTTAAGCGTCTTCCTCAAAGTTCCATGGGTCTGTTTAGAAAAATAAAACAAGATCTATTACACTGCTGCCTTATATTATATATCTGGAGATCGAAGTAGCAGAACTATGGTCACACACACACACACCATGTTGCTATGTAGGTTACAGAGGGCTACCATGAGGTCAGTAGGTGAGATACCCTATGCTTGATGATATCAGACACTGTGACGGACCCCTTTCTGCAGAAGAGTTTGGGGTGGCCAACATTAGCACTAGTTACTGTAAAATTTGCTTAAAATGAATTATTGACTATGACAGGGCCAAAAGCCTGAAATGCATAAGGCACAGAGTCACATTGAATAAAGTGGTTCTGTGGAGAGAGCACCCGGGTGCAAGCAGTTGAGCAGCAGTGAAGCACTTGTAGAGTGTGGCTGAACTGGGAGGGGAGAATCGAGTGGCACTTTTTCTTTCAATTTTAATTTTGTCTCGTTATCCAGGAAGCCAATCTTGAAAGTGAAAAATGGTGAACACTTGATAGAGGGTCTGAGGTTTCGCATGAACCAAAAATGCCCAAAAACCCCTGCCCTAGCCATCTGTTTGCCCCCCTCAGCAAATACATATTTTTCATTAAATTTTGAACCATAAAAAAAGGCACAGTGTAGCTCATGGCATTTTATTACATAAATTACAAAAGACAACAAAAACCCTTTTGTGTATTTTCTCTGCCTGAAGAACATGCATCAGTTCAATCAAGTTACTGTCCTTCTTAAAAGAAGCATAACTTTGTGCGATCTTATTTCTAAAGGATAATAAAACATCCCCACACCTTATCCGAGTGTCATTTCTTTTTGGAACCTGCAACTTCTGCAGCTTGAGCGTCGGCAGCAGCTTGGAGAACAAGTTTCCGCTCTTCTAAGAACTTTTCATACTCCTCTGCTGTCAAACTGAGCAACAAACAAGGGAACAGAATTGATTTGACTTCATTTATAAAATCCATGAACAAACCCTTCACTTACTGTATAGGTAAATGTAAATAAAAGAATTGTTAAAATTAGTAGATAGATTGCCTAACAGTCTTTCCCTGCGTCGCCATGTATTAAAGGGGCACTATACCCCTTTGCTAAACATTATTGCAATGAATAGGGTTTATGCTGAAGATTCTATTTGCTATTTTGATAACTAAAAAATAGTTTTTTGTTATATCTTGAGATCAGCAGGGCAGGGAAACCGAAGCGACTCCATGTTTGTAAAGTGGTGCTGAATTTTATTCAAAAGGTTTGTTTCTATTCACTTTATTAACAGAATGTACTGAAGTACTTACTCTTTCACTACTTTGATCCCCAGTGACTTGGCACTTCCCATGATGCTTTTCACCACATCTCTTAGTTGCATATCTCGCATTACAAAAGCTTCATCCTGCGACTTTACTAAAGCGATCTCATACAGCTGCTTCAGTGTTACCATCCCTGCTATTTCATGACCTGATAACAAAAAAGTGGGGTAAGCGGGTGCTGCAAAAGGAATTACTTTAGCTTTAATTGGGTCAGCTCTTTAAATACAGATTGTATAACGGTCACCAATGTTTTGGTTTCTGCTTTAGGTCTTTTTCAAGGTAACATCAAGAAAATATTGGGGAAATTAATAGAGTAAAGCACTTTAAAGGGGAAGGAAACCTAGTTGGCGCAAAACCACCCCCCTCCCGTGTGTTGCCCACCCTCCCTCCTCCCCCCTGGCCTACCCGTTCCGCTGGGCAAATGCCCCTAACTTGTTACTTACCCTTCTGCGCAGGTCCAGTCCAGGGAGTTCACAGACGACATCTTCTTCTACGCGATCTTCTTCCTGCTTTGACCGGCGCATGCGCAGTAGGAGCATTTCGCCTGTACCATCTACTGCGCATGCGCCAAAACGTCGTTCAAAGCAGGAAGAAGATCGCGTGGAAGAAGATGGCGTCGGTGAACTCCCTGGACTGGACCTGCGCAGAAGGGTAAGTAACAAGTTAGGGGCATTTGCCCAGCGGGACGGGTAGGCCAGGGGGGAGGAGGGAGGGTGGGCAACAGACGGGAGGGGGGAGGGTTTTTGCGCCAACTAGGTTTCCTTCCCCTTTAAGAAACATGAAAGCTTAAGCTCAAATGTAACAAACCTATATAACTGTAGGTTTGTATTTTTCCCAATTTTTATAGTCATTTGTAGCCAAACGGATATATAGCATTTGGAAACCGTTTTAAATGGACCTTTAATTTTCCTCTGTTTACACAAATTCTTCTTTCTGATCTGACTATAGGGCTCATTTAAAATGCCCCATTTGCATTGGGTATTATGCAAATAGCACTACACGTGTGCCCCGGGCTCATGACCCCTTATGCCTTTTAGTATAGCTAAAGCATGAAAAGGAATTTTCTTATATGTATTTCCTTTAAATAGACAGTACATCATAAAAGCATGGATGTATGTGCAAAGAGCTTTACGATATATTGTAGATATATGTAGATATTAATTTTACGTTGCTGTATAAATAGGAGGTACCATACTGAAATGTCTGTGTTTAGTTCCATCCATCAGTGGTACCCAGACTAATTTCAAAAATTCAAAATTTTTCCAAAAAAAAAAAACAAAAAAAACTTATGGTCAAAACTCTCAAATTCGACTACGGAATTATCCAAACTCGATTTGTTTTTTTTTTTTAAAAAATTCAAATTTTTGAGATTTATCATACTCAGGCCCTTTAAGAATTCGAATTTGACTATTCGCCACCTTAAACCTGCTGAATTCAGGTATAAGTCAATGGGAGACATCCAGTGACTAATGTCGCTGGAGAGTTTGATTGAATTCGAATCGAATTCAATTTGAGTTTTCGGGTAAAAAGGAAGACACGCAATGAAAAATGTTAGGCCAGTGTAAAGCTTGCAATGCACCAGTTAGGCATAGTCCATAGTTGTGTGTGCAATGGCCATCAGTTAATCTAGATTGTAGAATGTTTTTTGCAGAGTTTCTCTACCAACACTGCAGTAATCATCCTACAGTTGCCTTACCTGTCTGCGAGGCTCCTTTTTCAATCCCAGCCACAGCCTTTAAGAAATAAGACACCGGAGGCTGCCCAATTTTTAAATCATAAGTTCTATCGGGCTGAAAAAGAAGACAGCACGGAAGTCTATTACATAAATTTTCATTTAATGTTTAAAGAAGAAGGAAAGCTACAGAAGCAGTTCTTTGCCAACAGATTAGCAACAATAGTGCAAGCTATAACACTATATTTATTCTGCAGAATGCTTTATCATACCCGAGTAAACAACTCTAGAAACTCTCTCTGTTTGTTTAGGATAGCAGCTGCTATATTAGCTTGGTGTGACATCACGTCCTGCCTGAGTCTCTCCCTGCTCACTCATAGCTCTGGGCTCAGATTACAGCAGGGAGGCTAGAGAGAAGCAAACTGAGCATGCTCAAGCCCTAGCCCTGGAGGTTTAAGTTGAAAACAGGAAGTCTGATACAGAAGCCCATGAGTACACAATAGAAGGAAAGAAATGTGCGGTTTCTTTTGACAGAGGACTAAAAGTTAACTTAAAGGTGAACCACCCCTTTAATGCACCTAAGGTTAAAATATCTGCTATTTCACAGGCCAGTTTAAGACACTACAGACTTTCTGGACAAGGTTAATGACTGGAGGATTTCAAATATTTTGTTATAAATCCAAAACCATAGATACAAAGTCCTGCACAATCTCCACTGCGCAAAATTAAAAAATAATGTGTGGGGAATTTCTAATGCAGATTGTTTTCAGGACACGAAATTCCACAAAACAAAGCAAACGGTCATGTTTAACAACCTGTAATATTGAAGATTATTGGGAAAGAATGAACCATTCAGGCGTATTTACAAACACTCATTGGCAAATTTGTACCTGGACAATATCCCATAGCAACCGGATCAGCTATTATAAGTCAGCTGTAGATAAAACAATGGGATACTGCCCAGGTGCAAATATGTCCAGTATTAGTAAATAAGCCAACAGCCTGATGAATACAGCAAATACTACAATCTAATTTTATTTTATCAATAACTCTACTATGTCTCTGCTCAAAGACTAAGTGTCCCTAGTAGACACGAAACGCGTCAGGCCTTTGCTTTTAATTATGGAAAATACAAAATACATTTTTAACTTTTATCATCTGGCTTCTGCTTTTCTACCTGGTGTGGTTCAGCATGTACCAGCCTTTTTGGAGGTTTCCTTATGTCTCTGCTAACATAAGCTATATTATTAACATGTTTAAATCACCAGTTTGCCATATATATTATTTATTATTATTATTATTAACATGTTTAAATCAACAGTTTGCCATATATCTGATAACCCTGACATGGTCTGAATGGGAAACCCAAAAACCAGAAAATATGATGCCGAGCTGGATTCCCTGCCTCGTGTCTGAGGGGGGAGTGGTTATACATGGGGGAGGAGCTCCCCTAATCTCAAATTGGCACAGGCCCATCATGCACTTAGAGCAGACCTGTTAGTAGGGCTTTCTTTAGAGTAAGGTTTGCAAGAACAGGTATGGGATCCTTTATCCAGAAAGCTCTGAATTACAGAAAGGCCGACTCCCATAGACTCCATTTTATCCAAATCTAAATGTTTAAAAATGATTTATTTTTTCTGTGTAATAATAAACCAGTAGCTTGTACTTGATTCCAACTAATATATAATTAATGCTTATTGGATGCAGAATCAGCCTATTGGGTTTATTTAATGGTCACATGATTTTCTAGTCGACTTAAGGCATGAAGATCCAAATTACAGAAAGATCCATTATACGGAAAGCTCCAGGTCCGGAGCATTCTGGATAACAGGTCTCATACCTGTACAGGTTTCACCTACCAAAGTGGCAGCATGATTTTGATCAGTCATCATGTTTTTGCACTACCATAAAACCTGGTAGGTACTAATTAGGGATGCACTGAATCCAGGATTCGGCCTTTTTCATCAGGATTCAGCTTAATCCTTCAGCCAGGCCGAACCCAAATCCTATTTGGCATATGCAAATTAGGGGCAGGGAGGGAAATCACGTGACTTTTTGTCACAAAACAAGGAAGTAAAAAAAATTGTTTTTCTTCCCATACCTAATTTGCATATGCGAATTAGGATTTGGTTCAATATTCAGCCGAATCTTTCGTGAAGGATTTGGGAGTTCGGCCGAAATCAAAATAGTGGTTTCTGTGCATCCCTAGTACTAGTATAACATTTCACCCCCTTCCCCCAATGACCCGAGATAGGCTCAAGGGAAAGTTTTTTAAACCTAATCACCCCAATAAGGCATAAAATAATGTGTCTGTCAAAATCTCACCTTTACAGATATTTTCACAGGTAGAGGGATTCCTTCCTTCAACTCTTTGGTTTTATCATTGAACTCCTTACAAAATTGGCCAATGGGGATACCTCGCTAATGGAAATACAGTTAAAAAAAAAAAAAAGTAGAGGTTATTAAAAAAAAAAAAAGGAATAAAAAGAATGTATGATGGGGTTGGATTACTTATAAATCCTGCTGCAGAATGGCAAATCATTGAGGATCTTTCCTGATCTGGACATGGAAGATATACTGTGCAAACAATTCTCCCATGAAATTGTATGAATTGAAATGATGGAAAATTAATAACTGTCCAAAATGTAATTAGAGTGAAGCAGATACAGAATGTTTGTAACTGTCCAAAGGAGGAAAGTGTCTTTTAATTGGCTCATGTGACCCAACATGTTTGGTGCGTTTGTGTGCACAGTGAATCGTACGATCCCAGGGGACGGCCCTTATTTTTTAAAATGGCAATTTTCTATTTATGATTACCCAATAGCCCATATTATTAAAAATATTATTATGAAAATGGTTTATTTACACGAGTTTTACACATAAGCTGTTTTATGCAATAGATTTTTTATAGAGACCTACAATATTCAGGGGGTATCGTTTTCCTATAAGGTTTTAAATACATTATGTTAAAAAAAGACATTAAAGGGATACTGTCATGGGAAAAAATTGTTTTTCAAAATGAATCAGTTAATAGTGCTGCTCCAGCAGAATTCTGCACTGAAATCCATTTCTCAAAAGAGCAAACAGATTTTTTTATATTCAATTTTGAAATCTGACATGGGGCTAGACATATTGTCAATTTCCCAGCTGCCCCTGGTCATGTGACTTGTGCTCTGATAAACTTCAATCACTCTTTACTGCTGTACTGCAAGTTGGACTGATATCACCCCCTCCCTTTTCCCCCCCAGCAGCCAAACAAAAGAACAATGGGAAGGTAACCAGATAGCAGCTCCCTAACACAAGATAACAGCTGCCTGGTAGATCTAAGAACAGCACTCAATAGTAAAATCCAGGTCCCACTGAGACACATTCAGTTACATTGAGAAGGAAAAACAGCAGCCTGCCAGAAAGCATTTCTCTCCTAAAGTGCAGGCACAAGTCACATGACCAGGGCCAGCTGGGAAATTGACAATATGTCTAGCCCCATGTCAGATTTCACAATTAAATATAAAAAAATCAGTTTGCTCTTTTGAGAAATGGATTTCAGTGCAGAATTCTGCTGGAGTAACACTATTAACTGAAGCGTTTTGAAAAAAACATGTTTTCCGATGACAGGATCCCTTTAATAACATACCCTGCTTGGGAATAGTCAAGAATAGAGCTTTCTGCTGGCAAACCGGAGTATTAAAATGAAGTATTACCTGTCCCAGGATGGGTCCAAGCGGTGGTCCCGGAGCTGCCTGTCCCGCTCTCACCAATGCTCGAATCACACCAGCAACATTGGCTTTCTTCACAGTTTTCGCTGCACGTGAAGCCTTTGACATAACTAAGGGAAAACAATACCGATTTTTATTTTAAACCTACTAAACATTTGTCACTACTACTCTACGATCCTCAATGTGCTTCATTGCTGCCGATATTGCATCTAGTTTCCTTGGGTGTTGCTTCCTTACTATGTCACTTCTCATGAAGTTGCTTCCTTTTTTTCTGTTAAAATATACAGGTATAGGACCTGTTATCCAGAATGCTTGAGACCTAGGGTTTTCCAGAGAAGGGATCTTTCCGTAATTTGGATCTACATACCTTTGGAGGCACATTTATCAAAGGTCGAATTTCTGTGAATTTATAAAAACTCCCATAAACTCAGATGAACTAGCAATTCGACCAGTCGAAATGGTTTAAAAAAGAAATCTAATTTCCTAAACTCAGGTGAATAGGATCGACCCGAAAACTCAAATTGAATTTTTCAGGAAGGCTGCAAACAACTCCAAATTGATCCCAGGATGTCTCCTATTGATTAAAACAGCAATTCGGCAGATTTTAGGGGGCAAATAGTCAAATTTGAGTTCTTAAAAATACTCAAATCGAATTTGAACACTTCCCTAGTCGAATTTGACAATTTTGGCCATAAAAAAAAAAAAAAGTGAACATTTGAATTTTCATTTCGACCCTTGGGAAATCTGCCCCTAAGTCTACTAGAAACTCATTAAAGGGGAACTCCGGCTTCCAAAAAAAATTTGATAAAGAGGTCACATAACACAGAAACCCCTAATATACCCATCACAGTTACCTGTTTTTTCTAAAAGTCTGAATAAATGGCATTTTCTATGCTGAAATCCAGCTGTTTAACAGTTCTTCTCTTTCTGCATCATTTGAAATCCTGGCAGGGAAGGAGGGACTAAACACTGATGTTACATATTGTATTTACAGACAGCATGCAAGAACTACATAACCCACAATGCATTGCACTGGGATGTTCCTTATTGAAATCACGTGTGCAGGGAATTGTGGGGTTTGGAGGATGCAGGCTGAGGACAGATGGCTGTTGATACAAAGTAACAGTAGTCAGACAGCTCAGCCAAGTAGTCAGCCAGTTTAGCAGGAGAGCAGGGGGCTAGGCTTAGGGAACTGTTCCAAACCAATAAAAAAAATGAAAAGTCTGCATATTTTTAAAATGATGTATATTGCAAAGTTGCTGGAGTTCCCCTTTAGCCCTTATTATTAACACAGTAAATGTTGTAAAACTGACTCCTGTGCCGATATCCTTTCAGTACCTCAAGAAGAAGTTACTTTAACACATTTTCCTAATTTTACATTTAACCGGATTTTACATCATTTTTTCCTGGTCCCCTGAAAAACATAAAATGGGGGGCCATGATGCAGTAAAATGAGAGAATACAGCAAATGTGTGACTAAGAAAGGCTCCAACTGCAAAGCATCCTGGGACAATACAGGTAAGGTGCTGGCGTGGGATTTACTTGGAAATATCACTTGGGTCAAGGCGCTAACCCAAGAGATTTAGCCATTGAATTCACTGGCCGTCCCTAATACATATTGCCCATATCACCCAGTGTATGAGCCATGGCCAGTGAAACTAAAGTCTCAGGACAAGAGGGAACCAGTGTGACTTGCCACAGAAAACAGAATTTGTACAACACACTAGTGAGGATCAGGATCCTAATCAACCCTCCGCCTTCATCTGACTTCTGCGTTGCTTTTATAGACCCGAGCCGACTGGTCCTGTCGATGATGTCACAAAAGGGGCAGGGCAAGCAGACGCAGCGTCAATAAAAGAAGAACCCGAAAGCCGCATTTGACTGTGGGGGGCGGGGAGAGCAGAAGAAGAAGAGCTCAACCTGCGAGGAAGAAAGCTCTTTTGGCCTGTAACCATGGGTAAACCTGCGGCTATTGGGCCGGCCATCACTACAACACACTGAGCAATAGTCACAACAGGTTGGAGGTTTTCCAGCCAAATTGGGCTACTAATTTAAAGCCCAGCTGGTTATGAAAGTACAAACTAGTCAAGGTACAGATTTGGGCTACTTTTTGGGCCTTTGGTTGGTTTGTACTTTGGAAACCAGCCAATGTTTTTCGTTGCCCTAATGTGCCAAGCCTGTGTGTCCCAGTGCATGTTGGGTAATGTGGTTTTTGTGGCAAGTTGAATGTAAGACTACAATACCCAGCATGCAATGGGACTGACTTGTGTAGAAGTCGGGAGTTCCCACATTTTGGCCTCTGTACCCCAGTCTCCCGTCACTCTTAAGCATTCTCACATTTTCCACTCACTTTCCTCCATTTCAGACAATTTTGGGGCAAAAACCACCAAAATGTCTAGCGGTTGAGCTGTTTGACCAATATTTAATGAAATTGTATTTGTATTAGGGACCCCTATACCTCCTGGGCCCCCTCTCTACTTACCCCCCTGGTGACGGCCCAATCTCTCCCATTTTACTTCATGGGAACATTAGAAAAAGGCGCATTTTGCCACATATTCGTTTATTAGACTTGTCACATGTTGGACTATATTTGTGCGACTGTTGCAGTGACTTTGTCTGGTTTTGTACATTAGAGCTGACAGTGACAGTGAGTCTGAACATTTGTCTGATGATCTGAAGAAACTTGTGGTGATTTCAGCTTGTGATGTGGTGAGTGAGGCCCATGGGCCACAAACTGTTCAATTCACAACTGACACTTACCGACCTCTGTCTCTTCTCTCAGTCAGTCAGTCAGTCTCTGTCTCTCTCTGTCTCGCGTCTCAGCCCTCACACACACTCTCCTTGCGACCTTCATAAGCAGCTCTCTGTCCACAAGCACATTTCCCTAACACCCCATTGGCTTCTCATATATTCTCTCAAGCCATAGGTCAACTTAACTGTCAATCACACACTATCTGCGCTGCCATTGGACACGCGTCAGGACGTGAATCCCGCTCATTGGATGACGTCCTTCCATTCTTACCTCAGTACCACACGAGCTGGGAGTTTCATTGAACAGCATTGACTTTGCTCCGTCACTGAATGGCTAAGAGCAGGAGATACGTAGCGCGTGTGGGCGTGACCTCAGCGAGCGTGGTTGATGCTGCAACCCGGAAGTGTGGTCGTTTCGATTTTTGTCAAAACCCGAAGCAGGTGAGGAAATGACTTTGTTCTTATTATTTCTCTGCGCTTCTCTCTTTCCAATAGCGGCTTTAGTTTAGTTACGATCGTTTTAATTTCTCTATTATTGTTCCCTTTAAGGACTTGTTCAGTTTCCCTTTATTTTGATGATTTATATTGTCCCATTAATGGAAACTGTTTGTGTGACTAATACAGACCAGCAGTTTATTCATCAGTGATTTCACAAACAGATAAATGTTCTTATCTTTTATTTTATAAAAAAAAATGTCTGCAAAAAAAATGCACTTTTTTTCATTTGAACAAATATCTTTAATTCTACTCCTCAGATTCAGCTCAATAATCAGCCATAATGGATGTCCGTTTTACAGTCCTAAAATCAGGCCAAATCGAAGCCCGAGGGGGAGGGAAAATGCGTCGCATTGTTCAGTCATTCAGCGCAATAAGGGCAGACTTAGGGGGTTATTTACTAAACTCCAAATGCAAAAATTCGCAATTTTTTAAATTAAAATCTGACTTTAAATAAAAAAAAAAATTCGAATTTATTAGACCCCAAGGATGGAAAAGTCTGAATCAGAAAATCCGGCATCTCAGACCTGTCTGTTGCATATAAGTCAATGGGAGAAGTCCCAATGAATTTTTGGGATCCTTTTTCCACAAAGCAAATTTTCGGGAAAATGTAATAACAAATAAGCGTAAAAAAACCCCGCGGATTTGATCGGAGCTAGTAGCAGAAAATATTGAGATAAATTCTGCTTTGATAAATAAACCCCTTAGGGGTTTATTTACTAAACTGTGAATGCAAAAATTGCTAAAAATTTGTGCATTATTTTTTTATAAAATCGGACTTAAAAAAAAAATCATGAATTTTTCGGAATTTATTAAACCCCGAGGATGGAAAAGTCCAAATCAGAAATTCCGGCATCTCAGACCTGTTGCGGTTGCATATAAGTCAATGGAAGAAGTCCCAATGAATTTTTGATTGGTGCTGGGTTTCGGGCAGTACCCTGAAGTTTTTGGAGTATTCGGGTGAAAATTACGAAAAAAATCTTGAAAATTGTGTAAATTGGATGAAAAAGTGAAAATCTGATTTTTTTTTTTTTTCTTGCAAAGCAAATTTTCCAGAAAATTTTATAATAAATATGCATAGAAAACCCAAGTGGATTTGATCAGGGTTTGTAGCAGAAAATATTGAGATAAATTCGGACTTTGATAAATAACCCCCGTGGTGTTTTTAAAAAAACTCAGTCGGGCGTAAATACACATAAAATGCACTAATGATAGTGTTGCCACCGCTGTTACTGGTCCTTTAAAGTGACTTGTGCTGGTAACTAATTTCAGTTCCTTGCTTAACCTTAAGCAGTGATTCATAGGATAATTAAGATAACCAGCGCTAAGTATAAAGTGCCAAATACCGGATTACACACCTTATGTATCAATACACCTCCCTGTTGCAATTCATTTAACTGAAAGTGACTTGTGCAATAAATAGGTCTTCGACTAACAAATAACCACGTTTAACCGTAATTCCCGCAGTAAATATCCAATCTATGCTTTTGGTTTTTGGTTTTATAAGTAAGGTAGCGACGGGCAAGGTAACAAATGATTAATAGGCGTTTCATCTTGAGAACAAACAATTGCATATACTGCATATTTACTGTGGGAATTAGGGTCCAGTGTATTTATTTACTTTCTTAATAACCTATTTATTGCACCAGCCACTTTCAGTTGTAATGAAACGCAACAGGGAAATATATTAATACATAAGGAGGATATTTGGCACTTAGAGGAGAAGGAGTGGTAGCGATACACAACTCAATACAAAACTCAATACAAAACTCAATACAAAACTCAATACAAAACTCAATACAAAACTCAAGTAAGATGTTAAACAAATAATCCCCAACGGGGCTGCTACATTTATTTTTCCAAATTTTCAAGCTACTTTAGATACTCCCCATTGAGCCGCTTTTGATTCTTCAACATGTTTAGCCCAAGCCTTTACTTTTTCTCCAAGTGCAGCTTCGTTTTCACTTATTTACAAGCGCCGAGGTAAATCCCTGAGGTTCTGGTAGGCGCTTAACTTATTCTATTCAATTCTTTCAAATATTGGGTTTGTTGTTTTGTAGCTAAGTTAGTTATAGGCGAGACCACAGCCCCTAGTGTGGTGACATTCTCCTAGTTTGTGGCACCCCTAGTCTAGACAAACAACTGAGTTAACGTTGCTCTGGGATATTTCCACACACATTTTCCACATCTTTTTCCTTCCTGATTATTAGGTGTATCATTTTGATAACAAACCATTGTATTTACTGCATATTAATTATGGGAATCAGGCGCGGTTGTTTATTAAACGAATACTTATTTGTTGCACAAGTCACTTTGTCAGTCATTTGGTAGATTTGTGCTGTATGATTGAAACCAATTCTTTCCTTTTATTCTTCTTCAGGTTTGGAAATCTCTTGCAGTGAACATGGCGGCCCCATCTCAATATGTCCTACCAAACGATCTTCCCGTTGCTCTGCTGGACTGCAGTGAGGCCTTTCTATTGTTGTCAGCGGAGGAGAAGCTGTACACCCACTATCTGTCTCGTGCATCATTTTACGGGGGTTTGATTGTCCTGTTTCAGACCTCCCCTGAATCTCCAGCCATATACATCCTGTTTAACAGACTTTTCAGGACTCAAGAGCCGGCTGAACTGCAGAGTGTTGCTCTGGGCCAGGGTCTCAAGGAGGAGGAATACCAGGTAAAATTCTTCTATAAATGATTTTGTATTACCAGAAACCTATTTCTATCCTACTTTCACAAGCACAATTTACTGCTACACACATTACTTTATTTCCTACCCCTTTATCAACAGCACCTCTATTCCTGAACCCTCTAACACACATGCTAACTATTCTCATTCCCTACCCTCTCCATTACACACATCACCCACACTCTCCTTCCCTTCTCCATTACACATATCACCCACAATCCATTACACTCACTGCTCCCCTTCCCATGCCTTTCATTACATGCACTGCTCCATTTTCCATCCCATTCCCCTTCCCAACCCTGTCCATGACACACATTGCTCCCTTTCTCAACCTTCTCCATCACATTCAGTTCTCCCCTTTCTAATTTATCTCCATCACATTCAGTTCTCTGCTTTCTGATTTATCTCCACCACATTCAGTTCTCTCCTTTCTAATTTATCTCCATCATGTGCAGTTCTCCCCTTTATGATTTATCTCCATCATATTCAGTTCTCTCCTTTCTAATTTATCTCCATCATGTGCAGTTCTCCCCTTTCTAATTTATCTCCATCACATTCAGTTCTCCCCTTTCTAATTTATCTCCATCACATTCAGTTTTCTCCTTTGTAATTTATCTCCATCACGTGCAGTTCTCCCCTTTCTAATTTATCTCCATCACGTTCAGTTCTCCCCTTTCTAATTTATCTCCATCACATGCAGTTCTCCCCTTTATAAATTCTCTCTATCACAGTGCATCTCTTGCCAGCTATTTTGATTACACATTGCTCCTATTCAACCCTCTATATTCACACGTATCTCTTTCCCATTGATCTTCATGTCATACTCTGTGCCATATGTTCTCTCCACCCATATATCCATTGCATGCAAATTGCCACCATTTTACCTTATATTTATTTTTATTTAGTAAAGCAAAATATAACTCGTAGCTCTCTGTGGTAGACTTTATTATTATTTTCCTTCGTATTTGAAATGTTCAATTTAAAATTTGGAAATTTTACTGGTAATTTGTCATGATTCCCAGTAGTATGTAGACATACCCTTGATAATGAACAGGGCAAACTGATTTTAAGTTATTTGGGGGACTTCAAGGGAGGGAAAAACTAAATTGGGTGTCTAAGATACTACATTCCCATTCATCTTTAAAATTCTCTTACCTTACAGGCTCTCCTAGTGTACGCCGCTGGGTTTTTTGCCAACATGGGTAACTACAAATCATTTGGGGACACAAAATTTGTGCCTAATGTACCCCAGGTAAGTCATTTAACTCATTGTGTCATTTCAACTACATAGAGCAGCAGTCTTCATTCATTTGCCAGAATCCATAGTATCCCAGTCTGGGCTTTCTGTTCTCATTAGAGATGCACTGAATTCTGGATTCAATTTAGGGTTTGTGCAAATCGGAGCCTTTCTCAGTAGCATGCAGCTGAATCTAAGCACCTGGCAAAACTGAATCCAAACCCTTTCTATGCAAGTTACGCTATTAATGAAAATTGCAATCATTTTTCCCATTCTTTGCACACGGATCACCCCCCCACCTAATTTTTCATGAAAGGTTTAGTATTCAGAGAAATCCCAAAAAGTGACGATTCGTTGCAGCCCAACTGTTTCATCACCATCTCGCATTTGTGGGATTTAAAAATGAACGGGATATTTTTTTTGTTGCAGGAAAAACTAGAAAAGCTCATACGTGCAAGTAATGCTTTCCTCAAAGATCCTGAAGGAATGGAATCATTGTGGAGAACGGTTGCAGATCAAATGTATTCCCTGGAGCCAGCGGAAAGGCAACTGGGATTGGGTGACCAAGTAAGTTCTAAAATGAGTCCGCTGTCATTTGCCTGTGAGGAGTTAAATATATACAGATTTTCCTTAGTATGGCAAGTCAATCCAGTGTCTCAGTGTAGACCAGAAGGTAATATATATTTTGGGTAACCTACATTGACTGTAGTACAGTAAATCTGCCCTAATATACCAGAACCAGAAGAAGACATTTTTAATTTAAGAAGAAGACATTTTTAATTTAAGGGTTGAGAATGCACACTGCTGCATAGTCTGGCTCAACTTCTTTACACAGGTACTTCACCTTTATATGACTTTATTTATTTTTTACATTATTGAACTTTTCAATTGTTCTTCGTTTTTAATTTTTACATTGTTGAATTATGTGCCTTTTTCCTTTGGGGTCACTTACCCTGCTCTGCGAGGCAATGGTTTAATTGTTATTTTTGCCTTTATTTTCAGTTCTACTTCTGTTCCAGAATCTAATTCTAACTACTATCTAGTTGGTAGGATAAATGAAACATAGCAACCAGCTTCTGAATAAAAAGCAAAGTCATTCTAAAACTTTAAAAAATGAAAAAGTTGGTGTTGCAAACTCTCAGACTCGCAGTCTACCTCGTACGTTAATGAGTTAATCTAAAGTTGAACTGCCTCTTTATCAGGGTCCAACCACAACCAGTGTCACGGCTCTGAGGTGCTTCAAAATATAAAAAAGAGTTTGGACAAATATTTAATGATGTTGTTGTGGGTGCAATGAGCAGGTCACTTAAGCGCAGGAGTATTTTTCTGCTTTTATCTTACACCCAGGCGGGCGGCAAATCGCTCCATCTGACATTTACCTTTGGTGATGTTTTTCATTTTAGGGGATAACTACATATTTCTCTGGAAACTGCACTTTGGAAGATGCTGAACTAGCTCAGAAATTCCTGGACTCCAAGGTAATGAATAGTTGAAATCTGGATAGCTGAATCCTATCATGTGCATTGTAGATATTAGCCTTAAAGGAGAACTAAAGCTTAACTAAAGAAGTAGCAAAAAATATTGTACATGATGTTTTGGGCCCAAGGCAACCACAGCCCTTTAGCAGTAGAGATCTGTGTCTCTAAAGATGCCCCAGTAGCTCCCCATCTTCTTTTCTGCTGATTCACTGATTCACATGCTCTGTGCTGCTGTCACTTACTGAGCTTAGGGAGCCACTCACAATATACAGTACACATAGAATAGAAATGTCACAATATAAGGCTGATTAGTCATTAATACACATAATTACTACATGGCAGCACAGAAACCAGTGTAATTAGCATCAGAATTGAATAATCAGCAAACCTGTAGCATCAGCTTATATTACAGCCAGGGAAGGTCATTTTCTGCTGGATAATTAGTGACGAGCCCTAAGCTTAGCTTCTCAACAGCCAATCAGAGCCCACTGAGCATGTGAGTGTCACAGACACTTTCCAAGATGGTGACCCCCTGTGACAAGTTTGAAGTCCTGGATCATTGCTGCTATTGACAAGCTCAAACTTTAGCCTCGTGCAATAAGTTCACTATAGAAAATAGGACATTTTTAGCCACATAAATTTTTTGGGTTTAGCTCTCCTTTAAAGGAGCTGCTACAGTTTGTCTGCAGAGCATTATCTACGTTCTCTCTCTACGACACTGTATTTCTTATGCCAATAGAACAGTTCAAAATAAACATTTTAGTTGAATCTATAGCTCCAGGGCTCACTCCTCTGCCTCCCACCATAAGGCTAAAATTCGTATTATACATTTAGTAATGTTGATGTTTTTATTAATTTTCTGGATAAGTAGATCATGATTCTTTATGTTTTGGAGATGTATTTACCTATTTAGCTGCACACAAAATGCTGCACTCTGACTTGTTAACATTCAGCCAAGTTTTATCCTTTCATTACAATTTAGCCACTTGATGACAATGTTACAGTCTGTCAGTGAGGTTTCAAATGTAATAATTACATGATGCCGTGTTCCTCTTATCAGTCAACATAATATGCAGATACATAAGGCCCCCAGTATAAAGGAAATATTTATAGAAAAATACACTTGACTCTTAAGAAATGGAAGGAGTATCATAAAAAACATGTACCCCTTTGTAGGAGTATTTTCAGGGAACACAGGGGAGCTGCACAGTCTCACAGATCTACTTTTAGTTTCTGAATCTGCATTTAGAAAGTCCATTTATTAGGGATGAACCAAATCCACTATTTCGGATTCAGCCGAACCCCCGAATCCTTCACGAAGGATTTGGCCGAATACCAAACCGAATTCGAATCCTAATTGGCATATGCAAATTAGCAATGGGAAGGGGAAAACATTTTTTACTTCATTTTTTGTGACAAAAAGTCACGCGATTTCCCTCCCCGTCCCTAATTTGCATATGCAGATTAGGATTTGGTTCGGCTGGCCGAATCGGAATCCTGCTGAAAAAGACAGAATCCTGGCCGAATCTTGGATTGGGTGCATCCCTACCATTTATACTAGTGAATTGTTTGCACTGCTCTTTAACAAGCTCCATTTTCTATAGATTAGAACTAAAGGAATCCGTGTGTTTACTTATTTCCCATTGTAGAGTCTCAGTGCTTACAACACTCGTCTGTTTAAGACTCTGGATGAATCTGGCAAGAGCCTGTATGAGGTGCGGTTGGCTTCTGTCAACAGAGAAGGTGAGGGTGGAGAGATCTATTATTAAGGAACAATGTAAATTACAACAAACATGTTATTATGCTATAGCCAAGCCAACGGGGACAAAGCAATTTTATATCATTGCCAAATATTTTACTCTTTACCCAAGTTTGGGTTTTTGCAAAATTTCATTTAACAAACAATTGCTAATTAGAATTTTTTCCTCCACAATTCCACCATAGCAGCAGCCTTGAGGTGCATCTGACACAATTGTATCTGATTAGTTAATATGAATGTGTGAGTGTGTTTCAGCACTAAGCAAACACACATTTTTCCTATTATTATTATTAACATGTATTTAAAGAGCGCCAACCTATTTCGCATCGCTGTTTTCAAACAAACTCCTCTTGTTCTTTTATCCTTTAATGTGAATTGTTTTTCCAAATAAGTTTATTTTCCTGCAAATCGAATTTCTTTCACATTTATGAAAACGACTTCATCATAAAGGTCTTGCCACACGGGCAGATTCTGGGAAATTAGGCGCCAGGCGACAAATCTCTTCTTCGCAGTGACTAATCTCCCCGAACTGCCTTCCGTCGGCTAAAATGTAAAACGCCCAGGGGCAGGCACATGGAATGCTTCGTTTTCCGAACTCGCCTGTAATTGCCTCACGAGGAAACTTCGGACGACTTCGGAAAACAAAGTGCTCCATGTGCCTGCCCCCGGGCGATTTACATTTTGGCAGGGGAAGGCAGATCGGGGAGATTAGTCGCCGCGAAGAAGTCGCCAGGCGACAAATCTCCCCGAATCTGCCCGTGTGGCCAGACCCTAAGTTGAAACATTGTAACCACTGTTCTAAAAATAGATGAGAAACATTCTATCCTATGGACTAAAAATATAAGTCACCGCCAAATTTCTTGCCTTTTTCTCAACATTTTGAATTTTGTTTATCTTTTTCCCCCATTTATTTATTTTTCTCAGAGAGGGCAGCTTCACCGTCGGATATGTCTGAGATTCTGGGATCATTCGAGCATGAAGGTCATCAGATCCGTGTCACGAGGGGTGATTACTCCCCTTTGCTTCGCAGAGTAAGAGACAATCTGGAAAATGCCAAGGTGACTTCCTTAAATACGTCTGTATTCAGTCATGACAAAACATAAACAACAGTCTAATGTTGTAATAACCTTTTATCTATGTGTTTTCTCAATGTCACTTCGGGTGCCAGTTTGTAGTGACCTCTTACTCTTGGGTTGGCATTCCTCTTCTTCACATAGTCACATAGTTTTCTACAGGGTGCGCCACCTCCATCTTCCCACAACTTCCCAGACATCTCCTGCTTTTAAGTCAGACTTTTAGATTTGGCATGTGTCATCTGAATTGCAGAATGTTAATATAACTATAAAGAATACAAAATGAAGTACAATTGCAAATCAACCAGTTAACGTCTTGTAAGCAAAACACCCAAAACAGATTTTACATTTCCTTATACATTTTCTTGCCTTTTCTCTTATTTCCATTTCATATATGTTTGCACAATAACATAACCCTTTTTCCTTCATTTTCTGCAACAACAACGCCATTTAGGCTTATGCATCCAATGACAACCAGAGACAAATGCTAGAGGAATATGGGCGAAGCTTCCAGGAAGGCTCAATCAAGGCACATAAAGAGGGGTCTAAATACTGGGTGCAAGACAAAGGGCCAATAGTAGAAAGGTAAGAACAAGAGTAGACTTGTCTGCAGCTGTTGCTTTATTAACTCAAGGGCACAAAATAAACAGAGGATGAATTGTGCATTTGATTAAACCACAGGCTACAGAAAAATGTGGGATCTGCTATTTTTAAATCAACTCTAACACTTAGGGGCAAATTTACTTAAGGTCGAAGTTGAAGGATTTAGTGTTTTTCGTTCGATCGAACGATCAAATGAAAAATCATTCGATCGAATGATTAAATCCTTCGAAGCGTTCGATTCCAAGGATTTTAATCCATCGATCGAACGATTTTTGTTCAACCAAAAAAAGCTAGCAAAGCCTATGGGGACCTTCCCATAGGCTAACATTGACTTCGGTAGCTTTTAGGTGGCAAACCTATCGAATGGTCGAATAGTCTAAAGATTTTTAGTTTGAATCGTTCGATTCAAAGTAGTAGTCGTAGTCGATGGTCGAAGTAGCCAAAAAAATTATTCGAAATTCAAAGTTTTTTTCCCTCTATTCCTTCATTCGAGCTAAGTAAATGGGCCCCTTAATGCATTTTTAAATACTATTGTTTTATTTGATGGTACTGTACTGTTGTAGTCTGGCAGGTTTTGCTGCAGGCATCTGGTGAAAAGTGTTGCTTAATTAACACTGATCTTGATCCAAAAGTAAGAGTAGAACTACATAGGCGATTTCCATGAGTTTTATGCGGATCTGTAGAGCTGCGACAAAACGCAGGCGTCAAGTCAGATGCGACTGAAAATAAGTTAAGGTAACAGCAATGTCAGATGGTGTCACAGCTGTCGGATACAGTCGCTTCATGTTGTTTGTCGGATAAAAGCTTTTGTATTTCTTACCTTATTTTCCGTTGCATCCGACTTGACGCCTGCGTTTTGGCGCAGAACATCAGATCCACCGGAAACGAGTGGAACTTGCCCGTGTAGTTCTACCCTAATTAACTGAACCAGTGAAATATATAACACATTTATAACAAGCAAATTTTAGGGAAGGGAATATTTCTATTGTGTGAGGTATTGCAGTGTAAATTCCATGTTGATAATGGAAAGCCGGGTGGTTGGTGGTGGTTTAGACTGAGGATTTGAAGATCAAGAGAGAACCGTAGTTTGGTAGTTGAACAGCTATTGGAGAAAATCGTCTGTGATTTGATCAACTGAGCAAAAAGAGACATGACTGTGGGCAAATGAATATTGTGGAACATGTTGTAACAAGACTCCTATCCTTGCAGTTACATCGGGTTCATTGAAAGTTACAGAGACCCATTTGGATCTCGCGGGGAGTTTGAAGGTGAGACATGTACAAGACAGAGACGTGACTTGGTCAATGACACTGAATCAGGTGCTGCGGGAACAGAGACTGACTCTAAGGGTTCAGGAGAAAATCTGCAGAATGCAAATTAAATCAGGCAATACAGGCTGGGAAATGCATTAAATATTTATATGTAGATAAATGAAGACTTGACTGGAACATCGTTAACTGATAACTTTGCTTTCACTAATATTTCTTCCTCTTCTTTTACTGTCACTAGGCTTCGTGGCTGTGGTTAATAAGTCAGTGAGCGCTCGGTTTGCTCAACTGGTCTCTGCTGCCGAAAAACTTGTTTCATCTCTCCCGTGGCCAGCTTACTATGAAAAAGATTCCTTCCTTCGACCAGATTTCACATCTTTGGATGTAGTGACTTTCAGTGGAAGTGGGATCCCTGCTGGAATTAACATCCCAAACTGTGAGACAACATTATACAGTTCTTTTATTGTTTGTGATAATACAAAGTGTGTGTGGTTACAAATCTTTGCTATGTCTGAAAAAGACATCTGAGGTCTCATTTACTAACGCTACTGCAAAGAGCTACTTTACAATGATTTAAATGCAACTGCATGCACTGAAGCAACTGATTTATTTTAATCCCAGGATCCCCCTGTGGCATTTATGAACATTACATGCCATTCCAACCCAGATGTGATAACATTCTAACACAGATGTTGGGGAAATAGTGTGCATTAGAATTTGTGAGCAGTTGACACTAATATGCGTCTTTATTGGTGCATTTCATGCAAGTTGCAATGGACACAACATACTGTAGCATGCTTCGACAATTATGCTGGAATTCTAGGGGATGACTATACTGTGAGTTAAAAACATGGAGACTTGCAATCAAAAGTTGCATCTTTATTGGTGCACTGCAGGCAAGTTGTAGTGGACGCAATATACTGTAGCATGCTCACACAATTATGCTAGAATTCTAGGGGACAACTATACAATATACTGTAGCATGCTCATACAATTATGCTAGAATTCTAGGGGACGACTATACTGTGAGTTAAAAACATGGAAAATTGCAATCAAAAGTTGCATCTTTATTGGTGCACTGCATGCAAGTTGCAGTGGACGCAATATACTGTAGCATGCTCATACAATTATGCTAGAATTCTAGGGGACGACTATACTGTGAGTTAAAAACATGGAGACTTGCAATCAAAAGTTGCATCTTTATTGGTGCACTGCATGCAAGTTGCAGTGGACGCAATATACTGTAGCATGCTCACACAATTATGCTAGAATTCTAGGACATGACTTACTGTGAGTTAAAAACATGGAAACTTGCAAACAAAAGTTGCATCTTTATTGGTGCACTGCATGCAAGTTTTTGTGGACGCAATATACTGTAGCATGCTCATACAATTATGCTAGAATTCTAGGGGACGACTATACTGTGAGTTAAAAACATGGAAAATTGCAATCAAAAGTTGCATCTTTATTGGTGCACTGCATGCAAGTTGCAGTGGACGCATTATACTGTAGCATGCTCACACAATTACGCTGGAATTGTAGAGGAAGACACAGTGAGGAGACTTGCAGTTATAAATGACACTTTGCCATTATGCTGGTGTTGTGTTCATAAAGGATCCCTATGTTATCTAAGATGGTTTTAACTTTTACATTGTGTGACCCAGTTCCATCCAAACCTGCTCAATAATTCTGATCATTCATAACTGAATCCCACTGGGTTTACGAAAGCTGTATCTGCATTGTTTTAGGAATTTCTGGCTGTTTTTTTATGTTTGCATTTTTCTCTTTCAGATGATGACATTAGGCAAACCGTTGGATTTAAGAATGTCTCACTAGGAAATGTTCTCTCTGTTGGATCTGCAACTGAAAGGGAGAAGCTGACATTTTTGCGTGAAGAAGATAAGGTAACATTTATTTAACAGGTATTTGTCCTGTGCACATACGTGACACATTCTAGACTTTTTATAATTGAAATGAATGTATGTATGCCTAGAATTTCTACTGTAAAACCATTGCTAGGTGTCTGCTAAGTTACAGGTATTGGACCAGTTTTCCGGAATGCTGGCGTTTTCTGGATAATTTGGGAGTTGTTCATTTTCCAACACCTTTTTCAGTTCAGTCTTTTTCAGATAGTTCACCTGAAATAATTTTTTCAGTTACTTTCTTTTCTCTATTGGTGACTGTTCTTTTCTAATATTGAAGTTTTAAAGTTTCATTTTTGACCCTTTTATGTCCTTCTAAAGTAACCGTTCTAAATCGATACGAAAGATCATACGTTTCTTATCTTTATCCCAATTGATACAATAGCTGCAATTGAAAAAAAGTCTATTTCCAGTGAACAATCTAAAAAAACAACTGAACTGAGAAAAGGGTTTGGAAGAAGAATAACCCCGTTAAGTCTACTAATAAATCATTTAAACTCTTATACCCAATTGGATTGTTTTACGTCCAATATGGATGAATTATATCATAGAATTATATCATAGAGAGATAAGGGAAATCATTTTTTTAAACAAAAATAATTATTAAAATGAAGACAATGGGAAATGGCCATCCTGTAATAAAGTTTCTATATTAGTAAAATAGCAGTAACCCATGGCAACCAATCAGATTGCTGCATTCATTGTTCTACTTGCAGCTGGTTTCAAAAAGCTACTCACTGATTGGTTGCTATAGGTAACTTCCCATTGGGCATTTTCCCTGTGTTGATAAATGAGCCCCAGTATCTCATATCCAAAAATGAGTTTTGGAGATTGACACAATATAAAGTAATGCTATTACCGTGACTAGAATAATGCATGTTAGCAGTGTATAGAGTGTTTATATGTGCTCATATTGATATTTAGAAATGACAGAATAGTTTACTTTTCTCCTGCAGGATTTGTTTATAAAGTTTCGCGGTCCCTCTTTTGAAGTACAGGTTGGACTTCATGAACTACTGGGCCACGGCAGCGGCAAACTGTTTGTACAGGTCTGAACCTTTACATCCAATCCTCGTAGCTTCTTCTTAGTTGCCTTTTTCTACAGCAACTGACATACACCACCTATATATATATATATATATATATATATATATATATATATATATATATATATATATATATATATATATATATATATATATATATATATATGTGTGTGTGTGTGTGTATCTATTTATCTCCGGTGCAAAGATCTGAAACTGCAGTCAAGGGAAGTTTCAGGAAAACATGCTGCCTGATTATTTAAGCCCTAGAATTGTGACTGGCGCTGCATTCGTGTTGTTTACATCATTTCCATAAAGATATTAATACATTATGTATAATTGGAAACGATAAAAGCTGCAAAACAATCATAATATATGAACAAACAACTGCAGTAGCATTTTCACCCCTTTTAAAGCAGCAAATGTATCATTGCTTGTTGGAGCCCACAAGTAGCTTTATGTCAGTAGGCCACATTCACTGCAGATGTCCATGCATGTAAAGGCAGCTTTGATTAATGCTTAAAGGACAAGTAAAGCCTAACTAAAGAAGTAGCCAGAAATGTTGTACATGATGTTTTGTGCTTCTGTACCAGCCCAAGGCAACCACAGCCCTTTAGCAGTAAAGATCTGTGTCTCCAAAGATGCCCCAGTAGCTCCCCATCTTCTTTTCTGCTGATTCACTGATTCACATGCTCTGTGCTGCTGTCACTTACTGAGCTTAGGGAGCCACTCACAATATACAGTACACATAGAATAGAAATGTCACAATATAAGGCTGATTAGTAATTAATACACATAATTACTACATGGCAGCACAGAAACCAGTGCAATTAGCATCAGAATTGAATAATCAGCAAACCTGTAGCATCAGCTTATATTACAGCCAGGGAAGGTCATTTTCTGCTGGATAATTAGTGACGAGCCCTAAGCTTAGCTTCTCAACAGCCAATCAGAGCCCACTGAGCATGTGAGTGTCACAGACACTTTCCAAGATGGTGACCCCCTGTGACAAGTTTGAAGTCCTGGATCATTGCTGCTATTGACAAGCTCAAACTTTAGCCTCCTGCAATAAGTTCACTATAGAAAAGATAGCAATTTTAGCCACATTCCTTTTTAGGGTTTAGTTCTTTAAAGGACCAGTAACCTCAAAAAAAATTTGTTAGTATACCACAAAAAAAAACACACCAAGACAAACTAAACTTTAAAATCACACTGCCTTTATTAAGAAATAACTTACTGAACCCCTGCTTGCACTCCTCTTCAGAAAAGGAGACGATCCATCGTGCGGCGCTTGATTTCTCCTCCCTGGCTATCTCCCATAAGGAAGGCAGGGAGGAGAAATCAAGTGTTGCACAATGGACTTTTCTGAGAGAGAAGCGCAAGCAGAGTTTTGGTTAGTTATTTCTTAATAAAGGTTTCATTTGTCTTGGTGTGGTTTTTTTCTGTGGTATACTAACGATTTTTTTAAAAAAAATGTTGATGTTACTGGTCCTTTAAATAGAGTCTCGGATAGAGTTAGGCAACAAACTATCTGTACAACTATATAATATATATATATACTGGCACTAGTATTTGCACACAGCCACTTCATTTGCACATTGACAGATACCTCTGTGTCCGTTCCACATTGAGCCAATCAGAGCTCTCTCTCTCTGCAGAGCTCACAATCACTGTGTGTAGGGCAACAAGCAGTAACACTATTTACTATGGGTTACAAATTCATAGTTTGGGACCACAGATGTAAAAAATCACGGTATTTTATACACAGTCACATAATAGACAAATGAATAGAGATTTCTGACACACGTCTGTCTTGTCTTTAGGATGAAAAAGGGACATTGAACTTTGACAAAGAGACCGTCATCAATCCAGAGACTGGAGAGCTGGTGAGTGACAACGATTTAACAGTTTTGTTAAAAATGCTGATACTTTTCACCTTCCCGCGTCTTCTTTCCCTACTCGTCTCCTTATGACTGTTCACTTCCAGCTTTATTTTCCTTCTCTACTTTCCATCATCTCTTTGCTCTTACTCTACATTCTGTTTCATTTTAAACTGTTCAGTCTTCTAAACCTGAGCTTCTTTGACCTCTTTCCCCCTCTGATTTACATTTTTTCTACCTTCTTAGGTCAAGAGTTGGTATAAAACTGGTGAAACGTGGGACAGTAAATTCTCAACCATTGCTTCGTCTTATGAAGAATGCCGAGCGGAGTGTGTTGGTTTGTACCTCTGCATCAATCAGGAAGTTCTACGGTAAGATGTTACTTTGTATAATGTATGTGGTTCAGAGAAAATAGAAACTACAGGCATGGGATCCATTATCTGGAAACCCGTTATCCACAAAGCACCGAATTACGGAAAGGCCGTCTCCCATTGACTCCATTATAATCAAATAATCCAAATTTTTAAAACTGATTTCTTTTTCCATGTAATAATAAAACAGTCGCTTGTACTTGATCCCAACTAAGATATAATTAAGGTATGAAGATCCACATTATGGAAAGATCCATTATTTGGAAAACACCAGGTCCTGAGCATTCTGGGTAACAGGTCCTATACCTGTAATAATAAAACAGCACCTTGTACTTGATCCCAACTAAGATATAATTAATCCTTATTGGAGGCAAAACCAGCCTATTGGCTTTTTTTCATGTCCACATCCATCAAGTCCAACCTTAAGTCTATATATAACCTGCCTAACTGCCAGTTGATCCGGAGGAAGGCAAAAAAAAACCCATCTGAAGCCTCTCATTTAAACATTAAATAATCCCAGTAATCCCAGTACGATTGTTTTGCCACCAATATAGATTCATGCAGTTTAGTTTAGATTAAAGTTACTTTTTCTTATTACAGAAAAAAACAACACCTTTTAGAAAAACACAATCATTTGCTTATGATGGACTTTATGGGAGTTGGGCTTCACATAATTCAGAGTTTTTGGGTTTCCAGATAAGGGATCCCATACAATATAGTATTACTTACATTTTTATACTTCCACTTTAGCCCCACTACACTCATTTTCTGTTCCATTATATTGTTTTATTTGTTCTCAGTCACAATCGTTTTCTTTTACAGTCACTCACATCTCTGTCTCTTAATTTCCCCTATTTTTGAACCAGAATATTTGGACATGAGGCTCAGGAGGCCCAAGATGTTCTGTATGTGAACTGGCTCAATATGGTGAGAGCTGGACTGATGGGACTGGAATATTATACCCCAGAGACTGGCCGTTGGCGACAGGTATATATGATTAGAAATAGTTTCTGCCATGAATATAATCTTTGCCTATAATATATATATATATATATATATATATATATATATATATATATATATATATATATATATATATATATATATATATATATATATATATATATATATATATATATATATATATATATATATATATATATATATATATATATATATATATATATATATATATATATATATATATATATATATATATATATATATAGAGGCCTTACAGAAGGATGCAGCCGAATCCAAATCCTGCGGAAAAAGGCCGAATTCTGAACCGAATCCTGGATTTAGTACGACCCTAATAATAAATAATATTTTGTGACCTGTTTACATTTGTGCTAAAAACAAATATTACTTATAATGTCTATCCACATAGATCCTCTCTGGTCTGTATCTGTTACAAACGAGTGGTGG
Organism: Xenopus laevis; assembly: GCF_017654675.1. Taxonomy (NCBI): domain Eukaryota; kingdom Metazoa; phylum Chordata; class Amphibia; order Anura; family Pipidae; genus Xenopus; species Xenopus laevis. The sequence continues at coordinate 1,237,888 of NC_054378.1, forward strand.
ATGCATGATACAAGTCATTGTCAAGAATTGCATTGGGCTGTAGCCAATCACAGAAATATATTGTGTAGTTCCCTGTCAGGTCTGCCTAGCTGCTGGCATCTTACTGTGCAAACTAGTGAGGGAAACCTGCATAACTTTCCAATATATATTTTAATACTTTTTTCATTTCAAATTAAAAGCAGTATTTATGTGTCTCTCCTTTGCAATTCACTGCATTGCTGGTTGCGACTCCATGAAACAATGTGACAATAGGTCGGCCTACTAATTGCAAGTCTCCACTTCAGAGATATATAAATAAAATGGCTCTTTGTCTCTCTCAGGCTCACATGCAGGCTCGCTTTGTCATTCTTCGTGTTCTCTTGGAGGCAGGAGAAAACTTTGTAACCATCTCACAAACAACTGGAGCTGATGGGCGGCCGGATGCACAAGTGACACTGGACAGGGAAAAGATTGTGAGCGTGGGCCATCCAGCCATCCGCCGCTTTTTGCTACGACTGCAGGTATTTGAGGTCCAAACTGCAAAGAGCAACCGGCCTTTTCTTTGTCCATTCAAAGTGATCTTTATCTTCTACCACAATAATTAGGACTTTTCAGCAAAACCAAAAACGGTGTATTTTCCCATTTTCTAAATGTACCTATTCTCTTGTACCAGGTTTATAAATCGACAGCGGATGTAGAGCGAGCCCGGAAGATGTATGATGGTTATTCCGCTGTTACAGATGCAGATCCTCACCGTTTTCTTACTCTTCGTGACATTATCATTTTGAGGAAGGAGGAACGCAAATCTTTTGTGCAGATAAACACACGAATCGTAGGTGTGTACTTATAGGGCTTAATTGTACCAATGTAAACGCTGGTTCTTTGACTATTGCCTGGATTTACTATTCAGGTGTCTCTAGGCCGTGTGGTCTTACTGTCCGTCCGTCCACCACCCCACTGCGAGCGCATGTGCTGGGGAGCTGTGTCCCCCCATTGCTCCTTATAATGTGGCCCCTAAAATTTTGCCATCCTAGGACTTTGTTACCTTGTCACAAATCTGGGCCTGGAAGATGCAGGGGTCTTTAGAAGGTTCACATTCTCAGTTGCTGCTGCTTAATATACATTTGTTTGACTAATGGAGGCCAGTGCTGTCTAACTGGCGACCAGCAAACCCCCCTTGTGTGGCCCTTCCCACTGTGGCCGCTTTGATTGCCATTACCATTGTGTAAGCTTTAAATGGTATCAGAACTGACATTAAATCGCCTCTTCTTCCGGGCGACAATCTCCCCGAACTGTCTCCGCGTGTCTTCCCATTGGCTATAATGAAAAGTCGACTGCGCTAAAGCACACGCTGCGCTGTGTTTTCAGAAGTCGCCCGAAGTTGCCTCACGAGGAAACTTCGGAAAACGCAGTGCTGCATGTGCTTTAGTGCAGTTTCATTATAATGGACGGGAAGACACACAGAGGCAGTTCGGGGAGATTGTCGCCAATTAGTCACCAGGCGACAAAATCTCCCCGAATCTCCTCGTGTGAACTAACCTTTAAAGGGATACTGTCATGGGAAAAGAAAAAATTTTTCACAATGAATCGGTTAATAGTGCTGCTCCAGCAGAATTCTGCTCTGAAATCCATTTCTCAAAAGAGCAAACTGATTTTTTTTTATATTCAATTTTGAAATCTGACATGGGGCTAGACATATTGTCAATTTCCCAGCTGCCCCCAGTCATGTGACTTGTGCTCTGATAAACTTCAGTCACTCTTTACTGCTGTACTGCAAAATCCAGTGCCAGTGAAATTATTTGTACTTCTGTTTTTGTAGGTTATCGAAGCCTTTTTCTACAGTAAGAAACAGATGAGATTCGTGTGTGTGTGTGTGTGTGTCCCAATATAACTCATTTACAGTGCAACATGAATATTCTTATTTCTTCCAAAACATCACTAGGCCCTGAAATGTTCCTCACATAATGACACATATAGGAACAGGTGGAACTAATAAAAATCCTAAATTGTTCTTTTTATTTGCAGGTGACAGTGTTGATATCGTACAGTATGACAGCAGCCCGTGTGGCCTGATACGTTCAGTCTTGCAGAGGTTCCCTGATGATGAGGAAGAACTGGAGCGGGAGATGCTTGAGCTTAGCTGTGCCGATAGCCATTTCTGGGGGCAACAGTGCAGATAATCAGTAGAAATAAATGGTGTAGGGAATGGAAGTACACTCTGCATGTGTCCAGGAGCTCATCTAAAGCCACAGTCCAGCTTGCTGACAATTCATGGGTTAATGCAGTTCTACTGTACATTTGTAAAAGGGTCGGCTAAGATTCTGGGAGTCACAAGTTAAAATCAGAAATCTCGGGAGCCTGAAAAGTACATTTTTAGTTTTCATAATGGAAAAGGTAACTTTCTATCCTGGTAGGGTGAGTAGGACACACTGCATTGCTAATCCAAGTGGCACATTCAGATCAAATATTGTGCAATAAAATCGGATCTAATCTTAATTAAACCATTTTTATATCATTTTGTTTGCGGTATTAAAAAAAAAATGACAGGAGCAGAGATCACCTAGTGTCTCGCAGAACTTTCATCGCCCCTTTAGGTTCCAACGTGAAACTATAAAATCCTTCAAGTGTAAATTCTCGGACACCCAGGGACCTTTCCTATTAGGAGTCTAAGTGTGTAAGTCTTACGTTTCTATTGGGAGTCTCTTGATGAGATACTTTTGTCTCAGTAGAAGTCTTCACTACTCACGTGAGTTTGGAGATGTGTTCTCTCTAAGTCAGGGATCCCCAACCTTTAGAGCCTGTGAGCAACATTCAGAAGTAAATGAGTTGGGGAGCAACACAAGCATGAAAAATGTTCCTGGGATGCCAAATAAGGGCTGTGATTGGCCATTTGGTAGCCCCTATGTGGATTTTCAACCTATATTGAGACTCTGTTTGGCAGTACACCTGGTTTTTATGCACCAAAACTTGCTTCCAAGCCTGGAATTCAAAAATAATCACCTGCTTTGAGGCCACTGAGAGCAACATCCAAGGGGTTGGAGAGCAACATGTTACTCACGAGATACTGGTTGGGGATCACTGCCCTAAGGACTCAACAGCATTCAGTGATGGAACTTCCAGTGTAGCCCAAAATAAATCTACTGGCACTTTTATCCCTGCGGATGATGATGCTTTTTGAGACAATTCTAGCATTCATTGAATGTATGAAGTAGTTGAGCAACAGAATGAAGAATATTCTGAAGGCATTTTCTGCAGCTTTTGACATAATATCAGTAACCACTGGTTTATATTCCTTTGGTTCTTCTTCCGGTTGCTTCTCCACTGTCCGCTTTGCAGAGTGTGATGTTCAGAATATGAAGAACATCTGAAAAATATAATATAAAAAAACCAAACCACCTGCATGCAGACAATTAAAAAAGGAAAATCCGACATTTCAATCACAGCTTTCTATTTACAGGAATATATTAGTCGTGCTGGGGGCAGACACACTAACTTAACTAGAAGAGAAAGCCCTGACTGAGCTGAAGTCATTGCCCAATACCCAATGAGCATATATGAGCCTATATAAGAACTTTGTTTTGGATGGGAGGTCTGTTGAGGAAGGCTACCAAAAAAAAAAAAAGGAAACCTGCAGAGCAGACAACGCCCCATATTTTTTCCGGAGATACTTGGTTCTTGGCTCATCTCCCATTACCCAACTGCAGTCTCCTGTTTTTTTTTGCAGGTTCTCTAAATTTTGGGCACATAGGCACTGTAAGCATTCCATGACCTCATAGGGAGCATGCATAGGTAGCACTCAGTGACCTCATAGGGAGCATGTATAGGTAGTATTCAGTGACCTCAGGAGAGCAATAGCCCATATGTGTGATGTCACTTCAGGGAGAGCTTGTGAATGTGTGATGTCACTTCTGGTTTCCGGAAGAAATTTTCAGCTGTGTACACTGTACAAGTCTTCCGGACATTGTTTCTAGAAAGCTCTGGAATTTACCGTCATGCAGAAGAATCTTAAAGGAGAATAAAAGCTACCAAAGCAGTTTATTGCCAATAGATTAGCAACAATAGTACAAGCTATAACACTATATTTATTCTGCAGAATGTTTTATCATATCGGACTAAACGGCTCTAGAATCTCTCTGTTTGTTTAGGATAGCGGCTGCCATATTGGCTTGGTGTGACTTCACTTCCTGCCTGATCTCTCCCTGCTCACTCATAGCTCTGGGCTCAGATTACAGCAGGGAGGAGAGAGGATCAAACTGAGCATGCTCAAGCCCTAGCCCTGGAGGTTTAAGCTGAAAACAGTTAGTCTGATACAGAAGCCCATGAGTACACAATAGAAGGAAAGAAATGTGCTGTTTCTTTTGATAGAGGACTCAGAGCAGCATTACTTTGAGGGATTGCTGGTGTATTTATATAGACCTTTCTTACTTATTTTTTAGCCTTTCCTTCTCCTTTAAAGAAGACATATCGCATACATCCTCCCTATTCTTGTAGGCAATAATGAATAATAAATGAATATATTTTTACTCCATAGATCTTCATTCACACGTAAAGATAAACTGCAGTTTCCTTTCTGGTCTGCCTAATTACCGATTGGTTCCTATCTGACAGTTTAGTAAGTTGACACCTCCCCTGCTGGGAAAGCAGCCAGTAGGATGTGGTACTAAGAGTTTTGGGGGAAACTTTTAATAAAGCATTCTATAACTACCAGTAGATTAGTTGGAAATGAAGTAAACCAATAGTAGCATGCTAGGGTCCTCTAGTGACCAAACAGAGGTACAACTTCATTGCTTCCAAAAAAAATCCCACATGCATGTTTTTAAGATAAAAAGTTTAATTTTATTAAATCATTTTAAAATATCAAAAACTCCCCACATGGAGCCTAACGCATTTCATGCTTATTTAGCACTTAGTCATAGGCAATGCAGAGATTGCTGGGTAAGCATGAAACGCGTTAGGCTCCATGTGGGCAATCTTTGATATAAAAAGATTTAATAAAATGTTAATAAAGCAGCATTGAACAAAACATTTCTGGGCACATTCCTTTTATATTTAGAGGTGAGTTTGAGGGTTTACCCTGAGTGCAAAGGTCGATGTGAGAGACAAGTAGACTCTTTAATGGAAACATCTCCGTTATATACAGGAACAATCAAGAGTAGGAGGCGCTTTGCTTAGTCTTCAACCCACCCCATAAGGGAATATGTCAGTCTGAACCTGGGCCCCCGGTGCCTTAAAAAAAGAAAAACCCTCCCCCGCACACCACCAGAATCCAGACGAGGTTAAACTATGTCTCCCATGATTGGTGCATTGCTGAACTTTGTGTTTACATTAAAGGGATATTGTCACAGGTTCAGATGTGCACGTGTATCCGTACAATTCTTTGTTTCCTCTGCTGAGTCGTGTACAGGTAGTATGGGACCTGTTATGCACAAAGCTCCGAATTACGGAAAGGCTGTCTCCCATAGACTCCATTTTGGAGAAAAAAATCAATTTTCTCTGTAATAATAGAACAGTACCTTGTACTTGATCCCAACTAAGATACAGGTATGGGATCCGTTATTCGGAAACCCATTATCCAGAAAGCTCCAAACTACGGAAAGGCCGTCTCCCATAGACTCCATTGTAATCAAATAATCCAAAATTTTAAAAATGATTTCCTTTTTCTGTGTAATAATAAAACAGTCGCTTATACTTGATCCCAACTAAGATATAATTAATCCTTATTGGAGGCAAAACCAGCCTATTGGCTTTATTTCATGTTTACCTGATTTTCTAGTAGTATGAGGACCCAAATTACAGAAAAATCCATTATCCGGAAACCCCATGTCCCGAGCATTCTGTATAACAGGTCCCATACCTGTAATAATAAAACAGTAACTTGTACTTGATCCCAACTAAGATATAATTAATCCTTATTGGAAGCAAAACCAGCCTATTGGCTTTATTTCATGTTTATATGATTTTCTAGTAGACTTAAGGTATGAAGATCCAAATTATGGAAAGATCCGTTATCAGGAAAACCCCAGGTCCCGAGCATTCTGGATAACAGAATGGGAAAGCATATGACATTTCTGTCCCATGACTCAGTGATGCCTGTGTATTCCAATTAGTAGTTATAAAATATGAGTATTATGTACTACAAGTCGCCTCATGAGTTCCATGACATTTATAAAAGCACAAAGAAAGCCAAAGACCTTGCGCTCTAATATGGTCGTCCCTAATTGCTCTGGTGCAGGTGATGAGAATTTGGTGGAATTAGGGTCGGACTACACAGACGTTTTCAGCATGATCCGATGCGATGCGACAAAACGCCGGCGTCAAATCGCATGCGACGGAAATAAGGAAAGGAATGCATTGTCGCATGAAGTCGCAGCGTTGATCTGGTGCAACACGACTGTCGGATGCAGGTGCAGCGTCTTCCTCTGATAGTTGTGTCGCGTTGGATCAACGCTGCGACTTCATCCGGCAATGCATTCACTTTCCTAATTGCGATTTGATGCCATCGTTTTGTCACATCGGATCATGCCGAAAATGTTGGTGTAGTCCGACCCTAAAAGGGACAGGGTTAATGAACACAGTTTTCTAGGGGTAACAACTATGTAAATCCGGCCCTGGTCGTCTGTAGCTTGAAAATCCCCAGACACAGGGGCAGAATTTGGTGCAGGATCTGCGTCTCCCGCCCCTCCAAATAACGTTTTTTTCGGTAGGAGTGGCCTGACTCCCTTTTTTTAGAGCAAATAACAATGACCTCTTGTTTTGTTTTCAAAGGGGTTAAAAAGAATTGAAGAGTATGTCATACCTCCCAACTGTCCCGCTTTTAGAGGGACAGTCCCTCTTTTCACAGCTCAACCCGCAGTCCCTCGTTTGTACTGGAAAGTCCCGATTTACAACGAACAGGCAGAAAAAGAAACAATGTTTCTAACTTTATTGGCTTTTGGCAGAGAGCTCAGAACAGCCACAGCTGCAGATAAGATACTTTTGTAACAATTTTGAGATCAGCAAATAAGTAATTGTAACAATAGAAGATAACAGGTCCCTTGGGAAAAGTTAGACTCACAGCTTAAAGGGGCAATTCACCTTCATTAGCAAAACTGTAATAACTGGAAAAAAAACCACAGAAATATGTTCAGACTTTCACAACGTGTTTATGTATTAAATATAATCAAAAACAATTAGCCTCCCCGTCGGGGAATCGAACCCCGGTCTCCCGCGTGACAGGCGGGGATACTTACCACTATACTAACGAGGACTGGCCGGTGCGTAGGAAACGACGTATTGTCTATGAGGAACGTCCGACGTAACTGTGCGTCTGATAGATCCGAGTTGCGTCACAGTCACGTGATGAGCTGACAGAAGCCGCACGGGGGAGACAAGTTTTGCGCATGCGGTGAGAGAAGTTCTGTCTCAGGTCATTTGTCACAGGTTTAATATCAGCGGATGTAGAACCCCTTCCACCGGTGCAGTTGGTTTAATCCAATTGTGTGTAAATCGATTTCCTGGTTCAGTTGGATTGATCGGCAGCGAGTTCTTCTTATCTCACAGCTGTACCGGCCGCGCAGCTAAAGGTCGAGGTGATGTTCCTTTATCACTTGTTTCAGCTGAGGCGCCAGGAAATGACATTCCTATTGGTTGGTGTTGTTCTCAGCCAGTCCTCGTTAGTATAGTGGTCAGTATCCCCGCCTGTCACGCGGGAGACCGGGGTTCAATTCCCCGACGGGGAGGCAGAAATTTTTTATTTCCTTTTTTTTATTGCCCTCTAGTTGGAAATGTTTTATATATCAAAGAATAGTGTAATTAACTGCCTCAGTTTAATGGTGGATGTGACGGGCAAATGCACTTTTCTGATTTTAGAGTTTTTTTCCTAGTTTGTGGGAGCAGCTCCAGTTTTGTCCATTGTGGCACTTGCAGGAGGCGCAGCTGTAACAATCCATAATCCGTCGTCGCTATGTAGTGGAATGGGTGGGGGGTTGTTTGGATTGTCACCTTCAGGGCCGGACTGGGCCAGCGGGACACTGGGAAAAAACCAGGTGGGCCCCTGAGATCCAGATCTGCACCCAGATTCACTGGATTCTTTGGACTCTTCCTGGATTCTTCTTTCCTGGCAAAACATGATACACGGCAGCATTGCAGCAGGGAGGGGGGCCCCAGACAGAAGCCCCAGGCCCCCCAGTCCAACCCTGGTCACCAGTTAAGCTGCTCCTACAGACAGAGATTGGCCAAACAAGCAGATCTCTCCCCGATGTGATCACTTTGTTGGGGGCCAATCGGATCAGCCCAACATCGCCCACCTCAATCGCATCACAACAAGGAGAATGCGGGTGTTCAGATCAACAAACCGATACTGTCCTCAATCCAACAGGATTTTTTAACCTGCCCCATCAACATCTGACCGACTTTTGGAGGGCCCCATATAGTGATATGCGTGTTGAGAAAAACTCGACCCTTCACCCCACCCTAACCCTAGTGCTCCCCTCTTCCTTTACCCACGCCCACCCCGCTGTGATGTCACATAAGGGGCGGGGCTGTGAGTATATATAAAGGTAGAAGTGGGGCAGAAGAAGACTGTGGGAGGAGAGAATGGAGGCTAACGTTCAACCCAAACCTGCCTGAGGACGTAATTCGGAAGTTGGGCCGTCCCTCACATCACTAGCCACATACTCTGCCCAATAAGCTGCTGACTTAGTCTGTTGGCAGTTTATTTCAGCCCGTGTATAGGGAGCTTTAGTAATTTGTCTGCCCCAGATGTCGGTCATTGGCATCACGGGAAGGGCAGTGGCAGATCAGAGAATAGGACTAAGTGTCCCTCGTAGACACAAAACAAGTCAGGCCCTTGCTTTTAAGAATGGAAAATAAAGTGTCAATGTTTTAACTTTTAACATCTGGCTTCTGCTTCTTGGTGTGGTTCAGTTTGTGGCAGCCATTTTTGATGTTTCCTAGTGACAGGTGACTACTGTGTGTTAACTATTTGTGATGTCATAGACTTATTCATGTGTCAGGATGGCCGAGTGGTCTAAGGCGCCAGACTCAAGATGTGACGTCTTCCTGTATACGGGGTGTTCTGGTCTCCGAATGGAGGCGTGGGTTCAAATCCCACTTCTGACATAAACTTTTCAAACTGGATTGTGACAATTTAATCAGCCGCAACACTAAAATGTACATGTCACACTCTGTCTTGTGGGCAGGCAGATAAAGCTTTGGTGGAGCTGACGTGGAATTTATGAAGATTCTGCTCAGAACTTTATGGCCACCCACATCTTACTGCTCTCATACATACAGAGATTGGCCAGACAAGCAGATCTCTCCCTGATTTGCCTTCCTTGAGTTGGATGATATTGGGCTGATCTGATTGTGAGCCTTAGGGCGCAACGATTGGGTCACACCAAGGAGAATACTGGTGTTGGTCATATGTAGGATTGCAGCCATCAATGAACCAATGCAGTCCTCAATCCAACAGGATTTTTTATCCTGTCTGATCAACAACTTGCCGATTTTTGGACGGCCCCATAGTGTGATGTGTTGTTTAAGGGGTTGAGAAAAACTCGACCTGCCCCCGACCCTAACCCATTGCGCCTAGGGTTTCCACCTGCCCAACTTTTTGAAGGGTTGCCTGGGTCAAAACTGCCTGCCCTGTTTTACAAATTAGAAAAACCAGGCAGAATTTCCTATAATTGATGCAGCGACTGGCCAATCGGTGGTCACCACATCATAGCCCCCGCCTTGTTGCATCACGGCCCCGTCCCCCTCGCTTTACAGCTCGTCTCCAGCCTAGATTCTATGGGACAAAAATGTGGCAACCATAGCTGAGTCCCAGCCCGCACCTGACCCTAACCCAGCATGCTCCTCTCTTTATATACCCACGCCCGCCCTGCAGTGATGTCACATATGGGGCGGGCCTAAGTAAGTATATAAAATGGTGCGTGAAGAGGTGGAAGTGGGGCAGAAGAAGGCTGTGGGCTATGCAGTTGGGGTGGTGGAAGAGTTCACATGAGGAGGGGGAATGACGCACTTATTGGCAAGGACATGGTAACCGTAGAGGCGGGACATCCCAGATTTAGCCGAATCTTTCATGAAGGATTCGAGATTTGGCCAAATCCCAAAGTTCAAAGAAATGTTAGGAGGAAAGCTTGGTTTATTTCCCATAATTCCCATGGTTTTGCATATAAGCAAGTAGTGGGTATGGGGAGCTCCTATAGTTTCCTTCACTGAGACGCAACTTCCATTGTACAGTAACATAAACAACTTATTCACAGACGCTATTAATGTGGTTATTTTTGGAATTTTTTATCCATGTGAAATTAACACCATTGATATCCAACTAGACCATGTGATCAAAAGGAGATGTTTTTTATTTTTTAAAACTGATCACTTCCTGTAGCTAAGAGTTCCAGCTTGTTGTTTAAAATAAATAAATAAATCAAAAATATCCAAATGCAGGAAAAACCTTCAGGTTCCACCGAGATTTGAACTCGGATCGCTGGATTCAAAGTCCAGAGTGCTAACCATTACACCATGGAACCTCACATACAGGTCAGCCAACAATAATGTAAGTTAATTAGTAGAATGACTTGTTCTGTTCCTCAATTAGTCTGGATTGGTCTTTTCAACTTATTTAAAGTGAAAATTATAAAATCATTTTTAAAAATTACTTTTATGACATAGTCCATGACGCATCAAATATCTCATTTACATTTCAGCCGAAAACAATGGTTACAACTGTCGTTTGTTGTAGAAAACGCCTGATGTGAATAAAACACAGTTACGTAAGTGTATTGAGCTCCGTATGAATCCTCTGGAGTCCCTTAGAAAGAGGAGCAGTGGGATGTGGGTGGCCATAAAGTTCTGAGCAGAATCTTCATAAAGTCCACGTCAGCTCCACCAAAGCTTTATCTTCCTGCCCTGCAGCTGCTCAAACTCTCACATTGATCACACTCCAGCTTGAAAAGTTTATGTCAGAAGTGGGATTTGAACCCACGCCTCCATTCGGAGACCAGAACACCCCGTATTCAGGAAGACGTCACATCTTGAGTCTGGCGCCTTAGACCACTCGGCCATCCTGACACATGAGAATGTTGTTGTAAAAACAGTTCTTGTTTTTACCCATAATGCTGCATTTCCCAGTGCCACATTGTATATCTGTCCAACTGTCGGCTCACAGCCACATCCAGCCTGCAACCCCCCCTTGTGTGATGCTTTTATTGTTTACTCTTTGTGTAAGTCTTTAGGGTGTTGGCAGACGGTGAGATTCTTCAGGCAATTAATCTCCCCAAATGCCTTCCCGCCGGCAATAATGATCACCTCGTTTTCTGAAGTCACCCGAAGTTGCTTTACAAGGAATAAGATAAACTCTGTAGAACATAATGGTGTTATCTGTTATCCACTATTTAACCTGTGCCATATAGACCTTTTTCAATTTCCACCATGGCTACACAGCAGCTTGTTTATATAAACTATAGTAGTACTTATCTGTTATCTACTGTGTATCCTGTGCTTGAATGGCTGCCCCCATGGCTACACGGCAGCTTGTTTATATAAACTATAGTAGTACTTATCTGTTATCTACTGTGTATCCTGTGCTTGAATGGCTGCCCCCATGGCTACACAGCAGCTTGTTTATATAAACTATAGTAGTACTTATCTGTTATCTACTGTGTATCCTGTGCTTGAATGGCTGCCCCCATGGGTACACAGCAGCTTGTTTATATAAACTATAGTAGTACTTATCTGTTATCTACTGTGTATCCTGTGCTTGAATGGCTGCCCCATGGCTACACAGCAGCTTGTTTATATAAACTATAGTAGTACTTATCTGTTATCTACTGTGTATCCTGTGCTTGAATCGAGACTGTCCCGAGAAAAACAGGACAGAGGCCAAAGTCCATTGCCTTTATCTCTTGTGCAAACACTAAACAAGGCACAGAAAGCAAAGGCACAAGCACTGTGGGTTGGGACTGTCACCCTAAATCTTAAGAGCTGTTTTATTGGCAGATTTTCCTCTCGCAAATCTTCAATTCAAATCTTGAAAAGAGAAACTCAAACACACTGGGTTTTATGCATAATTCCAATTTTTTGTACTTTGATAAGTAAGAAAAAAAACATAAAGTTTCATAAAGTAGAAACAAAAGGTATTGTCAGAAGTGGGATTTGAACCCACGCCTCCATTCAGAGACCAGAATCCCCAGTACAGGAGAAGACTGTGAGTCTTGAGTCTGGCGCCTTAGACCGCTCGGCCATCCTGACAAGTTCCAACAATTAAAAAACGAAAATCTCCTTTAGGTTTTATACCCATGAAGGTGTTTTTTCTGTTATGTGTCCAACTTAAAGGGATTCTGTCATGATTTTTATGGTGTAGTTTTTATTTCTAAATTCACTGTTTACACTGCAAATAATTCACTGTACAATATAAAATGTCATTCCTGAAGCAACAAGTGTATTTAGTTGTAATATTGGTGTGTAGGTGCATCTCAGCTCATTTTGCCTGGTCATGTGATTTCAGAAAGAGCCAGCACTTTAGGATGGAACTGCTTTCTGGCAGCCTGCTGTTTTTCCTTCTCAATGTAACTGAATGTGTCTCAGTGGGACCTGGATTTTACTATTGAGTGCTGTTCTTAGATCTACCAGGCAGCTGCACCTGCTGAAGTCCCGCACCTCCGAAGTCCTGAAGAGCAAAAGACCCGAAGCCATGAAAGGAGTAGAAGTTGAGGTCCCAAAGCCGCAAAAAAAAGCCAAAACTACAAAAGGAGCTGAAGTTGAAGTCCTGAAGTCGCAAAAGAAGCAGAAGTTAAAGTGCTATAGCCATGAGTTTATTAAACCTCTGCCGGCAATGTATTATTTTTATACTCTATAGGCCTCTGTCATCATTGTTTTTTTACAAAAAATATTCTCTGGTGCCCCAATGTTTCTTTTTAATTTGTAAAGGGGGCCCTGGAGCCAATTTTTTTTTAAAAAAAAAAAAACTTTTATGGGGGTGTGGTGCCAACATTTTTTTTAACTTATGGGGAGGCCCTGACCACTAATAATTTTTAAAAAACTTTTATGTGAGGTCCTGGCGTCAATGGTTTTTTTTTCTTTTAAAAAAACTTTTATGGGGGGCCCTGGCACAATTTTTTTTAACTTTAAAAAACCCTGGTCACCAACTATTATTTATTACTTGCAGGGGTGCCCTGACCACCAATGTTTTTTTTTTAAAAAAAAAATTTTTAATGGGGGGTGTGGTGTTAAACATAACAGTGTGTTTTCATTTCCATCTGTCATTTTTTTCATATACATTTGCATCTGTTTAACGACACTTGGATGTTACGCGTTTTGTGCTGTTTTGAGTTATCTAAAAAGACCAGCGTTTAAACCAAAAAATAACAAAACTAAAAACAAATCTAGAAAAAAAAAAAGATGTGTCAGAAGTGGGATTTGAACCCACGCCTCCATTCGGAGACCAGAATCCCCATCACTGGAGAAGACTGACGTCTTGAGTCTGGCGCCTTAGACCACTCGGCCATCCTGACACTGCATTGACTCTATGGAGATTAGTCTTTAAATATTATTCTCTATCATCACATTGTGCTGCTGTTTTTGTACAACATATTTCTTTATTATATGACAGTCGGAAATCTCACTGTACAATGCAAACAATTTATAATGCAGATAGGGAGTTGGTTCTGAATTTCAGTTTGTAAAATAGTTCAAAATAAAACATAAAGTGTGGACTCACCACCAAAGAGAACTTTATATTTTACCTGTACAACTGTATAAAGCTCCTTCTAGAGCTGGAACTAAGCAGGTCAAGAGTGGACAGAACCAAGACTTTATATTGTGATTTCACTTTAATAAATAATAAGTAGACGAATTGAACATCAATAAAAGCTCATAATCCAAACCTTGTGCATTGCCAGGTTCCATGGTGTAATGGTTAGCACTCTGGACTCTGAATCCAGCGATCCGAGTTCAAATCTCGGTGGAACCTGATTATTTTCTACCCCCATAAATTTTTAGTTATGGCGCACATACTTGTTTACATACACTATACAATGAACATTATGAGTTCTCAAGCAGGATCTGAGATGTTGATGTTAGAAAATGAAGGGGCAGAAGTCTTATGGGTGGAGTTCTTCACCAATTGTAAAGAGTCCAGCAAAATTCATTGTAGGAGTCGCTATAGACCCCCTAATGTAAGTGACCAGGATAAGCTCCTGATGCAAATAGAAAAGGCTGCTAGTTTGGGGAAAGTAATGATAATGGGGGATTTTAATTTCCCTATAAGCGAAGCAAGATGCATGCAATTAATGGTAACCAATTGTAACCTGCATAAAAGAGGTGTCCACATTTGTTTCATATAGACATATTTACCCACACCAGTATGGGACTTAGCCTCTAAATGCAAAATGAGCAATACTAGATAGCCAGGGCCATTCAGGTTGAGTTAAAAAGCAATATTTATTATCACCATGCCAAAAATACTAAAACCATTTAAAATAAGCAGCGCTGCTTGGGGGGTGGGGATCCCATAACCCTATTTGGTATATATTACGGTACAATGAAAGGGGGCTGCGTGCACGCAAAAGGAAACCTCCAATATGTTACAGTTGCAACCAACTCTTAATCAAGAGTGTCAAACTGGATAAATCCGTAATTAGATATTCGTGGGATGAAGAGAGCGATGAGTCCTCACGGCTGTAATATAAGTCGCTAATTGGGTACTCAATTTGATGGTAAAGAAAGTAATTGCTCCAATTCTGATTGTGACTAATAGAATGTCAAAATGTGAAACGGCATGTGAGGGCGGAGCCGGTGTGGGGTTAATTCTTTGATGCCCAGAGTAATTCAGTCCGAATGGTAAGGATAAGGGCACTGGAGGGAGATATATCCCCTGAGTATATCCAATGGATATCCGGATCACGGTGTTTGGGTGGTGTAGCAATTGCTATATGGTCATATTCATCCCACCGCTTAGTAGCAGACCGCTATGCAGAGTTCTAAGGATGTCCTTGGACTGTGCATCATTCTATTAATATCATTGCATGGATACTATTGACATTTATGACTATATGCAACAATGTTGTGGTTACTACGATCACTGAAATCATGTGACTTTACCCTTAAAAGGACGTCATTTCCGGTTTGTCGGTCTCTTGACAAAGCCGCAGGTAGCGGCGAAACAGCTGTCGAGGCACATCGCTGCAAAGGGGCATTGCGGTATCCAGCTTCCCTTTCCCCATTGAGGACGATGAGCAGGAGATGTACAAATAATTGTGAAATCCGGACGTGAGTATGGAGCGTTGAGCATCCGGTGTGGGAGGTGATCCACTACGGTCAGTATCTTTTTACTCTGCATAGCGGTCTGCTACTAAGCGGTGGGATGAATATGACCATATAGCAATTGCTACACCACCCAAACACCGTGATCCGGATATCCATTGGATATACTCAGGGGATATATCTCCCTCCAGTGCCCTTATCCTTACCATTCGGACTGAATTACTCTGGGCATCAAAGAATTAACCCCACACCGGCTCCGCCCTCACATGCCGTTTCACATTTTGACATTCTATTAGTCACAATCAGAATTGGAGCAATTACTTTCTTTACCATCAAATTGAGTACCCAATTAGCGACTTATATTACAGCCGTGAGGACTCATCGCTCTCTTCATCCCACGAATATCTAATTACGGATTTATCCAGTTTGACACTCTTGATTAAGAGTTGGTTGCAACTGTAACATATTGGAGGTTTCCTTTTGCGTGCACGCAGCCCCCTTTCATTGTACCGTAATATATACCAAATAGGGTTATGGGATCCCCACCCCCCAAGCAGCGCTGCTTATTTTAAATGGTTTTAGTATTTTTGGCATGGTGATCAACCTGAATGGCCCTGGCTATCTAGTATTGCTCATTTTGCATTTAGAGGCTAAGTCCCATACTGGTGTGGGTAATGGGGGATTTTAATTACCCAGATATTGACTGGAGCAACAGTACTGCCAGATCAGTTAATGGGAACAAGTACTGTCAAAACGGGGGTCACTGACCCCATCTAAAAAAGAAATGCTCTGTACAAATGTATTGTTATTGCTAGTTTTTATTACTCATCTTTCTATTCAGACCTCTCCTATTCATAGTCCAGTCTCTTATTCATATCAGTGCATGGTTGCTAGGGGAATTTGGACCGTAGCAACCAGACTGCTGAAGTTACAAACTGGAGAGCTGCTGAATAAAAAGCTAAATAAGTCAAAAACCACAAATAATAAAAAATGAAAACCAATTGCAAATTGTCTCAGAATATCCCTCTCTGCATCATACTAACAGTTAATTTAAAGGTGAACAGCCCCTTTAAAATAAGTATTGGAACCCAGGGCACCTAAATTGTATTTTATTATTGTACAGTATATTGCAGAACTAAAACGAACAAATCCAGAAGCTGTTGCCTCAATCGCCTTTTATGCAATAATAATACATAGTTTTTTAGCCTCCAAAAGATGTGTCAGAAGTGGGATTTGAACCCACGCCTCCATTCGGAGACCAGAATCCCCAGTACAGGAGAAGACTGTGAGTCTTGAGTCTGGCGCCTTAGACCGCTCGGCCATCCTGACACTTGTGCTGCTCAGTCACAACTCTCATTCTCTTCTACTTCTCTCCTTGTCTCGTGGCAAAAAACACACGTAACGTGATTACGTCATAGATAGAGCGTCAGGGAAGCGTGAAGAAAATGAAATAAGGAAGAGAAATAAGAATATAAAGCTGTGACAAGACATAAGACCGAGTGCAAAGCCATTACAGTAAGTGTCAGGATGGCCGAGCGGTCTAAGGCGCTGCGTTCAGGTCGCAGTCTCCTCTGGAGGCGTGGGTTCGAATCCCACTTCTGACACAAATAACATTTTTCGTTTTAAACAGATTTCAGAGGCTGAGGAATAAGCAGAAGCATTTATTTTCTTCCTTCAAATGCCAGGGTGCAGTTTAGCGTCTCCCTCCGAATTATTGTGCTGGAGGGGAAATACATATACGTCCGCACGCTAACACCAGGCCTGACTACTTTAGGGGAATTAAAAACTACATCTCCCATCATGCCTAGCGTCTAGTGACCAATCATGTAGCCTAGTGACGTCACTTCCGGTGCTGGTGCGGCGCGTCAGACGTTTGTGAGGGAAGAGGCGGAAATGAGGGCAGTTTCCTGTCAGGCGAGTGGATTGGACAGCAGTGAGTTGTCTTTATAGGACTGGGTTGTGACTGATTTATTCTTGTCACTGACGATGTCTAATAAGTAAAGACATGAAAGCCTCCTGTGTCCCACAATGCACCAGTCACGCTCTCATCCTGACAGACAATTAGAGAATAAGAATAATGGCGCTTCTCGTGTTCCCTCCTCCCTGCAGTCTTTAGACAACTTTTCTACACAAACAAAACTCAAATCAGCTCATTCCAAATGATGGGAGGGGTAATATTTTCCCTTTAAAGGGATACTGACATGGGAAAACATGTTTTTTTCAAAATGAATCAGTTAATAGTGCTGCTCCAGCAGAATTCTGCACTGAAATCCATTTCTCAAAAGAGCAAACTGATTTTTTTATATTTAATTTAGAAATCTGACATGGGGCTAGACATATTGTCAATTTCCCAGCTGCCCCTGGTCATGTGACTTGTGCTCTGATCAACTTCAGTCTCTCTTTACTGCTGTACTGCAAGTTGGACTGATATCACCCCCCCCCCCCCCCCAGCAGCCTAACAACAGAACAATGGGAAGGTAACCAGTAATGATGTGCAGCCTAATACCCTCGGGTCAGGCAGGATTGGGCTAACCTCACACCCCCTTTTCCACGTCGACCTTCCAAATGGCAGCTTTCGACTTTTATAGACGCTCTCGTCCTGCCCTTTTTGTGACGTCATCGACAGGACGGGTCTATAAAAGGAACATGGAAGTCAGACGGGCGCATACAAAATTAGAGCTTTTTCATTTATCCTATATGTCTCCTTTAATCTGCCCATGTATGGCCACCTTCAGTCCCTAGACACATGAGGATATTTGCAGAGTTTTGGCACAGTCTGTGTCGTGAGCTGACCGCCGTGTAAATACGCTAGTGTAGTGTAGCTTGTAACTGGGCTGGATTATGTCACAGACAGAAAAACAGGGGAAAGGCTTGTCTGTTCCCCAAAGTTTTTTGGGAAGCTGAAAAAGTGTGTTTTGCTTGCAAGGGCCAGGCAGGAACAATTTAAAGTGTCACTGAGCTCAGGGCAAAAGAGATGGCCAGGTGCAATAGCCCGAACTAACAGTCATCGAAGAGGATAAACCATAATTTGGAAAATGGGGAAACAAAATAAATTAAAATTCAGTTTTTTTTATTGTTTTTCAATATTTATTGTAGAACTGTTGTGCTCTCCAAGTAGATAAAAAGGAAGGAGGGTTCTGCTTCAGCTAAAAATTTCAGTAGATGAAAGGTCTGATGGTCAGACACTTTCAAGGACCAACATGTTAGCCATCACTGCTAGTTACATTTTGGGGTATATAGACACTAGTGGCTTACCAATAGAATTAGAAAACCAGTGGCCATTTTTTCCTTTGGCCCACACCAAGCAATTATAACATATTATACTATAACAAATACAGTTAAACCTACATTTTACATATCCTACTTATAAGTCTTCCCTCATTCTACAAATGTAATATAAAGTAAATGTAATATAAAGTAAATGTAATATAAAGTAAATGTAATATAAAGTAAATGTAATATAAAGGTAATGATACACAGGACAATACTGGGCACTTTACACACTATGTTATTAACTAGATCAAAGACCCTGAAAACAACTCCATTGACTTTAATGGGATTCACCTGCAAGTTCTTGGCAGCCAATAGGTCTACTGTAATGTACAATTAGTGGATGAGGCTCATTAGCTGAATGGATTTGTCTGTTCCCCTAATCAGAAATCTTTTAGGAATGTATTCGTTTTTCATACAGTATATCATTTACTTCCCTGTGTGTGTTCTAAGGGCAATGTTTTTGTGGCTCTGTAATATTGTACAGTGATAATTTCATCATAAAAATCATGACAGAATCCCTTTAAATAGATGAAGACAATTTAATAAGATGGGTCAGCGCCATCCTAAATTGAAGTCACACTGAAGTCACACTGCCTGCAACAGTTGAATTACAAGTAGACTTCATAAAGCATTAAATAACCAAGACCAATTCTTTAAATTTATGTTTATTAATGTCAGATCTGCCAGTATGACTTCCATATTAGTAACACAAGACATAAGGATGTAGAGACCGCAACGACATGTGACAATGATTGTGGAGAAAGGGTCACAAGAGGTGAAGTGCATCACACAATTTGACCCCCAATCCACCAAGACTGATGTACAGATTTAAAGTCACAAACTTGCAGATTAATATTGGCAAAATGTATATGCGGCCATCTTTGAGGCATGTTTGCCCCCATACACCAACAGCAATATTAAATTAAGAGGGGGTTTTTAAGGGTGATATGGAAGTTACACTACAGGGGGGGGGGTATTTTGTGAAAAAACAGAGTGCCTGTGGTTTTGGGGGAGCCAATTTTGAAGTTACCCTGCAGATGTCAGAGGGGCTGAGAGGAATGTTACAGAAGTAGCATGGAAATGTAAAGAAACCATAAAGGAATAAAAAAAAGGCAGAAAGCAGCCATCTTAATTTATTCTAGGAATGTTCAAAGCCAGTCTCAAGGGGGCAGGAGAATAATTGAGGCCTAAGGGCCGTATAGATATGGCAAGTGGGATGGGTAATACGCCAGAAAATATTTGGCAAAATTAACTCAATTTGAGATAAGTGCATCTACTTTGTAGATGGAAGGAAAACTTCCTGTAAGATAAGCATAAGGTATCCACAAACAAGACTACTAAAAGAAAGCAACAAAAAGGCTGGTCTGCATTGGGAATGCCCTTAAAATGATATCCGACTGTAGAGTGAAAGACGTCCTTGAAAGTAGTGAGGGATTTCAGCTAGCAGAGGGGACATTGCTGGGAGAATGATTACATGGAAGCCCCTTATAGAAGTGGCACAGACACTGGCAAAGGAAGGGATCTCAGCTTCTCAGGGATTTTCCTTCAAGGGAAACTACAGTGTTGCCACCTAGTTTATCTGCAAGGTTACAGGGATCGTTTATATCATCGTACGTGTTTGTTTGCCACTCGTGTTTGATACCTGCAGAAGAGGGGAAAAAAAAAAAAAAAAAAAGCTTAAGTTGCCTCGAAAGTAATGAATTTATAACATTTTTAACAAGAGTTCACTCAAAGTTTATTGTAAATGTTATAATAGGGTTTATATGAATTTTACTTTACCCATTCAGTATGTACAGAACTGGTTCCCTTCTTACAATAACCCATGCCAGTGTGTCTTAGTGAATCAGTACAGAGCCCTTTAGAGATTGTTCACCTTTAAATTAACCCTTAGTATGATGTAGCAAGTGAGAATTCTGAGACAATTTCCAATAGGTTTTCATTATCTGTGGACTGAGTTATTTAGCTCTGTATTCAGCAGTATAGTTGCTACAGGGTCCAAGTTACCCTAGCAACCATGCATTGATTTAAATAAAAGACTGGGATATGAATAGGAGAGGCCTGAATGGAAAAAGGAGCAATAAAAAGTAGTAACATCAATAAATATGCAGCCTTACGGTAAGGTCACACCTGGAGATCCGGGGAGATTTAGTCACCCGGCGACTAATCTACCCGAACTGCTTCTGCCTGCTAGAATATATACACGAAGTGTCGCGAGTGCCATGCCGCAGGCGGATTTTCATTCTAGCAGGCGGAACCCATTCGGGAAGATTCTCCAGGTGTGACCTTATCCTTAGAGAGCATTTGTTTTTAGATGGGGTCAGTGACTCCTATTTGAAAGTGGGAAAGGGTCAGAAGAAGGCAATTATATATAACAAATAATGAAGGCCAATGGAAAAGGTGCTTAGACATACTAAAAGTTCCTTTAAAGGTGAACCACCCAATTACACTATATTACAATATGGGGGTACAACAGATTGTATACACGTTCTGTACCTTGTATGTTGCTCTGAAGGACTACAAACTGGATTGTTTGGAGTCTAATTTTTACTCTGCTGTAGAGCAATTGATTAAAAGCCGGCAAGTTACCTGTAAATCTCTTCCTGATTGCATCTTTTGAGCTAGCGTAGATCATTTTACTTTTCAGTGACGCTTCTTCAGGGGCCCTGTTGAAACAGCAAGCAAGATACACACAGTTAAACACAAGAACTTGGTCCGTTTTCATTAGAACTTGAGGGGAAGAACCTAAAGTACTTTAGAAGATCCAGACAGTCAAGCACATACTAAGGCATTGGAAAGAATACCTGTAAACTCAGAATCCCAATAATGTAATGCAGTAGCGTTAACCACAAAGTCCCCGTCTTAACTACCAAGTAAGACAATTATATGAAAATATATTGTATTAAAAAAAATAAATAAATAGAAGTTGAAATCTGTTACTAGAGATTTTAAAGTTTAGGGCACTATCTGAAAGTTAAAGCTAGTCAACGGTATATACCGCAACCAAGTTTGTTACCATACAGAATGGCAAGTTAAAGGGGTTGTTCACCATGACTTTTAGCATGATGTTTTAAGTGACATTCTGGCAAAATTTGCAATTGGTTTTAATTTTTTTTTAAATTTGCTTTTTTTATTCAGCAGGTCTCAAGTTTAGTCACAGCCACCTGGTTGCTATGGTCTAAATTATCCTAGCAACCATGGATTTGAATAAATAAAAGGCCTCAAAAGAAATTTGTAACAATAAGAGGCACTAGTAACTAAATGGTTACTATGTTTTTTGCTACCAAGCATTGGTTTGAATTTCTGTATTGATTCTCGTCAATAATAATATTTTGTGATATATTTGAATGTCTACGTTATCACTTCAATTGGGGGAAAAAATAAAAAAAATAAAACCAGGGAGAGCAAAACTGAAACATTAAGACTTTTAAGTTGCACAAGTGTCTCACCAGAACACAAAAACAAGATCCTCTTTTTTGGTTTCTTTTGTCTCGTAGAGTGCATCATACAGTGCGTAACGGCAGTCGTTCCGGGGCAGCATCTTCACAAAGGTCTTGTAGGGGTCTTCCACATTACAACCGACATCTCCTTGCAAGATCTCCTTTCCTGGTTCCAAAATGATTGTTTTCTTGTCGTCACTAAGACAAAAGATAACGGCCTTCTTGCGTTTCTTGGCTTCTTCTGGGGAGAGTTGATGGCGCACCTTCATATCATTAAATACTTTAACGACATCATCCGAGACCATCACACCAGAGGCCTAAAAGAAAGACAGGTAAGAATTTACAGATATGACTTAAAGGAGAAGGAAAGCTACCGAAGCAATTTATTGCCAACAGATTAGCCACAATAGTGCAAGCTATAACAATGTTTATTCTGCAGAATGCT
Source organism: Xenopus laevis (assembly GCF_017654675.1). NCBI lineage: Eukaryota > Metazoa > Chordata > Amphibia > Anura > Pipidae > Xenopus > Xenopus laevis. The sequence continues at coordinate 1,260,268 of NC_054378.1, forward strand.
TTACCATACCAGAGTGAAGAAGCGGTTTGTTTAGAATAGCAGCTGCCATGTTAGCTTGTAACATCAATTCCTGCTTACTCATAGCCCTGGACTCAGATTACAGCAGGGAGGGGAGCAAACTGAGCATGCTCAAGCCCTGGAGGTTTAAGCTGAAAAGTCTGATACAGAAGCCCATGTGAAGGAAAGAAATGTGGTGTTTCTTTTGAAAGAGGACTCAGAGCAGCATTACTTTGAGGGTTTACTGGTGTATTTATATAGACCCTTCTGATAAAGATTACTTAATTTTAGCCTTTCCTTCTCTTAAAACTTTGAACGCTTCAGCATATGAGAACGCAACAATAGTATTTATGGGACAATGTAAAACATCAAATATGTAGCTTCAACAGTGCTATATAGCATACAGAAAGTTGTGTCGCCTGGGCTACTAATCTCCCCGTGTGCCCTTACCCTAAAACTGCCACAGAAGTTAAGATGTGTGTGACCTGGAGATAAGCTCAGTACAGACGATCTCAGTCATTATAGGTAGTCACTGATGTAATGGCTCAGGACTCATCCATTGGATACTGAAATGTATTACAAGCTGTTCCACATATTCTGGGTTAAACAGCTGCTACGAGGTCAGAAAACCCATTTTAGCACTCTGCTTTCCCAACACTAGATGGCAGCAGTATCGCAGCTTTTTGTTGCCAAGTGTAACAAAGCCCAAATATCAATTTGTCTGAAGATGGCACAAATGTATATTCAAGATGTAGAAAATGTTAAGTTTGCTGCTTCTACATTTAATGGTTAATCCTCTGTGGTGCCATCATATTTATCAAGGGTAAAGGCACAGTTGTTGTGCAAGAAATTAAATGCCCAAAAATATTCCTTTTGGATTAAAGGAGCATTGGATTGCTGTGGTGATTCTCTCCAGTGCAAGAATGTCTGAACATTTTGCCATACATCTAAAAGTTTCTGTAAAGACAACCATTACCTTAAAGTGACACTGTCACAGGAACACACATTTCTGTTTCTCAAAAGAGCAGTTTGAAATCTGACATGGGGCTAGACATAGTGTCAGTTTCCCAGCTGCCCCCAGTCATGTGACTTGTGCTTTGATAAACTTTAGTCACTCTTTACTGCAAGTTGGAGTGATATCACCCCCCCCCAGCAGCCTAACAGAACAATGGGAAGGTAACCAGATAGCAGCTCCCTAACACAAGATAACAGCTGCCTGGTAGATCTAAGAACAGCACTCAATAGTAAAATCCAGGTCCCACTGAGACACATTCAGTTCCATTGAGTAGGAGAAACAACAGCCTGCCAGAAAGCAGTTCCATCCTAAAGTGCTGGCTCTTTCTGAAATCACATGACCAGGCAAAATGAGCTGAGATGCACCTACACACCAATATTACAACTAAATACACTTGCTGCTTCAGGAATGACATTTTATATTGTACAGTCAATTATTTGCAGTGTAAACAATGTCATTTAGGGCAGAGATACATGCTGCTATTTCGGGAGATTAGTCGCCCAGTGACAAATCGCTTCTTCGGGCGTCTAATCTCCCCGAACTGCCTTCCGAGCACTTAATTTTCCAAAGTCGTCTGAGTTGCACTTCGGGAGACTTGGGAAAATTAAGCACTCAGACATTCTAGCCGGCGAGAAGGCATTGTGGGGAGATTAGTCTGCCAGATTCCGATCAGGCAGGGTAAAAAACCCAGTAGTCTGATTGAGGCCGCATCTTTTCGTTGCAGTCCCGTGATCCGCCCGCCCGTATGGCCTCCATTCTGATCCAGTCATGGACCCTAGGATCAGCCTAATATTGCCCACATAAATGTGGGCATATCAAGGAGAGATCCGCTCGTTTGGAAACATCGCCAAACAAGCAAATCTCCCCGTGTATGGCCACCTTAGGGCAGACACAAGTGGAAGTTAATCACCAGGCGACAAATTGCCTCTTCTTTGGGCGACTGATCTCCCTGAACTGCCTTCCCACTGGCTAGAATCTAAATCACCGGCCGGAGGGCAATCTTGAGCGCTTCATTTTCCCAAAGTTTCCTCGCGAGGCAAACTGTTATTGTCTGGACTAGAACATGTGTGGGGAAAAAAACCTTACAGGCCATAGAAGGACCTTCCGTCAGTCCTTTGGGACAACCATGTCCTAACACTTATTGTGCTTGAGAATTGCTATGCCTGTTATTTATACCAACTCTGGAAAGAAAGTTCTCTAAGCCACACAACTTTGTGTCTAGAACATTTTTCCAGCTTCTACAAAAAAAAAAAAAAAAATTTGTATAGTGGAAATTATAAAAAGGATATAGTTTATCATTTTAAGCATTTATCCCTCAAACTGTAGAGCAGTAAATGCATCCATCTAGCAGGTTAGGGGATTCTCTTAGATCAGTGGTCCCCAACCAGTAGCTCGTGAGTAACATGTTGCTCTCCAACCCCTTGGATGTTGCTCTCAGTGGCCTCAAAAGAAGTGCTTATTTTTTAATTCCAGGCCTTTAGGCAAGTTTTGGTTGCATAAAAACCAGGTGCACTACCAAACAGAGCCTCAATGTATGTAGACAATCCACATAGGGGCTACCAAATGGCCAATCACAGCCCTTATTTGGCACCACAAGAACAGTTTTCATGCTAGTGTTGCTCCCCAACTCCTTTTATTTCTGAATGTTACTCAAGGGTTCAAAAGGTTGGGGATCTGTCTAAGATGCACCTTATAACAGTCAGCCAATTATCTCAAACATAAAACATCATCCATATTCAATGTGGGCTACAGCAGAGCTGCCCAACTAAAGGCTATTGGCTGAATTTGCACTGGAGAGCAGTTTAATTTGGTACATATAACTGAGCAGCTACATCTATGGCCTTGTGTTATAATCAAGGTATCTTCGCTGTGCTACAATATGCCTGTATATACCAATTGCATCCGATTTTTTATACAAGCAGCCAGAACAATCACATTAGAAGCTAAAATCTGTATGACAGGTCTCAAATTAAAGGGGGTCATTTTATTTTATGGGTACTTTGGCAAGGACAGTTGAAAAATTGTTTTGCACTAACACTTGCCCTGCTCATGAGCCCAGATGCAAAGGTAGGGACAGGGTCATTAGCATCAGTGAAACAATATATATACGTGATGTGAGGTTGCCAATGAGTGAATCTTTACCGGATATGCCCATCAGCAGGGTGATCTGCTTAATCTGAACGTTCAGCCCTAGGGACAAAACCAGATTACAACTAGGCAATGCGTCCTTGATCTATACAAACATTTAAAAAAAAAAAAAACCTGTTTTATAAATATCTTGGCCAGATATCGATTGGGGAGACTTGTCGAAAGCCCCCACACACAGACATAAGCAGCCGTCTAAAGGACTGATAAAACAGCTTTAATCTGCCTGTATATGGCCACCTTACATGTCTGTTCAATTCTGCTTTCTTTTTTACTGTACTATGTAATGATTACACAAATGCCCATACCAAAATCTCAGTAAAAGCTCCAAAGCTACTGCTTAAGGCAGTCACACACTTGCTGGTGCTGTACACTCCGACTAAAGGTGGCCATACACGGATCAATAAAAGCTGGAGACAGACCAAGTCAGCATTTTATTGGCCCTCCGATGGGCGTTCCCAATAGATTTCTGGGCAGAGGTAAAAATTCCATCGGATTGCAGATCACATCTACCTATAAACCTGTTATGATCTGATCATTGGGCCCATGATTGGATCAGCCCAATATTGCCCACCTCAAGGTGATCCACTCTTTCATTGGTGCCATGGGTCAGTTAAAGAAGACCTTGTGTAAAAAATAAAAACGTACCAGTGCATTATACTCATTTAGCTAAAGAAATGTGCTTAAAAAGTAGTGTTTCAGGCTGATTTAATATTTCAGCAAAACCCCCAATAATCCCTCCCTTCTCTTGCTGCTCCCTGAATTTCCAGGCTGTGCTCTCAGCTGACTGCACTGTAGGACAGGAGCCAATCAGCAGCTAGCAGGACCCGATAGGGAACTGAAGCCTTTGCTTGTGTGACTGCAGGGCTGTGATTGGCTGCCCCCTCCTACTGTGCTTCTGGCAGGGACCATTAGGACCACCCCTCATTTGAAACACAGACAGGGAGCTCCAATAAAGGGACGATTTTTTAGCACCATGTAAAAGCAACACCATATACCGGGCAACTGTCTTTCAGCAGCTTTTTTTGGCCAGTGTATGGCCACCTTAACTAACCCATAGCCCCAATGAAAGATACCATGGGGGGGGGGGGGGGCACACTTGTTTGGTTGCACTCACCCAGGCTGACTGGAGCCCAATCTAAACAGGATGTAGAGATGCAGCTCCACTTCCTCCAATTACCAACATGGCCAGATGTTAATACTTTTTTTTTTTTTTTTTTTAAATGAACCAACCTACATATTAAATATATACTCCCTGAGAGCACTTACCTTGCAGCATAAAGCTACTGCTTTTACCCAGGCAGGTTTTTAAAAGTACAAACTAGTCCAGGTACAGGTTTGGGCTACTTTTTGGGCCTTTTGTACTTTGGAAACCAGCCAAAGATTTTTCGTTGCCCTAATGTGCCAAGCCTGTGTGTCCCAGTGCATGTTGGGTAATGTGGTTTTTGTGGCAAGTTGAATGTAAGACTACAATACCCAGCATGCACTGGGACTGACTTGTGTAGAAGTCGGGAGTTCCCACATTTTGGCCTCTGTACCCCAGTCTCCCGTCACTCTTAAGCATTCTCACTTTTTCCACTCACTTTCCTCCATTTCAGACAATTTTGGGGCAATAACCACCAACATGTCTAGGTTATTTTACCAATATTTAATGAAATTGCATTTGTATTAGGGACCCCTATACCTCCTGGGCCCCCTCTGTACTTACCCCCCTGGTGACGGCCCAATCTCTCCCATGTTATGGGAAAATTTACAAAAAAAGGCTTATTATGACATAGATTCATTTATTTCAGACTTCACTGCACATATTGGTTTATATTTGCGCTACTGTAGTGAAGTGCCTGTCGGTTAGTTTAGAACATTACACCCGACAGCCCGTTTGCCGCATTTTCTCCAGTCACAGTCGGACAATGACACGTCTGGGCCTCACAGCGCGTAACAAGGAGAGAACGTGACGCGTGCGTCAGTGAGAAGGAGTTGAAGGTAAAGAGTGACGCAGCGGCGACGGTCACGTGACAGAAGGCGCAGAATCCCCGGGCACTCAATACGAGGGAAGATGCGGCTGTATAGGCCCCTCCCACAGCGCGTCGCTGAGTGACATAATGAAAGTCGTTTGACTAGACCAGAGTGAAGCTTTACAGCAAGTGAGTTTTAGCGATAACCTTACACTCATGTAGCGCTCCCTCTCTTGGAGGTGTGGCCTCCAGTCGGTACAATGATACGCCTCATGAATAGAAGCAGGAGCTCTCGGTCACGCGCCGCTAATTCCGCGCGCTCCCGCCACACGGCCTCTCTGCAGAATTAGGCGCCAAATGGGAAGAGCGCTGGCCGATTGGTGTAGCCGGTAATGAAGCGCCTGAGGGGAGGAGCGGAAGTCTTTGTTTTACCTCAGGCTGAGCAATTAAACAATGGGCGTTTGGAAAGGAAAACGTTCCCATTAAATCAATAACCGACGAGAGAGAAATAAAAGATTCCCGCCATTGTTGCGTTTTAGCCGATTCCCTGTCAGCTCTACCTCTAAACACACGGTCATTGCGGCAAAATATGGCGACAGGAGGGAGCGGCATCTCGTCTCACTCGCTCCGGGATTTCTGTACAACGAGCTCTACTCACCTCCCGCCCAATAACGTTACTCACCATTTTATACTGAGGGGAGAGATGAGATACAAGAGGGACAAAAGGCAGCCGGAGTCTTCAGCGAGAGAACGATGAATAGCGGTGCCGCTGCCTCCCACTCTCACACTGGAAAGAAGCCTCCTTCCGCTATCTTTAAGCGTTGTACAATGAGGAGGGAGGGACCCGTTTCCTGTATGGCCGCGCGGGGGCTGCTGGGGACTGTAGTCTTTAGCTGCTCTGCTTTGTAGTCCGAGGGCGTGGTCTTTGTGGGGCGGCGGGATCCTGTGTTGATGTCACGCAAAAGGGGTTGGGCTACTGCAGGGTTGTCAGGTTGGTGGTTTTCCAGCCAAATTGGGCTACTAATGTAAAGCCCAGGCTGGTTATGAAAGTACAAATTGGCCAAGATACAGATTTGGGTACTTTTTGGGCCTTTGGTTGGTTTGTACTTTGGAAACCAGCCAATGTTTTTTCCTTGCCCTAATGTGCCAAGCCTGTGTGTCCCAGTGCATGTTGGGTAATGTGGTTTTTGTGGCAAGTTGAATGTAAGACTACAATACCCAGCATGCAATGGGACTGACTTGTGTAGAAGTCGGGAGTTCCCACATTTTGGCCTCTGTACCCCAGTCTCCCGTCACTCTTAAGTATTCTCACTTTTTCCACTCACTTTCCTCCATTTCAGACAATTTTGGGGCAAAAACCAGCAAAATGTCTAGAGGTTGAGCTGTTTGACCAATATTTAATGAAATTGTATTTGTATTAGGGACCCCTATACCTCCTGGGCCCCCTCTCTACTTACCCCCCTGGTGACGGTGAAAGGAGTATTTTCCCATATATTTATTTTTAAATGTCACTCTTGGTGTAGAGCCACATATTATAAGTAAAGTGACTTGTACAGCTCATTAGTACTAGATGTTACTGTTTGTCTGCTGTTAATAGAAGGCTGGGCCTGAAAATACGCCTTGTGATGTCATTAATTATTTCCCAATAGTCTCATTATGATTGTGTTTAGCCAACGTTAGCAAACAATTCATTACTTCAAGCAACAGTGTGACTTGTAAACCTACAGGCTAATCGTCACTGTCTGGATCTTTTAGTTAAAATGATGCTCGTTCACCTTTAAATTAACTGTTAGTGTGATGTAGAGAGGGATATTCTGAGACAATTTGTAATTGGTTTTCATTTTTTATTATTTGTGGGTTTTGACTTATTTAGATTTTTATTCAGCAACTCTCCAGTTAGCAATTCCAGCAGTCTGGTTGCTAGGGTCCAAATTCCCCTAGCAACCATGCATTGATTTGAATAAGAGACTGGAATATGAATGGGAGAGGCCTGAATAGAAATATGAGTAATAAAAAGTAGCAATAACAATAAATGTGTAGCCTTGCAGAGTATTTTTTAGATGGGGTCAGTGACCTCCATTTGAAAGCTGCAAAGAGTCAAAAAAAGTCAAATAATTCAAAAACAATAGAAAATAAATAGTGAAGACGAATGAAAAAGCCATTCTAGAACACACTAAGGGGGTTATTTACTAAACTCTGAATGCAAAAATCACAAAAAAAATGAGTGATTTTTTAAATAAAATCAGACTTTTAAAAAAATCATGATTTTTTTGGAATTTATTAAACCCACAAGGATGGGAAAGTCAGAATCTGAAATCTGGCATCTCAGACCTGTCGAGGTTCCATATAAGTCAATGGGAGACGTCCCAATGATTTTTTGATGTGCGCTGGGTTTTTGGCAATACCATGAAGTTTTTAGAGTTTTTGGGCAAATTTCGGAGTTTTCGTGTGAAAAAAGGGTTTTTTTTTTCCCGCAGGCAAAATTTTCAGGACAAAAAAACCAGTGCCGATTTGGTCAGAGTTTTTTTCAGAAAATATTAAGATAAATTTGGACTTTGATAAATAACCGCCTATAAGTTAGTTTGAAGGTCCTTTTACAGGTTAGCCTTTATATTTTCTTTCATGCCAATCCTCTTTGGTTATACCAACCTCCGGGCAGAATGGAGACTAGCGGAAGACATGTGTCTAATAATATATAAAGACAACAGAAATGCTCTCATACATGATGTCTAGCCTGAAGGCACCTTTATGGAAGGAAAATGATTTCCGGGAAATAACCTTTTTTTATATACTGCCAAGTGAAGATCAAGTAGAAGCAGCTTTTTCCCCTATTTATATAAGAAATGCTTTATATGACAGGAGCTGTAAAGACATGATCCCAGTGGTATTAAATAGGATAGAAACAAAAATACATGGGCTGCCTGGGGCTACTTCTCTTAAAGAGAGGGGGCTACAAATGGCATTTATTCTCTGGTTCCACCAATGCCTTAAAGGAGAACTAAACCATAAAAATGAATGAGGCTAAAAATGTCCTATTGTATATAGTGAACTTATTGCAGGAGGCTAAAGTTTGAGCTTGTCAATAGCAGCAATGATCCAGGACTTCAAACTTGTCACAGGGGGTCACCATCTTGGAAAGTGTCTGTGACACTCACATGCTCAGTGGGCTCTGATTGGCTGTTGAGAAGCTAAGCTTAGGGCTCGTCACTAATTATCCAGCAGCAGAAAATGAGCTTCCCTGGCTGTAATATAAGCTGATGCTACAGGTTTGCTGATTATTCAATTCTGATGCTAATTGCACTGGTTTCTGTGCTGCCATGTAGTAATTATGTGTATTAATTACTAATCAGCCTTATATTGTGACATTTCTATTCTATGTGTACTGTATATTGTGAGTGGCTCCCTAAGCTCAGTAAGTGACAGCAGCACAGAGCATGTGAATCAGTGAATCAGCAGAAAAGAAGATGGGGAGCTACTGGGGCATCTTTGGAGACACAGATCTTTACTGCTAAAGGGCTGTGGTTGCCTTGGGCTGGTATAAAAGCACAAAACATCATGTACAACATTTCTACCTACTTCTTTAGTTAGGCTTTAGTTCTCCTTTAAAGCATTCCTGCTTGCATTGTGGCTCATTCCGTTGAACTCCCTTCAAAAAGGGTCATTAATTGAAACTTCCAAATAGGATAAGGACCTCTCCTATTGACTATGTACAACCTCGGTAGGTCTGATATGCCGAATATTCAGGTTCAGACGTTTTCCATCTTCGGGGTATAATAAATCTCGAAAAATGTCTTTTTTTTTTCCTAGTAAAAATGTGGGTTTTATAGTTAAAAAAAAACTAAAATTTTAGAAAAATGTGGGTTTTATAGTTAAATTAGGGATGTGAAGGGGAAAAACATTTTTACTTTCTTGTTTTGTGACAAAAAGTCACTTGATTTCCCTCCCCGCCCCTTATTTGCTTTTGTAATTTAGGATTTGGATTCGGTTCGGCCGGGCAAAAGGATTTGGACAAATCCGAATCCTGCTGAAAAAGGCTGAATCCTGAACCGAATCCTGGATTCGGTGTATCCCTAATATATATATAGTTGCATATTAATTAAATGGTTGTAGTAAACTATAGTTATATAATTGTAGTAAAAGTTTTAGACACTAGAAGCTGAACAAAGCAATTTTGCGCCTGTGTTGGTTAATAAGCCCCATATGTTTAGATGAATAAAACAAATAAACTGATAAATGAACGAATCAGTGCAAACTAAATTCCTAACGAGCAGATAATGTGCACAGACACCTTTTTTGTCATTTTCTTTTATACTTGAATAGCAAAACAGAACCTTCCACTTGATCTTGGTGGCAAAAAAATCCTAAAAGCTGCCGACAGACAGAGTCAGCAGCTTATTGGCCTATGTATAGGGCCCTCCGACGGGCTTCCCCAATCGATATCTGCCCGAAAGTCGGGCAGATGTCGATTCGACGGGACTAAAAATCCTGTTGGATCACAGACCGCATCTGTTTGTTGATGTGGTCCCGTGATCTGTCTGCCCGTTTACCTATCATAATGATCTGATCGTAGGGCCCACTATCGGATCAGCCTGATATCGCCCACCTCAAGGTGGGCATATTCGGGAGAGATCCGCTCGTTTGGCGACATCGTACGGCCACCTTTATATTCAACCTCGTCAGGTCTGAGATGCTGGATTTTCAGATTCGGATATTTCCATCCTCGGGGTTTGATTTTTTTTAAAAAGTCTGATTTTATAATGAAAAAACATGATTTTTTTTGTGATTTTTGCATTCAGAGTTTAGTAATTAACCCCCTTAATATGTATATAAAAAGAAAACCTTTCAGCCACGTCCATTCAAACCACCACAATGAACTGTTTTATTCCAGCAGTACAGAAATAGTGTGCGTTGCATTGAATTGAATGCTTCATGCGCCTGCCGCAGCCATATTGAGTGAAAGAAGGAGCTGCTTTATTTACAGCTGCGCCCGGGAGTGGGGAGGGTTCTCAGATGTTGCGTAGGAAAAGCAGCAGAACTTGTGATTGTAAAAGGCCTCTCTTTTTGTCTCTTTGTGTCTGCTACGATTTCACTTGGGCTGAGACCATGGATTGCCCTATATGTCCTAATATGGACGTGTAGGCTGCAGGGGGCGTGGCCAGGCTTCATCGTGGCCCGTGGAGGGAGGGGGGTTATTAAGGCTTCTGGGACTTCCTTTTTTGGAAACAAGTGAAACCTTCTCTGCCTTGATCTACAGACTAAGCCGAGCCAAGGACTTCCCATGATATCTCAAAAGATCCAATTGGGAGCCCTAGGAAAAATCCCTTTGTTGCTACTGGTTTATTGTTAGCAAAACGCCAACATTTCACTGAGCTTCAGCTGATTCCAGCAAGACAATAAGCTCAGTACATATTATTATTATTAACATGTATTTATAGCGCACCAACCTATTGCGCAGCGCTGATGACGGCATCAAGGACATAAAAACATTTAAAAACCCATTTTAGAAGAGAGAATTTTCACACTTTTTCTTAGCTTTAGCCATTAATTGTAATTGTTGTAACTGGTGATATTTCAGTGAAAAGAGGAGCAAAGTTGAAGAAGCCATTAGTAAAAAAAAAAAAGACTTTCTTCAACGTGGGAACTTTTTTTTTTGGCATTTCTCCAGAAATATTATACTTTTTACATATGTGAGAATTTCCTGCACTGTTAGAAAAAACTATATGTGGGGCAAGGTCTATAAAAAGGAGGAAAAGAGTATTTCATATACCCTTTAGGGTTGAGACACACGCTCAGATTCGGGGATAAATCTCCTCAAACTGCCTCCCACCGGCTCTAATCTAAATCGCTGGCGGTATGGCACTCGGAGCTCTTCGTTTTCCAAAGTTTCCTTGTGAGACAACTTCAGAAAACGAAGCGCACCGAGTGCCATTCCCCTGGCCATTTACATTCTAGCTGGCGGCAGGCAGTTCGGGGAGATTAGTCGCACCAGAAGAAGAGTAGATTTGTCGCTGGGCCACTAATCTCCCCAAATCTGAGCGTGTCTCTGCCCTTAATAAATAAAGTAAACCCTTTACTGAATATTCCCTTCTCATCTGCAGGTTCAGCAAGCTTGTATGATAGATAAAGAACATTGCAGCAAAATGTGCTCAATAGGCATTAGGAATTTATAATATATTTAAATTGATGCACAACATAAATGACTTGTTCTCCTGCATAGACAGATAATTGATTCTATTAGACAGTGGAAAGATCCAGATTTTACACGTACTATTAGCATCTGTCTGTTGAACACATTGATACAGTAACAAATATGGCAGAAATGTAACAGTAGTAAGAGCCCTGACTTCATATACAGGGTTATTTATTAAAATATGATTCTTTTCTGATTGTACTTTTCATTTTTAAACTTTGTTAAAAGTCTGAGTAAAAAAATACTCCAACACAGACGGGCCGAGTTCATGTAGAAGTCAATGGCAGATGTCTCGAAGATATCCTGGTTTGTGATATGTTTACGAAAAAGTTTCGGTATTTGGGCGTCAAATCCGAAAAAGTTGCAGTATTCGGGCAAATTAAAAAAAGTTGCAGTATTCGGGCACCAAATCTGAAAAAGTTGCGGTATTCGGGCATCAAGTCTGAAAAAGTTGCGGTATTCAGGTGTCAAATCCAAAAAAAGTTGCAGTATTCAGGCATCAAATCAAAAAAAAGTAGCAGTATTCGGACACCAAATCTGAAAAAGTTGCGGTATTTGGGCATCAAATCCAAAAAAAAGTTGCAGTATTCGACCACCAAATCTGAAAAAGTTGCAGTATTCGGGCATCAAATCTGAAAAAGTTGCGGTATTCAGGCATCAAATCTGAAAAAAAAGTTGCGATATTCTGCCATCAAAACTGAAGAATTTGGGTGTCAAATTTGAAAACGTACGGTATCAGCATTCTGAGTTTTTCACAATTTTATCGAGTTTTTTCCCGCACAAGAAATTTTTAGGAAATTATTTATAAATAGGGGAGGAATCCATGCGGATTTGGTCAAAGTAGTTTTCAAAAAATTGAACTTTCTGGATTTTGATGAATAGCCCCTCTGTTATCCCTGTACTGTTCCTTCTCTGTATTGTCTTTATACAGCTCCCTATAATGTTGTTAGTTCAGCTGACTTGTTCTTTCCCTCTTACATCTCATTGAGTAAAATATTTGACCGTAGGCTTTTTTTTGTCAGTGTAGATTCACTTTTTATACTCCGTGTAATAAAGGGTGAAAATGCAAAGCAAGACACATTGCTGGGAGATTTATAACTGTCTCTGCTCCAAATATCACAGCAGTATTTTGCCATTCATTGGCCATTTGTCTTGTGTCCTTACTTCTTACTATTCAATTTATGCACCCATATATTGTACAGCGCTGCAGAATATGCTAGCGCTTTATACATTGTACAGTGTTAATAATACATCTGCTACTGTGTATATTTTAATCATTTTTTGAATAAGGCTTTTTCCTATAATTACCTGAAGGCTACTAAGAAATACTAAGATTGCTTTATTATTACAGAAAAAAAGATACCATTGAAAAAAAACGGTGAATGATTTGTTTTAGATGGACTCTATGGGAGATGGACTCTATGGGAGATGGACTCTATGGGAGATGGACTCTATGGGAGATGGACTCTATGGGAGATGGGCTCTATGGGAGATGGACTCTATGGGAGATGGACTCTATGGGAGATGGCCTCTATGGGAGATGGAATCTATGGGAGATGGCCTCTATGGGAGATGGACTCTATTGGAGATGGACTCTATGGTAGATGGACTCTATGGGAGATGGACTCTATGGGAGATGGACTCTATGGGAGATGGACTCTATGGGAGATGGCCTTCTCGTGTTTCAGAGCTTTTCGGATATCTGGTTTGTGGATGAGAGATTCCATTCCTGTATTACAGTCAAGTGACCTACAGATTTGAGGTTTGGTTCTTATTTTTCTCTTGTGGATTTGACACCACTGATGCTTCTAACCTTTGCTCTGGTTCTTGCATGTACCTGCACTGTTACGTTCATTCACAGGTGGAAGGGAGAATGATCAGGGGAGGGGAGACATAAGGTGTGTCAGGAATCTGTGACCAGTATTCATATTCACGGCATACAAATTCCAGCCATGGCCAGAGTGTCAACAACATGTATTTTCTCACTCTTTAAACTGAATATCACTTATACATTTCCTTCTACACTAGCTTTAAGTACTGTATAGACAGAAAGCACAGATGTGACATTAGTCCCATATGTAATAAATGTAGGGATGCACCGAAGCCACTATTTTGGATTCAGCCTAACCCCCGTATCCTTTGTGAAAGATTCAGCCGAATTCTGAACCGAATCCTAATTTCCATATGCAAATTAGAGGTGGGAAGGGGAAAACATTTTTTACTGCCTTGTTTTGTGACAAAAAGGCACAGATTTCCTTCCACGCCCCTAATTTGCATATGCAAATTCAAATTCGGTTCAGCTGGGAAGAAGGATTCGGCTGAATCCGAATGCTGCTGAAAAAGGCCGAATCCGAACCATATTCTGCAGCGCTATACAATAAATGGGTCATCCCTAAATAAATGGTACAATGTTCACCCAAGTTAAATAACCCCCTAGCAAGAAACCAATACAATGTTTGCTTTTATATGAGAAGACAAGTAAATGTTACCTGTTGAAGGTGACTAGACCTATAGCAAACTTTGCCCCTTTTATTACATAATACTGCAGAGATTATTTAGTAAATATGAGAGCATCTACTGGAATGTTCCCTAGTAAGAGTGTCAGACATGTAGACAAGGGATCCATAACGTTCCACAACGTACAAGTGAACCCTATACTTAACAACTCACAGTGATTTGCTCTGCACCGTTTAAATACAATGTTTAATGTGATGCCCATTGGGCAAATGCTCTGTGCCTGGGCACTAAGGCCACAATTTTATAGCCTCTATTTCTCTTGCAATTGGGTTCAAAGCGATAGTAAATGAGCCCCATTCCAGGGACATGTGTGTATGCTTGAGATTAGAATGCACATAATTGAGGTTTTAGCTGTATCAAATTGAAAACATATCCGCCAGTTGGACAGCCCTGTTCTAAAGGACCATGAAAAGTATTCGTTTTATTCCGGTAAAAACAATGTTCTTGTTTATTTTAGCATTTGTATTAGAGTGTGTTTGCTCGGAGCCCGGCTTTGTTTAGCTGTAGTTAACCTGCAAAGGCCCTGGTCTATTGTGTCATACATGTGATGAGATGTCATCAGAAGCCTGCAAAACAAATCTATAGATATTTCAAAAATATAATGCATTATTTCCGTACTGCCTTACAAAGTTAACTATGTTGCAGCCAGATGGGTAAGCGTCTGCAGCATTTTCGGACTGGCACTTGTGAAGATACACCCTCATATATAGAGTTAGTGCTGTGCATTAGAAAGATGGTACCTTGACTACAGCACAGTATTTGGCAACACAATTATCTATTGGGTTGCCACCTTTTAATACAATACTTACCGGCTGGTGGTGGGGGCGGGAGCAAGTGGGCGGGCCTTGATTTAAAAGTGGGCGGGTGTGACGTAAAAGTGGGCGTGTCATGGCGTAAAGGGACAGGGCCTGAACATGCGATGAGCCTGGAGAGAGCAAAAAAAAAAAAGGTAACTTTTGAGCGGGTTGGGGTGGCTGAGGGCTTTTGTTAGGAGTATTACAAATTTACCAGCAGCCGTTAAATTTGTAATCCCTGCCTTGGCAGGTGTTTTACCGGCTAGGTTGGGAAAATACCGGCCGGGTGGCAACCCTATTGGCAACACCATTATCTATTTGGATCAAGCTGAGGGCCCGCAGAGTGTTGGCTTTGCTGTTCTCAGCCTGCGGAACCAATTTATAAGACCCGAACCCACAGCCAGCGAACCGCAACCTGCATATTTATCCACTTTGATCTTCTACCCGACCCGCAACTGCCCTTTCCGCAACCCACCAATCACCATTAAACAGGAAGTAATATTGCTGCAAACCGGACGTGACATCATCAACAGTGGGCGGGGACAGAAAAAGTTCTGTAAAATTTTAAAAGGAGTAAGATATTAACAATATAACATAAGATAACCACACCCGAAAATCCTACCCTCATCCCACAGAGTACCCACTTTTTTTTTGCTGGTACCCGACCCACTGCAGGATGGGTATTTTGGAATTCGTTCTCTTCCTCAGCTTCGTTGATCTCCTTGTGTGCCAGCCCACATAGCTGAGGTGGACCCGAAAATACACAAAAGTGGAAGCTGCACTTTACAATGCAGATAAATGAAGCAGGGGAAGAGAGCAGATCAGCTTCTCTCAGCCTGCAAAAAAAAACCTCGCAATGCTCTGTATGCCGTGGCCCTTAGGGCTAAACTCTACAGGAAATTTCCATCAGATTTTGTGGGTCACAATTTATCTGATTTTGCCAAGATTTTACACAAGATGTGTAGAAACCTACAAAGACACAGCACACTGCGGTCCCATCCAACATGTCGTGTCACGTCGTATTTTCCATGTAGTTTAAACATCAGATTGTTGTATCAGTTCCATTATGTTTTGACCCATGGGACTACATCTGACTCGTAGGACCAGATCTGTCAGTCCGACACAATCCTACAAAATCTGCCATAGAGTTTAGCCCTAAAGGCAACAATTGCAGTGATATCACCAGTGGTGGAAGTCTCATGTGGCCCCCCTTATAGTCACTGACTAACTCAGAGTTAGAGAGCTGAAAAGCAGGAAGTAGTGTTCTGGCTATTATGTTACACATCCACTCACTCCAGCCTTTATACATTACATTTTTGCCTAAATAACTATATTAGATACATTTTTTTATTTTGCACAGCCTATTTACCCAGTTTTTATTTTTAAACTCAATCCTTTAAAAACAAAGAAAGAAGTCCCTAATTTAATTGAACAATTGCAGCCACTAAGTTGAGGAACGTGAACTTTCATTGCCTGTACTAGTTCTCTGCTGCTGGGTTCCTTAGTGGGAACCCAAAGTGGCACGAATAAAGTCGTAAAACATTTTCATTTCACACTCAGCGAGGGGAGCAGTTTGGGTGTAAAGTGTCCCACAAGGGCCGGTGTCCCGCCTGCCCCGTCCAGCCATAAATATGACTACATTTACATTGGAGAAAATCAGTCATTAAATCTACACATTTATATTTGTGGACCTTCTTTATGACATAGAGTATTTCTAATTAAAAGATATTGTCATTATGTAATGCAGGGATCCCCAACCTTTTTCACCCATGAGCAAAATTCAGATGTAAGAAGGGTTGGGGAGCAACATAAGCATGAAAATAGTTCCTGAGGATGCCAACGAAGGGCTGTGATTGGCCATTTGGTAGCCCCTACAGGAGGTTCTGTTTGGCAGTACAACTGGTTTTAATGCAACCAAAAGTTTTATCCAAGCCTGGAATTCAAAAATAAGCACCTGCTTTGAGGCCAATGGGAGCAACATCCAAGGGGTTGGGGAGCAACATGTTACTCACGAGCTACTGGTTGGGGATCACTGATGTAATGTAACCCGTAGCCACAAATAACGGTGGGATGTTTATACACAATTTTGTTTCTTTTTCAAACCTTTATTTTTCATTACAGAAATAAATGCCCTTAGTAAGTCCTTTTCCAGGATATGAGGGTAACGCTAGGAAATAACTTGCATTTTACCTGACTCATATTTCCTTTTCAGACAAAAGAAATGAAACAGTCCTTTGCTTGTGTTTCCTAATCCTCCTGCTTATCTACAGGCTCTCTACAAGCTACGTTACATAGAGAGACTTGTCTTGGTCTATCAGATGCATGACAATATTGGATTACACAATAAGGGGCCAATTCACCAAGCTCGAGTGAAGGATTCGAAGTAAAAAAACTTCGAATTTCGAATTGTTTTTTGGGCTACTTCAACCATTGAATGGGCTACTTCGACCTTCGACTACGACTTTGAATCAAAGGATTTGAACTAAAAATCGTTCGACTATTCGATAGTCGAAGTACTGTCTCTTTAAGAAAAAACTTCGACCCCCTAGTTCGCCACCTAAAAGCTACCGAACCCAATGGAAGGTCCCCATAGGCTTGGCTAAGTTTTTTTGGTCGAAGGATAATCCTTCAATCGTTGGATTAAAAGCCTTCCATTCGAAGGATTTAATCGTTCGATCAAAGGATTATTCGTTCGATCGAACTATTTGCGCTAAAATCCTTCGACTTCGATATTCGAAGTGGAAGGATTTTAATTCCCAGTCGAATATCGAGGGTTAATTAACCCTCGATATTCGACCCTTGGTGAATTTGCCCCTAAGCATCCGAAATTTAGATTTTTTGATGACCTATAATAAACATTTCAATATTTGTCTTCAAACATTTTCATTTATTTGTATTTAAAAAATATTCTCTTCAGCTAATTTTCTGTGTACACAAAGTACATATCCCTTATTACACATAATACATTTAGCCGTGTTCCTTTGGCAGTATATGTCATGGAAAGGGGGAATTTCTTCCAGACCCAAATAGAAACTGTAATATGGGTCTCTTCTAGTGATGTGCGGGTCGGGCTTTTCCCAACTCTCACCAGCCTTTTTCTTCTGACTCTTTCCAGCTTTCAAATGGGCGTTGCTGACCCCTTCTAAAAAAACAAATGCTCTGTAAGGCTACAAATGTATTGTTATTGTTACTCTTTATTACTGATAATTCTATTCAGACTCTCTCCTATTCATATTACAGTCTCTTATTCAAATCAATGCATGGTTGCTACGGGAATTTTGGCCTTAGTTACCAGATTGCTTAAAATGCAAATTGAAGAGCTGTTGAATAAAAAGCTAAATAATTAAAAGACCTCTCATAAAACCATATCATACTAAAAGTTTGCCAATCATCAAGCCCATGCCTGTTTTTGATATTCTTTTTTTTTTCATACACACTCAAGTATAAAGGTCAGTTATGGAAGAATCAAATATCTAAAAATTGAACGAATATTACCGACCCGGAAGCTCGAATCTAATTTGTCTAAACTTGAATCGAGTTATTTCTCTTTACATGAACTCGGCAGGTTTTAGGTGGCGAATAGTCAAATTCGAATTGTTCCCAGGGTCCAGGTTTGATAAATCTTGATTTTCAAATTCGAATTAAAATTCAGATCGAGTTTGGATTATTCCCAATTCCAATTTGAGAGTTTTGACCAACATTTTTTTTTTTTAAATTCTTATTTACTATTAATAAATCTGCCCCTTAAAGTGCAATTTTTTATGATTTGTCTTTAAATTTGCAAGTGATTTTGTAAATAGATGAATAGGAAGCAGCTATCCAGGATATCCTCATTGATGCCGGGGACACTGTGGGCTACAGGAAAGGGCAACCCATTCCCAGGCATAGAATCAGGATGTATAGATTGAACTGCATTGCTGTAAATTCAGTAGGTGTAATACTTACACAATACAGGGAGTTCTGTGTCACGAGGACTTTAAGCACATTGATCACCAGTCTATTTATATCCTCTCAGACTCTAATCAGCTTTCTGCTTTTCTGCCAGCATCAATATGCAGTAGAAAATGTGTTTGGTTTTGAAAATATACCAGTAACCCCTCAAAGTAATGCTGCTCTGAGTCCCCTGTCAACATTAACAGCACATTTCTTTCCTTCTATTGTGTACTCATGGGCTTCTGTATCAGACTAACTGTTTTCTGCTTAAACCTCCAGGGCTAGGGCTTGAGCATGCTCAGTTTGTTCCTCTCCCCCTCCCTGCTGTAATCTGAGCCCAGAGCTATGAGTGAGAAGGGAGAGACTCAGGCAGGAAGTGAAGTCACACCAAGCTAATATGGCAGCTCCTATCCTAAACAAAGGGAGAGAGTTTCCAGAGCTGTTTACTCAGGTATGGTAAAGCATTCTTCAGAATAAACATAGTGTTATAGATTGTACAATTGTGGCTAATCTATTGGCAATAAACTGCTTCAGTAGCTTTCCTTCTCCTTTAAGGGGGACATATAACATTCTTGAAACCCCCAACCTTGTAGACAATAATTAATTTGTAGCTCAGATTGAAACCAGCACCATATATTATTAACATTATCTTAAAAAAATGGCCCGTTAATTGGAGCTCCTGCAAATGAGAGTTGGGTGTGACCTAATGGTCTCTGCCAGAAGTACAGTAGGAGGGGGGTAGCCAATCACATCTCTGCAGTCACACAAGTAAAAACATGCGTCAGTTCCCTTTCAGGTCTGCCTATCCTGAGTGCCACACCGCCCCTCCACAGACTGGAAAAGATGGACAGGACCAATTCTCAGCTTTTTTTATCAGCCCCCTCTGCTGGAATCCGCATTCTCTTGTGACTGCACCCGGAGTGGATTTCTGCTCCGAAATGCATGAAGGGCTGATCCTTGGCCTGCACTTATCCGCAAGATAAGATTCATCCCTGAATGGCTTTAGCCTTAAAATTGGGGGACATTACTGAAATGTTTCTTTTAGGTGGGGGAAGATAATGGGCAGATTTATCAAGGGTCAAACTGAAAATTCAAATTAGATTTTTGAATTAAAAATTTCCATGTGATCATACACTGGCGCTTTAAGAACTCGAAATTCGAATATTCGCCACCTTAAACCTGCCGAATTGCTGTTTTAGTCTATGGGAGATGTCCTGGGATCAATTTGGAGTTGTTTGCAGCCTTCCTGACATTCAAGTTTTTTGTCTCGAAAAAACTGGAATCAAGTTTAAAAAACTTGAATCCAATTCAATTCCAAAAATGCTATTTTTTTAAAATAAATTTAGAATACATGGGAGTTTCAAATAACCTTTGATAAATCTGCCTCTAAGTCTATACCTCACCCTTGGCTGTGACCCCCTACAGAAAAACTCCTGTTCTTACCCCGTTACAACATTTTAGTTTGTTATTTACTGTATACTATATATATATATATATATATATATATATATATATATATATATATATATATATATATATATATATATATATATATTGGACAGCCATCTCACTATATATATCAGACTGGAATCCTTTAATATATTATATAAAGTGCAAGTACACGAGACAGAGCGCAGAGACCTGTGACAATTCAATAAGTGTCAGGAATGGTGCAAAGTACAAAAAAAAAGAGAGAAATCACCTGTTTATTGCACTTTGAACACTCTCTTCCCAGCAGGCAAATGAATCTGAATCCTATTGACTTCTTGCCTAAAATGGAAAAAAGAGGATTCATATTAACCACCATTCATGATGAAGTGTGTTGTGAGCCCAAGATACACACTGCTTACAAACTGCCAGTTCATTTCTGTCGTTAAAGGGATCCTGTCGTCGGAAAACATGTTTTTTTCAAAACACATCAGTTAATAGTGTTACTCCAGCAGAATTCTGCACTGAAATCCATTTCTCAAAAGAGCAAACAGATTTTTTTATATTCAATTTTGAAATCTGACATGGGGCTAGACATTTTGTCAATTTCCCAGCTGCACCCAGTCATGTGACTTGTGCTCTGATAAACTTCAATCACTCTTTACTGCTGTACTGCAAGTTGGAGTGATATCACCCCCCTCCCTTTTCCCCCCAGCAGCCAAACAAACGAACAATGGGAAGGTAACCAGATAGCAGCTCCCTAACACAAGATAACAGCTGCCTGGTAGATCTAAGAACAGCACTCAATAGTAAAATCCAGGTCCCACTGAGACACATTCAGTTACTTTGAGAAGGAAAAACAGCAGCCTGCCAGAAAGCATTTCTCTCCTAAAGTGCAGGCACAAGTCACATGACCAGGGGCAGCTGGGAAATTGACAAAATGTCTAGCCCCATGTCAGATTTCAAAATTGAATATAAAAAAATCTGTTTGCTCTTTTGAGAAATGGATTTCAGTGCAGAATTCTGCTGGAGTAACACTATTAACTGATGTGTTTTGAAAAAAACATGTTTTCCGACGACAGGATCTCTTTAACGACAGAAATGAACTGGCAGTTTGTAAGCAGTGTGTATCTTGGGCTCACAACACACTTCATCATGAATGGTGGTTAATATGAATCCTCTTTGGTTTGGGTTATTTCCAGTTCTGTCTGAACTTATCAAGTGGTTTATGATGAAATGGTAAAAACCACAGATATAAAACAATGACCCAATTTGCTTTGTTGAACAATGTGGTTATTTTGCCAGCGGAATTAATGATAAAATCGCAGGCCTAGCTGCTTTCTAACTGGTTTATGAACCCACACCTCTGAATAATTGTTGTCCACTTCAGTCAAAAACAAGTCAATCAACCAACCACCACAACTGTGTTTGGGCAAATTAAATGGAAAGGAAAATCAATTGAATGTATAGAAGGATGAGATCTGTTATCTAGAATGCTTGACATCTGGGCTTTTCTAGATAATGGGTCTTTCCTCGCAGTGCAACAGCGCATGCCTTTAAGGTATACTAAAAGGATTTAGTTATTTTTCTGCAATGCCAAAGCACTGGAAATAAAACATATTCATGCAACTGGAGTACGTTTTACTCCAATAATCTTTATTAGGGCTCTTACACGCAAGTGTTTCTTGCTCGGTTCCGCTGCAGTCAGTTTTAATGCGAGAAGTGCATTCTATTCTTTTCAGTGAGTCCCTTTCTCATAACCTACTTGGAGAAGAGCTGACTTCAGCTCCATTTCAATCTCTCTAAATCTGATTAAAGATGCACCAAATCCACTATTTTGGATTTAGCCGAACCCCAGAATCCTTTGTGAAAGATTGAGCCGAATACCGAATCCAAACCATATTTGCATATGCAACGCATGGATAACAAATTTTTTTACTTCCTTGTTTTGTGACAAAATGACTTTAAGGATTTGGATTCGGTTCAGCCAGGCACAAGGATTCGGCCAAATCCTGCTGAAAAAGGCCGAATACCGAACTGAACCCTGGATTTGGTGCATCCCTAAATCTGATATTGTTAATACCAGCTAAATGTCATAAAAAACCTTTGATTTCTAGGCCATAGCAATGAGATGTTTAGGCGATAAAAAGAAATACCAATAGGGCCTGTTCAGCTTTAGTGGGGGCCGTTTCTGACACTTGATTGAGCAAAAAGATTAGGGGGTTCATTGGGATGATCAGAGCTACATTGACTGATGATTTATCGTATCTTTTTGCCATACACGTTGTATGCAGGTGACCAGGGAGTGGTGGCATTTGGGACAACTGTCATTTACTGCAGGGTTTATTAGGTGTAACCTGTGCGGTGTTAAGTAGGAAACAAAATTGGGTGATTTTATCCTTTATGCTTATCAGAAATTCAAGATGACTTTCCAATGTTTCTTTCGAGTCATCAGGTATGAGGTTTGGGATATCTTTGAGCCATTTTGCATATAGTTTGTCCCAATAATGTATTTTAATCCAGTTTCTGTATACTCACTTTTATGAATCCCTCCTCCCTGAGAGTAAATGGAGGGAACAGAAAAATAGAGAAATGCTGCCTTCAGTTTAAAGGGGATGTTCACCTTTAAATTAACTGTTAGTATGATCTAGAGAGTGATATTCTGAGACAATTTACAATTGGTTTTCATTTTATATTATTTAGCTTTTTATTCAGCGGCTCTCCAGTTGGCAATTTCAGCCGTCTGGTTGCTAGGGCACAAATTACCCTAGCAACCATGCACTGATTTGAATAAAAGACTGGAATATGAATAGGAGAGGCCTGAATAGAAAGATGAGGAATAAAAAGTAGCAGTAACAATACATTTGTAGCCTTACAGAGCGTTTGTTTTTTAGATGTTCTCACTCACCCCCTTTTGAAAGCTGAAAAGGGCAAATAATTCAAAAACTATAATAAAAAAGAATGAAGGCCAATTGAAAAGTTGCTTAAAATTAGCCATTCTATAACATATGAAAAGTAAAACTTAAAGGTGACCACCCCTTTAACTCTCATAAGGCTTAAGCAACATAAAATATAAACCCAGCAGATAATATTCATTATTATGATCTTTCTTATGTGATACCTCTGAGTTATGGTTTCTACATGTTAACAGATTTTTTTTTTTAAAAAATACAAATTTTATGAATTATTTTTCAGGGTATAGAATGCTGAATAGAGCTGCTGGAATGGACTAGAAATGCCGGGAGAGATGACTTGTGGTCGTAAAAGGCCTTCTTGCCCTAACCCCCTTTTTCTGAAGTGGTTGGGACAGCGCAGCCGAAAAAGGTCTAAAGACTCAATTTGTTTACCAGAAGGTGAGCCAATTGCACATCTTTATGTCTTTCTCTTTGCCAGTACAGCTATAAAAACAGGCGGCAGCTCATTTCTAAAATCAATCACTTAATGCAGTGACTGCGGCAAAACATGCAAGGGGCCTGCGTATAGCTGCTCGGAGCATCGCATTACCCAATAATCAATACTTGTCTGCAGTATCTGCAGTAAACTCATTCACCACAACATGCCCATTGTATAATGGAAGTGTAGCTTTCTTATATATAATAGAAAATCATAGACAGGGGTGCTCCTTGCCCCTCTGCCGCCTGAGGCAGCAGCAGTTGCTGCTGCCCCCCCTCCCCCTGAAATTTGCTCTTAAAGTACCAGGAGCAGCATTTTTGCTGCCCCTGGTACCTAGTGGGGCGCTGCCGCCTGAGGCGACAGCCTCAACTCGCCTCATTGGCGAAGCACCCCTGATCATAGAAAGCATGGACTTTTTGAAATATAAGGACAAGCTTACCGCTTTCCACAAGGGGTCCGGGTGCTCATGCTCCAAACCCTCTGCAGGGGGGGAAATACATACAAAAACCTAAAGAATAGAGCTGGCACCATTCCGACACCCCAAAAATATTATTGGGGTGTCGGAACGGTGCCAGCTCTATTCTTTAGGTTTTGTATCTTTCTTATATATATTATTAAAGGAAAACTTCACCCCCACAATGAATACTTAAAGGGATACTGTCATGGGAAAAAAAAATTTTTCAAAATGAATCAGTTAATAGTGCTGCTCCAGCAGAATTCTGCACTGAAATCCATTTCTCAAAAGAGCAAACAGATTTTTTTATATTCAATTTTGAAATCTGACATGGGGCTAGACATTTTGTCAATTTCCCAGCTGCCCCATGTCATGTGACTTGTGCTCTGATAAACTTCAATCACTCCTTACTGCTGTACTGCAAGTTGGAGTGATATCACCCCCTCCCTTTTCCCCCCCAGCAGCCAAACAAAAGAACAATGGGAAGGTAACCAGATAACAGCTCCCTAACACAAGATAACAGCTGCCTGGTAGATCTAAGAACAACACTCAATCGTAAAAACCCATGTCCCACTGAGACTCCTTCAGTTACATTGAGAAGGAGAAACAGCAGCCTGCCAAAAAGCATTACTCTCCTGAAGTGCAGGCACAAGTCACATGACATGGGGCAGCTGGGAAATTGACAAAATGTCTAGCCCCGTGTCAGATTTCAAAATTGAATATAAAAAAATCTGTTTGCTCTTTTGAGAAATGGATTTCAGTGCAGAATTCTGCTGGAGCAGCACTATTAACTGATTCATTTTGAAAAAAATTTTTTTTCCCATGACAGTATCCCTTTAAGCAAACTAAGCGGCATATTAAAGAATCTTACCAAACTGGTATATAAATTTAAAGGGAACTATCGTGAAAATGAAAATTTAATATAAGCTTCCTCATATTGAAAAAATTAAACTTTCTAAATACAATCAATTAAAAATTCTGTACCATTTCTGAAATAATCAAGTTTATCTTCACTATTCCTCTCTCAGCATCTGTTCTCCCATTGACTTATATGCAACCTCAACAGGTCTGAGATGTCGGATTTTCAGATTCGGACTTTTCCATCCTCGGGGTTTAAAAGATTTTGAAAAATTTGTGATTTTTTTTTTTAAAAGTCCAATTTTATTAAAAAAAAAAAATCAAAAATTTTTCGTGATTTTTGCATTTGAAGTTTAGTAAATAACCCCCTTAGTATGTTATAGAATGTCCTATTTTTAGGACTGGTCTTCATTTATCTTTGTTTTCTGCCTTTATCTGCAGCCCTTTGAGGCTAAAATGTTTTTGTTATTATAACTTATATTACTTATTTGTCTATTTAGCCTCTCTCTCTCTTATTAATCTGTCAGTCTCCCATTCACACCATTGCCTGGTTGCTATGGCTAAACTGAACCCTAGCAACCAGCTGCTAAAATTCCCAAGGGGAAAGTTGTAGGAATAAAAATGTCACATTGTCTCAGAATATTACCGTCTTCATAATTAAACTACTCCTTTAAAGGAAAGGTGAAATTACTAGTGGGTGTAAATCAGTCTGGCAATTTGAGTTTCTTACTTGTATTTATTTTAGGGATGCACCGAATCCACTTTTTTGGATTCGGCCGAACCCCCGAATCCTTCGTGAAAGATTCGGCCGAATACCGAACCAAATCCGAACCGTAATTTGCATATGCAAATTAGGGGTGGTAAGGGGAAAACATTTTTTACTTCCTTGTTTTCTGACAAAAAGTCACGCAATTTCCCTCCTGCCCCTAATTTGCATATGCAAATTAGGATTTGGATTCGGTTCGGCTGGGCAGAAGGATTCGGCCGAATCCGAATCCTGCTGAAAAAGGCCGAATCCTGGCCGAATCCCGAACCGAATCCTGGATTCGGTGCATCCCTAATTTATTTACATGAAACCAACACATTTATACAGCACTTTACAGATATAACACATCATTTACATTAGTCCCTTTCCCCAGTGGAGCTTACAATCTAAGATCCCACGCACATATGTCATACATAGTAGAGTCAAGTTCATCAGAAGCCTGAGAGGTTTGTCAATTTTTATATTAGATGATTTTGTGACACTACTCACAATACACAATACAGCCCTTTATACTGGATCCGTATACAAACGAAGCCGCCTTTGGGCTCAGTCTCTTCCTACTGGCTGAGATCACCTTTACCATTTTAAAAATGAAAACTAAGAAATTGAGCTAAACACAAACAGCATAATATGATATTTGGTCATATTGCCAGAGTACTGCTTATCAGTTATAGATCCAGTGTGTCCTTACAGTTTACAACATGGGACGCTCAATATAAGGGCATAGTCCACCAACAACACTCTAATGTGTCATGTGCTGCATATAATTGAATGTGTTAATGATACACACAGCATGGCCTTAACCTCATGCCGGAGACACCCGTGGCAGTCTTGCAGGCCCGAACCTTTTAAGGGTTTGTTCACCTTTAAAGGGATACTGTCATGGGAAAAATGTTTTTTTTTCAAAACACATCAGTCAATAGTGCTGCTCCAGCAGAATTCTGCATTGAAATCCAAAAGCAAACAGATTTTTTTATATTTAATTTTGAAATCTGACATGGGACTAGACATATTGTCAGTTTCCCAGCTGCCCCCAATCATGTGACTTGTGCTCTGATAAACTTCAGTCACTCTTTACTGATGTACTGCAAGTTGAAGTCATATCACATTCCCATTGTTCTAACAACAGAAAAATGGGAAGGTAACCAGATAGCAGCTCCCTAACACAAGATAACAGCTGCCTGGTAGATTTAAGAATAGCACTCAATAGTAAAATCCAGGTCCCACTGAGACATATTCAGTTACATTAAGTAGGAGAAATAACAGCCTGCCAGAAAGCAGTTCCATCCTAAAGTGCAGGCACAAGTCACATGACTGGGGGCAGCTGGGAAACTGACAATATGTCTAGCCCCATGTCAGATTTCAAAATTAAATATAAAAAAAAACTGTTTGCTCTTTTGGGAAACAGATTCTGCTGGAGCAGCACTATTAACTGATGTGTTTTGAAAAAAAAAAAATGTTTTCCCGTGACAGTATCCCTTTAAAGTCCCCATTTTTTTGGGAAAATTGCTAAATTCTTACCTTAACCCCGCCCCCCCCCACACACACAAAACAGGCGGCTTTTGTCTTGAGTAACAGGATTATGTGGTTCATTTAAGAAACCTGTGGTTTCCACATATTGAAATCATTTATTCTTGGTTTCTAAATCACTGCTCACTTTCTAGGCCTAAAAGCCTAACATGTCCCAGGTCATTTGCCCAGTGACCCTAATCTCATTACCACTTAAAGTAAAAAAATATATATTTTATTTTAATTTTATTTATTATTAATTTCTATTTATTAATGCTTCCTGAGTCTGGTGGGATTTACAGTGGCTGAGCCGCGAGTGAAGGTGATACAGGCCGCGTCCATTGTATTATCACAACTTGTAGATCTTCGATCTGTCATCCTGGTCTTTTGTAAAGCTGGAAACCTACGGCAACTTCTATTTTATAATAAATGGATTTCTTATCACCACCTTGTGGTAAATCTGAGGTAACAATTGTGTATTGTTTTTTAAATGTACTGACTCAAGATCACAACGTATTAAAGGGGTAGTTCACTTTCAAATTAACATTTAAGGGGTTATTCCGTTTCCGTCCGGTTTTTTTTTCTGGTCGAACTTTTAAAGGGGAAAAAAAAATTTTGTAGAAAAAAAATCTTGAATTTCTCATGCACTAATTAAACCCTGATAGTGTTAAAATTCCAATTAAAAAAGTAGTCCAACTCAGACCTGCCGAGTTCATGTAGAAGTCAATGGCAGATGTCCCGTTGATATCCTGATCGTGCAATAATCAGGAATTTCATGGTTTTCCGGCATCAAATCTTAAAAAGATGCAGGTTTCGGGCATCAAGTCTGAGTTTTCAGCGACAAATCCTGAAAAATTTATACAATACGGTTTTTTTGCGATTTTATTGATTTTCCCGTACAAGAAATGTATTGATCAATGGAGGGGAAAAGTCTGTGCGGATTTAGTTGGAAACATTTTCAGAAAATAGTGAGAGCTTTTCAGATTTTGATTAATAACACCCTTAGGGGCACATTTACTTACTCGAGTGAAGGAATAGAATGAAAAATACTTTGAATTTCGAAGTTTTGTTTTGGCTACTTCGACCATCGAATTGGATACTTCGACCTTCGACTACGACTTCGAATCGAAAGATTCGAACTAAAAATCGTTCGACTGTCTCTTTAAAAAAAACTTCGACTACCTACTTTGCCACCTAAAACCTACCGAGCACCAATGTTAGCCTATGGGGAAGGTCCCCATAGGCTTTCCTAGCTTTTTTTGATCGAAGGAAAATCGTTCGATCGATGGATTAAAATCCTTTGAATTGTTCGATTTTGAAGGATTTAATCGTTCGATCGAACGATTTTTCCTTTGATCTTTCGATCGAAGCATTTGCAGTAAATCCTTCGACTTCGATATTCGAAGTCGAAGGATTTTACTTCGATGGTCAAATATCGAGGGTTAATTAACCCTCGATATTCGACCAATAGTAAATGTGCCCCTTAGTGTGATGTAGACAGCAATATTCTAAAACAAACTGTGATTAGTCTTAATCTACATTTTTTTGTGATTTTCTGAATTTTTTTTTCTTTTGTCCTGCAACCGTAAAGCTTTATTCTTCGAAATTCTATTTGGCTGCTAGGGATTTAATAACTTTAATAACCAGGTAGCAGTTTGGATGTCAGAAAGGAAAATAATAAAAGTGAACCTTCTGTGTTTTTTTTTAGAGGTTCCGAGGGTCCCTGATAACAAAAAGCATTGGCAGATTTATGCTGAAAATAGTCAGCGTAGAAACGCTAATAACTAAAAAAAGGGCAATTAAATCGTTGCCTATGTAAACATACACATTCATGAAAAGTAAAATCATTTTTTTAATTAATTGGACCATTGTTTTGGTTTTCACATTTGATTTAATTTCATACAAGTGAATACTGCTTCACTATGGCAATAGGAAGCAGACACCACTGGGATTGTGCCCAGGACTAAAGGGCCCAGTTAGGGGTAGGCAGACAGAACAGATAGGTGCCTAGCCACCCCCCCCAACTGTTGCACTCCAGGCATGTGCCCATGGGGCGCAACTACAGAGGAAGCAGACCCTGTGGCTGCAGGAAGGCCCAGGGGGTTTAGGGGGGCCCGGTGAGGCCCTAATTAATGAGCAATTTCAACATATATTTGTAAAGGACAACCTCTGGATATGTTTGGGGCCCTAAAAATGAAATTGCTGTAGGGCAATGTGCCTACCCATAATTCCTGCTCTGAAAGCAAGTGAGAATGATTAAAAATTAACTTTAAAAATTAATTGATTAATTAATTTTCAGCACAGACAGTGAGTAATAACTATGGCCTCCCCAATTTTTAGGGTGAACAGGCACAAACTTCCTATATGGGCGCCTCTAGGCCGTGTGGCCCTAATGCCCGCATGCCCACCATGAGCGCACCCCTGCCTCCCTAGTCCCGGGTCTTTGTGGCCTCATCACGGGTAAAAGCAGTGGTCCTGAACACTGAGAAACTTATTTGTGAAGGGCAGAGGGAATAAGTCCACCAAAATATTATTTATAAATATTGTCACTCTATGTACATTACTACAGTGAAAAGCACTTGGCCCTTGTACCCCTGCACAATATGTAGTGAGAGCAGTACTGGCACAAAAACACATTATATAGCAAGGAATACTAGCACCGCGTGTACATTACACAGTGAGAAGCAGTGGGGTTAAGCACTCCAAGCACAATATACAGTGAAATGCAGTGAACTGACACCCCAAGTAATAGACAATAGAGATGTTAAAATCTCTATTGCCTAGAAGATGTATTAGAGGTCACTCTATTAAACTCACCAGACATCATGTCTCTCTACATGCAGGATTTGTGCAAAAGGCAGTTATTTTGTTACATTTTGTTTGTACTGGAATCAGTTATTTGAGTGAGCTCTAATTCATCTGCTAGGAAAGGAGCCCCCCTATAAGACATATTGGATCTAACTGTCAATCAATATCTGACAAATCCTGCATGTAGAGAGACATGATGTCTGGTGAGTTTAATAGAGTGAGCTCTAATTCATCTGCTAGGAAAGGAGCCCCCCTATAAGATATATTGGATGTAACTGTCAGTGAATATCTGACACCCAACTGCTGCATGAAGAGAGAATGAAGAGAAACAGATGCTGAGAGAGGGATAGTGAACATAAACTTGATTATTTCAGAAACAATGCAGAATATTGAATTGATTGTATTTAGAAAGTTTCTTATTTCAGTATGATGAAGCGTAAATTACATTTTCATTTGCCATCAAGTTTAAAGCCTCCAGATGAACCACAGTGCACATCCATACAAACACTGAAACTATATAAACCAATATATATATATATATGTATATTAATTGTAGATTTTAGTATCACAATAACCTTGGATATTCTGCTTGTCCAAGGAATCATCCAAACCCCTCTGAAAGTTGCTAACTGAATCACCCATCACAATGTCATCTACCACCATGATACCACCTATACATTAACTTCACTTTCTCCATCTTTACTGCACCAACAAGTCTGCAGAGGGGAAATATAACATAGGTGAACCCTCTCTATAACTGACCAGAAATGAAAAAATGATATGGGGGATGCTGAGAGTTGTATTTAAAGAAGAACCAAACCCTTAATTATAAAAAGCCCTACCCTACATAGACCCCCCTCTCTGCTCCCCTCCAGCCTAGCTGTTACCCCTGGTAAATGCCCCTAACTCTTTACTTACCCCTCGGTGCAGATTCAGTGCAGCGGAGTTCATGGGCGCCATCTTCTTCTCTTTGGTAATGTTCAGGAATAGATCAGCGTAACGGCGCATGCGCAGTTGGAGCAATCTTCCGGTTTGCGACAACTGCACATGTGTTGAAAGTGACGAAAATTGCTGAAGACCCCAAATATTACTGAAGAGAAGAAGATGGCGCCCGTCAACTCTGATGCCCTGAATCTGCACCGAGGGGCAAGTAAAGAGATAGGGGCATTTACCAGGGGTAACAGCTAGGCTGGAGGGGAGCAGAGAGGGGGGTCTATGTAGGGTAGGGGGTTAGGTGTTTTTATAATTAAGGGTTTGGTTCTCCTTTAAGCTCAGGTTGCAATTGCTAGTGTATATTTAGTGCTGCATGAACATGTTTGCAGGTCCCTGTATCCATGAAGGAGTCTCTCCTGTTACATCACGGCCTCTAATTTGTAAATACATCTGTCTGACAGGTTCTCTTCCCAAGGATAATGTATTGGAAGCTTTTCAAATTATGTTTTGGTTTTTGGAAAACTTGACTGAGACAACACATATAAAAATGCATTGAATGTTGCATTTAAATCTACACTTTATCGTTATGTGCATCTGTGTGTGTAAATATAGAGAGTGATTTGTGAGATTGTGTGTGTGTGTGTGTGTGTGTGAGAGCGTGTTTGAGTGAGTGTTTGAGTGTGAGTGTGTATAAATATAGAGTGATTTGTGAGATTGTGAGAGTGTGTGAGTGAGTGTGTGTGTGTGTGTGAGAGTGTATTTGTGTGTGTATGTGAGTGTGTATGTGTGTGTATGTGTATAAATATAGAGTGATTTGTGAGATTGTGTGAGTGTGTGAGTGTGTGTGTGTGTGAGAGTGTGTGTATGTGTGTGTGTGTGAGAGTGTGTTTGTGTGTGTGTGTGTGTGTGTATAAATATAGAGTGATTTGTGAGATTGTGAGAGTGTGTGAGTGAGTGTGTGTGTGTGAGAGTGTATTTGTGTGTGTATGTGAGTGTGTGTGTGTGTATGTGTATAAATATAGAGTGATTTGTGAGATTGTGTGAGTGTGTGAGTGTGTGTGTGTGTGAGAGTGTGTGTATGTGTGTGTGTGTGAGAGTGTGTTTGTGTGTGTGTGTATGTGTGTATAA
The DNA here is from genome assembly GCF_017654675.1 of Xenopus laevis. Classification (NCBI taxonomy): domain Eukaryota; kingdom Metazoa; phylum Chordata; class Amphibia; order Anura; family Pipidae; genus Xenopus; species Xenopus laevis. The sequence goes on from NC_054378.1 coordinate 1,292,091, forward strand.
ATATAGAGTGATTTGTGAGATTGTGTGAGTGTGTGTATGTGTGTGAGAGTGTGTGTATGTGTGAGTGTGTGATTGTATGTGTGTGTGAGAGAGTGTGTGTGTGTTTGTGTGTGAGTGTGTATGTGTATATAAATATAGAGTGATTTGTGAGATTGTGTGAGTGTGTGAGTGTGTGAGTGTGTGTATATGTGTATATGTGTGAGAGTGTGTTTGTGTGTGAGTGAGTGTGTATGTGTGTGTATGTGAGAGTGTGTTTGTGTGTCGGGATTGTTCTGTTTACAGGATTTCCTGATCACATACAGCATCTGACGTCGCCCCCCCCTTCTCTTCCCCTCCCCCGTCTCTATCGCTCCCACTCTCTCCCATCAGCAGCAAGAGCAGGTTACCCTCTGTTTTTTATTATTTATTTTTTCCTTGTCTGTCTATGTGTCTTCTGTCTGTTCTATTGTTCTAGTTGTTCATTCCTCCATTGCAGTCCCCCCTTACTTCCCTCCTTTCCACCCTCTCCTCCTCCGTCCCCACATTTATCATTTTGCTCTTCTTCTTTTCTATCACCATTTCTCCACCTTGTGTCCCCGATTCTCTGCTTCTCTTATTCCCATCTGACGTTGGTTCTGCTGTATCCATTTTACCCACCATGAATCCAATTCATTAATCATCTCAGCACAGTATTTCTGAAGCCCAGGATCCATATACTGTGTATATATATATATATATCTCCTTTATTTCCATCCCTCCCTGTCTGTCTCTTCAGCTCACGTCCTTCCATTTTACTCTGACTGTTTCACATCACATTTACCTTCTGGTCACCGATCTCTCACAAATCAGTCTCTTTCGTCACAATATCAACTGTGGAGAATATATATATATTTCTCCTTTTTTCATGATATTTTGGTATGTTTAAAGCATACTTGTTATCTGCTGTACTGTGTTTTAAATATAAATGCAAGTATTTAGTAGACGTATCTTTTACACTTTGTGTTTTTATCTAGGCTGGGGAAACAATTCCCTTGCACAGGCTATTATATTTCTATTATGCTTCCACTGTAAACCCAAAATTAGAGGCTAGCCCCCCTAGAGGGGCCTAAACAGTGGCTGGAGGAACCCAACCTAAAGGTCCTTTCATTATGAAGAAGGCCTTTTTGTTCTCTTAGTTCAGTGATCCCCAACCAGTAGCTCGTGAGTAACATGTTGCTCTCCAACCCCTTGGATGTTGCTCCCAGTGGCCTCAAAGCAGGTGATTATTTTTGAATTCCAGGCTTGGAAGCAAGTTTTAATTACATAAAAACTAAGTATAGAGCCAAGTAGAGTCTCCTGTAGGCTGCCAGTTCACATAGGGGCTACCAAATAGCCAATTACAGCCCTTATTTGGCACCACAAGGGACTTTTTCATGCTTGTGTTGCTCCCCAACTCTTTTTACATTTGAATGTGGCTCACGGGTAAAAAAAAAAAAGGTTGGGGACCCCTGTCTTAGTTACTCCCAGAAGCTCAGATTAAATTCCATTCAGGGAGAGATTTGCCATAAACCCTTTTTTGTTGTCCTTTATACTCCTAAAACTATTGCTGAATGGCTGATACAGTGATGTTCTCTTATATTGGTTCCCTTGTTATTGACTAAGGGGGACATCAGTGTTTAGGCTGCTTGATTTGCAAAATTACTAAACCACCGGATTACGCATAAAAAATAGGGGTAGGTTATATGAATTGTATTGATTGTGTTCATATCAAGGTTTCAAACAGAATTGCTGAATTTCAATTCTTTTTTTTGCCTATGTTTGTTTTCCTTTTTCACCCAGTTTTGTTAATTTCCGCTCATTTCTATTTCTTTAATACAAGTCTTGTTGGCTATGTTCTATATCTATAATATAATTTGATATAATCATGCATTCTCAGCACCTCTTTATGTATATTTCTTGTTGTTATTATTAATATTATTATTATTATATAACTTACTATGTGTTTCTATCTGATTTTTGCCCTTAGAAGAATTGTACTCAGAGATCAGCCTTTGAATGTTCAAGAGAGTGACTCTGAATACTTTATTACTTCAACTTCAATCTTCTCTATCTACATTTTCATTGTTCTTCATGCATGGCAGAAGGAGACCCCAAGGAAAACCTAATTGCACGGGACATAACAGGGAATCCCAGAGTTGCCAACCTTCTGCTTCACCTGAAGTGTGTATCAACTGGACCTGAATTGACCTGAATTCAAGACTTTTTTTAAGGTCTTGATGATTGAGGAGATCTGGTAAGAAATTGTTTACTACATGAAGATCTGTATAGTGGATGGAACTGAATTTAATCACCAATTTAATTGTTATTCAAGAATTATCTGGAGTTTCAAAGTGAAACATTGAGTCGAAATCAGAAATCATAGCACCTACTGTTGAAATGAACAAAACGATGAACTTTACATTTCCAGGAATATACAATTTGCTCAACATGGAGAGAATATAAAAAGGAGAATTTCTCAGAACTGATTTGAGAAGAAAGGGTGATTAAAAGAAACAAAAGATGAATCTGATAATTTCTTGATGGTAGGAGGAATCCAGATCAGCTTCTCTAGCACTTTATTTATTCTTTTGGCTACCCAGAAAGCATAAGTTATGACGTAGAGACCCCAGCAGATCAAAATATCTCTCCTATTTTACTTGGGTTAAGCTACAGATAGAAGGGTGCAAGAAGGATCTCTCCAAGAAGCCAAGAGCTCTCCTTGGTGGTTAAAAACAAAATATTACACCCAATACCACTGACTACACGTTGGACATAGTTTCCTTTTAAACAAATTCATGATGAACGAGGAATGTAGCCTTCTTGGCAGGGACCTCTCAAAGGTTACAGATGAGGAGATGCTTTCACATAGTAAGGAAGAATTAGTGAGGAAGCTCAGGGAAGAAGAGGCAGAGAAAATGTCTGCCCTAATCCAAAGAGGGCGTCTAATCAAAGAGGTTAACCGTCAGCTACAAGGTCACTTAACAGAAATTCGTGAGCTGAAGCAAGTCAACCACCGTCTGCAGGAGGAGAACAGGGAGCTGAAAGACCTCTGCTGCTTCTTAGATGATGACAGATTGAAGAGTAAGAAGTTGGCTAGTGAGTGGCAGCTCTTTGGCTACCATACAGCAAAAGTACTGAGAGAGGACCTTGGTGGATACCTGAAGAAACTTTCAGAACTGGAGAGGCGCCAAGAGGAACTCATGCGAGAAAACTCCTGCCTTTCCGAGGTTTTCCTAGCCCTGGAGGAAGATAGTGGGCCTATAAGGCATCACGTCAGTCCTGTGGCTTCATCAGAATTGAGTCTTTTACATTGCGGGCCTAGAGACTTGGGAGATGGGAGTTCAAGCACAGGTAGTGTGGGAAGCCCAGACCAGCTCCACGTTGTTTGTTCTCCAGATGATTAAGGAGAGGGGCGTGTGAACCTTTTACAGCTGTGAATGTATATAGCCCAAAAACAAGACTATTGACTTTTAAACTAGGACTTAATGATCATCTCAGCATATAAGAGGAGTATTAATTTGGTTAAGAGTTTGATATCTGTGCCCATGTATTAGTCAAGTTTTTCTCCACCTGCACCCGACTTCCCCATTCCATTTATAGACCCACGCCGACCTGCCCCGCTGATGATGTCACAAAAGGGGCGGGGCAGGCGTGAGTCTATAAAACAGGAGGCCTGAAGTCTAAATCTAAGAACCCACCCAGGACCTGCAAGAGGAGCAGCGAGGTCGGCCCCAACCCACCCGACCCGGCACATCACTAATACACAGATAAGAGATCATGTGTCCCCCTCAAAGACTTCTGTGGCACATGACATGCTTTAATACATTCAGACCCCCTTTTCAATCAAATTTCCTAACCAACTGCCAACTGTCTATAGCACACTGTAGTGTGTGTCTGTGTTGTGAGACAACACTGAAGTTTTCATTTACTACTGACGTTCTCTGTGGTTTTCCAGCATTTTCATTCGCTGGAATGGAAGCGATTGTTGGCAGTTTGGGAAGCTTTGATTTCCTCCCAGAAAGAACACCAGTGATCATAGCATCTTTTTTTTACTAAAATCTCTTTTTCTTGGCAGAATGTATAATCGGTGTTGTAGAGATCAGTGTATTATGATTGCATGTTACAGTATGACAACCACCATTCTGGGGCCTCCCTTAAAGGAGAAGGAAAGCTACGGAGGTATTTTATTGCCAATAGATTAGCTGCAATAGTGCAAGCTAGAATGCTTTATTTATTCTGTAGAATGATTTACCATATCTGAGTAAACAGCTCTAGAAGCTCTGTTTGTTTAGGATAGCAGCTGCAGTATTAGCTTGGTGTGACATCACTTCCTGCCTGAGTCTCTCCCTGCTCACTCATAGCTCTGGGCTCAGATTACAGCAGGGAGGGGAGGAGGGAGAGAGGAGCAAACTGAGCATGCTCAAGCCCTAGCCCTAGAGGTTTAAGCTGAAAACAGTTAGTCTGATACAGAAGCCCATGAGTACACAATAGAAGGAAAGAAATGTGCTGTTTCTTTTGACAGAGGACTCAGAGCAGCATTACTTTGAGGGGTTACTGGTATATTTATATAGATCTTTCTGATAAAGCTTACTTACTTTTAGCCTTTCCTTCCCCTTTAAAGTAACACTGATTTTTCATGCTGAACTGTGCTGGCACAAAATGCATATTTAGGTGGGAAATCATGAAATATAGGTACAGCTCTGCCAATCGCCTCCTCTCTGTATATATATTGACTATATATATATTTATATATATACAGTATACACACAGGTATATACATGTAAGAGACAGTTTAAATATCTTCCCTTTTCACTGTATATAAACAGGTGAGAGCTCATTCATTGGCCAGTCTCCAGGTGGGAGAAAGCTCATTCCTGCTCATTTCTTATTTATCGTACATACAGGTGAGAGCTCAGTCTGTGGCCATTCGCTACGTTCTGTATATATACAGGTGAGACACAGCTACGTCTGCTTATACAGTATATATATATATATAGTCCCTCCACTGACTCCTCTTTGTATATATCCAGCTCATATTTGTAGGTAAGACAAAGCTGTCTCTGCACCTATAAAACGGTTAAAGAAATAAAGAAATCTATATTTGGGAATTTATAAGCGTCTGTGTTACTTTGAGTTGATTTAGTTGTAAGTGCACCTTTCACAGGAACATGTTTCTCGTATACAGGGAAAGGTTGAGAAATTCTGGTTTGAAATAATAAAAATAATATGCCATAAATATCAATGAAAGTAGACGTGGGAATTAATCATTTTCTTGATATTAAATCTGATATACGTAAAATGAGAAAATGTTTTTAAATTAATTGCTTGTTTGTTATTCCATCCCTGTGCTTCAACAATGGGATCCCTGCATTGTTCTTTATGTTCCAATGGGATCCCTGCATTATTCTCTATGTTCCAATAGGATCCCTGTATTGTTCTTTATCTTCCAATGGGATCCCTGTATTGTTCTCTACGTTCCAATGGAATCCCTGCATTATTCTCTATGTTCCAATAGGATCCCTGCATTGTTCTTTATGTTCCAATGGGATCCCTGCATTGTTCTTTATGTTCCAATAGGATCCCTGCATTGTTCTCTATGTTCCAATGGGATCCCTGCATTGTTCTTTATGTTCCAATGGGATCCCTGCATTGTTCTTTATGTTCCAATGGGATCCCTGCATTGTTCTCTATGTTCCAATGGGATCCCTGCATTGTTCTTAATGTTCCAATGGGATCCCTGCATTGTTCTCTATGTTCCAATGGGATCCCTGCATTGTTCTTTATGTTCCAATGGGATCCCTGCATTGTTCTTTATGTTCCAATGGGATCCCTGCATTGTTCTCTATGTTCCAATGGGATCCCTGCATTGTTCTCTATGTTCCAATGGGATCCCTGCATTGTTCTCTATGTTCCAATGGGATCCCTGCATTGTTCTTTATGTTCCAATGGGATCCCTGCATTGTTCTTTATGTTCCAATGGGATCCCTGCATTGTTCTCTATGTTCCAATGGGATCCCTGCATTGTTCTCTATGTTCCAATGGGATCCCTGCATTGTTCTCTATGTTCCAATGGGATCCCTGCATTGTTCTCTATGTTCCGGTCCCCTGCATTGTTCTCTATGTTCCAATGGGATCCCTGCATTGTTCTTAATGTTCCAATGGGATCCCTGCATTGTTCTCTATGTTCCAATGGGATCCCTGCATTGTTCTCTATGTTCCAATAGGATCCCTGCATTGTTCTCTATGTTCCAATGGGATCCCTGCATTGTTCTCTATGTTCCAATGGGATCCCTGTATTGTTCTTTATGTTCCAATGGAATCCCTGCATTGTTTTTTATGTTCCAATGGGATCCCTGCATTGTTCTTTATGTTCTAATGGGATCCCTTAATTGTTCTCTATGTTCCAATGGGATCCCTGCATTGTTCTTTATGTTCCAATGGAATCCCTGCATTGTTCCAAGTCCATTGATATCCCCATCTGATTGGGTACCTCTTGGTTTCCCCCCTGAAGTTTATAATTTAACAAGTGTTCAGTGTTTCTTTTACATTAAGGGGCAGATTTATCAAAGGTCCAAGTGAAAATTGAAATGAAAAAAATTTGAATTTCAAGCTAATTTTTGTGTACCTTGACTAGGGAATAGTCCAAATTCAAATATTTGGAGTCAATTGATGGACTTGGTGGGAATTCGTACGATTTGAATTCGGACAAATTCGAATGAATATGGACTATTCACTATTTTAAAATAAATTTTGGTTGGTCTTTTTTAATTAGAATTTCAAAGTTTTTTAAATTCGAAATGCGACTCTTGATAAATCTGCCCCCAAATATTGGGCCTTCCATTTTTTGCATTATCTTTGACCTCCTCTTGACTCAAACCCAAGCCCCTAGACATTTTCTGCCGACTTGTTCTCCCACGCACTTGTTAGCTACAGAGTAGGTCAGACACAAATCTCTGGTTTTATTGTAGTGTTTGACTAATGTTACACAAAGCTGTATCTTTATCGGCACAATGAAGAACATTGGCTTTTCTCTGGCTGCAGAAGAAACTCAAGCAGAGTGAAGTCTTACTAGGGATGCACTGAAGGAATCCAGGATTCGCTCCAGGATTTGGCCTTTTTCAGCAGGATTTGGATTTGGTCAAATCCTTGTGCCTGGCCGAACCGAATCCGCATATGAAAATTAGGGGCGGGGAGGGAAATCATATGACTTCTCATCACAAAAGAAGAGTTTTTTCCACTTTTTCCTTTCCTGCCCCTAGTTTGCAAATGTAAATTAGGGGCGGGAGGGTATTTGGCTGAACCTTTCATCAAGGATTCGGGTGCATCCCTAAGTGTTACATTAAAGCAGTGGTCCCCAACCAGTAGCTCGCGAGCAACATGTTGCTCTCCAACCCCTTGGATGTTGCTCTCAGGGTCCTCAAAGAAGGTGCTTATTTTTGAATTTCAAGCTTGAAAGCAAGTTTTAATTGCATAAAAATGAAGTATAGTGCCAAGTAGAGCCCCTTGTTGGCTGCCTGTCAACATAGGGGCTACCGAATAGCCGAATAAGGTCCCTTATTTGGCACCCTAAGGGACTTTTTCATGTTTGTGTTGCTCCCCAACTCTTTTTACATTTGAATGTGGCTCACAGGTAAAAAAGGTTGGGGACCACTGCATTAAAGGGATCCTGTCACTGGAAAACATGTTTTTTTCAAAACACATCAGTTAATAGTGCTGCTCCAGCAGAATTCTGCACTGAAATCCATTTCTCAAAAGAGCAAACAGATTTTTTTATATTAAATTTTGAAATCTGACATGGGGCTAGACATATTGTCAGTTTCCCAGCTGCCCCTGGTCATGTGACTTGTGCCTGCACTTTAGGAGAGAAATGCTTTCTGGCAGGCTGCTGTTTTTCCTTCTCAATGTAACTGAATGTGTCTCAGTGGGACCTGGTTTTTACTATTGAGTGTTGTTCTTAGATCTACCAGGCAGCTGTTATCTTGTGTTAGGGAGCTGCTATCTGGTTACCTTCCCATTGTTCTGTTGTTTGGCTGCTGGGGGGAAAAGGGAGGGGGTGATATCACTCCAACTTGCAGTAAAGAGTGAGTGAAGTTTATCAGAGCACAAGTCACATGACCAGGGGCAGCTGGGAAATTGACAATATGTCTAGCCCCATGTCAGATTTCAAAATTGAATATAAAAAAATCTGTTTACTCTTTTGAGAAATGGATTTCAGTGCAGAATTCTGCTGGAGCAGCACTATTAACTGATTCATTTTGAAAAAAATGTTTTTTCCCATGACAGTATCCCTTTAATATAAAACACACAACAGGTTCATCATGTGACAAATGCCATTTGCTCATTTTACCAACAGTGATTTCCAACCTTCACTACAATTTTCTATCCCATTATGTCCAGGGTTTCTCCTCTTTTGCCCGTGGAAGACAAAACTGTTACTTGTGACATATTGTTACACAGAGTCATTTCCTTATTCTATTGTTTGACTTTATAAATAGGAAATGAGGAAACATATCGACTGTCTCCAATGAGACTCCCTGTGTGCCTTGAGACTGCTCCTTGTAATGCAACGATGAGAGAGTCTCTGATCAGACTGAGGAAACTCTTCATTTTCACTAATTGTAACACAAGCAAAATATTGTAATAAAATGTTACACTTTGCAGTTTTCGCATTTTCCTTATTTGTTGTGTATATATTTTATTTATTGCACAGGACAATATATAGTGAATAAAGTACCCCCTCTTGTAAAATATAAGGATATTATAAGTTACCGAGGAGTTTCATGACCATATAAAAGTACGAGGCCGAAGGCCGAGTGTTTTTATACAGGTCATGGAACTCCGAGGTAACTTCTAATATACTTATATTTTGCAACTGGGGGAACTTTATTTATTATAATACACAAGTTTCAGTGAGTCATGTGACAGAAATGACATCAGAACTCACCGTTTATAACTGATGACATCAGAACTCACCGTTTATAAGGATATAATTTACAAGATATCCATGGCTTTTGTGTATTATAGATCTATATTAAATATAAGTCTTCTTCCTTTCTTTTACTTGGATTCACTCTAATTTTATTATTTCTGTTTATTAACGTGTGATTTTTATTTCCTTTTACCTTTTCTTCCATTACCGCCTCTTGGGATGAAGCACCAACATGACGTGTGTATTTCTATCACATTAGATTGATTTATGCAGCAATTTACAGTAAGAAACAGGAGACTTCAGATGGTTCTACACTTCAATATCGGGCTCATTCGATTTTATGGCCCTCGTAGCCAAAATAAAAGCCACTGGGAGAAGACCTAGGGGTCGGCAGCCCCGAGACACGACCTCTTCTCTCATGAGACAAGGTGAGAACCAGGAGCCCCAATGGGACGGGAATAGGCCGATATATTTGGCTTCTTTATACAGATATCAGTAGTCCGGGCTTGATGGTGGGCCTTATACATGGGACTAGAAAGGAATTCATTGGGAACAACAACAAAATATGAAAATGTATCAAAGTAATAACACAATAATGTAGTGTCACCCTGCACTGTTACAAGTTCTGTGTTTGCTTCAGAAACACTACTATAGTTTATATAAACAAGCTGCTGTGTAGCCATGGGGGCAGCCATTCAAGCACAGGATACACAGTAGATAACAGATAAGTACTACTATAGTTTATATAAACAAGCTGCTGTGTAGCCATGGGGGCAGCCATTCAAGCACAGGATACACAGTAGATAACAGATAAGTACTACTATAGTTTATATAAACAAGATGCTGTGTAGCCATGGGGGCAGCCATTCAAGCACAGGATATACAGTAGAAAACAGATAAGTACTACTATAGTTTATATAAACAAGCTGTTGTGTAGCCATGGGGGCAGCCATTCAAGCACAGGATACACAGTGGATAACAGATAAGTACTACTATAGTTTATATAAACAAGCTGCTGTGTAGCCATGGGGGCAGCCATTCAAGCACAGGATACACAGTGGATAACAGATAAGTACTACTATAGTTTATATAAACAAGCTGCTGTGTAGCCATGGGGGCAGCCATTCAAGCACAGGATACACAGTAGATAACAGATAAGTACTACTAAAGTTTATATAAACAAGCTGCTGTGTAGCCATGGGGGCAGCCATTCAAGCACAGGATACACAGTAGATAACAGATAAGTACTACTATAGTATATATAAACAAGCTGCTGTGTAGCTGTGGGGGCAGCCATTATTACTTATTTATATAAGTCTCTGCCCCAGTGGAGCTTGCAATCTAAATGTGTATCATATTCAGGCAATATAATGGTCAATATTATGAGGAATCACTTAAACTGCCAGTTTGTTTTGGACTGTCCCACAAGAAGAGGTGGAATGAAGTCTATACTGATTAATGTTTAGTTGTACAGGTCTGCGCTGTTTAGTACAAGAAATAAGTATCATGAAATGGAATCAGAATGAGTTAATCACAAGTCTGTGTTATATTTTGTGTATAATGTAATGTTGTTGTGTAACTACTCACTGATACAGTAAGATAAATATATGTGTGAGTAATAATTGTTCTGTGCAGTCCGTATATATGACTCATGTCTGATTCAAGCCTGTGCTGTCTAATATCACATTCAGTATATCTAATAATATCTAATTATAATATATAATAATAGGACAAACTCCATAAAATCGAGTAAAAACCACAATCATACCTTTTTTCTGAGCTTTTCCCAAATCGTATGATTTTTTTGGGGGGGTTTTTCCCTAAAGGTCCGAATTTTTCCCCAAAATAGTGGGATTTTTAGGCTAATTCCAGAGAAGACCACAGAAACTTCCAAATAGAACAGGGACGTCTCCCAATGACTCAAATACAACCTTGGCACGTCTCAGACACCGGATTTTCTGATTCTGACTTTTTGCAGCATTTTTACCATTGGGACGTGTAGTTCAGTTGCGTGTCATACGCCGCTCCCACCACATGATGTCACTGTCTGTCATATAATGGCACTCGGCCGAACCTCAACTTTACATCTTGTTTTGTGCTCCCACCTGGAAACATTCAAACTTCACGATTTTTGGTGAAAACTTTTAAATGTTTCACAATTTTTTTAGTGAATTTTCCAATATCACAATTTTTCAAACATATTTCGCCATTTCACGAATATTTGGGACCTGGGGTTTTCTGGATAACGGATCTTTCCATAATTTGGATCTTTATGCCTTAAGTCTACTAGAAAATCATATAAACATGAAATAAAGCCAATAGGCTGGTTTTGCTTCCAATAAGGATTAATTATATTTTAGTTGGGATCAAGTACAAGCGACTGTTTTATTAATACAGGTATGGGATCTGTTATCCAGAATACTTGTGACCTGGGGTTTTCCACATAACGGATCTTTCCATAATTTGGATCTTCATGCCTTAAGTCTACTAGAAAATCATATAAACATGAAATAAACCCAATAGGCTGGTTTTGCCTCCAATAAGGATTAATTATATCTTAGTTGGGATCAAGTACAAGCGACTGTTTTATTATTACACAGAAAAAGGAAATCAGTTTTAAACATTTGGATAAAATGGAGTCTATGGGAGACGGCCCTTCTGTAATTTGGAACTTTCTGGATAATGGGTTTCCAGATAGCGGATCCCATACCTGTACAACCATGGATTCTATTGAGCAGAACTTAAAGTTGTAAAGAGAATTTTCGGTGCTTATATTGTATTTTTACCTTTATATGAAGTTTTTGGATGTTTTAAATGAACATATATGAAGTTTTTAGCTTTCCTTCAATGTTTTGCATTAGAAAATGCGATTGGTTGTTCCCTGATAGCGGCAGAAATAAATATAGAAAGAAAGTAAAGCAAAGCTTTAATAAAAATAATAAAAGCCTTGGACACATTCCTCCACCATAGACATTACTCGTGCCAAAACTTCACCCATAGGCTGACGTCTCTCCCATACACCCCCCTAGTCATGGTTTTCAGGGTTCTCTGTGCTATGGAAGCCCTGCAGAACTAGAAACATTCCACATACGACTAGTCAGCTCTCATTCTGACTGACAGCATCTAGAAATGACAATAATTAAAAGAAAAAATGAAGACCAACTGCAAATTATTTTAGAATTCCACTGTCTACATCACACTAAGGGGCAGATTTACTAAGCTCGAGTGAGGGTTTGAATTTAAAAAAGTTTGAAGTAAATTTTTGGGTACTTCGACCATCGAATAGGCTATATTCAACCATTCGACTTCGATTCGAAGTAAAAATCGTTCGACCCTTCGATAATCGAAGTACTGTCTCTTTAAAAAAAAACTTTGAATTCATACTTCGCCAAATTAAAGCTACCGGAGTGCAATGTTAGCCTATGGGGACCTTCCACAGCACTTTTCTAAGGTTTTTTTTGGTCAAATAAAAATCCTTCGATCGTTTGATTTTTATTCGATTGCAGAATTGCCAAATTTGTTGAAAAAACTTTGAATTCGATATTCGAATTCTGAGTTTTTTAATTCGATGGTTGAATTTCGAAGTTTTTAGTACTTAGTAAATCCGCCCCTAAAAGATGAACTGTTTTTTTTTTTTGCATCTTTCATTTCTTTTTGAATAGATGAGCGCTGAGAATGAGTTTGCACAAAACGAATCCATCTAGTTATTCATAGAAGAGTCTGCCAGGGATAATTAACAGGGGAAACCCCACCCAGCTCTGAAGTCGAAACAGAACGAGATGAGTCACAAGCAGCGATGTAACGATGAGTAATAAAAAATAAACCAAGATGAATAATTTGAAATAGGATGTGATCCATTATCTCACGCACGGCACAATTATAAAAGTCAAGGAGGAAACGTAAGAGTCACAAATGTGCACCCCCTTATTAATCATTCAGGGAGCAATTCTTCCCTGGGTCTGGCTACTGCTCTGCACCAAAGACTCTTATAGCCACGAGCAAATGTATTAGCCAGCCATAGATTCAAGGCAAAATTCCAAATGTGAAAATAAGCTGCAGAACAAAATTGCCATAAGAAAAAACGCCCATTGACTGGGTCTGGCTACACGGGCAGATTTGGGGAGATTAGTCACCAGGCAACAAATCTCCCCTTCTTCGCAGCGACTAATCTCCCCCGATTTGCCTTCCGCCGGCTAAAATGAATATCGCCTGAGGGAAGGCACACGGAGAGCTTTGTTTTCCGGAGTTGCCTGTAATTGCCTCACGAGGAAACTTCGGAAAATGAGGTGCTCCGTATGCGTGCCCCCAGGCAATTTACATTCTAGCCGGTGGAAGGCAGATTGTGGAGATTAGTCGCTGCGAATAAGAGGAGATTTGTTTCCTGGCGGCTAATCTCCCCGAATCTGCCCGTGTGGCCAGACCCGAATGCATTTGTTCAAAAAAAGTCGCCATAAGAAAAAACACCCATTGAGTTTGGGGTCAGGGCACACAGGTAGATTCGAGGAGATTAGTCTCTCTGGCAACAAATCTCTTCTTCTGGGCAACTAATCTCCCCCAACTGCCTCCCCACCAGCTAGAATGAAAAATCAGCAGCGGGATGGCACTCGCGGTGCTTCGTTTTCCGAAGATGCCCAAAGTTTCCTCGTGCCATCCTGCCGTCGGGAAGGCAGTTTGGGGAGATTAGTCGCCCTGAAAAAGAGATTAGTCGCCCCAAAGAAGAGAAGATTTGTCGCCGGGGTGCCTAATCTCCCTGAATCTGCCTGTGTGCCCCGACCCTAATGCATTTGGACAAAAAAAGTCGCCATATGAAAAAACGCCCATTGGCTTTAATGCATTTGGAGCGAGACTTAATTGTTGCACACGTAAAAATTTGTCGTGCATAAAAATTGCCACCGCTCCTTAACTTGTGTGTCTGAATGATCACAATTTAGGGGTCAAGGAGGGAATGAGAGAATTTACACCCATGTGCCGCCCATCACCCCTAATGAACACTAAGAGCGCTAGCGTTATCAGGGTGTCTGTAGGTCTCTGTGACACCTGGAAATGAAGCAAAAAGACCTGTTGCAATTTTCATAACCTGCTCCATAGTATCAGTCGCATTATAGTGGTGCATCCAATGCAAGAAGAAGATCACAGTTGTCTCTTGTTTTCTTGAAGCCTCCAATGAGCAGCCAGTAAGTATAAGGATTCAAATGTGCCAACGTGTGCTCTTATGTGCAAACCAGTATTTGGCACAGCTTTTTGCAGCCTTTGCTGGAGATCTTCTTGCTGTGGCTGCAGTCGACTTGATATTTGCATTCTGCCCCTTGCACCCACTACTATTTTTACCGTATATTTATAATAAGGTCAGCGCCAAACAGCTCCTTGTTGCGCCAAAATATCTGCTAATTTTTAAAATAAATTTTATTAAAATAGAATTTAAAAAAGTTCGAATTTCGAAGTAATTTTTTGGGTACTTCGACCATCGAATAGGGTATATTCGACCATTCGACTTCGTTTCAAACTATTCGAAGTAAAAATCGTTCGACCATTCGATAATCGAAGTACCGTCTCTTAAAAAAAAAAAAATTCGTATTCATACTTCGCCAAATTAAAGCTACCGAAGTACAATGTTAGCCTATAGGAAAATATCTGCTAATTATTAAAATAATGCAATATAATGAAGTCTATGGAACCCATGGGAATATGGTGGACATCATTATTTAGCCTTATTTACATTTGACAACAATGTATTCTGCACTTTAAGGGGTTTATGAATTAAACTCGGAATGACAAAAACTTTGTTTTTTTAGTGGGAAAAAACCCACAAATTTGTTATACCCCAAGGATGGAAAAAGTCAGAATCCAAAAATGTGGCATGTCAGCCCTGCTGAGGTTGTATATAAGTGAATGGGAGAAGTCCCAAAGATATCACCATCTCTGCTGGGTTTCGTGCAATAATATGCGGCCAAAAAGCAGAAAAAAAACGAGTTTTTGGGTGGAAAATCCCAAACATTTGTATGATTTGGCTTTTTTTCACGATTTTTTGGGAAATGTTATTGATAAATAAGGAGAAAAAAACGGTGCAGATTTGGTCGGAGTCGTTTTCAGAAAATATTGAGATCATTTCGGACTTGGATAAATGAGCCACTTAGTGAAACTTTTATTTTATATTCCAGATGTTATTGACTATTGTATTTTTATTTATTTCCTTAACCAAAGAGAAATACTTGATTTTACCTCTCAGGGCCCTGAACAGCGTATGGGGGTTTTTTTTTGTCATTAATAATCAGTAAACTTTAGTTGAGATACTACCAATGAAAGAAAAAAGAGAATTCCAATAAAATCTGCTCGTTCCATTTAGCTTGTACAAAACGCTTTCCCTAGACACATTATGATCACAAGGCAGATTTTCGGGTTAAAGGGATCCTGTCATCGGAAAACATGTTTTTTTCAAAACACATCAGTTAATAGTGCTGCTCCAGCAGAATTCTGCACTGAAATCCATTTCTCAAAAGAGCAAACAGATTTTTTTATATTCAATTTTAAAATCTGACATGGGGCTAGACATATTGTCAATTTCCCAGCTGCCCCAAGTCATGTGACTTGTGCCTGCACTTTAGGAGAGAAATGCTTTCTGGCAGGCTGCTGTTTTTCCTTCTCAATGTAACTGAATGTGTCTCAGTGGGACATGGGTTTTTTTACTATTGAGTGTTGTTCTTAGATCTACCAGGCAGCTGTTATCTTGTGTTAGGGAGCTGCTATCTGGTTACCTTCCCATTGTTCTTTTGTTTGGCTGCTGGGGGGGGGGAGGGGGTTGATATCACTCCAACTTGCAGTAAAGAGTGATTGAAGTTTATCAGAGCACAAGTCACATGACTGGGGGCAGCTGGGAAACTGACAATATGTCTAGCCCCATGTCAGATTTCAAAATTGAATATAAAAAAATCTGTTTGCTCTTTTGAGAAATGGATTTCAGTGCAGAATTCTGCTGGAGCAGCACTATTAACTGATTCATTTTATAAAAAAATTTTTTCCCATGACAATATCCCTTTAAGGAATCCACACTGAACAATCTCTTATTAATCTCTCATTAATGAAACTCGCTACAGAAAAAAACCCAAAACAAATATATTCTCAAGGGTATTTTATTTATTTATTCCACGTCAAGCACAAGTCATATAAAAATATCTTTTTAATAAATACAGAGAGAACCTGCTCTACTGCTGCTTTTATATGAGATCCTACTAAAAATGCCACTAAATGTAACACTGGCTCAGCCTTTGACTTTACCCGGCACCATATTTAAGGTGAGGCCGTCAGTTACTTGTAACCGTATAATGGACTAGAATCGTTTATTGGGAAGTAATGTCGTTTGTTAAGGGATGAAGTGATAACATGCCTTACTAAAAACTGAATAAACCCCTATACAGAGTGTCTATACAACTTTTGGGGATGGCATTCCTATTTCTAACAGGTGAATGCAGACCTGGAAGCAGACACAGTGAAAATGTGTTTGTTTCTTTTCTATAGCATCAGTAGGCTGTTAGAACTGACAGAACAGGGACTTTGCTCTCCGCTGCTGCTGCTGCTGCTTCTGCTCAACCTTCGGTGGGCGGTGGAACATGATTCTTGGGGACCAGGATAAGTGAAAAGTGAGTTTGGAGTAAAAGGAGTAATGGATGGGGTCTTCATGAGTGTTGGGGTGTGTAGGGCCTCTGGCTCAAGAAGTGTCTCGCTCAGCTCTATTCGGGGAAGGTTGACTTTGGGTCCCCGGGGTGGCTCTTCGTGTGGCTCTTCCTTGACCAGCCTGGACTTGTCCACTTGCTGGACGTTGTGATTGGAGGAGGCAGGGAACTTGCATAAAGGCTGATGCACCTCAAAGATGAGTTCCAGCTTATCTTTCTGCTTCTGGAGCTCAGCAATTTCTTTGTGGAGAGTTGACTTCTCTTCTTCAAGTTTGTCTGTTTCCTGTTGAAAATAAAAAGTATCATCAAGAATTGTTTATTGTGCCCCAATTCACCCTTGTCTCAGAACAACCTCCTTTCCTTGTAGCCCAAGGTTCTCTCCGAATCATGTGTCCGCCCCATTCAATTCCCTCACTGTGACCCACAATTGTGCTTCTCATCCACTTCTCATGTATCTCGATTATTTGACTTACTGCCTGCAGGTAATCTGTCAGCTCCTTGCGACGGTTACGACACTTTGCTGCCGCCACTTTGTTTCTCTCACGTCGCACTTGTCTTCTCTCGTCTTCCTCTGGTGAGAGCTGTGAGAAAACACAAGATTCTATTAGCCAATGTATAGAAATGTTGGGAAATGTGTGTAAGGGAGGTGGTTTGGCACTGCCACTTCCCACGAAATCCCTTTGGTGTTTGTTGTTAAGGGGCGGCATGAAGGAATAGCGCCGGCTCATGAATGAAGGGATTGGCAGTGATTGTGAGTCTGTGAGTCAGTCATTAATGTTTATCCCTCAATAACAAAGTGACGTTTGGCACCACCAGCCTCTTCTTTCCCAACGTGACTCACTCCGCTGCTCATGAGTCGCCTAAGAACTGTTTCCGCAGCATTTGTAATTGGGCTTTAAGTTGTAATCGTGTTTCTGCAGACTCATAATATAAACAGCAAAATACTCTTGTTTTAGACAGGGAAATAGACAGGTGAACGTTGAAGTCAATCTTTGAGACTGTATATCCATTATTATATGTTTATATCACATGGGCATGGCACAAATGATCAGCCTATTACAGGGGTCGTTACCTTCCAAACACTTTTTTTTCAGTTCACTTGATTTCAGATTGTTCCCCAGAAATAAAGACTTTTATCAATTACTTTCCATTATTTATTTTTTACCGTTTTTTTCAAAATCTAAGTTTTAAAGGATAAGTAAACCTTTAAAATAAGTGAATGTAAAACTGATGAGGGGGGTATTCTAAGAACTTTTGTCATTTAAATTCATTATTTATTTACTTTTCATCCCAAGATATTAAGGGATACATATGCTGTTAATATGAATGAATTTTGTTACAACAGCGCCACCTGCTGGTCAGTTTCCCACCAGTCTGACCAGCAAGTAGTCAAGGAAGTTGTCAGGAGAAAGAAAGAGGCTGATCTTCTTCTGCTTAGGAAAGATGTGAGAAAGGTTTCTAATTTTATTCCTAAGCAGAAGAACATCAGCCTCTTTCTTTCTCCTGACAACTTCCTTGACTACTTGCTGGTCAGACTGGTGGGAAAATGACCAGCAGGTGGCGCTGTTGTAACACAATTCATTCATATTAACAGCACATGTATCCCTTAATATCTTGGAATTAAAAGAAAATAATTAATGAATTTAAATTACAAAAGCTCTTAGAATAGCCCCCTTATCAGTTTTGCATTCGCTTATTTTAAAGGTTTACTTATCCTTTAAGTTTAATATCCCTGTCTCTGGTGTTTGAGCCTGGCAGTAGAGTCCTGCAGCGGGTCAGGTACCAGCAAAAAAAGCGGGCACCCTGCAGAATGCGGGTAGGATTTTTAGGTGCAGGTATACCCACAGGTCTGCGGGTTGCGGGTCTCATCTAAATTTCTTATCTTATGTTATATGTAGTCTATATTTTACTCCTTTTAAAGTTTTACAAAACTTGTTTCTGTCCCCGCCCACTTTTGAAGACATCACTTCCAGTTTGATGGTGGTCGGTGGGTCGGGTTGCGGATAAGGCAGTGGCGGGTCTGGGTCGGGTAGCGGATCAAAGTGAGTAAATATGCGGGTTGCAGTTCGGTTTGCAGGCTGCGGGTTCAGGTCTTAGAAATTGGTTCCGCGCAGGACTCAATGTGGCAGCTCAGTAATTCAGGTGCAGACTCTAAACTGTTACAATTTGGCTACATTAGTTGATCCATTTCTCAGGACTATCAGTAACTATTGTATCAAGTCTAACAGCTGCCTGTAATGAAACCCAGAGATTCTGCTCAGCAGGGACAAAGATAAGAAATGGATCAACTAAATGTATCCATTTAGAACAGTTTACAGGGTCTGCGACCCCTTCTCCCAGAGCTGCTTTTGTTTACACTTCAATATTAGAAAAACGTTCACGCATAAAAAATAGAAAGCAGTTGGAAAACATTGTTATTTCTGGTGAACCATCTGAAAACTAGGGGTTTGAAGGTGAACAACCCCTTTAAAAAGAGACAGCAGTTAATTAAATTGAAATATTAATATCACAAGTGTAAAAAAACACTCACATGTTCTCCATTTCTCCTTCGCCCCATATTCAAGACCCCTCCCAGGTTGTGGATCACCCCATGCCGAGGGCTTTGATATGGTGGTAAGTTGAGGGGTCGCGCACTTGGGTGGATCATCCAGTTAAAGTCTTGACTTGAGGTGATGGCCGTTAGTGTTGGGATAAAGGGACTGGAGGACGAGTGATACTTCTGTACAGGAAGAAGATAAAGGTCAATGTGATGTTTATTTAGAAGACATTTCTACACTGTTTCACTGGTACAATCACATATAATCCAATGACTTATCAGAATCAACAGGGGTGCAGTTTATTAATAATAATAATAATAATAATAAGTGATATTACACACTGAACATGGGTTGATTATCTGTAGATACTTGGTAGTATTCTTGGATAAAGTGCTGCAGATATTTCACTCTCTTTTAAGTTTTATCCAACCTTTTTCTTTATTGAGATTTTACAACCATAGCAATTAAAGTTTTATCCAACCTTAAACGGGAAATAACTCCAAAAGAAAAGAGAGAAAGTCGAGACAAGTAGAAGAGTTTTGCTGGACAATATGAAGAAATAACTTGTAGGCACCGTGGGTTAACGAGACAACATTATCTGAACTATTGTGATTTAATAACAGACTGGAACTTTTATGAGATACAGAAGAGGTTGGTTTCGGCCAACTCATCCTCCTATATAGACATATATAAGTCCTTACGTAGGACTACATAGTCTTATATAAAGGAAAACAAACCAATACGTTGTGTATGAAAGTTCTCGTTCCTCCAGGTCACGGTAGATCTGTAGAAATAAGTCAAATCAACTGGACTCGCTGTGGTTTTCTTCAAGACGTTTCAGCAGTCACCCCAGGGGCTTTTTCAATTCCGAGAATTCTCAGTCGGTTGATTTGACTAATTTCTATAGATAAACCAATAAGTTGTACATTTCCCAATACCGGACACTAGAAATTCCACTAACCTGACAATGAAAAGACCAGCAAAGAAAATATCTTCATTTTTATAAATGACCAAACCTCCGACATCTAAAAACCATCTTTTTATATAGTTCTATATACCTGTTAGTGATGCGCGGGACCTGCGGGTTTAGCCACGGGTCGGGCGGGTTCGACCTCGCACTGCTCCTCGCGGGTGGTGGGCGGGTGGGGGTTGAGCTCTTCTCCTGCTCTCCCTGCCCGACACCTTCAAATTGCGGCTTCCGATTTTATAGTCTTGCGTCTGCTCACCCCGCCCTTTTTGTGGCGTCATTGTGACATCATCGGCGGGTCTATAAAAGGACCCCGGAAGCGCGGGCGCAGGTTGGAGCAGGGCGGGTTAGGGTCGGGTGCAGGTCAGGAAAACCCTGACCTGCACATCACTAATACCTGTATAGTTTTCTACAGTTTTTGATCTGGATTTTTAGAGGCACATTTATTAAGGTTCGAATTTTGAATTCATGTGAGTTTTTTTTAAACTTGATTTACCTCAAAATTCGATTGGGGGGTTATTTATTTAAAAAAAATTAAATATCTCAAACTCAAGATGAATTTTATCGACACAAACTCGAATCGAAGTCGATGCGACCAAACTTGAATGGAGTTTTTTCTCCAAAATGTCAGGAAGGCGAATGAAGTCTTCAGATTGGTCACTGGACCTCTCCCTTTGGGGCTCATTTATAAACAGTCGGCCAAATTTGCACCTGGGCAGTAACCCATAGCAACCAATCAGTGATTAGCATTTTACAGCCAGCTGCAGGTTGAGCACTGAAAGCAATCATCTGATTGGTTGCCATGGGTTACTGCCCAGGTGCAAATTTGTCCGACTGTTGATAAATGAGCGCCATTGACTTATACATGAATTTGGCAGGTTTTAGGTGGAGAATATTCCAATTCAAATTCTTAAAGGGCCAGAGTTTGATCAATCTCAAAAATCTAAATTGAATCGAGTTTGGATAATTCATTAGTCGAATTTGACAGTTTAGAACAGGGATCCCCAACCTTTTGGACCTGTGAGCAACATTTAGAAGTAAAAGGAGTTGGGGAGCAACACTAGCATGAAAAATGTTCTTGGGGTGCCAAATAAGGGCTGTGATTGGCCATTTAGTAGCCCCTATGTGGATTGTCAACCTACATTGAGGCTCTGTTTGGCAGTACACCTGGTTTTTATGTAACAAAAACTTGCCTCCAAGTCTGGATTCAAAAATAATCTCCTGCTTTGAGACCACTGGGAGCAACATCCAAGGGGTTGGAGAGCAACATGTTACTCACGAGCTACTGGTTGGGGATCACTGGTTTAGACCATAAAAAAAATGGAAACTTTGAATTGAATGCGCTATTCTAAATATCTTTACTTCCTTGTACATCAGGGTTACTGATACCACTACTGAATGTAATAAGAATGTATAACAGAGATGATTTGGGCACCTTGAATTCTGAGTAATTCCACCTGTTCTCATATTAAAGAACTACTCACACATGCCATTGAGATTATATATGTTTATATTATAAGTGATGATGCTTGATCCATTTTTGAAGGAGGGTGTAGCCTGTTTAGGACATTCTGTACCATGAATTCCGTCAGCAGCAGCAGCAGCAAAAGTGAGTCACAAACGTGTGTTACCTGCAGCCACAATCCTTAAATAAAACTGCCTCTTCCCAGGAATAAGAAGAGCAGCTAATCTGAGAGAATATAATCAGGTCTACTAAATAGATACATAGAAATAGATACCACAAGTAATAATAATGATATTTCGAATGGGATTTGCAGCAACAAAATCTCTTATGTAAACACATTAACTGGGGCTTAGAAGAAGATTGATGGAGTTTTCATTAATGTAGCCAAGATGCAGGATAAAATAGCTTTTCACTATTCCCTAGTCAAAGTATACAAAAAATAGGTCGAAATTCAAATTCAGTTCGAAAATTCACCTCAACCTTTCATAAATCTGCCCATAAGAGACAAATTTCCGGGTTTTAACCCAGAAATTTGTTATTGTTAGTGAAGGTAGCGCTATTGCACTTATTGCGCTAGTGATGCGGCCCCCCTTTGACCCCCCTCCGACAAGGATTGACACCTGTCCGGTTTGAACCCGGTTTTTTAAAGGGTTGCCCGGGTCAAAACTGCCTGCCCTGTTTTCCAAATTAGGAAAACTGGGCAGGATTTTCTATGATTGATGTGGCGATCGAGCAATCACCACGTCATAGCGTCGCCCCTGACCTCACGCCCCCATGATATCACAAATCTGCCCCATTACATTTTAGCCCGCCCCCAACACGTCACAATCCCGCCCCCTGCCTGTAGTTCCACCGCACAGAAGGTGCAACCCTAGGTCCGACGCTAATGTTTTAACCTCAGAGTGGGAGAGGGGGCGGCACCGGGCTGCTTAGGTGGCATCAGCCCCAGGATCACCCCAGACATATGTAAGAATGTTTAATAGACGTTTGCAAACACAAAAACACCTAGACAGAAGACAGTAGTCCCTTGCTCGCTCTGTGAGCAGGTATTGGCTACATTCAGGGTCGGAGGGACCATCGGGGCTGCTTCATCAGGGCCCCCCTCTGCCGCAGGCCCCCCTCACCGCGCATGTTTTGCTGCGACCGGCTGGTTGTGGCAGAAAGGGGTAAAAACAGAAAATGGGTGCGGATCTGGGCCGGGTTTTTCCTGTTGGCCCAGTCCGACTCATTTCTTGCTTCATTTCACTACTTTCTCTTCAGGAGGAGGGAAACCTCAATATTATTTACCTTGATTACAAGTTTTACAGCATTTTACACCATTTTGTTGTACTTCCACAAATAAATAATACATAGTTACCCTGATTTTACACAATTTCCCTTATATTACATTCTCCTGATTTTACACCAATAAATATTACATAATTGCCCTGATTTTACATAATTTCCCTCCTATTACATGGTCCCCTGAAAAATGATGAAAATGGGGGTTTCTATTGTACATCATTTTGTTTTTATGCCCCCACCTAGACACCCACCCCCAAAGCAGCTGGCAAGGCAAGAATAACCAACCTGCAGCCCTCTAGTTGAATGAGGATGCTGGGAGAAAGAAAGCATGAATCTGTGAGATCCCTTGTTAGGATACCAACTTTAATTTAAAAAATTTAAATAAATTTTTTTAATGAGAAATGGATATCTCTGTATAATCTAGAAAAGGTAGGCGACAGCTTGTGTACAAGGTAGAGTCCTGCAGCGGGTCGGGTACCTGCAAAAACCGGCGGTAAAATGCGGGTTGCAGGTAGAAGTTTTTGGAGCGGGTATAGACGCACGTCGGCGGTTCTCTAGGTTTGCGGTTCGGGTCGCGGGTCTTCTCAATAGCGAGTTTTACACCTTTTTTCTGATCACGCCTACTTCCGGTTTACAATGACTACACTTCCTGTTTTACTCCTTTTTTTCTGATCACGCCAACTTCTAATGAAGTCACTTCCGTTTTAAAATGACAGCACTTCCTGTTTTACTCCTTTTTTCTGATCACGCCAACTTCTAATGATGTCACTTCCGGTTTACAATGACAGCACTTCCTGTTTTACTCCTTTTTTTCTGATCACGCCAACTTCCAATGATGTCACTTCCGGTTTACAATGACAGCACTTCCTGTTTTACTCCTTTTTTCTGATCACGCCAACTTCTAATGATGTCACTTCCGGTTTACAATGACAGCACTTCCTGTTTCTTGATGGTCAGTGGGTTGCGGATTGGGCTGGGAATAAGGTACTTGCAGGTCGGGTAGCGGGTCTAAGCGGGTAAGTCTGTGGGTTGCGGGTCCGGGTCATACTCAATAAGTATTAGTAGAAGACTGCAATGATTTTCCTGCTCATGAGTGCCCATGCAGAATTGAGTTCTCTGTAGGCAATGAAATCCCTGCTACTTTATTTTTTATAAGTATAGGTAACACAATCTAAAGCATTTTATGTTTATCTTTTCTAGAAATCCAGAAAGCTCCAATTTACAAGTAGGCCATCTCCCAAACAATCCTTTTTATACAAAGAATTACATATATTATTTTTTACATTTCCTTTTTCTCTGTAATAATAAAACAGAAGCTCGTACTTCACCCTAATTAAGCTGAATGAATCGATTGTATATTGATGGAAAACCCCATTGGTTTATTTCACGCTTAAATAATTATTAGCAGATTTTTGGTTTGGTGATACAAATCACACAAAGATCATTTATCAGATATTTAAAAAATCCTTTATCCGGAAAACCCAGAGTCCCAAGAATTCCAGATCACAAATCCAGTACCTGTATTTAATAATAATAATAATAATATTTTAAGGTAACTCATTGGAAAGACAAATTATTCAGTACAGGTTATCCAGAAACCCAACATCCAGAAAGATATATTTAATCCTAACTGGAAGCAAAATGATCCTTTTGATTTTAATTCATGTTTAAATGATTAGACTTAAGACCCATGTCCAGAGCATTGTGGATAACAGGTCCCATACATGTACATGCAAAACGTATAGCAAAAGGCAGACCCCATATATGTGGGTTCTATTGACCTCGCAACAACTGAGCTCTGGAAATGCCTTTCATTTTTAAAACTGATGAAATAGATCTTTTGATGATTCTATGACCAGGAATAAAGTGCCTGTCTTGTGTCAGTCAATCTACTAGAGATCATTAAAAGTGGTGCTTAGAATACAATACCACTAAATGATGATTCATCTGTAGCATGGTCTGTTCACTAACACACCTCCCAACATTTTGGAAGTAAAAATAGGGACAACATTTTTTTTTCTCGTACGTAGAACAGCTAATTTGTTGACCACACCCCTTTCTGTGGTCACACCCCCTAATTACCATGTTCATTTTACAAAATTTGGCAGGTTTTGAAAGTTTGAAACTGTGTTTTTGTGGCTCAAAGTTGTTACAAAGTATCTTATTTGCACCTGTTAGCTGTTCTGGGCTCTCTGCTAAAAGCCAATTAAGTGAGAAACTTTGTTTCTTTTTCTGGCTGTTCAGTGCAGAGAAAAGAGGGACTTTCCAGTACAAATGAGGGACTGCGGGTTGAGCCGTCAAAAGAGGGACAGTCCCTCTGAAAAAGGGACAGTTGGGAGGTATGCACTAGGCGTGGCACAAAGGCTAATGGGATGCACCAATCAGGTAGCCAAGTGCTCCTGGAAATGATTTTGAAATGTTGGCAGCCATGCAAAGTCTCTTTTACCAGCAGTCTGAATTGCATTTAAAAGAATATTGTTGTAAAACAGGATATTAACTGAACAAAACTGAAATAAATCAAACTAATTGAGATACTGGAGGGGGCAAGGTTTAAGTGGCCATCCATAAAATGCATTTCCTATGAGAAATGCCCTTCTACTATCTAAAGATCTGTTTATAAGTTATATAGAAATGTTAGCTCCTGTACCCAGAAATGAGAAATAGCTTCATGGTGCTGATATCAAGCCAATCAGTAGGTTTCCCACAACTGCTTTAGAAACAGGCGCATTCTGCACCTATAAATATCCACAAGTAACAAACATTACCTCACCTGCTTACGGGATAAATAATATAAGAAGATAATAATATAGATAGAGAGATAGATAGATGATAGATAGAGACAGATAGATAGATGTTAGATAGATATAGACATAGATAGATAGATAGATGATAGATAGATAGATAGATAGATAGATGATTGATATATATATAGATAGATACATAGAGAGAGAGAGAGAGAGAGAGAGATACTGAAAATAGATAGATAGAATAGATAGATAGATGATAGATAGATATAGAGATAGATAGATAGATAGATAGATAGATAGATGATTGATATATATATAGATAGATACATAGAGAGAGAGAGAGAGAGCGAGAGAGAGATACTGAAAATAGATAGATAGATAGAATAGATAGATGATAGATATAGAGATAGATAGATATAGAGATAGATAGATAGAATAGATAGAGGATAGATAGAGGATAGATAGATGATAGATAGAAGATAGATCAATAGGTACATAGATGGATGGATGAATGAATGATAGATTGATAGGTAGATGATGGATATATATAGATAGGTAGATAGATAGATCAATAGATAGATAAATAGGTAGGTAGATAGATATAGATAGGTGGATAGATAAATATGTATATAAGGTATAGCTGGATAGATAGATAGATTATAGATTATAGATAGATATAGAGATACGTTATAGATAGAAAGATAGATCAATAGGTAGATAGATGGATAGATCAATAGATAGATAATAGATAGGTAGATAGATATATAGATAGATGATAGATAGATAATGTATGGATAGATAATAGAAAATCTAAACAAGAGACTGAATTGCATATATGGAAAAAGCAAAGTTATTAAGTGAATTTGCTTAACTTACTGTATAATCATATATATATATATATATATATATATATAAATAAATAAAACCATCTATAAACTATATATAGTGTGTGTATAGAGTACAGTACAAATGAATGTTATATATATATATAGTGTCGCTATTGTGACTGTGGATGGATTGAGCAATAACTCACCTGCTGAGTATCCTCGCTTGGGTTCAATCTGACGCTGTGTCCCATTCCTGAAGTTCCTATAATTGGGGAGGATCCGGAGGTGTGTGGGCTGTGGCTGCTGCTGCTGCACCCTAAATGTGACTGAGGGAAGGCTCCAGTGAAATCTCTGTACATGTTCTGGATCCTCACTCCTCTACAGTTTCACTCACTCTGACTCACACTCCTCCCAGTGTAAAGTTTATGAATGGAGAGCGGCAGACTTCACTACATACAGGAGGGGTGGACTTTGCTTGTCAGCTTTGCTAAACTGCGTTGACAGATCCTTTAAATAGGTCGAGTACGATGTATCACAGATAATAACCCTGTACCAATTCTAACTGTGTAATAACTGAATACTAAATGTTCCTTGAAGCAACGGAGGAGAATCGTTTTTGGCAATAACTCCCCCTGTTTGTAACCCACAGTTGGTACAGTCTCGGAGTTACCAACAGGCCTGTGACGTACATACCCATATATGGTATACTTCCTCCAGCCAAAGGAAAGCCCTTTGCTACAAATGTTATTTGCTTCTGCTATTTCCAGAGTGGAAAGGAAATTATAGGTAAAGCTCTGTCGCTACAAAGGCACCAAGAAAAGCAAATAGTTCTGGGAAATGATGCCTGTTTGTAAGCCCAGGGCTGCGCTTTTGTTTTACCTTCACCTTCACACGTTTGGGCAGAATTTATGGGAAACACACAGGTGAGAATCACTCGCTTCTTCTAAACGACACTTGTTTATATTGTGATTATATTGTGATTAAAACCTTCTTCTTCTGACTCTTTCCAGATCTCAAATGGGGTCACTGACCCCCTCTTAAAAACAAATGCTCTGTAAACCTACAAATTTAGTTATTGTTACTTTTTTATTACTCAACTTTCTATTCAGGCCTCTCCTATTCATTTTACAGTCTCTTATTCAAATCAGTGCATGGTTACTCGGGGAATTTGGACCCTAGCAACCACACTGCTGAAAATGCAAACCAATTTATAATTTTGCCATAAAGGTCTCTGGCTGATGCTTTTACATGACCTTTCTTACCCCATTTTTTCCCTATGAGGGGGCTGCCATATTTGTGCAGCATTAGAAACTCTGACAGGTTAAAAGATCAGTAACATAAAAAAAAATGTAAAAAAAAAAATTTGTTTTTAATGAAAAAAAAAAAACACCAAGACAGTTTTAATTTTAAATTTGCAAAATCTTTATTAAGAAACAACTTACAGATTCTCCGCTTGCGCTCCTCTTCAGAAACGGCGTCAGGGTAACAATCCATTGTGCAGTGCTGATTACTCCTCCCTGGCTATCTCCTATAAGGAAGGCAGGGAGGAGTAATCAGCGCCGAACGGTGGATCGTCACCCTGTCGCCGTTTCTGAAGAGGAGCGCAAGCTGAGGAACGGTAAGTTGTTTCTTAATAAACACTCTGCAAATTTAAAATTAAAATTGTCTTGGTGTTTTTTTTAACTTTTATTAAGTAGAAACAAATTTTTTTTTATGTTACTGGTCCTTTAAGAAGGGACGGTCAGGTTGACAAAACAGTCAGATTTAGGAACTTCAAGTGACAATTAGTTACAGAAACAGAACTATCAAGGAAAAACCATCAACATGACCATGGTCGACATGGGGGCCCCTCCAGCACCCACTGCTGCGCCGGCTCACGGAGCCACCTTTGTGCACTTGTGTGAGTCTGCGTGTATACACTGCACTGAGTATAACTGAGTATACACAGCACTGAGTATACACGACACTGAGTATACACGACACTGAGTATGCACGACACTTAGTATGCACGACACTTAGTATGCACGGCACTGAGTATACACGGCACTGAGTATGCACGGCACTGAGTATGCACGGCACTGAGTATACACGACACTGAGTATACATGCAATGGTTTTGCCGCAACCAGCCAACAAAAGGAGGTGGCAGCATTAGAAGTGGATCTGGGTGCTGATCTGAGCCGGTGGGGCCCACAAGAGTCGGGGGACCACTGGGTTTTTTCCCTGGTCAGTCCGACCCTAAACATAACCTATAGGTAACTTTTCATGTAGATTAATAATTTTGAAATGAATTAATAAATTGAGTGTCAGTACCACTTTAAGGAGATATTATTGTAGTTCCCCAAATGATCGATATGAAGTGACGGGACTTTTAGTAGAGTTTATGTTCTGTACGTGACCCTCTGTTCTACTTCACTCACATATAGAGAGATATATAGAGATATAGAGAGATATATATAGAGATATAGAGAGATATAGAGAGATATAGAGAGATATATATAGAGATATAGAGAGATATATATAGAGATATAGAGAGATATAGAGAGATATAGAGAGATATATATAGAGATATAGGTGTGTGTGACTCACAGGTCTGCTTGCTAATAGTACTGACAAGTGTCTGTGAATGTGTGTATCTGAGTGTGAGTCTGAGAGTGAGTGTCAATGAGTGTAATTCTGAGTGAGAGTGGGTCTGAGTGAGAGAGTCTAAAGGTGGTCATACACGGAGAGATCCGCTCGTCTGGCCATGTCGCCAAACGAGCGCATCTCTCGCCAATCGTTCCCACCTTGAGGTGGCCAATATTGGGCTGATCCGATTGTGGGCCCTAGGGCCCAACGATCGGATCCTAACAAACGGGAACGGGCTGTCGGATCGCGGGACCGCATCAACAAACGGATGCAGCCGCGATCCGACAGGATTTTTAGTCCCATCCGATCGAGATCTGCCCGACTTTTGGGCAGTTCTCGATCGGGGAAGCCTGTCAGGGGGCCGACTCGGTCTGTCTCCAACTTTTATCGGCCCGTGTATGGCCACCTTTAGTGAGTGAGTGAGTATGAGTGAGTATGAGAGTGAGTGAGTGGGTATGAGTATGAGTGTGAGGGTATGAGAGTGAGTATGAGTGGGGGTCGGGCAGGTGAGCGGTAGAAGTTCAGTGTGACAGAAGAAGGAGGAGGGAAGTGAAGAGAAACAGAGCGAGTATGTAGATTATATAGAGGAATAGAATTCGCCGGTATTTGTGAGAAACAGATAAAGTGCTGAGGCAGGAGAAGGGTTAACACTTGACTCTTTCACGTTCTCAGCCAACAACTCGTCTGTCTCTCCCCATCCCCCCCGGACAGTCACGGCTTGTCCCTCTCTCGGGAGCCCCGGGATCCGACTGTCTCACCCTCACGTGATCCTCTCCTTTCCCGTAACTTCTGACTCAGCCCCGCGTCACCTCTCCCTGCTCCCGCCCTTCTTGTGACAGGCGCAGCGGTGGGCCAATAGGAAGCGAGAGAGGGAGAAGGAGGGCGGGCGCGTTGTCTGGTTCTTATTATGTCACGTGACGAGATAATGTTACAACCGGGGAAAGAGCGAAAGGCCACGAGGCAGATAGAATTGTTCTCTAAAACGGTCACATATGGACTCACGGGACTCTGATATCGATTATTTATTGGGGGAGGGGCGAGTTAAAGCGGAAGTGCTCTGACAGCAGCAGCGGAAGTTACAGTGAGGGACAGATGTAGTGGCAGGAAGTGAGGGACAGTCACCTGAAGTGATTCCAAGTGATGAGTAGGAGGTGTCAGGTAAATAGGGGCTGCGCCTATAGTGTTGTAATCTACTGTAATCTACTGGCAGTTCTCTGTATATATATATATATCTATCTATGTGTATTAGGGAAACACCTAATTCTGGATTCAGTTCAGGATTTGAATTCAGCGGAATCCTTGTGTTTGGCCAATCCCAATACTAATTTTGAAGTGTGAAGGGAAATCATGTGACTTTTTGTCACAAAACAAGGAAGTCAAAAACATTTTCCCCCACCTTTTCCTGCCCCTAATTTGCATGTGCAAAATGGGATTTGGTCAGGTATTCGGACAAATGATCTCGCAGGATTCATGGATTTCTGCCAAATCCCAAAAAGTGCATTGGGTGCATCCCTAATGTTAATATATAGATCTTTGTTTTTATACGGGTTGTGCTAATCCAATAAGAACAGTGGGTACATAATTATAATGTAAATGTTTCAGTGAGTCCTGACACAAATGACATCCGTAAACGTGGCCGTTACACTATAAGAGCCGACCTTTCTCCTGTTATGCCCACCAAAGGCAGAGAAATATCAGGCTAATCCAATCAATTGACTTTAGGGCCAAAAGTTCAGAATACAGTGATGGGAATGGGCACTGACGGACCACTTCAACTAGCCAATGTGATCCTCCGTAGCCAGGGAAATCAAACCTGCCAGATTGATATAGACCAGATATGAGTTGAGGCTACGGTTGCCACCTAGCCTGTATTTTACCAGCCTGGCCAATAAAAAAGATGGTTGACACTCAAGGTAAATGAGATTTACCAGTTTGAACGTTATAAGTCGGATAGCAGTCAACCAAAGCAGCAGAAGAATTTAGCTCTTAAATGGTTTTATTGGGTGCAATTTTCCGAATCCCCAGAATATGCTGTTCTCATATCGTGATTCAATTGTAGGTACCACGGATGTACCAATGGGACCCCTGGCATTCAATTAGACATTCATTCATTCACACACCTGCTCATTCTTGCTTTCATATATCCACATTCATATTGCTGTTTATATTGTTAAGTGGAACACACTCACTTCTCTCTTTTTCAAAATACCGGTGAAACTGAAATTTGCCTGCCCATTTCAGTTAGTTAGTCAGTTAGCTATTTTGTTAGTTTGTTTTCTTTTTCATTTTTCTATTTTGTTTTACTTTTTATCCTACTATATGTGTATATGCTACCGACTTGCATTCGACACCAATTGAACAGGCATTAAAAATGACATATTGGGCCTGTATATTGTTGTTTATGCATTACCGATTTGGGATAAATGATATTTTTCTTTACGATGGCAGTATCTTACTTATGTATGTCTGGTGTTGCATATAAAACTAAAATAAAGAATTAAAAAAAAAAAAAAAAGATGGTTGATCCCAATGTTAACAGGAAAAAAGATAAATATATAGGAAGGCCGGTATTTTTTTCCAAAAAAGGTGGCAACCCTAGTTGGGGATGGCCCGTCGGAAGGCCTACATGGGCAGATAAGCTGCTTAAATCTTAAACTGGTACAGCAGTTGCCCAGGGCCCCCCTCAGAATCTACAGGGCACCCCCCCAGCGTCTGGCATTGCATAATATTTGCCTCCTTTTTGCCAATATTTAAAGGGGCTGCTCAGGCAGCGGTGTGGGCCTGGGTTGGAAGGGCCACAAGGTTTTCTCCCAGTATGACCGTGTAAGAAATGATTATAATTGATGACATCACTATGTACTATTTATAGGGATATAAAATAAAAAAAAACGAAAGGATATTATGTAACTGTGGAGTTCGGTGACCATACAGGTCATAGAACCCTGAGATGACTTCTAATATTCTCATATTACACACACACGTTTCAGTAAGTCATGTAACAGAAATCACATCCCTGAGCTCCAATTATAACAGATGACATCACTAAGCTTCATTTATATAGTGAATAAAGTATTGTAAAATATAAGGATATTATATAAGTCATCAAGGTGTTCCATGACCATATTCAGCCTCGTACTTTTATAAAGGACATGGAACTCCGAGGTTAATTCTAGCCTCATATTTTACAACAAGGGTTACTTTATTTATTATTATACACAAGTTTTAGTGAGTCTTGTGACAAAAATGGCATCACTAGTCCCTTTTATAACTGATGACATCACTAGTCACCATTTATAAGGATATCATTTACAAGATATTCATGGCTTTTGTTTATTATATAGTGAATAAAGTACCCCCTCTTGTAAATTATAAGGATATTATATATCAGTTACCAAGGAGTTTCATGACCATATAAAAACACGAGGCCGAAGGCCGATTGTTTTTATACATGTCATGGAACCCAGAGGTAACTTCTAATATCCTTATATTTTGCACATGGGGGTACTTTATTTATTATAATACACAAGTTTCAGTGAGTCATGTGACAGAAATGACATCAGAACTAACCGTTTATAACTGATTACATCAGAACTCACCGTTTATAACTGATTACATCAGAACTCACCGTTTATAAGGATATAAGATATTCATGGCTTTTGTGAATTATATAGTGAATAAAGTACCCCCTCTTGTAAAATATAAGGATATTATAAGCTACCGAGGAGTTTCATGACCATATAAAAACACGAGGCCGAAGGCCGAGTGTTTTTATACAGGTCATGGAACTCCGAGGTAACTTCTAATATCCTCATATTTTGCAACTGGGGGTACTTTATTTATTATAATACACAAGTTTCAGTGAGTCATGTGACAGAAATGACATCAGAACTCACCGTTTATAACTGATGACATCAGAACTCACCGTTTATAAGGATATAATTTACAGGATATTTATGGCTTTTGTGTATTATAAGAATATAAATATATCTAAGGCTAAAGGCACATGTAGGTTTTTCTCTGCAGGCATATGGCCCCCAGTGAAAATAAACTGTCACCTGTGCTGCCTTCCCTTGGCTTGAATGGTAATCGACTGTCACTGCTGGATTTGGGGCCATGGGAAGTGACAGGCATTTCAGCACCAGTGTAGGAAACGCTGCATCTAATATTAGCCTAATGCACATTTAAAACTGAATGGCTTTACAGCAACTAAATTATATTAACTATATTTGAGTGTTTGCGGCAAGTAATATATATATTCTCTTATGTCAGCGCTAGAATGGCAAAGAGGTTAAACGAATCTAACAGCAGCTGAAATAAATTGGAGGCTATATAATTATATAGAAACTATGTTTAATAGTGGAAATCTCGTTTTTCTGTGGTTTCCAGATTAACCCCATTACCTCGTATAGTGGTCAGTTATACATTCCAGTTGTGTTTGCACGAAGCCGAGTAAAATTCCCCTTTTCCCCTCCTGGAGCAGGAGCACATTCCATGGAGATGAGGGTCTCGCACCACTCACAAGTGAGGAATCCTCTCTATCCTCTTGTGTCTTTTAATCCTCTGCCAATGTAGATGAGTAAAGACAAGGCAACTGTAAATGGAAAGAAAGAGGTTTGGCAAAGGCACACAAGTCTGTAAGTACAACTGCCACTTCTTAGCTGCCACTGAATCAAAGTTTATCTTTAGAGACCTCTTGGTGACAGATATCGATTGAATCATAACTGGAATCATGGCATAGGCAGTACCTGCCGGTGTGTATATAATAAGGACGGACAAGAAGGGCTGTTAAAGGGGTTGTTCACCTTTAAATTAACTTTTAGTATGATGTAGAGAGCGATATTCTGAGACAATTTGCAAATAGGGTTGCCACCTGGCTGGTATTATACTGTTCCTGGCCGGTAAAAATGATGGCTGAATAAAAAGAGGAGTAATAAAAAGTAACGATAACATTACATTTGTAGCCTTACAGAGCATTTGTTCTTTTAGGTGGGGTCAGTGACCCCCATATAAGTTGGAAAGAGACAGAATAAATAGACAATTCAAGAACTGTAAAAAATAAACAACGAAGACCAATTTAAGTTAAGTTAACTTAAAGGTGAACCACCCCTTTAATGTTTAGCCTGTAAAAAGTATTTTACAGAATCATAAACACATCAATATGTTGAATTTTCTCTCATAGGCCACCTCATTTCTTACTAATAATGCTGGTCTGACAAGAGTAACACCGAAGCAAAACTCTTCCGCAAGATATACCGGCTTCATTTTGTCTTACGCTGCAATAGACTCACTTTATTTTGCACATCTACAATTTCAACCACTCCTTAGAGGTTCTTGCCAGTAGCACATCTAATGCAGAGTCTGTTATTACACAAGACAGCAAAATGGGGAGCATGTTGAGTCATAAGAGCTTACTTCACCTTTTAACTACATGGGAATATTGCCACACATACGGCTTTTATACGGCTCATGGAAGTCCAAGGTAACTTCTAATAGCCTCATATTTTTCAGCAGGGGATACGTTATTTATTATAATACACACGTTTCAGTGAGTTGTTTGACAAATGACATCATGAAGCACCTATTATAACTGATGACATCACTCAGCACTGTTTATAAAGATATAAGTTACAGGATATTCATGGTTCTTGTCTTTTCTATAGAGAGTAATGCACCTCTTATTGTAATGTATAAAGCTACAGTGTTAGAAAAGGATCGGTCACTGAAGTGTTCAATGACTATACAAAAACACAAGACTACAGGTGGGCTTTTATAAAGTATTTATTAGCTGTTTCTGAGCACATTATACATGTTGCACTATATATGGAGTATGAGTATCTATTATTTGATTGAACATTATCTAAAAGCAATGAATGACATTATACTAATAATTAACCCATAGCATTGTATAAAGGCACAAGATTTAGACATACTAAATCATACTAAGTCATGATTTTTATGGTGTAGTTTTTATTTCTAGATTACATTGTTATGCTGCAAATTGTATTCCTGAACCAACAAGTATATATTTTTTAGTTGTAATATTGGTGTGTAGGTGCATCTCAGCTCATTTTGCCTGGTTATGTGATTTCAGAAAGAGCCAGCACTTTAGGATGGAACTGCTTTCTGGCAGGCTGCTGTTTTTCCTTCTCAATGTAACTGAATGTGTCTCAGTGGGACCTGGATTTTACTATTGAGTGTTGTTCTTAGATCTACCAGGCAGCTGTTATCTTGTGTTAGGGAGCTGCTATCTGGTTACCTTCCCATTGTTCTGTTGTTTGGCTGCTGGGGGGGAAAAGGGAG
Source organism: Xenopus laevis (assembly GCF_017654675.1). Taxonomy (NCBI): domain Eukaryota; kingdom Metazoa; phylum Chordata; class Amphibia; order Anura; family Pipidae; genus Xenopus; species Xenopus laevis. The sequence goes on from NC_054378.1 coordinate 1,327,438, forward strand.
GGGGTGATATCAGTCCAACTTGCAGTACAGCAGTAAAGAGTGACTGAAGTTTATCAGTGAAAGTGAAAGTTCACCCTTTGATTAATGCGTTGGTTCACCTTTAAGTTAACTTTTGGTATATTATAGAATAGCTCATTCAAAGCAACATTTCAATTGGTCATCATTATTTATTTTTTTATAGATTTTTAATTATTTGCCTTTTTCTTCTGACTTTATAGCTTTAAAATGGGGGTCACTGACCCCATCTAAAAAACAAATCCTCTGTAAGGCTACAAATGTATTGTTATTGTATTGTTTTTTTCCTCATCCTTCTATTCAGGCCTCTCCTATTCATATCCCAGTCTCTTATTCAAATCAAAGCATTGTTGCTAGGGGAATTCGGACCCTAGCAACCAGAGTTGTGACATTGCAAACTTGTGAGCTGCTGAATAAAAAGCTAAATAACTCGAAAACCACAAATAATAAAAAATGAAAACCAACTGCAAATTGTCTCAGAATACCACTCATGCCAAGTTAAGTTAAAGGTGAACAACCCCTTTAATATTATTTTTAAAATGCAATAGAAATGTATAGAGGGTGGTGAAAAAACTGTGGCGATCGCTAGTTCACTCATCGGTAGTAAAGCAGAAACAGAAACTGATTTCACTTTCAATTATATTTACAAACAATTAAAACCACTGATATTTGGAAAGTGTCTTAGAATTTAATTTTATTTAATCATGCAAAAATAATTAATTTTTTTGGCTGGACATCCCCTTTAACTTTTTACTGTTTCACCATTAAGCAATTCACTTCTTCTCACATACCTGCATGAATAATGGTAAGAAGACTAGAAAGGATCTATGATACATCTTTTTAATTTTATAAATAAATCAAAGAAAATGAGGGTGTGACGCCTACAGCAATCCAGATCTTTGGAGACAAGTTGTAAAAGTGGAACGATTTGCATTGCTGCCGCCTTGTGTTCATATATAATAATGTTTTCTCTATCTTCTGTCAACTGCTGCACTTTTATACGGATCCTTTCAATAAAGGGGTGGTTCACCTTTAATTTAACTTTTAGTATGTTGTGGAATGGCTAATTCTAAGCTACTTTTCAATTGGTCTTCATTATTTATTTTTTTAGTTTTTAAATTACTTCTTCTAAATCTCTTCAGCTTTCAAATTGGGGGTCACCGACCCCATCTAAAAACAAATGCTCTGTAAGGCTACATATTTATTGCTATTTAAGCCACAAGATGGTGCTGACACTGTATCTATAAAAGAGTATATGCATTGTGACTAGTGAACGAGTCAATCTGATCCGTTTTGCTTTGCTGGAAAATCGCGAAACAGCAAAAAATTTGCCAAATGCAATGAAGTCTATTGGCGACAGTTTTCACTTGTCACTAAGGGGCTGATTCACTAAGGGTCGAATATCGAGGGTTAATTAACCCTCGATATTCGACTAGGAATTAAAATCCTTCGACTTCGAATATCGAAGTCAAAGGATTTAGCGCAAATACTGCGATCGTACGATCGAAGGATTATTCCTTCGATCGGCGATTAAATCCTTCGCATCGAAGGATTTTAATCCATGATCAAAGGAATATCCTTTGATCAAAAAAAGTTAGGCAAGCCTATGGGGACCTTCCCTATAGGCTAACATTGACTTCGGTAGCTTTTAGATGGTGAACTAGGGGGTCGAAGTTTTTTTTTAAAGAGACAGTACTTCGACTATCGAATGGTCGAATAGTCGAACGATTTTTACTTCGAACCCTTCGATTCGAAGTCGTAGTCGAAGGTCGAAGTAGCCCATTCGATGGTCGAAGTAGCCCAAAAAATACTTCGAAATTCGATGTTTTTTTACTTTGAATCCTTCACTCGAATTTAGTGAATCGGTGACTAATTGTAGCTATGACTAAGGATGGTAAGACCCGAAACACTAGGGCCACACAGGGACTGAAATCAGCTAGCTAAAATACACTGGGCATTAGCCTTCTTTCTTTTCCACATTCAGAGGAACAGACTTGGTGGATTTTGGCTCAAAATGCAGAAACTTTGCTGAAGTCCACTGATTCTGTTCATGCCAAAATCAATTCAATCCTTCTGAATGTGGAAAAGAGAGGAGGCTAATGCCAACGACGGCTGCAGTCAGTCATAAAGTATTTTATCTGGCTGATTTCAGTCCCAGTGTGGCCCTAGCCATAAGGATCTGGCCGTTTTAATTACTTTAGCAGAGCAAAATAGATTTTTTATCTTAAAAAGATTGTTCACTTTCCAAAAAATTTTTTCAGTTCAGATGTTTTCAGATTGTTCCCCAGAAATAAAGACTTGTTTCAATTACTTTCCATTTTTTAATTTTTTTTTCTCCAAAATCTAAGTTTAGTTTAATGTCCCGATCTCTGGTGTTTGAGTCTGGCAGCTCAGTAATTCAGGTGCAGACTAGTGATGTGCGGGTCGGGTTTTTCCCGATATCCGTCCTCGCACCGCCTGAGCCAGACTTCCAGGTTCCTTTTATAGACCCACACCGCCCCGCTGATGACATCACAAAAGGGGCGGGACGAGCAGGCACGCGCCTATAAAACTGGAAGCTGGCAGTTTAAAGGGATACTGTCATAGGAAAAAACATTTTTTTCAAAATGAATCAGTTAATAGTGCTGCTCCAGCAGAATTCGGCACTGAAATCCATTTCTCAAAAGAGCAAACAGATTTTTTTATATTCAATTTTGAAATCTGACATGGGGCTAGACATATTGTTAATTTCCCAGCTGCCCCAAGTCATGTGACTTGTGCTCTGATAAACTTCAATCACTCTTTACTGCTGTACTGCAAGTTGGAGTGATATTACCCCCCTCCCTTCCCCCAGCAGCCAAACAAAAGAACAATGGGAAGGTAACCAGATAGCAGCTCCCTAACACAAGATAACAGCTGCCTGGTAGATCTAAGAACAACACCCAATAGTAAAATCCAGGTCCTACTGAGACACATTCAGTTACATTGAGAAGGAAAAACAGCAGCCTGACAGAAAGCATCTCTCTCCTAAAGTGCAGGCACAAGTCACATGACCAGGGCAGCTGGGAAACTGACAAAATGTCTAGCCCCATGTCAGATTTCAAAATTGAATATAAAAAAAATCAGTTTGCTCTTTTGAGAAATGGATTTCAGTGCAGAATTCTGCTGAACCCGCCCACCACCCACAAATGGGCGTGCGAGGTCGGCCGGAACCCGACCGAGCCGCAGGTCCTGTGGGTATCGGCCCGGCCTGCACATCACTAGTGCAAACTGTTACAATTTTGTAACATTTAGTTGATCCATTTCGCAGCAGCATCTCTGGAGTATCAGCAACTATTGTATCAAATCTAACAGCTGCCTGTAATGAAACTCAGAGATTCTGCTCAGCAGGGACAAAGATAAGAAATGTATCAACAAAATGTATCCATTTAGATCAGTTTACAGGGTCGGCGACCCCCCCTCCCACAGTTGCTTTAGAAAGGGAAAAATTACACTGTACACTTCAATATTAGAAAACGGTGACACATACAAAGTAGAAAGTAATTGGAAAAAGTTGTTATTTCTGGTGATCCGTCTGAAACCAACTAGTTGTTTGAAGGTGAACAACCCCTTTAATAGAGGATGGTGCTGCTTACCATCATTATCTTTTCAAAGCCTGGTCTACTTAAATGTAACAAAAACAGCTAGGACTGAAAAACAAAGATGCAGGTTCTTGTCATTGAATGGCATTCCAATGGATATTAATTTTAAGGGAAGCCAATATTGACACATAATTTTATTTCTATGACGGCAATGCTATAAAAAAAGTTTACAGTATCCACATCACGTATTTTTTGTCAGGCTTATCTCAGCCAATAGAAGTCACCTGTGGTAAATGATCAACAACTTTAACCAATGGAGGGGATGTAGCTCAGTGGTAGAGCGCATGCTTTGCATGTATGAGGCCCCGGGTTCAATCCCCGGCATCTCCACATCTTTTGGAGAAAAGATTATTAAATGGATTCTGTCATGATTTTTATGATGTGGTTTTTATCTCTAAATGACACAGTTTACACTGCAAATAATTGACTGTACAATATAAAATGTCATTCCTGAAGCAGCAAGTGTATTTAGTTGTAATATTGGTGTGTAGGTGCATCTCAGCTCATTTTGCCTGGTCATGTGATTTCAGAAAGAGCCAGCACTTTAGGATGGAACTGCTTTCTGGCAGCCTGTTGTTTCTTTCTCAGGTCCAAAGTGTCTCCTTTTCATTGACAATGGGGTTTGTTGTCAAATGTGCAAATAAAAAGAAAGTGTTGAGACTCTTCAAAGAATCAGAGATGTGACTGTATCAGTTGTCAGGATGGCCGAGCGGTCTAAGGCGCCAGACTCAAGAATCAGGTTTCTTCCCCTATAAATGGGTCTTCTGGTCTCCGAATGGAGGCGTGGGTTCAAGTCCCACTTCTGACAATACTTTTTTTTTCCCCCAACAAATTTATTATGGGGTTATGGCAACACCATGAAATGTGCAAAAGGGGATATCAGTTCATATGCAAAACCATATATATGATTGGAACTGGCGCTTTGCTTATAATAAAGCTGTTTTCTCTGAACCTGTAAATGTAAACACTGTATGTTTAGGGAACACGATTATTGACTTTATTCCCCAGTATTATACAGACTGACCACATGTAAGTGTCAAAACTGTGGGACCTGCTCCTTTCTAAAATTGTTTACTAGGAAAAGACCTACCATTAAACTGAATTTATTTACGTCCCTGTAAGCCAATTGAGTGCTTTTTATTTTTAGATTTATAGATGTGGCCTAATTAAAAAAAGTCTTTAGATCTCTAAATAATTTTATTTATTTCATTTACATATACAGGTATAGGACCTGTTATCCAGAATGCTCAGGACCTGGGGTTTTCCAGATAATGGATCTTTCTGTAATTTGGATCCTCATACCTAATATCTACTAGAAAATCATGTAAACATTAAATAAACCCAATAGGCTGGTTTTGCCTCCAATAAGGATTAATTATATCTTAGTTGGGATCAAGTACAAGCGACTGTTTTATTATTACACAGAAAAAGGAAATCATTTTTAAAGATTTGGATAGAATGGAGTCTATGTAATTCGGAGCTTTCTGGATAATGGGTTTCCAGATAATGGGTCCTATACCTGTATTATATTTAAAAACAGGTAGAAGAAAGAAAGCTATGGGAGAAGTGTACGGCTAAGTAAAAATATAAAAATAAAATGGAAGTGTGACGGATATGGCCAAATTAGTTACAATCATACAAAAGAGAGGGGATTGATGAATGCACATTTCCCAATCCCCTCTTTTTTATAAACTTGTAGCTAATTTGTTCAGACCAGTGGCACTTCCATTGTATTTAGATATTTTTTACTCAGCCTTCAAGTGCTCCTACAAGACTCCTTCTTTTACATTCTATACTGTAGCAGAGTAATTATTCAGCTGAGAGTTTAGAATTTATGCTGCAAGCAAAGCTTCCAATACTGAAGAAACACAATTTCAAGACATCTAATGAGATATTAATAGGTTGTTTATTAATTACAACCTGTGATGCAAATGAACATTTAAAAATCTGGAGATGCCGGGGATTGAACCCGGGGCCTCATACATGCAAAGCATGCGCTCTACCACTGAGCTACATCCCCATCAGACTGTTTACTCAAACATATCAAAACCAGTCTATCAATAGTTAAAAGCTAGGACTGACAATATACTTAAAGGGATCCTGACATGACTCCAACTTGCAGTACAGCAGTAAAGAGTCATTGAAGTTTATCAAAGCACAAGTCACATGACTTGGGACAGCTGGGAAATTGACAATATGTCTAGCCCCATGTCAGATTTCAAAATTGAATATAAAAAAATCTGTTTGCTCTTTTGAGAAATGGATTTCAGTGCAGAATTCTGTTGGAGCAGCACTATTAACTAATTGATTTTGAAAATTTTTTTTCCCCATGACAGTATCTTATGGGTACTTAACCCTTAGCTGCTAAAACCAGATATGCAGCTACACCAGGTTTATCGAAATTCTGTATCAGAGTACTAAATAAAGAAACTTCGGGCGACTTTGGAAAACGAATCGCTCTGAGTGGCATCCCTCCAGTGATTTAGATTCTAGCCGGTGGGAAGGCTTTTTGGGAAATTAGTCACCCAAATAAGAGGTGATTTGTCGCCGGCAACTAAATCCCACCGAATCTTAGCGTGTGCCCTTACACTAATTCCTACATTACCACATATGTTTATTTAGTACTCTGATACAGGTATAGAGTTTTGATAAACTTGGTGTAGCTGCATATCTGGTTTTAGATCCACAAAAGCAGCTGTGTAAAAGGTTAAGTACCCATGAGATTTGAATATGTCAGTCTGAGCTTTTAACTATTGATAGACTGGTTGTGATATGTTTTAGTAAAAAGTGTGAAGGGGATGTAGCTCAGTGGTAGAGCGCATGCTTCGCATGTATGAGGCCCCGGGTTCAATCCCCGGCATCTCCAGTGTTTTAAATGTGCATTTGCGCCACAGGTTGTAATAAATGAACAACATATTGAAATTGTGTTTCTTCAGTCTTGGAAGCTTTGCTTGCAGCATAAATTCTAAACTCTCAGCTGAATAATTACTCTGCTACAGTATAGAATGTAAAAGAAGGGGGTCTTGTAGGAGCACTTGAAGGCTGGTTAAAAAATATATAAATACAATGGAAGTTATGTTGGTCTGACCGAATTAGCTACAAGTTTACAAAAATGAGGGGGTTGTAAATGAAATAAATAAAAATATATAGAGATCTAAAGATTTTTTTTAAATTAGGCCACACTTATAAATCTAAAAATAAAATGCACTCAATTGGCTAACAGGGACATAAATAAATCCAATTCCTAGTAAGCAATTTTAGAAAGGAGCAGGTCCCACAATTTTGAAACTTACATGTGGTCAGTCTGTATAATACTGGGGAATAAAGTCAATAATCGTGTTCCCTAAACATACAGTGTTTACATTTACAGGTTCAGAGAAAACAGCTTTATTATAAGCAAAGCGCCAGTTCCAATCATATATATGGTTTTGCATATGAACTGATATCCCCTTTTGCACATTTCATGGTGTTGCCATAACCCCATAATAAATTTGTTGGGGGAAAAAAAAGGTTTGTCAGAAGTGGGATTTGAACCCACGCCTCCATTCAGAGACCAGAACACCCATTTATAGGGGAAGAAACCTGATTCTTGAGTCTGGCGCCTTAGACCGCTCGGCCATCCTGACAACTGATACAGTCACATCTCTGATTCTTTGAAGAGTCTCAACAGTTTCTTTTTATTTGCACAAACCCCATTGTCAATGAAAAGGAGACACTTTGGACCTGAGAAAGAATTCTAGTTTGCTTTATACTTTCTACTTTCACTTACCTGTCTATGAACTAGACTGTGCTTTGAAAAAAGGCTTCCATATTGAATGTGTTAAGGGATAAGCACCTTCTGACACTTAAATACATTTTATGATTATGACTTTTGTAACTGAAAACCCCTGTTCTTGAAAATACTGTAAATGTATTAAACATTCTTGCATTATTGTGTAAGACAGGTAAGTGAAAGTACAAAGTATAAAGCAAACTAGAATTCTTTCTCAGGTCCAAAGTGTCTCCTTTTCATTGACAATGGGGTTTGTGCAAATAAAAAGAAACTGTTGAGACTCTTCAAAGAATCAGAGATGTGACTGTATCAGTTGTCAGGATGGCCGAGCGGTCTAAGGCGCCAGACTCAAGAATCAGGTTTCTTCCCCTATAAATGGGTGTTCTGGTCTCCGAATGGAGGCGTGGGTTCAAATCCCACTTCTGACAATACTTTTTTTTCCCCCCAACAAATTTATTATGGGGTTATGGCAACACCATGAAATGTGCAAAAGGGGCTATCAGTTCATATGCAAAACCATATATATGATTGGAACTGGTGCTTTGCTTATAATAAAGCTGTTTTCTCTGTACCTGTTAATGTAAACACTGTATGTTTAGGGAACACGATTATTGACTTTATTTCCCAGTATTATACAGACTGACCACATGTAAGTTTCAAAATTGTGGGTCCTGCTCCTTTCTAAAATTGCTTACTAGGAAAAGACCTACCATTAAACTGAATTTATTTACGTCCCTGTAAGCCAATTGAGTGCTTTTTATTTTTAGATTTATAGATGTGACCTATTTTAAGAAAAAGTATTTGGATCTCTCTGTATTTAATTTACATATACAGGTATGGGACCTGTTATCCAGAATGCTCGGGACCTGGGGTTTCCCAGATAATGGATCTTTCTGAAATTTGGATCTTCATACCTTAAGTCTACTAGAAAATCTTGTAAACATTAAATAAAGCCAATAGGCTGGTTTTGCCTCCAATAAGGATTAATTATATCTTAGTTGGGATCAAGTAAAAGCTACTGTTTTATTATAACAGAGAAAAGGGTAATAATTTTTAAAAGTTTGGATAGCATAGAGTCTATGGGAGACGGCCATTCCGTAATTCGGAGCTTTTTGGATAACGGGTTTCCAAATAACAGATCCTATACCTGTATTTTATATTAAAACAGATAAAAGAAAGAAAGCTATGGGAGAACTCTACGGCTAAGTAAAATGGAAGTGTGACTGATATGGCCAAATTAGTTACAATCATACAAACGAGAGGGGATTGATGAATGCACATTTCACAGTCCCGTTTCATAAGCAATTTAGTATCTGTGCAAGTTCATGTATTTTGAAAGATCAGGGGTTTTTAGTTACAAAGTTATGATCATAAAATTGGTAAGCCACCATACCACATCAAGGTCAACTCTAAATGGCGGTCCTATCTATTTAGCATTGGTCATTTGGTCAGACCAGTGAGATTTATTTATATTGTCAGTCCTAGTTTTTAACTATTGATAGACTGGTTTTGATATGCTCATATTAACTCCATGTGATGGGGATGTAGCTCAGTGGTAGAGCGCATGCTTCGCATGTATGAGGCCCTGGGTTCAATCCCCGGCATCTCCAGAGTTTTAAATGTGCGTTTGCGCCACAGGTTGTAATAAATGAACAACGTATAAATATCTCATTAGATGTCTTGAAATTGTGTTTCTTCAGTCTTGGAAGCTTTGCTTGCAGCATAAATGCTAAACCAAGTTTACAAAAAAGAGGGGATTGATCGGTCCGTATGGCAAGGAGATCAAGTCTGCTATTATCAATAATGGTACCTATACATGACCTCTCTGTAATTCCAGAATAATGAATGATGTGACTTATTTCTGATGAGCTCAAAAAAAGGCCCAGGGGGACTGTAGGTAACGTCAATGTGACAAGTCCCACAATACACTATTCCACTTTTTTTCTTTCATGTCAGTAGACAAACCATTTGTGGGCTTTTTCCATACTAAATAAGTATTCAAACAAAACTATACATCTTAATTCTACCTGTTATAAATGTTCTATAGAACATTTATTGATTTATTTGGTCTCTATATAAATATTGACGTTAGACAAGCCAAGTTCTGGAATATACAAAAGAATAATCATAGAAGGAAAATTCAAACGTCAAACAGTAACATTGCAGAGAGTGTTTCTATTGAAAAAGCATCTTTGCTTGAATGAAAGGTTGGATGAATGATGCAGTGAATCCAATAAAATCCACTTGACTTGACTTGACTTGAATCCCACGTTGTGGAGCTCTTCAAGGCTAAGTAAAAATATATAAATACAATGGAAGTGTCACTGATCAGAACAAATTAGCTACAATCATACAAAAGAAGGGATTGATCACTGCTCATTTCCCCTGTTTCATAAGCAATTTAGTAACTATGTCAAAGCAGATATTAAAAAAACAGGGATCATTCAATTAGAAAGTGTCTTGCTTATCCCAAGAATTGCTACCATGCAGGGAGGTGCCAGACTTTAAAAAATGACCAATGGTCAATAGATAGGGCCACCATTTAGAGTTGACCTTGATGTGGTATGGTGACTTACCAATTTCATGATCATAACTTTGTAACTAAAAACCCCTGATCTTTCAAAATACATGAACTTGCACAGATACTAAATTTCTTATGAAACAGGGGACTGGGAAATGTGCATTCATCAATCCCCCCTCTCTTCTGTATGATTATAACTAATTTGGCCATATCAGTCACACTTGCATATGAACTGATAGCCCCTTTTGCGCACTTCATGGTGTTGCCATAACCCCATAATAAATTTGTTGGGGGAAAAAAAAAGTGTTTGTCAGAAGTGGGATTTGAACCCACGCCTCCATTCAGAGACCAGAAGATCTATTTTTAGGGGAAGAAAGTTGATTCTTGAGTCTGGCGCCTTAGACCGCTCGGCCATCCTGACAACTGATACAGTCACATCTCTGATTCTTTGAAGAGTCTCAACAGTTTCTTTTTATTTGCACAAACCCCATTGTCAATGAAAAGCAGACACTTTGGACCTGAGAAAGAATTCTAGTTTGCTTTATACTTTCTACTTTCACTTACCTGTCTATGAACTAGACTGTGCTTTGAAAAAAGGCCTCCATATTGAATGTGTTAAGGGATAAGCACCTTCTGACACTTAAATACATTTTATGATCATGACTTTTGTAACTGAAAACCCCTGTTCTTGAAAATACTGTAAATGTATTAAACATTCTTGCAATATTGTGTAAGACAGGTAAGTGAAAGTACAAAGTATAAAGCAAACTAGAATTCTTTCTCAGGTCCAAAGTGTCTCCTTTTCATTGACAATGGGGTTTGTTGTCAGATGTGCAAATAAAACCATGGAGATGCAACCCCCTCATTTTTGTAAACTTGTAGCTAATTCGGTCAGACCAACATAACTTCCATTGTATTTTTATATTTTTTAACCAGCCTTCAAGTGCTCCTACAAGACCCCCTTCTTTTACATTCTATACTGTAGCAGAGTAATTATTCAGCTGAGAGTTTAGAATTTATGCTGCAAGCAAAGCTTCCAAGACTGAAGAAACACAATTTCAATATGTTGTTCATTTATTACAACCTGTGGTGCAAATGCACATTTAAAACACTGGAGATGCCGGGGATTGAACCCAGGGCCTCATACATGCGAAGCATGCGCTCTACCACTGAGCTACATCCCCTCTTGCCTAATTTCTGTTCCTTTGGGTCTGTTGAGCAAAAATGAAAATTGTTTCAAACTTGCCATAATTTTCCCCATGGCTACACAGCAGCTTGTTTATATAAACTATAGTAGTACTTATCTGTTATCTACTGTGTATCCTGCGCTTGAATGGCTGCCCCCATGGCTACACAGCAGCTTGTTTATATAAACTATAGTAGTACTTATCTGTTATCTACTGTGTATCCTGTGCTTGAATGGCTGCCCCCATGGCTACACAGCAGCTTGTTTATATAAACTATAGTAGTACTTATCTGTTATCTACTGTGTATCCTGTGTTTGAATGGCTGCCCCCATGGCTACACAGCAGCTTGTTTATATAAACTATAGTAGTACTTATCTGTTATCTACTGTGTATACTGTGCTTGAATGGCTGCCCCCATGGCTACACAGCAGCTTGTTTATATAAACTATAGTAGTACTTATCTGTTATCTACTGTGTATCCTGTGCTTGAATGGCTGCCCCCATGGCTACACAGCAGCTTGTTTATATAAACTATAGTAGTACTTATCTGTTATCTACTGTGTATACTGTGCTTGAATGGCTGCCCCCATGGCTACACAGCAGCTTGTTTATATAAACTATAGTAGTACTTATCTGTTATCTACTGTGTATCCTGTGCTTGAATGGCTGCCCCCATGGCTACACAGCAGCTTGTTTATATAAACTATAGTAGTACTTATCTGTTATCTACTGTGTATCCTGTGCTTGAATGGCTGCCCCTATGGCTACACAGCAGCTTGTTTATATAAACTATAGTAGTACTTATCTGTTTATTATTTACTTCGATAAATAACCCCCCCATTGTCCATTCCCAACCTGGCATGATATTTTTTTGTATTTCTCTAACATAGGGAACATGGGATGATCCAAAGTTGAATGCATTTAGGGTAGTGGTGATTTCTATCACTAGGCAAGAATTGTATCACCAAAACACACTTAATTGATGACAACTACTTCCAATTTTACTTAATAGGAGAAATGCCTCCCCTGGCACATGTTGCTGTTCTACAAAATAGAGCAAGATGTTTTTTTTCTTTTTTTCATCCTTTTTATTGGTTTTTCAGAAAAGATTTTTTTGTATTCTTGAGCTGTACTATCTGTGCCATAAGACTTGTTTAATTTCCATTTACAAGAATGTGAAGTGGCTGCCCATGGTTCATTGCTTCAGTTGAGTTGAGTTGAGTTGGTGATGGGGAAGCTTTGTGTGACACTGGTGCAGAACAACGTAAGTGCTGACCATGAATATCCAGCTATAGGATCTAATGGACAGGATAGTGATAGTTCTTACTGAATCCAGTTCATCAAACAGAGTTCGGTGCCGCCAAACATTCCTTGTCTTCACAAATTAGAACAGATTACTCTGGAGAACCATGGTCATCAAACAAGTGTTCTTTTATTAAATTGCTCTACATGTTTCAGATCTAACTGGTCCTTCCTCAGGTGTCACCTATAGGATCTATTATCCAGAATGCTTGGGACCTGAGTTTTTTCTTTCAGATGAGGGCTCCCATACCTGTAGAAGTATCTTCAGACAATAAACTGATGTGTCCACTTTAAGTTTTCACTGATATATTTTTGTTCTTCCTCCCATTGTACAGATAGTCATGGCTGCCCCCCTCCCACATGTGGAGATGATAGAGCAGCCAAAGCAGCGAGGGATGCGATTTGGTTACAAGTGTGAGGGGCGCTCTGCTGGAAGCATTCCTGGGGAACGAAGCACAGACACAACAAAAACTCACCCCACTATTAAGGTCAGTGCATACAATTTCTTTTCTGCTTCATCTGCTCAGTAAGGTCATGGGGTTACAATAGTTAATGACAAACTATCTGGGGGAAACAAGTAATGAATTGACACATTTCAACGTGGGATGTATTCTGGAGGAGGGGATCTGCAAGAACATGAGTGGGGGGGTTGAATCAGGGTCTGCAGTTTAAAACATGGGACTTCATGAATTGGGAAGGGACCCAGCAGTGTTGCACAAATGTGGCCTTTATACACCCTGTATGTTATGCACATTATGTTTATGTCTCCCACCTATTTGCCTGTGTGACTTGTTAGATGTCTGTCACTGTTTCACTGAATGAAGGAATCACTACTCATTGCTTAAGACACACAGGCATGATTGATAAGACCTATGACATACCCCTTTGTGGGTTGGCTTTTGATGGCTGGTCTAATAAGGAGAAGGAAAACAGTACTTTTATTAGTTTTAAGTGTTTCTGTAGGTATGTTCTCTTACTGTATATCTAGTAGAAGTAATTCTAAAACAACTGGACTTGCTGAGTAAACATTAAAGTTGTTTCACTACTTATAGGAGCAGCTTCTTCAGTACAACTGACTGGTGTGGGAAGTTCTCAGCCTATAAACTCTTCCACTAATCCAATCACAATGGCACATTGTAACTCTTCAGAGAGGTGAAACTCACAGAGGTGTAGATTCCGTGTAGTTACTGTGATAGGATTATCCAATGTGTCATGTGACTCCTAGATAAAGCTGTTACTTGTGAGAGTTACATGAATGGACGTGTGAAGTGTTCTGGAACCGTCGGGGTACAGATGTTAGAAGAGCATTGTATGTAGCAGACAGGTGGTGTCACCTCTCTTCAGGGATGGTTTCTCCACCTTGACATGAATCGCCTCTTTCACGCCTCGTTCAAACCAGCATCTTCTTTATCCAAGATTTGCACATTGCTATCTTCAAAGGAGTGTCCCTTGTCTTTTAGGTGTAGAAAGACAGCTGAGTCTTGCCCTGTAGAGTTCTCCCTCCTATGCTGAGCCATTTGCTTGGTGAGCAGTTGTTTAGTCTTCCAGCATTAATTTTGTTCTTGTCCTAGAACCCTCTTGCTCTTATTTACCCTTGCTTTTGTAAACGCTCTCATTACCTTCCATAAATATGGATGTTTCGATCAGAATCAGATGATCGTTTGTAAATCAGCACCATTATATAAAAATATTATATTACATTTACAAATTTGCAATGTATTTTTAAAATCGGTAAAAACTGAAAACATAAATAAAACACTTCACAGAAATAACATCAAGATGTACAATGGTTGGTTTATTTTAGAAAAAAACCTTTAAAAAGAAATGAAGATGCAGTATTCCATCTTCTGAATTAAATGTGCCTCCTTCCTCCTCTTTTACTTATATCCCAATGTAGAAAACCATTTGCAAGAAATGAAGATGCAGAATTCCATCTTCTGAATTAAATGTGCCTCCTTCCTCCTCTTTCACTTATATCCCAATGTAGAAAAATATTTGCAAGAAATGAAGATGCAGAATTTCATCTTCTGAATTAAATGTGCCTCCTTCCTCCTCTTTGACTTATATCCCAATGTAGAAAACTATTTGCAAGAAATGAAGATGCAGAATTCCATCTTCTGAATTAAATGTGCCTCCTTCCTCCTCTTTTACTTATATCCCAATGTAGAAAACCATTTGCAAGAAATGAAGATGCAGAATTTCATCTTCTGAATATAAATATATTCCCCTTAATGCCGGTTGAGCCGACATCTTGTGGTGAAATTTCCTCCACAACTTCTTCACTGGCTGGTTCATCCACCTGAATCTCTGAAGCAGCTTCTTCAGCATTCTCTGCTGTTTTTTCTATTTTTGTGTCCAGTGACACAACATCGTCACTGGGCATTTCTTCTACAGCAGCACTAGGAATGTCTTCTGCTGTTTTTGAGGCTAGATCTTCAGCATTCTCTGCTGTTTCTTCTATTTTTGTGTCGGTTGATGAAAAAGCGCCAGTAACAATAATAACAATAACATTACTAAGCCTATAAAGTCACTAGCATTTTCTGTGACCTAATCTCCAGTATTCTCTTCTAATACTGGGGCTTCTTTGCTTGACTGAAATGAGGTGTGTGGAGCCTCCTCAGAATCGCCCATGTCAATATGGCATACGGTGGTCTGTTCCTCTTCAGTGTCGGTTGAGCCGACTTCCTCTTGTGGAGACAAATCCTGAGAAACTGAAAGTTCTGGGGCTTTTTCACTGGACTGAAGTGGGTCCTCCTTAGGTGTAGTTGAGGCTTCAACATCCTTCTCAGGTTCACCTATTTTAATATGACATATGGTGTCCTGTTTCCCCATAATGTCGGTTGAGCCGACATCTTGTGGTGAAATTGCCTCCACAACTTCTTCACTGGCTGGTTCATCCACATGAACCTCTGAAGCAGCTTCTTCAGCATTCTCTGCTGTTTTTTCTTTTTTTGTGTCCAGTGACACAACAACGTCACTGGGCACTTCTTCTACTGCAGCACTAGCAATGTCTTCTGCTGTTTTTGAAGCTAGATGTTTAGCTGCATTCAGTCTTCTGATTAAGTCTTTCATTTCTGCTTTCACTTGCATTTCATCCTGTAGCTCTGTTATGAAGTGATGTTCTTGGAGCAGAAACTTAGCCATTGGTCTGTCTTTGGGATCTTTGGTTAGACAGAGATCAATAAAGGAGTTAAAAGCTGGAGACCTGAAAAAAATAATAAAAGGGTGTTGATTTAGAGATAATATAAAATGCTCCTGATAACTTTAAGAGCAGAATGTCTGGTTTTCAAATGAGATGTGGTTATCTTACCATCTGCGTGGTCGACTCAGAGTTGGAGGATCTCCAGATACGATTTCTTTTCCAACTGCTTCTCCTTGTAAATGGAGCAGTGCTAATGGGTATAAATAAATACATGTCAGATTCCGGATGTTCCTAATAAATCTAGGTTGTTGTTATGAAAATATTTACTGCCTTCCCCCTCAAACCTTACAATCTACAATCTTCTCATTTTCAACCTGGGTCCCTTTAGTTATTAAGAAATAATTCCCATGGTTCCAACTAAATGCTACAGAGCTAGCAAACTATTATTTCTTTATTTCATTATCAATCATAGTTGATAATAACACTAATTTGTTCTTAAACTTCATGTTACATTCTTACTTCTCTCAGAGTTGGGGAGAGCTGGGCTTATGTGCAACATTACTTCTTTCATTCAACACATTATAAATACAACTAATATCTATATGTGTTTGGTGAAAGCCCCAAACAAGTCTAACACAACACAAAAAGATACTGGGAAATACTCACGGCAGCTTGTTTCTGCCATCTCAATGGCAGTTATTCCCAAAGCCCATATGTCGCACTGAAAATGAAAAGGAAGGCAATTATTTCAATTATTGTACTTTTCAGTTACATATTATAGGTTTTCAATCTCACCTCTGTTTATTCTTAAGTATGACTGAGAGGAAAAGACAACAAATAATCAGCATTGCTGACACTTTCATGTATTGATGTAAAAATTAAAGTAATAGTTTCAAGAAGAAATTGCTAGTTAGGGCTTGTTTGACATAAGAAAACCACAGAAATATCTCTTTTTAGCTTCAACTGCTATTTATATATTGTGTATATAATAAATACAGAGTGAATATATATATATATATATACAAATATGCATATATGATACTGACAGCTGGTACAATTGTGTGTGTTTCATTTATTCTTAGACCTATGGGGACAGTGGTGGTCAAAACACTAATGTTATTTAATCAGAAAGGTGTAAAACATACAGAAAAATGACAGTTGGACCACATTCAAGGTGAAGTCTTACCTTAAAATCATATGAGCTGCATGTCCACACCTCAGGTGCTATGTAGTGCGGCGTTCCCTGTAGTTCTTTGCAAGGCCAAAATCTTTTAATTTTTCGTGCAAGCCCAAAATCAACTGAAAATCATAAACAAAAATTGAATTAAAAACTTAAATGGTAAAGTAATTATACTGATCTCAAAGTGAAAAACAGAAAACAATGGATAAACTAATTATGTTGTCATTCAGCTGTTGTTTTGCAAGAGCTGTAATATATATATATATATATATATATATATATATATATATATATATATATATATATATATATATATATATAGATATAGATATAGATATAGATATATAAAAAATAGAAATTAAAAGTTTCTTATAGGTATGTACATTTTAAATGCTACCATTGCTAGAATTTGGCCTGGCCATGGCTTGACATGATGAAAGGGTGTCATAGTATCCTATACAGTTGTCTTAGGAAAGACATTGCTGTATATGAAACTAGAATTCTATAAATATATAATCACCCTTTGGAGCCAGAATTGATACCATTTTTGGCATGCCATTGGAATGTTTGTTATCTATTAATATCATTGGTATCAAGAATAATTGTAAGCAAGGTGTTTAATATACTGCCAGGTGGCAAACCTATCTGTAGTGGATTAATAAAAATACAATGATATCCTATAATTATCATTTATTAGATACATTTTTCTTACTTAAACGTATACTGGCGTCTTCAGTAATCGCAATATTATGGGACTTGATGTCTCGGTGCATTATTTGTTTTTTCTGGAGGCGCGACAGACCCTGTAAGAAAGAAAAAGAAAAATAAAACAATAATTTCTCAATGTTCTCTAACAGAAATTATAAACAAATACATAGAACATGCTAGAATAAGTTGAACCTGACATACCTTTAAGACTTCCCGACATACATAAGCAATGCAATGTTCGGGAAGACCTCTACAAAAAGGGCTGTTGATCAGTTCGAAGAGTGTCCCACCTCCACAAAATTCCATTTCAATCTGTAAGAAAAAGACAAATATTAATAGCATGTTCCTGTATGCTCCCCAAAGTATTGAGTTTAGTAGAAAATAAGGTCGAACTGACGTACTACATATTCCCTCATACTCATCCAGCCAACAGTTTTAGCTGAACAATATATGGGTAAGAGTAGTCAACTCTATGTATCTGTACAAAAACCTAGTCTTACCATTATAGGCATCATTATGGAGCCACGTTGTTGATAGGCTCCATAGAATGAGGCGATGTTTTTATGCCTTGATACTTCCTTATGGATCTCTATCTCCGTTTTTATTTCCTTCTGAGTATCCTAGGTAAATAGAAACACGAGTAAATACAGTGCACTTTATGAGTTTATTTGTAAGTTCATGCATGTTTGTTACTTATTTAAGAAAAAAGATATATTACCTCAGAAGGGTTCATCATTTTAATGGCCACAACCTTGTTGGTTTTCAGATTGTGACCCTGTAAAAGCAAAAAAAATGGATTTTGTTAATATTTGAAAATTGCCTTTTTCCGAACATGTTCATCCCATCCCTCTATAGTTCCCATCTTTAATTACCTATAATAACAGGCTAGCTTATTATAAGAAGTTTTATAGGTAGTCATGCTTACAGCAGAATTAATCAAAGGTTTAGGGGAAGTCTACCTTTATGTTAAATTTTAGCATGATACAGAATGACCTATTCTTCACAAAGTTTTTGTTTATTTTTTGTTTCTATAAAGTTTTTTTTAAATAATTGCTTTTCTCTATCCAGCTTGCAGTTTATAATCTTATCTGGTTTATGTAAATCTGTTGCTCTGTGAAGCGATAATTGAAATGCTTATAAATTTTCCAGTCTATAATGTAACCACTATATAGTTACTACGGTAAATAAAAACTAGATCACTCCTGAAATTCTAAACTGTTAAGCTGCAGAACAACCATATTTAATTAAAAAAAGACCAATTGCAAACTGTCTCATGATCTACACCACCCTAATAATTATTTCATAGGTGAACAACCAATTGAAGTTATTATTTATCTGCTATCTCTGTGTTAGATACTTTAGTTTACCTTGTAGACTTGGCCGGAGGAGCCGTTGCCAATCAGATTTCCCAGTTCCAATGTTCCTCTGGGTTCCTAGAGATATTAAAAAAAAAATATTAAAAGAAAAAGCAAAGTGACCAAGAAATATTAAATAATATAAAGTAATAATAAAGATAGTGATGCAACTATAGAAGAAACAAACTGACCGCGGGGTCATCTTCCTCTATAGCCATACTAAAAATGTGTATTTAAGTCATATACACAACAAAAAGTAATTATAAAATACAATCCATTACCTTTAAATGAGTTTTTCGCTTTCGTCCCTGTTTTGGATAAAAGAACAATAGAATATTTAGTGTAAGGAAGAAAGTAAGGCAACTGCAAACAACATACTAAAATGGACTCAAACACAACTTTTGACTTTAATAATGACAAATAGAAAGAAAATCAATATATATGAAGCCCACTTTGCTCTAAAAGAACTGATTTAATCTCTGTGCACATAATGATAACTCATTCAGGCACTTGATAATAAGAGGGAAATGCTTATTAATGAGTCAAATAATGAGGGACATTACTCAAATAATTATTATTCCTCTCTGGAACCCCAAAAGGACAAGTGTTACCAGGTTTTCCTCTTCTGGGGCCATTATTATAGCCCATATTTTGTGCACTTTGCACTTGTATTTCTCCCCATTCTACCCAACAGAACACACCCCAATCTTTTTTAATAGACTTACCTTACAACAAGCGCAAAACAATCTTCTCAACATTTGTCTTGTTTTCAGCAAGTCACTAAATGAACAGAAACTGCTCATTCTTCTGTGAAGAAAAACAGAAAAATCTACTTAATTTGATTTGTGGAGGAAAGCAAAATCAAACCGACTTTTTAGTTAATTTACCCTACACAGGGTATATAGGGTTTATTTATTCTTCACACCGCACTTTTTCCTATGACATCACATTTAAGCCCCACCACTATATTAATTTAAAGTGATAGTAACACTAAAAACAGACTATATTAATGTACACTAAAGGTTATCTATAGGCCATCTGGACCATTTTTGACTGATAATGCTGCATTTTGTTACTTAAAGTTCTTAAACCTGACTATTAGTACCACTTTAATGTTCAATGCTTACAGATTATTGTGATATTACAATTAAGCCCATAATATAGAGTTTTTTGTATGTATTTTTCTTACCTTTCACTTAAGTTCTTCTTCACTTGTGTGTTTTCACAAGGTTCTTCTTCTCTCGTGTGCTTTTTTTAAAAGTTCTTCTTCACTTGTGTGTTTTCACAAGGTTTTTCTTCACTCGTGTGCTTTCTCTAAAGTTCTTCTTCTCTCGTTTGTTTTCACTAAGGTTCTTCTTCTCTTGTGTGCTGGAAATATATAAATAGGTGTTTGGTGTGTCAGTCAACTCTGTTCACTGTGACATCACAATTAAGCCCCGCCCCATATTCACTTGAGGTTTACAGATCATTATGACATCATAATTAAGTCAGCCACATATTAACTTAAGGTTTAAGGCTTACAGATATGCCAATTAGTCAAACAGCTGACACTTTCATAATTTGACATCCCATAATATACAGGTTATATAGAGTTTTTTATATGTATTTTTCATACCTTTCGCTAATGTCAATTTTCTCTTGTGTGCTGGATAGCAATGATGTTTGGTGTGTCAGGTATCAAGTCAATTCTGTTCATTGTGACATCACAATTAAGCCCCGCCCCATTTTAGCTTGAGGCTTACAGATCATTATGACATCATAATTAAGTCAGCCACATATTAACTTAAAGTTTAAGGCTTACAGATATGCCAATTAGTCAAACAGCTGACACTTTCATAATTTGACATCCCATAATATACAGGGTATATAGAGTTTTTTATATGTATTTTTCTTACCTTTCGATAATGTCAATTTTCTCTTGTGTGCTGGATAGCAATGATGTTTGGTGTGTCAGTTATCAAGTCAACTCTGTTCATTGTGACATCACAATTAAGCCCCGCCCCATATTCACTTGAGGCTTACAGATCATTATGACATCATAATTAAGTCAGCCACATATTATCTCAAGGTTTAAGGCTTACAGATATGCCAATTAGTCAAACAGCTGACACTTTCATAATTTGACATCCCATAATATACAGGGTATATAGAGTTTTTTTATATGTATTTTTCTTACCTTTCACTAATTTTCTTTTTCTCTCGTGTGTTTTCACTAAAGTTTTTCTTCTTTTGTGTGCTGGAAATAAATAAATAGGTGGTTGGTGTGTTAGTTATCAAGTCAACTCTGTTCATTGTGACATCACAATTAAGCCCCACCCCATATTCACTTGAAGCTTACAGATCATTATGACATCATAATTAAGTCAGCCACATATTATCTTAAGGTTTAAGGCTTACAGATATGCCAATTAGTCAAACAGCTGACACTTTCATAATTTGACATCCCATAATATACAGGGTATATAGAGTTTTTTATATCTATTTTTCTTACCTTTCACTAATGTCAATTTTCTCTTGTGTGCTGGATAGCAATGATGTTTGGTGTGTCAGTTATCAAGTCAACTCTGTTCATTGTGACATCACAATTAAGCCCCGCCCCATATTCACTTGAGGCTTACAGATCATTATGACATCATAATTAAGTCAGCCACATATTAACTTAAGGTTTAAGGCTTACAGATGTGCCAGTTAGTCAAATAGCTGACACTTTCATAATTTGACATCCCATAATATACAGGGTATATAGAGTTTTTTTATATGTATTTTTCTTACCTTTCGCTAAGGTCCTTCTTCTCTCATGTGCTGGATAGCAATGATTAGGTGTGTGGTGTGTCAGTTATCAAGTCAACTCTGTTCATTGTGACATCACAACTAAGCCCCGCCCTCACATTATCTTAAAGGGACAGTAACACTTAAATACAACTTTTTAAAATATACATTTATATGTAAAATTACCCATAATTCATGTTTCCCATTTTTCACTGATAGGGATACTTTTGTAATTAAGCGTCACTTAAAGTTTCTAAACCTGTCTGTTTTGCCAGCCTGACTGTCTGTGTCTCTTTAATGTTCAAGTCTTACAGATAAGATCATTGTGACATTAATTAAGCCCCACCCCCATATTTGCAAAAAATTGGGGGTTGTGGGAGCAGTCTAAAGGCTAAATGAAAGTATATTTAAGTATAATGGAAGTGCTACTTACAATACACTTCCCTGGTCCCTTGTCTCATAAGTAATTCAGTATAAATGCAAGTGCAGGTGTTTTAGTTACAAGGTTATGATCATAAAGTTGAAGCAAACTATGAAACAATGTAAATATGGAACTAGAGCAACCGCAATGGACTGGGCCTAAAACATAAATGATAGCATAGAAATGTAAAAGCCAAATACTTGGATTTCTCTTGAGCCTTGATGTGAGGGGCTGTGTCATTGTTCTTGCACTTGCCATTAGATTGTGGGAAACCACGTGACTTTGTGTGTCATTTGCTTTATTTTATTGTCCTACGAGAAGTTGCAACAAATTCATCCTGAGGATTCAAATGCTTCATACAAACAGCTGTGGGTGGACAATATGAGTTTGCACAATTTTAGTCATTTATTATTTACTATTGCACTTAAACGGGCTAAAGTTTCTTTTAGTACCTTTGGAATGTATAGATTGCTCTTGTCTGTGCTTGAGGGAAATATGGGGTTAAAGATATTATGGGGGTTGTTATTACATTTTGGTGTGGTTATGGCCAATCATTTATTGGGGTTTTCTATTTTAGTGTTCCTGTCCAATTGATATCAATAGGGTTGCTTGTATTCTACAGAATACCAAACCAAATCTGAACATTAATATGCACATTAAAATATGAATAAAATTGTATAAAATGCGTTGATTGTAAATAAACAGTTGTAGTATGAACTGACAATGATCTCTAAATTGTTGGTAGTTAATCCCATTGCTTAGGTGATAGAATATAAATGGCATAGACATAGACTGCCAATGTTTGATATGGCCAAGAGGATTATATATTTACACTATAGGTTCATTTTACTGTTCCTGTTCAATATTGGAGCAGCAAAGCTTTAGTTCTGCTACATCTCCCAGCACCATTATAATAAAGACAAACAAGGCAACTGCAGTGTTTCCTACATGTTTAATGTGAATCTAGTGAATGACCTAAATGCATATTTGACTTAATTATCCTCATTCTATTTCAACCTCAACACACATGATACTTCCTTGAGTTATTTTCTGTATACTTTGCAACAACACAAGACATCAAGCAGCGATTTATTATTGACAATGACAATACATTGTAAATGTTTTATTAAAACTTACCTGGTATTTCAATTAAATTCTGGTCTGTACCCGATGTCTGAATATCTTTTCTTCTCCAAGTCTTAACAGATTCTCTTGTCTAACAAATCTTCCCAATTTCCTTTTACATCTGCATTGATGGGACTGTCCATGGACCTTCTGAAAATGTGACTTTGTTTGTGATGTTTTTGCCAAGGGACATGATTCAGGTCCAGATCTTTCTATATTTGAATTTGTATATTTAAAGTCTTGGGATGTTGAGTTTTCTCTTGGTTGACAGAAATCCATGGAATCTGGGAAGTTTGACTGATCTACTGAATGTCCAAAATGGCCTCTCAGATCCGGAGACATCAGGCACCAACAGCTTATGGGCATATTAGCATCTCTAGAATGGCAACATCCCCCTAGCATGAGGAAAAAGCATAAAGAAGTATTTTGTGTTTTAGAAGTCACAACTTCTTCAGTTACATTGAGGAGGAGAAACAATAGCTTATCTCAAAGCAGTTCCATTATGAAATGCTGGCTATTTCTGAGAGCACATACCCAGGCAAAATGACTACATATGGCTGCCTACACACCAATATTACAACTATAAAAAATGACATTTATTGGTTCAAGAAAAGAATTTTAAATGGTAGAATAAATTACTTGCAATGGAGACAGGGTAATTTAGTAGCAGACCTAGAAATCATGACAGAATCGCTTTAATTTAAAGGCAGCTACATTATTTCCCCATTTGGGATTAGTGGCAATGCAGCTGTAGATACGAAGAATCTTATTGCCACAATTTTTGATATTCAATATTGCAATTTTGCAGGAATTCATGCCAATTGCTAGTGGTCGATTTAATTAGGACAGTAAAAGGGATATGAATGTCAGGCTAATAATGTTTAAATACAAACATAAGGTTTAACGCAAAATAAAAAGACTACATAAATTCATGTAGTAAAACATATTAGACATATTATTATTATTATTCTTCTCTTTATAGTACTTTGCAATAAATAATTTCACAACAAGGTGATAATATCAGATTCTTACCTGTCTTGCTGATGTTGCTGTAAGGATTTCTGTAGAGACTGCTGTATGTTCCATGATATGGATTCTGGAGAGAAAAGGGTCTGTTTCTGTTGGAAGATAATGAATCACAGCACTAAGGAGCTTTTTTTGTATATAGAGTAGTGCCAGAACCTAGTGATAGGCGAATAAATTCGCCAGGTGCAAATTTGCAATGAATTTCCGCGTGTCGATGCCGGAAAATAAATTCGAAAAACTACGATGAAAATTTGCCAGCGAAAAATCCGCTGGGTCAAAAACATTTGGGCGCGCGTCAGAATAGTAGCGCTCATAAAAATAGTTTTGACACCAGTTGACTTTAATGCATTTGGACAAACTAGACGCGAGTATAAAAATTGTTACAGGCGCTGAAATTGACACGTGTCAAAATAATTTTGACGCCCATTAACTTAAATGCGGATTTCCGAAATGGGACAAATTCGCCCATCCCTACCAGCACCCCCTTTGTGAAAATGATGTTATCTATTAGTTCATATTATGCACATATCTAATGCTTTAGGACCTTTCTCAAAATTGAATGAGTACTGAAAATACTGGACACATGCAAAATGTGATAATTGTTTTCAGAAAGGGAAAGCATGTCCTAATATATTGCTCTGCTATAATACAACATTGACTCTGTACCCTGAATTTTTATTGAAAGAGTATGGAGAAATAACCTGGTATTATATGTTCTGAAGCAGATTAACATTGCATTATATTTACAGTAAATGCTTATGGAGCAATTTGTTTTTGGTGTTACTAATACTTTACCACAACGGTCAGCTCTTCAGTAGTTTGTAGGATTCATTTGCATGTATACTCCTAGCTGGGGTGGAGCAGGGCTGATCACATTGTCTGGCCATGACAGGATCTGATTTACATGACTGCAAACTCCATATTAAAGATGTTCCCTGTCCTTCATCAGGATTCCATCTGCATGAAGCAAAAGGAAACAACGAGACAACAACTGAATTCAATGAAAGGTTATATTTCCAACATGAAAACACTTGCCCTTTGGTAAACTCCCATGGAGTGACATCTGGAATGCTACTGCTATGTTAGGAGGAGAATTTACATAGATGGGGGTTAGATACCGGGGGGACATGTGTTACATTGAGAAGAATGGGAATCTCACCAGCTTGAGCTTTAATGACTATAAACTAGGGATGCACCAAGTCCAGGATTCAGCCAGGATTTGGCCTTTTCAGCAGGATTCAGATTTGGCTGAATCCTTCTGCCCGGCTGAACCAAATCCAAATTGTAATTTGCATATGCAAATTAGGGGCGGTGTGGGAAAACGCATGAATTTTTGTCACAAAACAAGGAAGTAAAAAATGTTTTCTCCTTACCACCTCTAATTTGCATATGCAAATTAGTATTTGGATTCGAGGACCCAGGTTGGATGGCTGAGGAGTGTGGAGCGAGGACCCAGGTTGGATGGCTGAGGAGGGAGGAGTGAGGAGCAAGACCTGACAGCTGATAAGGGAGGAGTGAGGTGTAACGTCTGCTTTGAGGAGGGGCGAGTGTAAAAGCAGGCGACGTTGCATTCCTCTAGCAGAGGAGATCACATACAGGAGATGGATTTCCACAGACGGTGTCCTAATATGCGTTCTGTACCTGCCGCTCTTCATCCTACTTGCTGCGGCTCAGTCTTGCCTGTCACTTCATCTATACAGCCCTCGCACCTGCTGGCGGCTTCTTGAGTGTGTGAACGCGGTAATCTATTGGTTATTTTACTAATCTATTGGGTGCACACTCAGGAAGCCACTAGCAGGTGCGAGGGCTATAGACGTGGATGTGACGCATATTTTAATGACGTCTATAGCCCTCGCCTTTAAACAGATGAGAAGACTAACATTTAATAGGTCTATTCAGTGTTTCATTTATCTCACAGTAGGCCTACACATACACACTGCACTTCTATTTGTCGTATTCTGTTGTTTTAACAGTTACAATTAAAAAAAAGGTTAACATTTTTAAAGTTTATAAGCTGTGTTATGTTTTGAGCAGTGTCGGACTGGCCCGGTGGGCCCTAACCCTTATGGGCCCCCGCCAGGCCAGACCCCCTCTCCCAATGATAAGTACGTCAAAAAAAATTTTGACGCATGCCCAGGGCGACATTCGCGCAGCTGCGCCGAGCTGAGCGCACGTCACAGTGGAGGGCGGCGTTCACGCTTTCACAGTAAAGAGGCAGCAGGGGAAGCAGGGAAGGAGGCCCTGGACAGAAGTCCCTGTGGGCCCCGGGCCCCCAGTCCGACCCTGATTTTGCGGCTCCAGACTATTTTCCTTTAGTGGAAAAGGCGGGAAAATGGCACTTTTGATAGTAAAGGTTGCTGACCCCTGCTCTAGTCTACGGGGGTTATTTATCAAAGTCTGATTTTATCTCAACATTTTCTGCTACAAACTCCAATCAAATCCGCTCACGTTTTTTTACGTTTATTTATTATTACATTTTCCTGAAAATTTGCTTTGCGGGAAAAAAAATCCAATTTTCATGATCTTTTTGGATTTCTCACTCGAAAACTCCGATTTTTTAATACTTTTTTTGCCCAAAAACTTTGGGGGTTTGCACGAAACCCAACGAACATCAAAAAAATCATTGGGACTTCTCCCATGGACTTATATGCAACCTCGACAGGTCTGAGATGCCGGATTTTCTGATTCAGACTTTTCCATCCTCGGGGTTCAATAAATTCCGAAAAATGTGTGTTTTTTTTAAAAGTCCAATTTTATATATATAAAAAAAAAACACAAATTTCTCTGGATTATTTGCATTCTGAGTTTAGTAAATAACCCCCTATGAGTAGCACTACTATTCATTATATATAACACCTTCCTTGCCCTATAGTGATGTGCGGGCCGGCCTGATACCTGCAGGACCCTGGGGTCGGGTGGGTTCTGGCCGACCTCGCACTGTTCCTTTTGGGTGGCAGGCGGGTGCAGGTTGAGCTCTTCTCCTGCTCTCCCCACTGCCACCATGAAATGCCGGCTTCCAACTTCCGGGTTCATCTTTTATAGACGCTGCACCTGCTCACCCCGTCCCTTTTGTGACGCCATCGGCGGGCGTTCTTTAAAAGGAACCTAGAAGTTGGATGCAGGCGGGAGTGGGGCAAAGGGAGGGCGGGTTAGGGTTGGGTGTGGCTCAGGGAAATCCCCATCCGCACATCACTAATTGCCCTACCCCCCCATAATTGTCATTTAAGCTTAAGCTGATGGCCTTTAATACATGAAATGCTACACAAACACTATAGCAGTAAAGTACTGGGTATAAAGACTAAAAAAGAGCAAGACTAATACAGTAAAAACAAAAAAAAACACTTGGCCAGTACGGGGATCGAACCCGCGACCTTGGCGTTATTAGCACCACGCTCTAACCAACTGAGCTAACCGGCCAACTCATAGATACAGCTGGAGAAGCCAGTGCCAAAATGTCGTTTTAGCCAATGAAAAACCACTTCCGTATGTCGTATAATATAAGGACCGGGCACTGTTTGTTTGATGAATTATGATTCAGCGCAGAGCCTTAGTCCCTGTCACTCATTCCTATGACATAGGATCAGAGCTGCTGAAAGGAAATGGCGGGGAGAAGCAAGGAGTGTAACAGAACGTTCCTTTACACGTGTAACAAGTCCCGTCTGTCCCTCAGCAACTGCACAGACACCACAGCTTTGCCAATGAGGCTCCCCAAACTTTAGTCAGTGACGGGCGCGTATGAATACACCGCAGTGATAATGCTACAGGGTATCTTCTAATAGAGGTGCACGATACACACTACTACACTGCGGCCAGAACTAAGTCCCTCAAGGAGGAGGAGGACAGTGGCTGTAGTTAGGTCTAGTGATAAGGCGCTTACATTTGCCGCCTCTTTAAACCATAAAAGAATAATGTCCGGACGTAAGCCCCACTACACTGAGGTTTTCCCATGTCCCCGGCTGCATTACTGCCAATCAGTAACATGAATGTCCTTCTGTACCCCCCCCAAGTCACGGTGAGTGGAAAGTTCCAGGGACCAAACTGCAACAGCCTCGTGCAGGACGTTCCTCACACACAATCAGAAAGTTGGTTATGAGGTAACAGATAGAGATAAGACGTTCGTTATGAGGTAATATATAGAAGCTGAGGCGGGTGAGCTGCTTGACAAGTGATTTTATCACGAGCAAAGCTTTATGTCGCCCAATAACTCAGAGTAGAAAATGGCTCCCAGCACGGGGACGTCACCTGAAACGTTATTCTCCCAACTACAGCAACAAAACAAACTTTTTTGCGCTTCACATAAGTCAAGGCAATTTTACTCTGTCCCTGAGAACAGCCAGCCTCCGTCTCACATTAGCTCAACCCCCGGGATTTCAATTCTTTTTCCCGCTCTTCCCTTATTGGACAAGCCAGGCTTTACCCCTTGAACTTCCGGCATACGCATTGGGCGTTCCTCCCTTACGTCGCCTGGGTATTTCCGCAGCCCGTGCCAGGGACTGTCTGTCAATGTGAGTGACTGTAGAAGGGGCGGATATGTATTAGGGAGGGAAGAAGAAGAAGACGAGGAGGGATATCGGAACAAGTGGAGAAGTAAAGAGTATCTGTTAAGCAAATATTGTACCAATTGTTTATATAAACTATAGTAGTACTTATCTGTTATCTACTGTGTATCCTGTGCTTGAATGGCTGCCCCCATGGCTACACAGCAGCTTGTTTATATAGTGTATACTCTGTGTTAATGGCTGCCCCATGGCTACACAGCAGCTTGTTTATATAAACTATAGTAGTAGTATACTGTATGGTGTATGGTAATGGCTGCCCCCATGGCTACACAGCAGCTTGTTTATAAACTATAGTAGTACTTATCTGTTATCTACTGTGTATCCTGTGCTTGAATGGCTGCCCCCATGGCTACACAGCAGCTTGTTTATATAAACTATAGTAGTACTTATCTGTTATCTACTGTGTATCCTGTGCTTGAATGGCTGCCCCCATGGCTACACAGCAGCTTGTTTATATAAACTATAGTAGTACTTATCTGTTATCTACTGTGTATCCTGTGCTTGAATGGCTGCCCCCATGGCTACACGGCAGCTTGTTTATAGAAGCTATAGTTGTTTTTCTGTAGCAAAATGGCTAGTTTTGCGAGTTTAGGGCACCAGTAGATTATGCTGTCTTTCTTTTAAAACACTTTAATTATCTGTTGTTGCTGTTCCTTTAATGAACATTCCTATAACACTCCATGCTGGAATGTAAACCATGACAATGTACAGTATTTTGTGTACCAAATAAAAATAAACTACAATAGAAATAAAATCACCTGCTACTTAAATGTATTAAACATTCTTGTGTAAGACAGGTGAAGACAAGTGAAAGTACAAAGTATAAACAATGGGGTTTGTGCAAATAAAAAGAAACTGTTGAGACTCTTCAAAGCATCAGAGATGTGTCTGTATCAGTTGTCAGGATGGCCGAGCGGTCTAAGGCGCCAGACTCAAGAATCAGGTTTCTTCCCCTATAAATGGGTGTTCTGGTCTCCGAATGGAGGCGTGGGTTCAAATCCCACTTCTGACAATACTTTTAGCCACCAATAACTTACTGGCAGTACTAGAGAATGTGCAAAAGGGGATTTCAGTTCAAATACATAATCACATATTTTGCTATGATTGAAATATAAGTGTTAAAATAAAGCTGTTTTCTCTGAACCTGTTAATGTAAAAACTGTATGTTTAGGGAGCATGACTATTGACTTTATTCCCCAGTATTATACAGACTGACCAGATATTAGTGACAACCAGACAGGCAAATTATCTACATTTTTAGGCATAATTATATCATTTGTGTATGTTGCATCATTATAGTTCTCTCTTGTCTTCAGGTAAGGGAGACTGGGGTGGAAAGGTAAAGGAAGAATAAGAGAGAAAGAGTTACTAAAGTATTAGTACCTTAAAGGGATTATAGCATGCCCTGTCTATATAGCCAGATATTTCAAACATTTTCACACTTTTTTATGGTGTTGTTTAATAAAGCTGTGATCTTTTCCATATCAACTTCCACCATAGTCTATTCTTCACTTTCTGTAGTGTAGGTGACACATCTGTCCATCTCTTGGCTATAAGGCACCTTGTTGTCAAGTATAGGTGACACAGAAATGGTATTCACTCTTTATGAGTTAGTTTATAGAGTACAAGGGCTAGCCAGGGGTCGGGTAGAATGTTAGTGGTCAGAATTTCATTCATGAGTGAAAAGATATATTGTTTTTTTCAGGGGAATACTGCCCCTATAACATTGTTTTGGCTGCCAGTGTAGCCAAATGGGCTTTATGACCATTTAAATCAAATGAGTTAAGGGCAAAATATTTTCTGAGTAGAAACAGCAACATGAAACAATCTCAACTATGTTATTGCAAACCAGGTCTTATTGTATAGCAGACAATATTGTTTCATTGTGCTATAGGTTAGCCAAATATTCACTTGTACCAAAGTTACAGATAAATAGTAGGATGGTCAAAACAGTCACCCAGGACAGTTAATGAATATTCTCCTTCAGCTCTAACTATTGAGGTCCCCTATACACGACACTAACAAACTCTAGGTAGAGCAGCCAGAGTTGAGGAAAGACTGCTCTCAAGCATTCACACTTCATTCCAAGCACCCTTAACACTATCAATAAGGAAGTCTTTCTGAAAGCACAGGCTATTTAATAGCACTTGTGTATATACATACAGAAATGTGTTTCAGAACGATAGCAAATGCGTTTATGATGTTTTCTTATCAAAATAGATCCTGGAGATGCCGGGGATTGAACCCGGGGCCTCATACATGCAAAGCATGCGCTCTACCACTGAGCTACATCCCCTGTGTGCTCAAAAGGGTTTCTGAACACTTACCATGGGGATCACTTACCATGCCTCTTTCTACAACTATCCCTATTGGGTGGGAAGCAAAATTTACATTCTAGCCGGCGGGCGACTAATCTCCCTGAATCTGCCTGTGTGCCCTGACCCTTTCCTGCACTAGTACAATTGGCGTGTTTGCTGCCCATCAACCTGGTCACCATTAACTCTTGGGTATTCCTCCCTCCTACAGATGTGTCCACTAGCAGCATTTAAACCCCACATCTTACTTCTTCCCGTCAGTGTAAAACGTGCTAAGGTTAGGGTGGGCATGCTTTGCACCAAAACGGATAATGAAGAATCTTTCAGACACTGGGATTTGGTAAAATATTGGTTTGTTCAGATAAAATTTGGAAACTACCTTCGGCAGGAAACTCAAACTTGGTCTGAGGGTCACCCCTTGAAAACTGTGTGAAGAGGATAAGCCGTCAGGGCTTCGAGCTCAGAAACTCTCAAAGCGATTGCTACTAGAAAAACTGCGAAAAGCCCCTTTCACTACCCTAGTGCCTCCTCCCTGCCCTTTTGGGTTGACACCTGTCTGGTTTTGACTCGTAGGAGTCCAGTTTTTGAGTGGGCTGCCTGAGTCAAAACGGCCTGCCAGGATATCTAAATTAGGAAAACTAGGTAGGATTCCCCTAAACTGACACAATTGGGCAATCATCATAACCCTATTGCTACTGTCATCTGCCCTAACATCACCAGCCACCATCTGCCCAGCCTTTCTGAAGCCAAAAGGTGGTAACCTTATTTATACCACAGCTACTTCAAGCCCCTAGTGAATTCTTTAAAGGGATACTGTCATGGGAAAAAAAATTTTTTTCAAAATGAATCAGTTAATAGTGCTGCTCCAGCAGAATTCTGCACTGAAATCCATTTCTCAAAAGAGCAAACAGATTTTTTTATATTCAATTTTGAAATCTGACATGGGGCTAGACATATTGTCAATTTCCCAGCTGCCCCAAGTCATGTGTCTTGTGCTCTGATAAACTTCAGTCACTCTTTACTGCTGTACTGCAAGTTGGAGTGATATCACCCCCTCCCTTTTCTCACCCAGCAGCCAACACTGCACTGATTATTTGCCATATCTTTTATTAGGTAAAATCTGAGGCAAGAAGGACACCAAAATACTTGTGATAGCATTGTTTTATACAGAAACACATTTGCTTTAAAACCCTCTATTTTTGGCAGTTTTTCAAATGATCTGTAAGGTGACTA
Source organism: Xenopus laevis (assembly GCF_017654675.1). NCBI lineage: Eukaryota > Metazoa > Chordata > Amphibia > Anura > Pipidae > Xenopus > Xenopus laevis. The sequence goes on from NC_054378.1 coordinate 1,359,688, forward strand.
ATAGTAATAATATTATTTCTGTACCTAATAATAAATTAATTAGCACAGGAATAAATCCACCTGTTACTTAAATGAATTAAACAGTATTATGTAAGACAGGTAAGTTGAACTACAAACTATTAGCTAGAATTTTTTTTTCAGGTTCATAGTGGGGGTTTAGTTGCCAATGTGCTAATGAAAAGCATCTGTTGTCACAAATAATAAAATACAAACCAGTTGTCAGGATGGCCGAGCGGTCTAAGGCGCCAGACTCAAGAAAAGAGTTTCTTCCCCTATAAATGGGTGTTCTGGTCTCCAAATGGAGGCGTGGGTTCAAATCCCACTTCTGACAATGATTTTTCCCACCAATAAATTCATAATACAGTTATGGCAACACCGGGGAGTATGGAAAAGGCGATATCAGTTCATCTTTATGTGTTGCTATGATTGAAATATAAATTGTATTTCTTATACTAAAGCGATTTTGTCTGAACTGGCAAACTCTGTATGGTTAGGGAGCACGAGTAGTAACTCAGTACTAACCTCAGTATCACTCTGATTGCAAATGATTGCAAAATTGTATCTGTTGCTCAAGTATTCATTTTGGGGGTATAGTTTTCCTTTAATTCAGGTTATTAGATCATAGCAACTTAGCATCAGATTTTTATATCAGTAGCATCTGCTTCTATGAAATATGAACCTCATTTTCTGCTCAATGATTTATGCTAAGGTTTTCGAAGTTGCCAAGAAAAAAGTATGTGCATGTCACTGACACTCCAGAATCGAAGATGGTAAGTTCTGGTGACAATAGTAAAGGCCTGGATCATTACTACTAATAAAATATGCCTTTTCTAGCCATGTTTTCATTTTAGGGCTTAGTTCTCCTTTAAAAACTATGTAAACATCGCAGCAACAGTAGAGATGTTTTCTTCATGACTTGTGGTGTCCTGTGCCACTGGGACAATCACAGCCCAAGGGCTACTACTTGTTACCAAACCATTTTCGTAGTTTATAGCAAAACTCTGAATTGGCTTTTAATGCCAGAGCCTTTTATCCACAGATTGTATATTTTATGATCTGTAGCAGACAACAGCTTAATACAATTAATTTCTCTGCTGGACGTGCCCATCCATAGGCAGTTACAAACAAACGTGTTTAGTTGTATAGGTGAGTCCTGTATCTAACGGTGCTCCCTTGTTTATGCTCCATTAAAGGGGACAGTCATGTGGTGACCACTGCACTGCCAATATGAATACAGCTTTGCCAAAAACAGGCAGTGGTGTATTCACTCTTTATGGATTCTAGGAGATTCAAGCTGTGCTCCTGGTTTTTTGGACATGCTCCACATGTAATAAGTTTAAATTATCATTCTCAACCAGTTACCACTGTACTGGCCTATATTTTCTATCTTTCTTCCATATGAATAGGGACAACAGTATAAATGATTAGAATGGAATTTTAGGAAATTGTTTGCAATATCAATGTGATCAGATGGCAGCCGTGTTTTTTAGCCATGAATTTTTCTGTTTTTCGCTCATTTCTCTCAACCTTCGCCTGTATGGAACTAGACTTAGCAACCGTGAGTACCAAATCAGAAAGTTAAGAGGTTGCCAAACTCAAGTTGCCAAAGACAATGTGATTATACTCACAACAAATAAGCCTGAATATGAGCTAAAAGCCACAACATGCAAATATACTCACGTGCACACCCGAGCCCTATGAAGTAATAGACCAGGTGCTCGGACCCTAGGAAGACGGCACTTCCGTAATACGATAGGAACGAAGAAAGCAGGTACCGGCACACAGGTGCGATTCAAGTAGGGAATTTAACCCTTACGTGTTTATTAAGTCGACACAACGTTTCGGGGGCAACATCACCTGACGAAGGGGGAGTTGCCCCCGAAACGTTGTGTCGACTTAATAAACACGTAAGGGTTAAATTCCCTACTTGAATCGCACCTGTGTGCCGGTACCTGCTTTCTTCGTTCCTAAAAGCCACAACCACACAGGTACCAACACCGGCTTCAACAAAGATGTTGCCGCTAGTGATGTGTGGGCTGGTCCCGATACTAAAGGGACCCATGGGTTTACCTGCAGGTCAGAGGCCGACCTCGCACCCCCATTTGCAGGTGGTGGGTGGGTCCGGGTTGAGCACTTCTTCCTGCTTTCCCTGCCCACCACCTTAGATTGCCAGCTTCCAACTTCCGCTTTTGTAGACGCCCCTTTTGTGACATCATCGGCGGATCGGCGTGAGTCTTTAAAAGGAAACCGGAAGTTGGGCACAGAAGGGAGGACAGGTTTGGGTCGAGTGCGGGTTTATCCGACCCGCACATCACTAGTTGTCGCTCACAGCTTCCAGGCCTGTTAGTTCAGTTGGTTAGAATGTGGCACTCGCAAACATCGATCCCCATACAGGCCATGTTGCTTCTTTTCACCAGTTGAGCCTTTCTTATCTAACCTACTTTCAATTTTACCTAGCATCCAGCCAATGGTTTGAATGAGAGACAGCAGTATGAATAGAGGAGGGCCGAAAAAAAGAAAAATAAGCAATGCAAAGTAAGAATAACAATAATTGTAAACTCACAAGCCTCAGAAGAAGAAAGCAAATAATTCCAAAACTTTAAAAAAGTAACCTGAAGGTGAACCAACCCTTTCATGGTTTCAATAGAAATGAAAACATTTAAAGCAAATGTGCCCTCCCTTTAAGGAGCACTCTGTATCACACTGGCTGTGCGAGATACCTCCGTTGTAATTTTCAGATGTATCCATGTGGTGTCACTGTTGCATTGCAAGAACTTCAGCAGCAATTATTAGTAATGTTTTAATAACAGTTAATCAGTTAATCGTTTAAAATTTTATTCCGTTAACTCAAGCAAAATGGAGTTAACGCCAAATGATTTCAGCATGTCATAAACAGATTTGAATGAGTTCTAAATAGTGTATGTGTTTTTGGTGCTATTAAGGTGCAGTCCCTTCCTGGTGAAACTCTGTGACTCCACCCCTGGAACGTCATAATCCCGCCTGAAAGATCATAACCCCTCCCCAGTAATGGCAGAACCCCGCCCCTCTCTGGCCCGCCCCCACTGTGTATATCACCGGCCGGTAGGGCCAGAACTAAAAGGTGGCAACACTAACATTGACCAATGTTCAGATGCCTTCAAAGATGCCCGATCAAAAATTTCCGGCCAGTCTGATTGACGAGCTGAACGATATTCAAGTCTTCTGCCGCTACCAGTCGCCTCGTCTCCAGCCATAGACACACTGAATACATACCTCCCAACTGTCCTGTTTTCAGCGGGACAGTCCCGATTTGACAGCTCAACCTGCAGTCCTGCATTTATTACTAACAGTGTCGGACTGGGCCGGCAGGAAACCCGGGAAAATACCCGGTGGGCCCCGGCCCTCTTGGGCCCCCACCAGCTCAGACCAGGTACTAGATTGGCCCCCTGAACGGAAAGAAAAGTTGTGCGGCACTGTTTGTTCGCCACTTGCGCATGCGCACGGTCGGCCTGACGTTCGCGCATTTGTGCAGTGCATCTGTCATTCACACGCGCACAAGCTTTTGCACATGCGCACGGGGCCCCCGAAGTTCACAACCCGGTGGGCCCCGACTGCGCCAGTCCGACCCTGGTTACTAAAATGTCCTGACTTTCACTGCACTGAACAGCCAGAAAAAGAAACAACGTTTCTAACTCAATTGGCTTTTGGCAGAGAGCCCAGAACAGCCACAGCTCCAGATAAGATACTTTTGTAACAATTTTGAGATAAGCAAATAAGTAATTGTAACAATATAAGATAACAGGTCCCTTGGGAAAAGTTATACTCACAGCTTTAAAGGGCAATTAAACCTCATAAGCAAAACTGTAATAACTGGGAAAAAAACACAGAAATATGTTCAAACTTTGATAACTTGCCAAATTTTGTAAAATGAATATGGTAATAGAGGGTGTGGCCATAAAATGGGCGTGGTCAAAACATTTTTTTCTTCTTTGTCCCTCTTTTTATTTCCAAAATGTTGGGAGGTGAGTGAATAGCGTATTTAGCCATTGTTGTCTCCTACATACTAATGTTGTCAAAACTCTACAAATTACCTGAGACTGTCGTAAAAACAGCTTTTGTTTTCGGCCAAATACGGAGCTGAGGTTGTGAGGCCTGTACTGATGTCACTGATGTTGTTGGACCGCTGGCAAAGCAAGAAATGAAGTCATTGATCAGTTCCCAGTCACAAATGTGAGCAGAAATGACAAGTTGTGAGGAAAGAGTGTGAGTAGAGGAGGCCGAGGACACAACAAGCGACTAACAACAAAGAAACGTCTTTTTCTATTTCACTAAACAGGAGGTGTGAGTGCTGGAGCGACTTGTCTCTCACACACTGTATCTAATAGGCGTCCCCGTGTAGTGAAGTCCTGAGGAGAAATCTCGCGAGATGAGACGTGTAGTCCCGTGAGGAGACGTGAGTGTAGAGAGAGAAGATGCGGGCGCCTTAGCAACAACCTCCCTCCGGACCTGTGCGACTCCCTGACAGCAGGGGGGCCGGTGGTACAAGTAAGTGACTCCAATTCTACGGGTTCCGAGACAATTGCCACACACACGTAGCGACTCTGCTTCTTTGCTTTACTGTGAGTCACCCTGATGTGTTTGTGTGAGAGGATATAAAAGTGTTTTATCACATTCCTGTAGTGACGAGGTGTCAGTCAGATGTGAGGAGAGATTCCCAGAGCTGCAGCTGCTGCAGAACGTCTTGTCTCTACCTTTTGTTCTCTGTGGGACTTGCCATACACACAGTCACACACACATATATATATATATATATATATACAGACAAGTCTGACAGCACTTTACCTCAGGACTTGACTTTACCTCAGGACTTTACCTCAGGATTTTACCTCAGGATTTTATCTCAGGACTTGACTTTACCTCAGGATCTCACACTCCAGCTAAAAACAGACTAAAGACACAGGTTGTGGCTCTTCCGTTTGAACTTTTCCGCGTGGGCACTGACACATAATTACATAGAAACGTCTGTAACTTACTCATAACCTCCATTATTGCTCCTTATTAAAGGAGAACCAAACCCTTTTTTATGAAATTCCCCTACCCGTGAACTCCCATTCCCTGAATCTGCACCAAGGGGTAAGTAAAGAGTTGGGGGCATTTACTGAAGTTGACAGCTAGGCTGGGGGAGGGGGGGGAGCAGGGGGTGTCTATGTAGGGTAGGGGGGTAGCAGGGCCGGAACTAGGGGTAGGCAGAGTAGGCACGTGTCTAGGGCGCAAAGCTGGGAGGGCGCCAGGCACATACATTCTCTGCCGCCTACCCCCAGTCCAGTCCCTGCTCTCTCCAACTGTCATTTTGCGCTGTCGTTCACACATGCGTCACATCATTCGTGCTTGTGGCTCGTCAATTTGCGCATGTGCACGCGACAGTTCACGCATATGTGCTCCCAGCTGGCGCCACAACCGACCAGGTTGCCTGTGTGACTGACAGACTGGCAGTTGTTCCGTTGGCTGGGTGTTGTTTTACCACATCCTTTGGTGGATATGAAAACTTACATTGGTTGTGTTCTGTCTTGCAGTCGTAGTTCCTTTCTGTCTTGTAAAGTGCATTAATCCTAATCTGTATATTGTACAAACATAAATTATTTATAAAGAGCATACCTTAGACGTCACGTACCATATGGGGTTGAAGCCGGGAAATGTAAAACACTTGGTCCTGGTTTATAGCAACTATTAAATCAATTATTTTAATACATTCAATAACTTTTACCAAAATCACTCTTTGTGAACGATCCACAGTTACCATAGGAAATCAAATTATTCGCTATAGCAAGTGAGATAGTGTGGGAGCATCACAAATAGTGTGTCTTGGCTAACAAATTGTGACTTAGCATGTGTGTTTCAGGATACTTATAGACTGGACAAATAAAAAAATTGCAATTGTAAATAAAAAATAATAAATCAAAATTGTAGCCTCATAGAGCAAAAATGGCCTGTCTTTAAGATGGAAATAGGCAACAGAAAAATGGAAATAATTTAAATACTACAAAATACTACAAAAAATGTTGCACCAAAAACCCACAAAACTCATTATTTATACAACTCGTGCCTTCGATCTCCGCCAATCAGATTGACACCCTCTTGTCTATCAAAGGAGCTGTCCAGGCCCAGGGTTTGGAAAAATTGTCAACATAGTTGCCTTTTTTTTGTTCTATGAAGTTCTATAACAGTTTTACCATAGAAGTAAGGAGCTTCTCTAACAATTTAGGGCAATGTTATAAATTCCTTAAAGGGATTCTGTCATGATTTTTATGATGTAGTTTTTATTTCTAAATGACACTGTTTACACTGCAAATAATTCACTGTACAATATAAAATGTCATTCCTGAAGCAGCAAGTGTATTTAGTTGTAATATTGGTGTGTAGGTGCATCTCAGCTCATTTTGCCTGGTCATGTGATTTCAGAAAGAGCCAGCACTTTAGGATGGAACTGCTTTCTGGCAGCCTGTTGTTTCTCCTACTTAATGTAACTGAATGTGTCTCAGTGGGACCTGGATTTTACTATTGAGTGCTGTTCTTAGATCTACCAGGCAGCTGTTATCTTGTGTTAGGGAGCTGTTATCTGGTTACCTTCCCAGTGTTCTGTTGTTAGGCTGCTAGGGGTGATATCACTCCAACTTGCAGTACAGCAGTAAAGAGTGACTGAAGTTTATCAGAGCACAAGTCACATGACTGGGGGCAGCTGGGAAACTGACAATATGTCTATCCACATGTCAGATTTCAAAATTAAATATAAAAAAGAATCTGTTTGCTCTTTTGAGAAATGGATTTCAGTGCAGAATTTTGTTGGAGCAGCACTATTAACTGATGTGTTTTGGAAAAAATATTTTTTCCCATGACAGATTCCTTTTAAAGCTAGAAGTTAGGCAGGTTTAAAGAGGTTGTTCAACTTTGAGCTAACGTTTAGTATGATTTAGAGAGGGATATTCTGAGAAAATTTGCAATTGGTTTTCATTTTTTATTATTTGTGGTTTTTGAGTTATTTAGCGTTTTATACAGCATCTCTCCAGTTTGCAGTTTCAGCAATCTGGTTGCTAGGGTCCAAACAAACCTAGCAACCATGCATTGATTTGAGAGAGAAAGAGACTGAAGAGACTGAAATATGAATAGGAGAGGCCCTGAACAGAATGATGAGGAATAAAAAGTAGCAAGAATAATACATTTATATCCTTGTGGAAAATTTGTTTTTCAGATGGGGTCGGTGACCCCTATTTGAAAGCTGAAAAGAGTCAGAAGTAGAAGGCAAATAATGATTAAACAAAAAGATAATAAATAATGAATACCAATTGAAAAGTGGCTAAGAATTGGCCATTCTCTAACATACTAAAATAATGAACTTGATGAAAATATGCTTATTTACTACTTTTTTCTTCAGCTCATCTACTATATTATTATGTTTGTTTACTCACTTATATTGAAATTGGTCAACAATCAGACCCTCTATACGCTATACACTATACCTGGGTCTGCTTAGTCAGCTTTGTTACCCTCATATACATTTGGGGTCTTGTATAATATGCAGACCTTTGTTATTAGTGTTTTATTTATGACATCATGGGGGTTATTTATTAAACTCCGAATGCCAAAAACCCGAAAAATTGGGGCTTTTTTTTTTTACTATAAAACCCTAATTTTTTGTGGAAACAAAAACACCAATTTTTAGGGATTTATTATACCCAGAGGATGGAAAAAGTCTGAATCTGAAAATCCGACATCTCAGACTTGCCGAGGTCTGACAGCAGCAGCAACACAGAGCTTGGGGTTTCAGCTCCTTCCTGTGAGGGAGGAAGTAAGAACTCACATAAACTGGTTTAATTCGCTGTGTATCTACAAACCATTATTATACATATACATTGAGAGAGAAATCATTCCAGGCTGTGTCAGTGAAGTTTCGTGGTGCCAGCTTTATCTGACATTTTTTGTTGAGGGTTAGCAATGAACATTACTATTGCAACTTTCTGTTTGTTTTTGGCATGCAAGAATATGTGTGCTCAATCTATTTCAAGCATTTAACACTGAGGTACTGTTTGTACAGAAAAAACATTCCAGCCCTTTACAATCCAATACAGGTATAGGATCCTTTATTCCGAAAGCTCCTAATTACGGAAAGGATGTCTCACATAGACTCCATTTAATAGTAAATATTACTATTGACTGATGTACCATCTACAAATTGCAGAAAGGTGCCCCACACTCACTGTCACAGTGAAATCAAAATTAAGAATCATGAGAATTCCCTTTTGTACAATGAACACAAAGAAGAGGAAAAGGCAGATGATGAGAAGCCCCCTCTCCTTATTTCCATAAAAGGCTGCTAAATATTGGAGTGAATCCCACACACATTACTGGTCAGTGATTCACTCCCTCCATGTCCCGCACCCTCCCTCCCTTGTCTGGTGCAGCACTAACATGCATATCAGGAAGATACTAAAGTCTGCAAGTGGGAAACATTAAATTCAATTAAAAGTGAATATATTAAGTAAAACGGCTTCGAGTTTTCTAGATGCAATAATCAAGTGTGTAGGTGCCATCTCAGGTCATTTTGCCTGGTCATGTGCTTTCAGAAAGAGCCAGCACTTTAGGATGGAACTGCTTTCTGGCAGCCTGTTTCTCCTACTCAATGTAACTGAATGTGTCTCAGTGGGACCTGGATTTTACTAGTGAGTGTTGTTCTTAGATCTACCAGGCAGCTGTTATCTTGTGTTAGGGAGCTGCTATCTGGTTACCTTCCCATTGTTCTGGGGAAGGTACAGCAGTAAAGAGTGACTGAAGTTTATCAGAGCACAAGTCACATGACTGGGGGCAGCTGGGAAACTGACGATATGTCTAGCCCCATGTCAGATTTCAAAATTAAATATAAAAAAATCTGTTTGCTTCTTTTTCAATGTAACCTCCCTTTCCAGCTTTGGTATTATTCTGTTGCATATATATCGTTATATGCCTTACATTCTGTCATTCATTTTTGTTTTTTTTTGATAGTTCAAACTTTTAAAACAATAAAAGTTACCTTTAGAATTAAACACAAAGAAGTAATAAAAAGATGCACTAAGCCAAAAATAAAAGCGCTGGCTATAGAATAACCTGGGTGTTGCCTGTATAACTAAAAGTTTCATATCTTTCAAGCCTAAAGATATTTTACATTTGGTTGGAGACCTTAAAAAAAAAACGTGGATTCTGTTATTCTTGATTTTAATTATTATTCTTTATTTAGTTTGTGTGGTGTTCATCCAGCAGAGCTATTATTATTATACAAGGCCTGGGCTTAGGAAAACGAAGCTGTATGTCTGCCCCTCCCAAGAATAAATCACTAAATTTCATGGCAGTGTTTTGAAACCGCATCTGCTGAGCTGTTTCTACTTAGGCTCCAAAAAATTGTATTAAAGACAGGGACAAATTTTAAGCACCATTTCAATAGGGCAAAACACAGCCAGATTATTAATAATGTGAATAAAAATAAAGTTTATATCAGTACAGCCATATAAAGGATTTTTTTTTACATTTGTTTACTTATCTCTAGCATGAAGGGCTACTATTTGTGTATCATCTTTTCTTTTATACATTATAATATATTTGGCAGCACATTGGAGCCTGTATGCTGCTTGCACATTGTGTGCTGCTGGATATTTCATTCTTTCAATGTTTCAAAGCCGTATGTCTGCTGTTGTCCTTTATTTTTGGGTAGAATGCAGAATGCATACACACATTTATACAAGCAAATATAATTGCTACAATATCTATTCTACCTACACACATGCACCTCAGTACCCTGAAACATATTGACTTGAATTCAGTTTTTGGAATGGTTGTGTATGTGCTTTTTCTTCCAAAGGAAGGCATAATGGTGTCAAGAAAGGCAGAATGAAAAAACAGAGAACAAATCAAACTGACTGGACACATGGGTTAAGCTGGCCATAGACGCACAGATCCTATCGTACGAATCGTGGATTCATACGATTTTCGGATGGTGTGTGGTGAGTGCCGACATCATTCGTCCGGCGGAGATCGGTCGTTTGGTCGATCGGACAGGTTTGATTTTGACCCGACCGATCCCGCCATAGCCCTTTGCGCATCGTAATCGGATGGTCGAACGTTCAGATTACCCCCGATATAACCATGCTCATTAATGGCATATTGGGGAAAGATCCGCTCGTTTGGCGATGTTGCCAAACGAGCGGATCTTTGCGTCTATGGCCACCTTTAGTGTAGCGGATGGGATGCAAATCAGAATACGTTTATTACTATTTTTCCTAACTTCTGCTCCTACTCTACTTCTACCTTTTACAGTGCAGCACTACTTCCATGTCAGGGGCGTGGCTACACTCTACATCTCATGAATAAAACTCGATCAAACATAGGCAGTTAGGTATTCACGGTGTGTGCGCAGGTCTCTGCATTCTATTTTAAACTGCAAAGACCTGAAGCAAATCAGAAAATTGCAAGGCAGGGTGCAAGTGACATATAGAGGTTTGCCTAGCCGATGTTAGCGACAATTCGCCAGAAATCCCATCCGCAGGGACATCGCCAATTCACAACAAGCGTAGTGGACAATTCACTAGCAAACGAGACCGTGGCTAGCGTTCGTTCACACTCTATCGCCATGTGACTTCTGGAGAAAGATCTTTACTCCGCAAATTCAGTAAAGTTCAAAGTTTATTGAAAGTTTCCCTTATTCACCAGAGTTTACTTTGCCACCTCAGACCAGGTGAACTGATAAAATGACGCACATCCTCCTCAATCTTCTGTCAGTGACATCATATCCTGTATGCCGGAAATTCATTAAAGTTGTCAAAAACGCTGGCGACTTTTCTTTTTTTAAAGTGGGATTGCCTTCAAAAGTCAAAACTATTAAAGACTTATAAAGACTCATAAAGAATTTATGTGTGAAAGTTTTTTTTTAACTTATTTGAGGGGCATACCATACACATTTATATAAGGGTGGGCTCATGTCTAGGGAATTATATGATCTTGTGTGTCTTTATTATGGGTCATTGGACATGCGTTTTAAAAAATGGCCACTTCAAGCATTTGTACCAACATTACTAATAAAGACATCCATATGACTTTTAGGAACCCGTCCTATTCAAATTCACCTAAGCGCAAGAGTACTAGCAAAGTATCACTAGGCAGAAAGGAACGCTAGGGAAAATTCGCTATAAAATGCTCGCACTGTTACGCTTTCGAAAATTTCGCCAGTGTTTGGCTGCTGAGACGCAACTTCGCATTTTAGTGAATTAGCATAGTGGTAACGAATTTGCACTTGGTAAAGTGGCACGGAGTGTGCGAATCGGTCGCTGGCAAAAATTCGCCAGTTAGTAAATTTGCCCCATGGAGAGGGAAGTAGCCCTGACAAATATGAATATTTACTCTAGGGCTGAATCAGTTTAATGGGTATTAAATAATCCACGTCAGTTCTTTTTTTTCCTCCTCTCTTTTGGATTCCTCACTGTGATGGATCACAGATCAGAAGGAAGGAAGCTATTTGGCATGATGACTAACCTCTGTGTATAATATATTTATTCAGACATTTCTGTACACCAGCGGTCCCCAACCTTTTTTGGCCTGGGGACCGCTGTAGAGCCAATTTTTTAAAGGACCGGGGGGGGGGACAGTGTCCCAATTCTAGTACACTGGTGTCCAATTCGGCAAAACCGGTGTCCAATTCGGCTAGGCTTGGCAGCACAATTCAAGACTGTTCTGGGCCGTGGCCTGTCGGTTGGGGACCCCTGCTGTACACAAGCAGTAGCCCTCTATTGCCATGTTTGTAAAGTACAACTGAGAAAATTTGTAGGACGCCTTTCCTTCAACAATTGCTTTTTCTGGCTTTCCAAATTTTTCTGAGATTTGTTGCCCGCAATCGTGTATTTTTATTGCACAAGACAAATCTCGCCATCGGCCGTCACCCTAAAGCTGAAACAAATCTTATATATTTATTAGACTGCCTCTGGGCAGTAACCCAGAAACCAATTAGATTTTTGCTTTCATTGTTATAGATGCAGCTGGTTGGACCAAGATTATCTCTGACTGGCAGACACAGGTTATTTCCCAGGTGCAAAATTGTCCAGTGTTAGTAAATGAGCTCCACCGTGTTCCATGCAACTGTTAACCCTCATTGATGTCTGAATGAGTGAGAAGCAATGTGACAAAGTGGGTTTGCTCTGCACTTGCCTCCTTTCCATTTCTCAACTAGGGAGTGCAGATTATCTCAAAGTGTTTATTTGTTTAATGAAATTAAGCTGAAGCTTTGACAGCCCAGAAAGGGTCTATCTGTAGCACACAAGATGCGTCAAATGTTACAAAAGTTTCACTACTTGTCAATAATAAGTTATCTACTTCCTTTAACAGGATTTTACATTTTCTTTTTCAGTCTTTGCAATGAAGAAAGACTTTGCGAGTCTTATAGCCCAGGAAAGAGCTGAGATTATTAGCAAGTATGACAAGGTAAGTGCTGCTAAGAATCACCCGTGTCGTCCCCTTCTTTTAACCCCATTTAATTATTTTACCAGTTCGGATATCATTTTTATAAAGTTTAGTTTAAATACGTTTTGGTAGGATTTGAAACTAGGTGGGAAATGCCGGGAAGCTCTTTGCAGTGCAGGAGTGGATTACTGTTACAGGGGAACTATAGTAAGAATTAAAATGTAATATTAGCTTCATCATACTTAAATAAGAAACTTTTTAAATACAATCAATTAAATATTCTGTACTATTTCTGAAATAATCAAGTTTATCTTCACTATCCCTCTCTCAGCATCTTTTTCACCTCATTTTTTTTTCATTCAGGAGTTGGGTGTCAGATGAATGATCCAATATATCTTTTAGGGGGCTCCTTGTGCCTAGAAGATGTATTAGAGGTCACTCTATTAAACCCACCAGACATTACGTCTCTCTACATGCAGGATTTGTGCAAAAGGCAGTTATTTTGTTACATTTTGTTTGTACTGGAATCAGTTATTTGAGTGAGCTCTAAATCATCTACTAGGAAAGGAGCCCCCCTATAAGATATATTGGATCATTCATCTGACACTATAATGTTCATAGTGATTAGTCCATGTGCATTCTGCCTCACTAAGGGCATTATGTAGTGAAAATGTAGTATTTTTTAAGTTTTGCTGAATGCCAACAGCAGTTGTAGTAAACATTTTTGTCAAGGATAATCTGATAAAGTTAAAAAGCTCACTAAGAAGGCCCAAAACGGTGCAGAGACAGATCATGCCAGCTAATGCACATGCCACCAACCAGGCAATGTTCTATTCAAGCCTCATCAAGAGTCTTGATAATTGCCCGAATAACCCGAATCGTCGTCTGGTTGGTGGCACGAGTAAAACTTAATTTCACTTTTTTGGAGTGCTGCTGGAGTGTTTATTGTACAATATATCCAACCCTACGCAGAGGGGGTTGCAGCTTTGCACCAGATGCTTCAAAAAGCGAAACCAAGTATAAGTGTTATTTTTTACTATAAAATGCCTTTATTTTACCACTTTTTAGCCCCTTTGGCTACTCTGGTTAATGATAAATAGCATCTTCACTTCCTCTGTTCTGTATGTTGCCCTATCTGTATGCCCCATGTTTACTTTCTTGCTCTCCCACAGGGCCGGCAGCCTGGAGCTCAGATAGACCCATGGGAGGATGCAAACTTTTCTCTTTATAAAGTCACAGATAGATTTGGATTCTTACAGTAAGTTTTTGTTGAAGTAGTTGCACCTTACATTATGTTAGTTCCTTGTATATTATTGTTGTATCTTCTGCTCAAAAAAGGGAACAATATGTTCTGATATTCTTGTAACTGTCCACCTGCTTTCAAGATGCAGTAGTCCTGTACAGGTATGGGACCTGTTATCCAGACTTCTTTTATCTAGACTTTGTTGAGACACCAACCAACAATACAGGGGTCCCCATCGCAAGGTAACAGACATGTGTAGAGATCACCTTATTAGTCATTCATTCATAGTTCAAAGAATATGTAAGACAGCAAATAAGTGTTCACCCCATATCTCGTTCTAATTGAGCTAGAAAGCTGGGCTCCCACAAGTTTCTATGGATGGAACGAGGCATTCTTCCCAAATCTATCATAATGGAACTTTAGTGTGGGGTAGCCCCACAGTTTGAAACAACTGCTTAATGTTAATGGGGCACATGATGTTGTGTTGTGGAATTTTCCATAACAATTTAACATTATAATAATTGGTAATTGAAGTAGGAAGCCATATTGTATGGCTATAACACACATAGTTTTGATAGCTGATACCTGTGATACCGACCAGAATGTCCTTGTTTTGAGCAGTAATCGCCAGGTCCAGAGAACTGGGTAAGTAGTTTTGTTTTGATTGCTGCCACTATATCAGCAGTGAAAACACTGTTTAACCTAGCCTTCAAGAAAAACGTTATTTCTCCTAGAAGCATCACCGTTTCTGTCAAGTAAATTTAATACTTTGACAGTGAACCGACAAATTTTTAAAGACCAAAATGTTTTAGATAAGAAAATAAAGAAAAAGCCGGACAATCGAATCACAGTAGCTTCACATTTGAAATTGTATATGTTTTCTCAATAATAACTGCTCCAAAGAACTATTGAAATACACACAAATGGAGAAATTGTGTGAAGGCAGCACCCTTTAAATTGCATGTGTTTGTGCAGAATTACAAGAACAGTGCAGTAGGGACCACAAACATTAGCAGAGACACTACGGTTCAGTGTGTAGGTGACAATGTGTTTCCTTGCTTCCTTAAACCTACTTAAACCTACTCATAAGTATATTTTGGTCTTTTTCACTTCCCTTTCTATTCCTAACCTGTGTGCTTAATGAATCAGAAGGGATGTTTCATTTACAAGATATTGCTGCAGATTATTTTTCTTGTTATGTATGTCTGGAATTTGAACTATATGTACAGCAGATAGAATAAAGTTCATGCACTTTAATAGTATGCAGATTTACCATGATATATGTTGGTTTTTGTTGATAATACGATAAATTTGACGTTTTTTTGACGACAACTGAGTTTCGGAGCAGCAGTTTGAAAAAGTTGCACGATTCAAATTGACGCTCGACTTTTTCTGCCACTGATTTTATAGAGAATTATTTTTTTACTGAAGTGAGATAAAAGTCGAGTTTGGGGGACACAGGGACCATGGGTATAGCTAGTACCACTAGGAGGCAGGACAACCAAGAAAAAACTGACTCCTCCTCCACTGGCTATACCCCCAGCAGGCAGAGCTAAGGTCAGTTTGAGTTGTGTCCTCAGGAGGTTAGGACGTTTTTTATTTTTCTCTCTACATACAAGGGTCCATTTGCTATCCCCCACCATTACCAGGCAACATGTCTGAGGGGCAAAGTGAGGGCCTTTTCACCAGGGCAGCACCTACTGCATCAGTCAAATATTTGGCCTTTGCCAAATGCCGTAAACGTTTGACCACTGGGCACAATGACCCTTTATGTCCCAAATTCAGACTGCCGCAACAGACTACTGAACCCCCAGTACCTACTCCACCTCAGGTGAACCAGGCCGATCAGGGGGAACCTTCAGCGCACAGTAGACAAACTTCCCCACCCACTGGGCACTCAGCTGCCAAGTGGGCTTCCCAACTAGCCACTGGAATTCCGAAGTTGGCCATGTCATTTTACAAGCTGCTCTCCCGTTTAGACAACCCAAAAAAGAGACCCTCTAAACGCAGGGTCTCCCTCGCCTTCATAGGAAGAGAGTGACACCCCTCCTAGGCACCATTCACCCATTCCACCAGACTGTGGGGAAGAGCATGATCGCTCTGAGGGCGAACTGTCATTGGGATCAGACCTTGATGAGGAAGAGTCCCCCCAGACTTGCTTCAGAATCAGTAGATTCCCTGATTTCCTCAGTACTGGAGACTCTCCACTCTAAGAACCGGAAGCCTCAGCTGAGTCTTCCAAATCGCTATTTAAACGGCACAGTAAGACCTCATCGTTTTTTCCTTCCCACACGCAGCTCGATCAGATCATACAGCAAGAATGGGATAAACCAGAGATATGGTTCCAAACAAACCGTCGATTTCTGAAACAATATCCTTTTCCGGCCGATCTCATGGAAAAATGGTCATCTCCTCCATCCTTAGATGCTGCTGTGTCTCGACTTTCCAAAAATACAGCCTTACCAGTCCCTGATGCCTCTTCTTTCAAGGACTCTATGGACAAGAAATTGGAGAGCTTACTACGCTCCGTATTTGCAGCATCAGGCTCATCCCTTTGCCGTGTCATAGCCATGGCATGGGTTAGCCGAGCCATTCAATCCTGGGCTGACACTCTCATTAATGCCATTGAAGATAGACGTGTGGGTCTCTCTCATACAAGATTCCTGGGTACAAGAGGTCGTTACTCGAGGTTACCACTTAGAGTTTTCATCACTTCCCCCTCACCGGTTCTTTATGTCAAGACTTCCTCAAGAACCAAACAAGTGCTCAGCATGATTTCCAGCTTTCTCATGGCAGAAGTAATTATCTCTGTACCATCTACAGAGCTTTTCAAGGTATACTTCTCAAACCTCTTCGTAGTTCCTAAAAAGGGCGGGTTCGTATGGCCCATCCTAGATCTAAAGGAACTGAACAAGTTCATTCGGCAGAGGAAGTTCAAGATGGAATCTCTAAGATCGGTCATTGCAGCCATGTCTCCAGGACAATTCCTTATGTCCCTCGACATAAAGGACACCTACCTGCACGTACCCATTTTCCCTCCGCATCAGAAATACTTGAGGTTTGCCTTCCAAAATCGTCACAATTCACGGGCCCCCCGGGTGTTCACAAAAATTAGCCACAGCGGAGATTCGCAATGCGGGGATAGACATCACTCCCTAACTGGACGACCTGCTAGTCAAGGCTACATCCGTCCAGGAGGCTCACCTGTCACTCCAGGTATCCATAGACAATGGACCAAGTCCTCCCTAACCCCCAGCCAATCTATGAACTTTCTAGGCATGAAGTTCGACACACAAACCTAAACAATCTCTCTCCCTCAGGAGAAGATCCTCCATCTTCAAGCCTTGTAAAGACTCTGCTTCAGAAGCCACATCATACTGCGTGATTCTGCATGAAAGTGCTGGGAGTCATGGTATCCACTATAGAAGCAGTACCATTAGCCCAATTCCATCTCAGAGAAGTCCAGTGGAACATACTTACCATTTGGAAATGGAAATCCCTACTGCAGGATATCCATCTGTCCCAACAAACACGGACCTCCCTTCTTCGGTGGTTGAAAACCAATCACCTCTCCAGGGGGAAACATCTCGGGGAACCTTGCTGGTGCATTCTCACAACAGATGCGAGTTTCTTTGGTTCGGAAGCAGTCTTCGAGGGAAAGTCAGCACAAGGAAGATGGCAGCAGAAGGAAAGACTGTTGCAGATAAACCTACTTGAGATCCGGGCAATCTGACTGGGGCTAATCCACTGGCAACAAGAGCTCAAGGGTCAGGCTGTGAAGATCCAGTCTGACAACTGAACAGCGGTGGCTTACATCAACCACCAGGGAGGAACAAGAAGCAGAGGAGCACTAAACGAGATAAAGCTCATCTTCCAATGGGCCGAAGCTCAGCAAGTCCACCTGTCAGCCAGGCTTGCTAAACTGGGAAGCAGACTTCCTAAGCCGCCAGTCCCTGGACCCGGGAGAGTGGTCACTGAAAGAAGAAATATTTCAAGAGATAACACCGTGGTGGGGTACCCCAGAAGTAGATCTCATGGCAACCAGGCACAACAGAAAGGTTCCTGCCTTCATAGCTCGCTAAAGGGATCCTCTGGCTCTGGACGCTGACGCACTAACTGCTCCTTGGCCCTTTCATCTGGCCTACGCCTTTCCTCCTCTACCGCTCATCCTCAGAACTATCAGGAAGATGCAGCAAGAACAAACAACTCTCATATTGATAGCACCAAGGTGGCCTCGACGAGCTTGGTTCACGGACCTTCTAAATTGCTCAGGGGCAACACCATGGACCTTGCCTCTGCTTCCAGACCGTCTCACTCAGGGTCCCATTCGACATCCCAACCTAACCAACCTCAATTTAACGGCGTGCCTCTTGAGACCCAGATACTAACACAGAAGGGTTTCTCCAAGGCAGAAAACCTGTCTCTGCCAGGGCTTATCACAGAGTTTGGTCCATCTCCCGACAGTGGTGTTCCACACACAAAGTGAAGTTTAGGACTCTATCCATACCAAATGTTCTGGAGTTTCTGCAAGATGGTCTCTCCAAAGGTCTGTCCATTGGCTCCCTCAAATCACAGATCTCTGCTCTGTTGGTCCTGTTTCAGAAACGTTTAGCCTTACTACCCGATGTCAAGACCTTCATGCAGGGGGTAGCCCACGTGGCTCCTCCTGTACGGGCTCCAGCTCCCCTCTGGGATCTCACATTAGTGTTGAACGCACTACAGCATCCACCCTTTGAACCCTTAGCCTCTGTGCCTCACCTGGAAAGCTGTCTTTCTCCTAGCTATTGCATCAGCAAGATGGGTCTCCGAGCTCTCTGCTCTATCCTGTAAAGCACCATACCTTGTCTTTCACCATGACAGAGCGGTACTTCGCACCATCCCATCTTTCTACTGAAAGTTGTGTCAGAGTTCCACCTGAACCAAGAGATAGTTCTCCCTTCCTTCTGTCCCGCCCCAGCGAATCAGAAAGAGAAGGCTTTGCACACCTTGGACCCAGTAAGGGCGTTGAAGTTCTACCTACATAGAGTTCAAGACATCCGCAAGTCCGATTCACTACTGGTGCTTCCTTCGGGGCCATGTCAAGGTAGCCCGGCCACCAAGCAGACTATATTCTGCTGGATCAAACAAGCCATTCACAGAGCCTACACAGCAAGGGGCAAGAAACACCCAAGCAAAATCACCGCCCATTCCACTAGAGGTGTGAGTACGTCCTGGGCGTTCCGTAACCAGTCATCTGCTGAACAGCTGTGCAAAGTAGCAACTTGGACCTCGGTTCACTCCTTTTCCAAATTTGATCACTTTGACACCTTTGTGGCCTCTGATTCTCGCTTTGACAGAAATGTGCTGCAGGCCGCGGTGGTTACCTCTTAATAGGCCTCATTTCCCACCCGGTACTTAGGGGACAGCTTTGGTACGTCCCATGGTCCCTGTGTCCCCCAAGTTGACGTGGAGAAAAGGAGATTTTGTGTACTCACCGTTAAATCTCTTTCTCTTCAGTCACTTGGGGGACACAGGGCTTCCCTCCCTGGGTTGAGGCCTTCACTTCTGTCAGATATGTTACGGTTTTCCAGTTGTTATTCAATTATAGTTACTACTTATTCCTGTTGACTTTGGTACAAACTGACCTTAGCTCCGCCTGCTGGGGGTATAGCCAGTGGGGGAGGAGTCAGTTTTTTTTCTTGGTTGTGTCCTGCCTCCTAGTGGTACTAGCTATATCCATGGTCCCTGTGTCCCCCAAGTGACTGAAGAGAAAGAGATTTAACGGTGAGTACACTAAATCTCCTTTTTAGTAAATATGCCTCTGAATGTCCATTTTCATTTTTAATGTCTTCATATGTAAAACTGATATTTTACTTTATTAATGATAACATGAACATGAACTGAGTAGTGATTCTTGCTAGTCTCTTTGCACTTGCAGTGAACGTGAGTTGCCTTCACGTAATGCCCAAGAGGAAAAGGTATGTCTTGTCTCCTTCCTTTTAAGAGTCAATTTTTGAGTTAACAACCCTTTTACAACAACAACTTTTATATATGGTACCCTTCAAATCTGTAGTTGCTTACTGCTTCTTTTTCACCATTATTTATAAAGATATGGGGTCCAGAAATCCAGAAAGCTCCGAATTATGGAATGGCTGTCTCCTGTAGACTCCAATTTTATCCAAATAATCCAAATTTTTAAAAACAAAATATTTCCTTTTTCTGTGTAATAATAAAACAGTAGCTTGTACTAGATTCAAACTAAGATATAATTGTTCTTTATTGAAAGCAAAACCAGCCTATTGGGTTTATTTAATGTTTACACGATTTTCTAGTAGACTTAAGGTATGAAGATCCCACGTATTCTGGATAACAGGTCCTTTACCTGTATGCCCTATCTTCCACCTTTTATACTTGCTTTACTTACTATTCACATGACAAATATTTAATTCTGTCCTTACCTACTGCTTAAAATTATTTTATTCTGTGGTATTCATTTGTTAGCCCATTGTGTTCTGGCTGCCAATGTGATTTGTTTTGCAACACAGTTATGGTGCCCATGGGTATTAAAAACATTTGTATTCAAAAAAGAATAAAGAAAAAAACATCTATATGGCCACATCAGCTCATAACAAAAAACAATTATGCCATGATGTGTGTAATGATCAACTCTTACTTTCCTCTGACCTATAGCAAAAACTACAGGAGATTGAACGAGTGGATAAATGGCTTAAGATGCTCAAAAAATGGAACAAGTACAGGAACAGCGAAAAGGTAAAATCTTAAAATTTAATCTGAGATCCCAGTGTTTCCTGCTGCTCATTACGGTCCATTTTGCTTTACAGCAGTGCTGTCCAACTTCTGTCCAACTTCTGTGGTACTTCTGAGGGACGGAATTTTTATGACCTACATGGTGGGGGGCCGATAATGGAAGCCAGCGTTGACCACTCCCTGTTTTCAAACCACACCCACTTTAAATCACACTTATGTTATTACAAGATGTGAACAATGTGGGGATAGCCTGAGGTGTGATCAATGCAGGGTTTTAGGTGTCAACAATAGAGGGTTTTACAGGTTTGAACAATACATGGGATTAAAAGTGTGAACAATATGGGAATTGTACAGCCTGAATCTGTGGTATGAACAATGCAGGGGCCATTTTATCTCCGTTCTTATACCATTTAAAGCTTACACAAGGCAAGCAATCAAAGCAGCTATAGTGTGGGCCTGTTCGTTGTATGTGTGTTCTGCTAGTGTTATACAATTAATATAGTGATCCCTTCATACCCCTTTATTCCTCTACCGTTGCTTATCTTGATAAACATGCAATAAAACCTGTATCTGTTCACTTAAAGGAGTAGTTTACAATTAAGTTAACTTTTATCATGGCATAGAATGTACTGGCTTAATATTTTTTTCAATTGGTCTTATTTTTTATTCCTTCTTATTTTTCAATTATTTCCTCTTCCTTTTTCTAGGTCACAGTTTAAAATGTATTCTGGTTAAACCCTGGCAACATAAAAACTATTGTCTGCAAGGCTAAAATCTTATTGTTATTGTTACATTTAATTACTTTTCTTTCTATTCAGACCCCCTCCTATCCATCTTCCATTGTGTCGTTCCAACCACGGTCTGGTTGCTAGAGTAAATTGGACCTAGCAACAAGATAGCTGCTGAAATTCGAAACGAAACAAATATTTAAATATTTCAAATATCATAAAAAAATGAAGACTAGCTACCAGTTTTAGTATGTTAACCCTTTTATTGTCACCCTTGTTATAGTATATTACACAATTACCCAAATGTTTTGTTTTAGATGTACCGAAGAGTGTATAAAGGTATCCCACTACAAGTGAGAGGCCAGGTCTGGTCTCTGCTTTTGGACGTTGAGGAAACAAAATTGAAGAACGAGGGCAAATATGAGGTATGTTATATAAGAGCAAGAACATAAAGTGTATCAGAGACAGTTGCAGTATGAGAAAAAACACAATTTAATTGGGGATAGTATCAGAGACAGTTGCAGTATGAGAAAAAACACAATTTAATAGGGGATAGATCAAATTAGAAAAACATTTCTTTTGTGCACTGAACTAAACATCTGGTTATTATCATGTCACTGTCTGAGGCTTCCATTTGTCTGCTGAGGCATCTATACATTGTATTGTTTATTTTGGCTATTGCCTCACTCTCTTTACATTGTATTTTTACTTAAATCAGCTAAAGTGTACATTTTTGGGCCAACAAGATAATAGAGTTCCCTTTATGTTATACTGTTGATACCTTTTTTGCTTTTCTATGAAATTAAAGGATTGAGGGCTTTCCAAGGTCTGCCTTTTTTATGACTGGGTCTTCTGGTGCTTTGCATACCCTCATAGACATCAGAGTATGCCTTTACATATTAAGCCATGCTCCTAGTTATTTTGCTGTGAGATGAATCAAATGTGCAGCTAAATATGATGGCTGGTAGATTTTTAGTGTATTATATGGAGATCTCATAAGGCCATCAAGGGCCCAATGGCTGAATATTCTGTACTTTGGAGATACGTTACATTGTTCAGTATAAAAATAAAAACTGGGTAAATAAATAGGCTGTAGAAAATAAAAAAATGTATCTAATAGGCAAAAATGTAATGTATAAAGGCTGGAGTGACTGGATGTGTAACATAATAGCAAGAACACTACATACTGCTTTGCAGCTCCCTTGGTTTTCACTGATTGGTTTCTCACAGTCCGTATGCTGGCACACCATCTGGTGGGGTAAACAATTTTGGGGTGACATGTGCCATTTTAAGGAGAAGGAAAGATAAAATCACTGGAGGTGGCAAGTTGTGTCAGTAGTTCTTACTTGCTTCCCTGATCTGGCACCGCTCTTTTTCAAAAAAAAATCCCAGTTCAGAATTCTTTCGAGCAGCCTCCTTCGAACTTTTGTGAGCTCATAAACTGTACAGAACTTTTTCTGAGACTTGTGTATAATGCATTCGCCTGTATTAATGTTTAAAATTCTTAAAAAAAATTGATTATTCTTGCAGAAAATTAAAGATCTGGCAAAGACTTATTCGACAGAGATTAAACAAATTGATTTGGATATAAACCGGACATTTCGCAATCACATTATGTTTCGAGAACGCTATGGAGTCAAGTAAGTGATGATTTCTTTCCAGTGCTTGCCATTGTTGTACTATGATGGACAACCTCAAGTTGGCCATACAAAAGTGGATACCTCTACGCAATTTGGTAGCCTGATGACCAGTGTATAGGCCAACATGTGTGCCTTCCTGGATTGATATCTGATCAGGGCTTTTCCATATACTGGTTGGGCAGGCTCGAACATCTGGTAAATAAATCAGGATATGATCATCTGCTGTCAATCTCAGTAAATAAAGGGAATCATCCTGATACAACTTGCTTAGATGAGAACCCATATGTATAAAAATGGGAAAAGTGTCTTAGGACAAATATATTGCATACCTCCCAACATTTTGGAAATAGAAAGAGAAACAAAAAGATTTCAGAGCGTGGTGAAAATGTTTTGACCACGCCCATTTGTGGCCGCACCCCCTATTGACCATGTCCATTTTACAAAATTAGGCAGGTTATGAAAGTTTGAACACATTTCTGTGTTTTTTATGTGTTATTACAGTTTTGCTAATGAAGGTGAATTGCCCTTTAAGCTGCAAATCACAGTTTCCCAAAGAGACCTGCTTATCTTTAGTTTTTACAAAAGTATCTAAGTATCTATTCTGGGCTCTCTGCCAAAAGCAAATTAAGTTAGAAACTGTGTATCTTTTTCTGGCTGTTCAGTGCAGAAGATCAAAGAGAAAGTCGGGACATTTCAGTAACAAATCCGGGATTGAGTTGTCAAAATTGGGACTGTCCCATGAAAAACAGAACAGTTGGGAGGTATGAATTGTATGAGGAAACATCTATTGGGTTTAAGGTCCAACAATTTTTTATAATGTTGCAAATAACAAACAAATCAATAGCCTATGGACTATTTAGCCAAGTGGTCATTGGTAGTGTACTGAAAAGATTTTGGATTGTGCTCTTTCCAAATCCTTAACAGCAATTGTTTCCCCTACAGTATATACTGCATTCTCTTGTGAGGAGAGTTAAGAGTTTCAGAGTTAGGGGCTTCATTGTAGAATGCACATTTTCTTTTCATTGTGCTTTATGTCAAGACATTTTTGAGCCTGGATGGCCCATAATTTGTCACATTCCTCATCCAATGTAGGGACATGTATAAAAGAGTTTTTTAATTCCTCTTAAATGTTTTGCTTCTATAGTTCATAGATATAGCCTTCATACAAAAGAACTGGCAACAGCACAAAGACCACAAATTACTTGTTGCCTTGTTATTTTGATTTTCTTCTATGAAAAAAAATTCCAAGATTCAAATAAATCTCAAAATGGAATCTTGTCTAAATTTTTCGTATAGTTGAAATGAAATTAATTGTATTAGAATGGTTTAATGCTTAAAATAATAAAAATGAATTGCGCTTCTCCACAGACAGAGGGCGCTGTTTGATGTGCTGTCTGCCTATTCTGTCTACAACACGGTGAGTTGATTTGCAGTTTTCTTTTGTTATAGTCAACAGAAGTGTAAAACAAATCCCTAAATAATGGAACGATGCACCAATCCATAACAAATTTCATAGTAACAGGGTAATAGAGGTCTGCATTTGGTAATATTTTCCTTTTAAGCCCCACTAGGCTATCAGCAAACAAAATAATTGCTTTGTAATGCTGCTGACATTAGAAACAAAATACATTTATTTGTGGCTAAATGACCACTTTGTATATTTTTTTATACTTAGTGACCATATCATATTACTCATAAAGCGTCTTGCAGAGGCCTACTAGCATTCACCTAGGTAAATTGATCACAAGCTTTTTTTATTGAATTTGTATGTGGATAGCATGTATGTGGATAGCATCACTTCTAGACCATTTCAGGTTGGACTGGTTTAGCACTGGATGGGGCTATGATGGGTTTGGGAACAGGTTTGCAATGGAGGTGGGGGGTCCGCAGCTGGAGTGGTGGTTCCTTAAAGGGTAAGGAAACCTAGTTGGCGCAAAAACCCTCCCCCCCTCCCGTGTGTTGCCCACCCTCCCTCCTCCCCCTGGCCTACCTGTCCCGCTGGGCAAATGCTCCTAATTTGTTACTTACCCTTCTGCGCAGGTCCAGTCCAGGGAGTTCACAGACGCCATCTTCTTCCACGAGATCTTCTTCCTGCTTTGACCGGCGCATGCACAGTAGGAGCATTTCGCCGGTACGATCTACTGCGCAAACGCCGTTCAAAGCAGGAAGAAGAACGCGTGGAAGAAGATGTCGCAGAAGGGTAAGTAACAAGTTAGGGGCATTTGGCCAGCGGTACGGGTAGGCCAGGGGGGAGGAGGGAGGGTGGGCAACACACGGGAGGGGGGGAGGGTTTTTGCGCCAACTAGGTTTCCTTCCCCTTTAAGGTGGCGGCCCCCTTTGTGCTCCAGACACCCTAGTTTAACACAGCTTCCTAGTTAATTGCAGGCAGTATACAAAGGTACATGTGTAGACACAAAACTTTTGCAGAGTTCATCAGAAAAGGCTGAACCAGTGCATCGTACCTTTGTGAACACAGCCTCGATTTGCATCAATTTTAGCACTTTGCACTTGATTTTAGACATGAGCTTTATTGTGTTAGAAAGGCAAATAATTTGAATAATATATGGTGGTGAGCATATCCTAACACTGAATTGACTAGAAGCACAATGGGATGTAGGTGCTCCACTTCATGGGCATCCAGAGAAAATTTTCCAGGTGGGAAAGTAAAAAAACATTTTACACAATTATCCCTATTTTGGTTTCAAATATATAATTTCTACAAATATATAAAGTAGTGAGTGTTGCACATGTATAGCATTGTCATTCTATAAGTGACACAAACTCCTCGTTTGTCAGGACAGCACTTTTCTACTTTCTTAGCACAATTACTAGTCAGCGACTTGTAGAATTTGCAGAGTGGTGTCAGCTCCCTTTAACGTGTTAAGTTATGACATCAGCCCAGGTAAGTGTATTTGAAAATGACATTTGCATGTGAACATAGTTTCCACCATAATGTAGATCTTTTTCTTAAAATGTTTCATTGCAGATTAGTAAATTGATAAGCATGGTGCTGTTTTTATCATTACGTGTGAATGAATGACATCCCTTGTTTACTACATTTGTACAATTCATTGTTTTCACTAGTGTGTTGTTGTTGTGCTCCACAGGAAGTCAGTTACTGCCAGGGGATGAGTCAGATCGCAGCTGTACTGCTCATGTATCTCAATGAGGAGGAGGCATTTTGGGCTCTGGCACAGTTGCTAACCAACCAAAGGCATGCAATGCACGGTGAGAATAAAGGCTTATAATACACAAAAGCCATGAATATCTTGTAAATTATATCCTTATAAACGGTGAGTTCTGA
Source organism: Xenopus laevis (assembly GCF_017654675.1). Taxonomy (NCBI): domain Eukaryota; kingdom Metazoa; phylum Chordata; class Amphibia; order Anura; family Pipidae; genus Xenopus; species Xenopus laevis. Next base: position 1,385,800 of record NC_054378.1, read on the forward strand.
TGTCATCAGTTATAAACGGTGAGTTCTGATGTCATTTCTGTCACATGACTCACTAAACTTGTGTATTATAATAAATAAAGTACCCCCTGTTGCAAAATATGAGGATATTAGAAGTTACCTCGGAGTTCCATGACCTGTACACTCGGCCTTGTGTATTTATATGGCCATGAAACTCCTCGGTGACTTATAATATCCTTATATTTTACAAGAGGGGGTACTTTATTCACTATATAATACACAAAAGACATGAATATCTTGTAAATTATATATTATACGCCTGCTGGAAATGCTTCTTTGTATATAATATATACAGTTTATCATGCTCAGGAACAAATGAATGAATGAAAACCAATTGAAAAGTTGCTTAGAATTGGTAGTTCTATAACATAATACAAGTTACTTTAAAGCTGAACCACCCCTTTAAGCTAACCTTCAGACTCTCCCTTAGTATTTCTGTTTCAAACATCCATGTTGTCTGTGAGGTAAACCTTCCTTGCTAATAAAGGATGTCTCTTGTGTGTATGTTGTTTTCTCTGCAGGCTTTTTTATCCCTGGTTTCCCAAAGCTACAGAGATTTCAGAGTCACCATGAGCAGATTCTCAGCAAAGTGTTTCCTAAACTGAAAAAACACATGGTATGTATGAGCTTCTCTACACTAGTAAATGTTTTAAATATAGGAGTATAGATGCAGGCCTAAACTAGTTGTATTGCTAACTGGTTGCCAGGTGGTTAGTGCAGTATATGGGTTTGACTTGGTTAGCACATTGGAACATTTCATATTAATATGTAAGTTTGTTGGCATGCTTTGTGATGACTTACACGCTAACGGTCCTTTTATTTTTAAGGACAAAGAAGACATGTCTACTGGAATTTATACAACAAAATGGTTTCTGCAATGTTTCCTGGACCGGGTGAGAATTCACAGTAACATACACCAGTGCTTATGTCTGGTTCTTCTACAGAACAAAAATACACTTTCCCTTAATGTCAGAATATCATTCAAAACATGTTTGTATTTGTGCTGCGAGCAATGAATATGGTATCATTTCCATTTTCTGAGCTTTATCATATGTAGCATTGGCCGCTTTGATTTTGTAGTTGATGGTATTGCTGTCATGGAATATGTTTTACGTCCAGTAAAGAAGATAGAACCAGGGTTGGACTGGGCAGGACACAGGGAGAAAACTTGGTGGGCCCCGGCCCTCATAGGCCCCCGCCGACCCAGGTCTGCTCGCCTCCCTGCACCAACCAACAAAGATTCCATTGTTCCTTCCACTTCCGGAAGGGGGCCCTGGTATTTGTGAGGGGGGGCCCTAAGAGGCACATTTATCAAAGGTTGACTTTCGAATTCATGTGAGTTTTTAAAAACTCGCCATAACTCACATAAATTTATATAAAAAAATTAAATCGACTCGAAAACTGGATTCAAATTAGATTCTAATTTAAAAAAACTCGATTTGAGATTTTTCCCTGAAAAAATCTTGAATGTCAGGAAGGCTGCAAACTGCTACCAATTGATTCCTGGACCTCTCCCATTGACTAAGACAGCAATTCAGTAGGTTTTAGGTGGCAAATAGGTCGAATTTGACTTCTTAAAAAAAAACTCAAATTCAATTTGAATTACTTCCTAGTCGAATTTGACAGTTTTGACCATAAAAAAAATTGAAAATGTGAATTTTCAATTTAACCCTTAATGAGTTTGCCCAGAGCTCTGGTGGGTGACTGCTGCTCCAGTCTGATGCTGGATAGAATGGAGCCACACACACATAGAGATATACAGTACATAGTTGGGGAGTTTATCGTATTTATTGTGACCACTTGTGCATCAAAGTTTCAACCCATCCTTCGTCAGTATATAACAACAAAAATGTACAACACCTTTAAAGCCAACAAATTCCCACCACCCTTTTCCCAGAATCCAATCAGTCCATGATGCAAATAATGCCGTGGGCACATAGACTGAAGGCTCCAGCTGTTGTCGGCCTGTGTATTTTTGTAGGCTGAGAGAAGCAGATCTGCTCAGTGTCCTTTTTCTCTGTGATAGCAAAACAGCAGCTTGTACTTGATCTCAAATAAGATATAATTAATCCTTATTGGTGGGAAAAACAATCCTACTGGGTTTATTTAAAGTGGACCTGTCACCCAGACACAAAAATATGTATAATAAAAGTCCTTTTCAAATTAAACATGAAATACAATTTCTATTTTTTATTCAAGCATTCATAGCTGTTGAAAGCTCATTTAAACATCTCAGCTGTCAATCAGATATTGTCTGCCCCTCCTCTATGCCAGTGGCATAGAGGCGGGGCAGACAATTACTTTCACTTTCAATTCAGCACTTCCTACATGTCACTGCTCTCCCCACATTCCCCCAGTTCTCTTCACCATTTAATTGTGTAGCCAGGACATGGGGATGGACATCAGGTCCCCCAGGTCTGGTGCACAAAAAAAAATTCTGAGATGATACAAGGCTTGATTTAATAATAGTGTCCACAAAATGGCTCCTGCCTGCTTGTTATAATTTTAAAATCCCAGACTGAAGGAAACAAGATTCAAATAATTTATATAGTGTAATTAAAGTTCATTTACCTTGACTAATCTGATAATATAGGATTTTGAGTAATGTTTTTGGGTGACGGTCCCCTTTAATGCAGAAATAATTATTAACAGACTTGGAGGCCCATTTATGAAAGTCTGAAGTTATCTCATTATTTTCTGACAACCCACACAGGTTTTTTTCCCCTTATTTATCAATTCATTTTCCCGAAAATTTCCTGTGTCAAAAAAATTGTGAAAAAAAAATTGTACCCATTTTTTGGATTTTCCTTCTGGATTTTTTTTTAATTCGTGTCCCTAAAACCACGAAATCTTATTATTATTGCATGAAACCCAGCGCAGATCAAGATATCTTCAGGACTTTCTCCCATTGACTTATTTACAACCTTGGCAGTTCTGAGATGCCAGATTTTCAGATTCTGACTTTTTCCATCCTCGGAATATAATAAATCCCCAAAAAAAATTTTTTTCCCCACTAAAAATTCAGATTTTATATTTAAAAAACTAAATTTTTCAAGTTTTTGGCATTCAGAGTTTTGTATGGTGATCCAAATTGCAGGTCCTTTCTGGATAACAGGTCCTATAACTGAATTACAAAAAATGTGTCATTTTCATTGTGATCTCTTGGATATAGAGCATCAAGCCACCATATGCAATATGATTGGACTATGAAATGCAACCTACTAATTGGTTGCTATAGATGAGTGATCCCCAACAAGTGGCTCACGAGTAACATGTTGCTCACTAACCTATTGGATGTTGCTCCCTGTGGCTGGTGCTTATTGTTGAATTTCTGATTTGAAGGTAAGTTTTAGTTGCATTAAAACCAAGTGTACTGCCAAACAGAGACTGTAGACTGTCAGTCCACAAATAAACAATCACAGCACTTGTTTTGCAGCAAACAGGAACATTTCTAATTCTTGCTTCGCTCCCCAACTCTTATATCTGAATGTGGCTCATGGGTAGAAAAAGGTTGGGGACCTCCTGCTATAGATGATAAGAACTGTAGCTATCTTTGCTTTTGACACCATTAATTCTTGCCCCGAGGTTCTGCAATTCTAATTCAGTATTAAGTTTTGTAATGAATACCTTTCATTCTTACTTCTAGACACCATTCACTCTTACCCTGAGGCTCTGGGATATCTACATACTGGAGGGTGAACGAGTTCTTCCAGCCATGGCTTACACCATACTTAAACTACACAAAAGTAAGTCATAAATATAAATATAATTGCATATAAAGTATCTTAGAACGTATCGATACAGTAGAATTGTCTTCAACTTTCAAATGGGGTTCACTGACGCCAGCAGCCAAGAACTATTGCTGTGTGAAGCTACAGTTTTATTGTTATTTATACTTTATACTTATCTCCTATTCATATTCCAGTCTCACTGCCTGGTTGCTAGGATAATTAGGACCCTAGCAACCAGATAGCTGCTAAAATACCAAACTGGTGAGCTGCTGAACAAAAAGCTATTGCAAATTGTCTCAGAATAACTATATCTATATCATACTAAAGGTTAATTTAAAGATGAACAACTCTTCCAATTCTACTCCCTGCCAAACAACCTGAAAAAAACCTAATTCATGGGTGGTTACAGAATACCTCAACTCACACTGGAAATGTGGATCGATATTTTGTAAACCCACAATGAGGTGTTGATTGGTTGCTGGTCAGGTTGACTAGAGAGCCTAGTCGGTGTGGCCCGGCCCTTTAAAACGCAATAAATATTACTTTGAGGAATTCATACCTTGATCTGTATGGAAATGTTTATTACTTTAAATTCTTTGTGGGTATGTGATATTATTTTTAGCAAATAAAGATACAACAAATCTGTGAGCACCATGGAGGAGCGATCGTCTTCCATCTTCTTCAAAAATTCCCGGGCCGACGTATGCACAGTAGAACAAAATAGCGACTTCTTTGTTAAAGTTCAGATTTTCCCGCTACTACCTGCGCGAGGAAATAAGAAGCCAGAAGCCGATCGCTCCTTGGTGCTCGATGGATGAACCCCCGGACTGGTGCAGTTTTCTCCTGATAGGAGCCCCAGCCTGGGGTGTGAGGTAAGTATATATAATTACTAGGGGGTAATTTTTGGCACCCTAAGTAAATATAGCCTTTCCTTCTTCTTTAACAAGTATAATAATGGCTGAAGCTTTTTCTTCACCCTGAGCAGATATGTCTCTCCTGTATGTGGTCCACAAATACTGTGTTTCTGAATGCTCGCAGAACGTTTGCTTAAGATGCCTATGGAGGACTTGCGGGATTTTCTTCAGGAGACAATAGCTCGGTCGCTAAGCTACGACGATGATATTGTGGTTGAGCAATTACAAACATCAATGGCAGAACTTCGCAAAATGAAACTTGAACTTCCTCCTCCAGGTAGCTTGTAGTTGGGAAATTACTAGTACTAACATAACATGTGAATATACCCCACAACATTTATATATAAGGTATACTTAAAAAATGTGTCTATGAATGCCACACATGTAGCTCTATCGATTTAAAGGAGAATAGATATTATGGGGCTATACCGTACCCCTGAAAAGAGCAACTGAAAATATGGAAGTTATCTTATGGGGAAATAATTGAAATACATCTTTCATCAAGTGATGTTTCCAAGGTGGTTCTTGGATTTTTACATAATGGGATGTTGAAATGGATCGTGTTCCATAGTTGAGGTGCAAAAGGAAATGTCTGAAAATTGATTTATGTTCATTATAAAGTTAGTTACTATAGAACATACTACTCAATATAAGTGGATGGTAGAGAGAGTGGATGATTAGTCATTAACTTGATCCACTCCAGGAGGAATCTGGATCTCGCATGTATGTAGACTCTATAACAGTGATCCCCAACCAGTAGCTCGTGAGCAACGTTTCTCTCCAACCCATTGGATGTTGCGCTCGGTGCAACCGAGCAGGTGCTTATTTTTGGATTTCCAGGCTTAGAAGCAAGTTTTAGTTGCATAAAAACTAAGTATAGAGCCAAGTAGAGCCTCCTGTAGTCTGCCAGTTCACATAGGGGCTACCAAATAACAAATCGCAGCCCTATTTTGGCACTCCAAAGGACTTTTTCTTGCTTGTGTTGCTTCCCAACTCTGTTTACATTTGAATGTGGCTCATGGGTTAAAAAAGTTGCTCTGTCATTTTCATAGAGAGGCTTAATGGAAGTTACAGCCAAGTGTCAAGCCTTTAGGGGCATATTTATTCGAATTTACGACAAACATCACCAGTGATATTGCCTATAGCAACCAATCAGATCCTTTTATTTTGTTTTCTAACTTGTTGCTGACTGGTCACATCTAATTGCTGTTTGGCTGCTATGGGCAACATCACAATGATGTTAATATATGTCAAGTAATGCCTGAGAAGATATCAAATTGATGAGTAAAGAAGAGTCACTAGTGACAATAGTGACAGTTGCACTTAACATTGTGATGCAAGATGCCACATCATTCTGTAAAGTGAATTGAACTGCATCCTTTTTTGCCCTCCTTGAAATAACAGAAGTGCTGTGTAAAATACTTAAAAAAAATTCTAGTAACTTATGTATGTGGCAGTTTACTTGTATGAGATGCACATGCAATGTTCTCTTATATCAAGACTGTGTCATGTTTACATGTATTTAAATAGTCTTGTCAGCAAAAGATATTCCAAATGTTTCACAATTTTAAAGAAAAAAATATTGATAATTTTAATTTCCTTTTTTTATATTTTTTTCAGGAAAAGCTGAGGAATTTCCCCAAAAGACTTTAGGTCAAGATATTCCTGTTGTTCTCCACCCAGTAAAGCCTTCTAAGGAGGCGAGTGGAGAGAAGGTAGTTGAATGTGAGAACACCCCAGAGATCTCCAAGCAACTTCCTATGGATATTAATGATATTAACTCAAACACTGGGGATACAATTAAAAACCTCTCTTCCAGCTCACAATATAATGGAAAACCCACCACTGTAGTTCTGGGAGAAACAAGCACACATAAAACTAATTCTGAAACACATCAGGAAGCCGATCTTTGCAAAAATGATGTAAAGCAGCAAGAGTGTGTTTTTGCAGAAATTCCTTTACCAGTTACTCAGGACATTCTACAAAACCATGACATGAAAGAAGATCATGAAGTAAGCAAGGTCCATGTTTCTCAACCACTTAAGAGGGAAGATTGTGTTGACGTATCATTAACATCTGTTAAATATGAAGATGTTCATTGCTCATCAGACACACATTTATCAGCAGTGGAGACTCCAAATGAATGCCAAAACAGTGCAAAATTGAATAGTGCCGCTACATCTGAAGAAATAGCACCAATCAATGATTTAGCAGAAACAACAGCCCCAAGAGAAGAAACGCAACTGGAAGTATGTCCTGCTGATATATTGTCTTCATCTCAAAGTGATAGTGAAATGTTAAGTATCAAAAATGTTTCTTCCTGTAATTCCCTCGCCCATTACCCTCTATCACCAGAATGTGATAATCCTACTGCAAAAGAAGAATGCATTGTTGCAAGAGGAATGGCTGCCCTTCAACTTCCAGAAGCAGAAAGTAATAGCCGTCCATCCGTTGCTTCTGAATATGAGAATGCATGTGATGTAGAACAGGGAGAGTGGCCACCATGCCCAACAGACACAAGTGTTACTGAGTTACAAAGTGATGAATGTCAGGCAAACATTTGTAACGCACTGGATTTGTCGATGGAAAGGCAAAAAGAAACAGAAATCCTTGCACGGCTACAACCTATGATGTCTTACCACCGAGGGCCACTGGGAAGTGTGCCAACCTTGCTTCTCAGTAGTCCTGATCTTCAGGAATCTGTCACTGCTCGGACTAGCTCTTCACCATCAATACCAGTGCAATTCTTTCCTTGCCAAGTGATAAAGACTTTTACTCCAATCCAAATGTCTCTAGCCACTCCACAGGACTTTCTCAACAGACAAGTAGCACATCCGTTGCTTGATGGTCCTCCACATCCGCTTATTTCAGTTGCCCAGAGTGCATCAAAGCAACAAGGGGAAAGGGCACATCATGAAGCCTTCACCTCCGTTGTGAATCGATGCAACACATACAAAAAACCCCAACCTCCTCCACAAACCGCAAAGCCAAAAGTTGTAGCTCAACAATACAACGTTCCCAAAGCCCATTCAGATAACAACTTTTATTCACATCATGCTACCACACCACAATTGCCTAAGTCTGTGACTTTTTGAAATACATTTTTTTTTAAAAAAATGCATGATATCTCATGCGGTTTGTTAAGTTATGCTGTGGGAGGGGAACATTTTTATGCTGGACATAAAAATGTGGAATGATCCTTACCACTGATAAGGGAATTTATGGCTATCCAAGGTTTTTCAACTGCATTTATATACAGTTCTTAGCAGAATTGTAGCTTTTTGCTATTCTATAAAATAATCACAAAGTGCTTAATTTTTTACTTTTTTTCATGGCTCTGTTGTTTAAAGCAGGGGTCCCCAACCGCCGAGCCGCAGACAGTCCTGAACTGGGCCAACGAACAATTAACGTGGCATTAACGCCGGTGCACCAGAATTGGACTCCCTCCCCAACTCCGGTCCTTGCAAAGAAATTTCACTCTTCTTTGGTCCCCGGGCCAAAAAAGTTTGGGGACCCCTGGTTTAAAGGACAGCAATTAGTACAATGAAGAGGTTTCAATAACAGTGGGAATTTGTAATGAATGAAGCAAAGGAAAAACATTTCTTTATTTGTGTACATAAGAAGTCTGAACAGTACAGCACCTACTTTTTTTCCTCTATATGTATTGTGTGTTGTGAATGCTTTTTCTTTTATTTCTTAGGCTCTATGTAGAGCTTCATTTCTCTGCTGTTTGTGCTAAATAATATTTAGGGGCCTATTTATCAAGCTGTGTTTGCAGTGAAGTGTATAATGCATCCATTGCCATCACTGAAATTAGCCAAATCTATTACAAAATCTATTACAAAATGTATTACAAAGTTCAAAATGGCATATTTATCAGTCTGTGTATTTTATTCAGTGCTTCCCAAATGCATGTCATGTATTCACAGTTGTTTTTTTACAATGTCTCAGGCCCGGTGTAATATAAACAAGCTGCTGTGTAGCCATGGGGGCAGCCATTCAAGCACAGGATACACAGTAGATAACAGATAAGTACTACTATAGTTTATATAAACAAGCTGCTGTGTAGCCATGGGGGCAGCCATTCAAGCACAGGATACACAGTAGATAACAGATAAGTACTACTATAGTTTATATAAACAAGCTGCTGTGTAGCCATGGGGCAGCCATTCAAACACAGGATACACAGTAGATACACAGTACACAATAGCTTGTTCATATAAACTATAGTAGTACTTATCTGTTATCTACTGTGTATCCTGTGCTTGAATGGCTGCCCCCATGGCTACACAGCAGCTTGTTTATATAAACTATAGTAGTACTTATCTGTTATCTACGCTATGTAGTATCCAGCAAGAACAATTACATTTCTGTTATACCCTCCTCTAAATTATTTAGAACATTAACAATAATGATAATAATTATTCTGTTGTAACGAATTGCAACTGATTTATTGTAGCATATGTATTATTTTATTTGTTTAACATGGCAAAACCAAAGTTTTGTTTTTTCTTTTGAGGGGATGATGGGCTGTTGGAGTAATGATTCCATATTTATTCTTTTTTTGTAATATTTAATTATGGCTTACTTTCATTCTTAAGAAAGAGGCTTTTCAGCTTTTTATACTATTGAGTATCAGAGGTGAGCCTTCTGTATTGCTCTATTTTATAATATTTATAAGTTGCATTATTTATGAGGTCAGAGGTATTTTTTTGCACCAAACTTTCAGGGGAGGCCACCCAGCCGCATCCTACGAATCACATGAGAGTTGCAGCTCCCCAGTGAACTGGCGCATGCACTTGCAGGGGGCGTTAGGACCTGGGGGCTCAGAAGGAGGAAATCTGGGCCTGGGGGTTTATGAAGGAACATGAGCAAAGATGTTCTTATTCAACTACCCCCCCCATCCCCTTCAAACAACCAGTCAGATATTTGCACAGATTTTTTTAAACTGCACTAGAGTAATAACATCCTATTATTGAACTTTGCCTTTGTTAAAGTGTTAAAGTCTGATGAGTTAAAGAATGTGGCGCAGCATGTAAATAACAAAGTGAGTATTCAAGTATGCAGGAATGTGCAGGAATATGCAATAAGTCCAACAATATTTCCAGTGGCCAAATATATAGAGGGGTTTTCTAATTTTTTCAGGTAATTATTGGCACCAGGAAGGCAAGCTTAAATACAGAATCTTTTTGGACCAATTACATTTGTTGATTCGGGTGCACTCCGCCCTGAACCCTGTGCTTAGGCTCTGGAGCAGTCCCTTCTTAAGTGAAAACCTTAGCTGCTACTACACCGTGAATCTATCGCTTACCGGATCAGTATCCTGACCCAGAATCCGTCACTAAGAGAAAACGGTATTATCGAAAGCCAGTAGTTGTAGCTGAATGCCAACTAACTGGGGGTTCCTAACAAATTGGAACCCTCTAAGCTTTTCTTTTAAACTCAAAAAGGCTTCAAGGTTAATAGAGACTGAAGTAGTTTGCCACTCACACTTCGCTTTGCTGCTAGAAGTTAGGACATAAAAAGGCTCATTTATTAATCGCATGCAGTTCCGCAACTTTTTGTTGCACAAATTGACACCATTTATTAAAGGTACTTGGGTCTAAATCCAGTAGTTGTAGCAGCGCCCTCCGGAGCTCCACAGAAACCGCCAACTGCAAAGTTCAAGTTAAAAGGGTATATATTTTATTAATGTATTTGATATACAAAAAAAGTCCGAGGTCTGACGCGTTTCATGTCTACGCACTTCCTCAGAGACCTGAAGACATGAAATGCGTCAAATGCATTAATAAAATATATACCCCTTTGACCTGAACTTTGCAGTTGGCGGTTTTTGTGGAGCTCCGGAGTGCGCTACAACCACTGGCTTTAGACCCAAGTACCTTTAATAAATGGTGTCAATTTGTGCAACAAAAAGTTGCGGAACTGCATGCGCTTAATAAATGAGCCTTTTTATGTCCTAACTTCTAGCAGCAAAGCGAAGTGTGAGTGACAAGCTCTTCAGTCTCTATTAACCTTGAAGCCTTTTTGAGTTTAAAAGAAAAGCCTGGAGGGTTCCAATTTGTTAGGAACCCCCAGTTAGTTGATTCACTTATCCTCGGCTGCCATTTCTATTCTTTAAAAAGCACCTTGTCAGCGGGTCGTTTTTATCCAAAGAAAAACCAGCACCAGATTCCTGGGCAACCGCTTTAGACTGGCCACATACTCGGCACAGAATTCCTTGGAAAAGTTCTGTATTACGTTTACATCAAGAGTGAAAGGGAATAAAGCCTAAGCTGAAGGTTAGTAGCCTGAATTGCTTGTGTTGCCCGTGGGAATCAAAGAAGATATTTCATTGCTTTGGGTGGGACATGGCTGCAAGCTGTTGTTTTATTGTATGCTGTATAAGTCTTTTATTACTTTTATTGTATAAATGACTTTCCTGAATGTTTGTAAGGACCAATTGTTCATACGAGCAATAATTTCAACCGTTGCCATTTGATGTAAGTTCTAGAGATTTGTTAAATGACGTTTGTCCCCATAGACTTGTATTGTGTTAAACAATGGCAGGAACTTTTTCACACATGAATTATTGGCTAATACAATATAATATTGGCAAGTCTTTATAAATGATAAAACAAGTTTTTAAAAATGGTAAAAAAAAAAGTTAAAAATTAAAAAGTGCAGGACAACCATTACATTTCAAAGGGAAAAAAAATCTACTTTGAGCTTTGATAAATTAGACCCTAATTTTAAAAACTATTTTTTTAAATTACATTTTTAGTGATCGTTGATTATTATAGATTGCCTTACTTTTCTATTTCTGTCCAGCACAATATTAAGTTTGGTCATGATTTGACACACTGTGAAACTGGCAGCGGATACAACAGAATACGTTTTATAATGGTCATATTTATAAAAACTATTATTTGCTTTCAGCTTTGACTATTCGTATAAATTCCTTTGCACTATTTCCCCTTGTTATACACAGTTTCAATAACACTTTGCAAACTATACTGGCAGGATTATGATCCAATTTGTTCTGTACATGTGTAATATTTTTAAGTTTTTGGTTAATATGCTTTTCATACAATGGCTGGAGCTGTATATAATACTTGCTGCTCTTTCCACTGATATAATAAACTGAAAATTAAATTCCTATTTAATTGAGAACTTTTTTCTATCTGTATATTTGTAATTATGTATATTTGTAGGCAGAGTATGGCGCACACAGGGAGCATAGGACAGGCAGAGTATGGCACACGGAGCATTGGGCAGGCAGAGTATGACACACAGGCAGTATAGGACAGGCAGAGAATGACACACACGGAGCATAGGGAAGGCAGAGTGTGACACACACAGGGAGCATAGGACAGGCAGAGTATGACACACATAGGCAGTATAGGACAGACAGAGAATGACACACAGGGAGCATAGGGAAGGCAGAGTATGACACACACACGGAGCATTGGGCAGGCAGAGTATGACACACAGGGAGTATAGGACAGGCAGAGTATGGCACACACAGGGAGCATAGGACAGGCAGAGTGTGACACACACAGGGAGCATAGGGCAGGCAGAGTATGACACACATAGGCAGTATAGGACAGGCAGAGAATGACACACAGGGAGCATAGGGAAGACAGAGTATGACACACACAGGGAGCATAGGACAGGCAGAGTATGGGATACACAGGGAGCATAGGACAGGCAAGAGTATGGGACACACAGGGAGCATAGGGAAGGCAGAGTATGGCACACACAGAACATAAGGCAGAGTATGCCGCACACACACAGGGAGTATAGGGCAGGCAGAGTATGGCTTCATTTTAGATTTTGAACAATTAGGAGTAAATCATCAGCAAAGGCTTAATCAATTTACCATTCTTTCTTATTTTCCATTCAACAATATTCCACTTCTTTGCTTTAATAAACTCCTGGGTTGCTTTGACTGTATGTTTTGGGTCATTATGAGAGGCCTCCCGATCCATGTGAGTGCATTTAGCTGGATTTGAGCAAACAGTGTCTCTGAAGAGCTCACAATTCATTCTTGTACTTCTGTCCTGTGTCACATGATGGATAAACACTAGTGTCCCAGTGCCACTGGCAGCCATGCACGCCCAAGCCATCACACTGCCTCCCAAATGTTTTATACACAACTGTGCTATGCTTTGGATCATCAGCTCTTCCCAAGCCTTCTCCACACTTTTTTCTTACCATCATTCTGCTAGAGCTTCATCTTGGTTTCATCTGTCCAAACAATGGTTTTCCACAACTGTGCGGCTTTTTTAGATGTTTTTTTAGAAAGTCAATGTAGCCTTTGTATTTGTATTGTTGATGCTTATGAGTGGCTTGTACCTTGCAGTTCTGCCTCTGTATTTACTTTCATGCAGTCTTCTCTTTATGGTAGACTTGGATATGGATATTGGTGTTCACTTGTTTGGCTCTTGTGAAGGGCTTTCTCTTCACCATGGAAATGATTCTGAGATCATCCACCACTGTTGTCTTCCGTGGACGTCCAGGTCTTTTTGCGTCGCTGAGTTCACCAGTGATTTCTTTCTTTCTCACCATGTACCAAACTGTAGATTTTGCCTCTCCTAATATTGGAGCAATTTCTCAGAGGGGTTTTTTCTGTTTTTGCAGCTTAAGGACAACTTGTTTCACCTGCATGGAGATCTCCTTTGTCCTCATGTTGTTGCAACATTTCACTTTCTAAAGGGGAACCCCGTTCATTTCTGTCAGTCATCAACAACACGGCTTCTGGTTTGGGAATTTTCTAATTCATATTTCCTGTACTTGTTTCTGCTGCTTAAAGTGAAACCCCTTAGGGGCAGATTTATTAAGGGTCGAATGGGAAATTTTTATTGGTGTCAAAATTCACACATTCGAATTTTAATCCCCCTTTTTGAATATAAATTTGAATGTGAGATTTATCCCACCTCGTCCGCGGAAACAGCCCTAATTTGAATATTTTCACCTAAAACCTGGCAAATTCATGTAAAAATCAATGGCTAGAGGTCCAATGAGCCATTTGGAGAGGTTAATAGCCTTCCTGACATTCCAGAAAACTCATATCCAATTTTCAGATCGTTCCTATTTGATCACATATTAGGCATTCAAATTTTTTCTTAAATAACCTCCCATTCGAGTTGTGAGTATATTCAAATTTATTAGATTAAAAAAAAATGAACTTTGATAAAAAACCCCCTTAATAATGCATAATTTTTGCATGTAATAATTCATTATAGTGATTCTATTACCTGCAGTTGGAACTGAATGTTGGTGTGATATGGAGTAAACGCTGGACAAGCAGGAATTGGAGAATTTTTTTTGCCTCGTTTCTCCGCGGAAATGACGCCTATAGACTTGTCCGGCGTCACAAATAAAAAAAAGACGCACTTCAAAATTGATAAGACTTTAATGTGCGTCAACTAGATTTCGCCGGCGACAAATTTTAGGCAAAATGACACAGGTCAAAATCGCCCAAACCTACTGGCGAGTCCTGCAACATTTTTTTTTTTTACGGTATAAATTAAAGGTATTTGAAAGAGAAACAGAATAAAAAAAAATTAGGTTTACAATATCCTATTTTATTGGCATGAGTACTTAACTTAAAAACTTTTTTTTTCCATATATGGTAAATCATTTCTGAATGGCAAAAAGAAAGAAAAAAGGATCCTCACAACACATATTTACATTAGTATACATTAGTATATACAGTTTTTGAAACTATACACGGGAGGAAAGACTGAAACTTTTCAGTTTACTAATTTCGTCTAAACTGTTAAAAGTCGATTCAAGATATTCAGTCCGTTGTAGTCTTGTCAAAGTGCAAAAATTAAACAAATTAACGAAAAATACAAAGTGATTTTAGACAGCGGCAATCGAACGGGTACATTTCTTCCTTGTCACATTTGTTTTTTTTTATTTCACAGCATTTTTTCAATGAAAAAATGTAAGCACCAATTCTTGCAAAGAACAATTTTTATCTAAAAATTTTTTGAAAAGTGTTTTTTTGCCTTATTTTTATAGAACAAGCAATAAATATACCATTTGTGCATATAGCTTGTGCCTGGCCTGTACATAGGACTAAATGGATCAGCAAAGCAAGTCGTTTAAAAGGTTTTCCTTTAGAAGAAATCATAGTTGAACTCGAATGAAGAATTGGAACCAAGGCCACACGCATCGTTGTAGCATTTACAGTGTAATTACAGGAGCTCCTGACAGAAATTAGGATGGACAAGACAAAAACTGGCAAAGAAGTCGGTCAGATTTGCTGCTGGTGAGAACATACTAGAAAAAACGGCCACGGCTGTGATATTTTTGTATAAGTATTATACAGAGGAGTTCATATGAAATGAAGAAGCAAAAAAAAAAAAAAAAAAAGGTATGATTGAGGAGCCACATTATTTATCGTCCTGCGTGGAAAGTTTTAGGATTATATACAACTGCCTCCCGTAATGTACAACAGGACCCGCTTTTTCAACTCAGAATTGCACGTAAGAAGACTGTTAAAAAGGAGAATAAAAATGAAAAATTGAAGTTGGCTCGCTGTACACTTTCTACAATTTCAGTTCATAACGACATGGACGAGCGATATATGGAAGTGCCATCTAAAATGTAGGAATAATTCAATGGAATTATAAATTCAACTTAGGGATAGAAATGAGTGTTCTGGTCAAATCTAAAATGTGTTTTATGCATTGAGTCTTAAGGATTGATCTTCTCTCCTTCTGGAAGATATATCAATGTCTATGGAGTCCTTTCCAACAATAAGTCTCAAACGCTTTGCTGGAGGAAGGGGGATAAAATCGTCTTCAAATTCATCATCATACTCGTCTTCCTCCTCTTCATCTTCTTCTGTTGAAGACTCTTCTACACTTTCCTCCTCGTAGTGATCATAACCATCAACTTTCATTCTTGTTTCCAACAGAGATAAGGTGTCATTGCAATACATTCCATTCTCGTTAGGAAACGCCGTTCTGTTCTCCTCATCCCGCTTTAGCTGTATCTTCAACTTTGTTGAAGTGCTCCCTGATCCTGAGTTAAAACCATTGTTGAGCTTTGCAACATACAAGCCGTTGTCCTTTTCATGATCCTTGCTTAATTTAATGCTTATTTTTGATGAACTCATCCCTTCATTCTCCTTTTCATTGGTCTTGCTACTGTTACTGTCATGTCGCCTTCGAAGGGTTAGCTTTGGAATTCCAGTGCTGTTCTCAAGAATCAATTGTGCATCATATCTGGTTATGCGTCTGCTTTTTTTATTTTTCGCAGTCCGATTATTTTTTTTTGTCTTGGTAATTTCAGAAGTCACTAAAGGGTATTCGTCTGCGGAGCTTTCAAAGCTCTTATAATCGGGAGAAGTCTGAATGAGGGCATTCCCTTCACCTAAATCACAATGTGAATTTCCTAAGTCTGGTAATGCATGGTCTTTGCTTGATTGATCATAGACGGACGACACTGAATCTTCGACTTTGGAGGCTTGCTTGATATATCGATTTTGTTGAGAATTTCTTGTAGATGTGTTAAAGTTGTTCCTGTGAAATCTGATAGTTTGCCTTGGGGTTTCTTGAAGCAGTTCATTTTTACAAGTTGACTGACAGAGTGGTTCACTTTTATCCACCTGTAGAACAGTTCCGTGGCTGCTTCTATAACCATCGACTGAATTGTGTTGAAGCTTAGCCTCGGACATATCGTTGGATTTAAATCTGGTTCTCAAAGAACTCCGAGTGATGTAAGTACACGGTGAGGGTTCACCATGAGAATGAGCACCTTTTAAGGAATTTAGTTTATATTCTCTTGCAGCGTGTCTAGTTAAACAACCAGTCGTTTCAGTAACTGGAACTGCACCTTGACTTTCCCTATCTTTTTTGATTGCCAAGTTTTTATACAGCACAACTTTAGGTTCTTTAAGAACCAAGTTTGAAACTTCAAGCTTCTTAGAAGCTTTCTTTTGCTCTACTTTTTTGCGATGACATCTTATCTTTAATTTTGAATGAAAAGGCTTTGGAGGCTTTCTTAGTCTCTTTGGTACCCTGGAATTATTAATGTGAGGAAGCTTGGATGAGGTAGAAGATGATGAAACGGGAATTCTGGACATGGACCGTCTCCTCAGTGTTCTGCTTTTACTTCTCTTTCGCATTCCATTCGATTTTCTATTTGCTGTAGAAAGACACACAAAACAAGCCATTTTTAAAGCTTAACACAAACTATAAACTTGCATTCTTCTAGTAGTCCATAAATGAAAATCAGCTTCATTGACCCAGTCTAACCAGTGATACACGCAGCCCTGATAATGCAGATAGAGGCTCTTCAGCACATATACAACTCGCTAAAGAGTCAAAATACTAAGAAAGAAGGCTCTGTCGAATTATATTTGCTAAATGGTAGAGTTCTGCTATAAATTTTTTTTTTTTTTTTTTTTTTAAAAAAAAGGGCATGCAGGATTTTACTATATGTAGAAAGAAAACTTTCCATACACCAGAATCCGCTAAAAAGGACTACATTCCATGTACTGGGTGTAAACTCTACATACATTGATTGATAAATGATCAAATTGATATGCATATACAGTGCAGAGTAATTGCTTAGATTGAAAAGTAAAAAACACACTAATAAATTACAGGCGACAGATTCCATTGATGTTCTTTTCTAAAAATCAAGTGGTGCAAAATGGCACACAAGGAATAGCAATAGATATTTAGTTCCTTTTGTTGAGCTATTATTGGCTGAAACAGAACACTAAAAAACTTGTTCATAGGAGAGGTAGAAAGCGAGACAACACAATTATGATCCTAACCCAAGACTTACACATGTCTTTTTCCTGAGATGTGTCTGCATCAGTATTAGAGCTCACTGACTGGCTGTCTGAGTTTTTACCGCTATCTCCGAGTTTTTTTAGACGGTTTAAGCGTTTGTCTGTTTCCCGGAGTCCGTATTTGCTGTTTATCAGAGGGCCTGGTTCATTAAGTCCAACACGTGATTTAAAAGCACCAGTTGCACGTCTAGTAAGAGAAATAGGATTGTCATTTTATTATCTTCTCATTTACTCTTTAAGAGAATTACACTGGCAAATATGAACAAATGTGTGTGATTTTGTGACATATATTGAGCATCACTGCAGAAGTGCTCCGCTGACAAGCTAAGTGTTGTTCCGCACTGCTCTGCATTACGTTACACACGAATATGACATTTCTGGAACTTCTGAAGTTGCAAAAATGTTGCTACAAAAAGGGGACATCTCTTTTATGAAGCAACAGCTGGGATTTTATTTTTTTGCCTTTACATGCCCTTTAACTGAAACTATTATCAAGCCAAAGCAATCCATGATTGTCCCAATTCTACATTATACTTCAGAACACACACATTGCTGTTGTCCACTGCCTGGACCGCCATAAAGATGGCCAACAGCAAGATGACGGTGCTCTGTACAACAGGTGCAGTTTTCAGAATTAAAAAGGGTCTTTGAATGATCGACCACCTGTTCAGAAATCTTTCATACTACTCTATATATTATACACTGTATACAATAGTTACCAATATAGAAAATATCCATTTTAACAGAAATAAATGCTAGCATATTTAAGTGACTAAAGAGTAAGTAACGTCATGATTTAACTCAATTAAAATATTTAGGAAATAAAAAAAATTGACGTAAATAACTTTGTACATTTGTACTAATAATATTAAAGCTGCAGGACATACAACAAAGTCATACATGGGAGAATACTCCTTCAGTTATTGGGTTTTTTTTTTTCAATAACTGCAAAACAATTTCCTGTTTCAAAAGATTACTCAAGTTTCTGTAGAAATCCTTAATCTGTGGGCAAAATGTCCCCTTTCATCAATTCAGAACTGCAGAATGGAGAAAGGGGAACTATCTCAAAAATGAAAATGTAATACAAGGCTTCATCATACCGAAATAAGAAGCTTTCTAAATATAATCAATAAAAAATTCTGTATAATTTCTGAAATAATCAAGTTTATCTTCACGATTCCTCTCTCAGCATCTGTTTCTCTTCATTCTCTCTTCATGCAGCAGTTGGGTGTCAGATATTAATTGACAGTTAGATCCAATATATCTTATAGGGGGGCTCCTTTTGCCTAGAAGATGTATTAGAGGTCACTATTAAACTCAGCAGACATCATGTCTCTCTACATGCAGGATTTGTGCAAAAGGCAGTTATTTTGTAACATTTTGTTTGTACTGGAATCAGTTATTTGAGTGAGCTCTAATACATCTTCTAGGCAAAAGGAGCCCCCCTATAAGATATATTGGATCTAACTGTCAGTGAATATCTGATACCCAACTGCTGCATGAAGAGAGAATGAAGAGAAACAGATGCTGAGAGAGGAATAGTGAAGATAAACTTGATTATTTCAGAAACAATACAGAATATTTAATTGATTATATTTAGAAAAAGAGATTTTGTGTACTTACCGTTTTCTCTTCAGTCACTTGGGGGACGAAGGGACAATGGGGTGTAGCTAGTACCATTAGGAGGCAGGACACAACTACAAAAAAGGCAACTGGCTCCTCCCCTACTGGCTATACCCCCAGCAGGCGGAAGCTGAGCTCAGTTTGTACCAAAGTCAACAGGATATAACATAACTATAATTTTAGTCAAAAGAGAACGAAGAACTGATAACTAGAAAAAACGGAGAATCATGTCTGACGGAAGAGAAAACCTCAATCCAGGGAGGGAAGCCCTGTGTCCCCCAAGTGACTGAAGAGAAAAAGATTTAACAGTGAGTACACAAAATCTCTTTTTCTAAATACAATGCTGCACTGTTTCTGAAATAATCAAGTTTATCTTCACTATTCCTCTCTCAAAATCTCCTTTTCTCAAAGTCATCTTAGGGGACACAAGGACAATGGGGACGTACCAGAGCTGTCCCCTGAAAAAAAAAAACGGTTGGGAAAGAAGCTTATGTGATATCAACCACCGCGGCCTGGAGCACCTTTCTGCCAAATCGAGTGACAGAAGCCGCAAAGGTACCAAAGCGATAGAATTTTGAAAAGGAATGGACATAGGTCCATGTCCCGCTTTGCATAGCTGTTCAGCTGATGCTTGTTTTCTGAACGCCCAGGACATACTCACACCCCTAGTAGAATGGGCAGTGACTCTGCTCATGGTGTCTGACCCCGAGCCTTGCAGGATCTTTGTGTAGCTTGTTTGATCCAGCGAGATATGGACTGTTTGGTAGCCACTGCACCCTGCCGTGGCCCTGAAGGAAGCACCAGTAGGGAATCTGACTTGCGGAAGTCTTGAACTCTGTGTAAGTAGAACTTTAGAGCCCGTAGTGGATCTAGAGTGTGTAAGGCCATTTCCTTCTGATTTGCTGGAGAGGGACAGAAGGAAGGAACAACTATTTCCTGATTCAGATGAAACTCTGAGACCACGTTAGGTAGGAAGGATGGGATAGTAGGAAGAACTGTTCTGTCGTGGTGGTGACTTGTAGGATATAGCGCTGAGCTCTGTAGCGATTGCCAGAAGGAAAACTGTTTTCCAGGTGAGGAACTGAAGAGGCACAGAGCCTAAAGGTTCGAAAGGCAGTTGTTGAAGTGCACAGAGAACTAGCGTGAGGTCCCAGGTAGAAGCAGGAGCCCTTACGGGGGGAGCCACATGGGACTAGTCCTAGTGAAGGGCCTTCCTGCAGGAATCCTAGGACTTTGGGTATGGATAGTACCCTGAACTTGACCTTGTGTGTATTGCACCATCGAAGGTAAGTGGACCAAACTCTGTGATAGGCCCTGGCTGAAAACAGGCTTTCTGGCTGCACACATTGTGTGTGCTACAGCCTTTGAGAATCATTTCTGGGTTAGGATTTGGGTCTCAAGAGCCACGCCATCAAATTGAGGTAGGTCGAATTTGGATGTCGAATAGGACCCTGAGTGAGAAGGTCTGGGAGTGGAGGCAGAGGCCATGGTTCTTCGACGGAGAGGTCTGTGAACCATGCTCATCGAGGCCACCTCGGTGCTATGAGGATGAGGGTAGTTTGTTCCCTTCGTAACTTTCTGATGGTTCTCGGAATGGTATGGGTGGAAAGGCATATGCCAGTCGGAAAGACCATAGAGTCCTTGAAGGAAGAAGCGTCAGGGACTGGTAAGGCTGTATTCTTTGAGAGGCGGGATACTGGTGCATCCACTGATGGAGGAGCAGCCCATTTTTCTGTAAGCTCAGTTGGAAAAGGGTACAACTTTAAGAAGCGACGGTTTGTTTGAAAACGTGTCTCAGGTTTGTCCCACTCTTGTTGGATAATTTGGTCTAGTTGAGAGTGGGAGAAAACATCGGTGAAGTCTTGTTGTGCCGTTTGAAAAGGGCCTTGGGAGACTCCGCTCGGGCCTTCAGTTCCTGGAGGTGGAGAGTTTCTAGCACCGAAGAGATTAGTGAGTCTACAGTGTCAGAAGAAATTCTAGGTTCCTCTTGATCCGAATCCGATAATAGCTCCCCCTATGTTCTTCCCCTGGGTCTGGGGGCATGGGTGAAAGTTGTCTAGGAGGAGTATTGCTTTCATCCTCAGATGGGGAGGGGGCCCTGCGTTTGGAGGGTCTTGGTCTGGGATTATCAAGTTGAGAAAGCAGTTTATCCAGTGACTGTGCCAGTTTAGGAATACCTGTGGCCAGTTGGGCTGCCCACCCTGGAGTGATGTGTTCCCTGCTTGGAGAAACCTCTCTGCTGTATTCTGAAGGATCCCCTTGGGTAGACTGATTCACCAGAGATGGAGTAGGTTCTGTGGGCTCAGAACATTGCTGCGGATTGCACAGGGATACTTTGTGGGCAAGTGTTTGCGCCATTTGGCACAGGACAGGTATGTGACTGATGCTAGAGGCTAACACTGGGCCCTTCAGACATTGTGAGAAAAAATGCGGGCCCCAAAATTTTTTTCCTGGGAGTAGGCAAGGGGGTAGCCTGACACTTATCTGAGGTAGGCAGGAAGAGAGGAGGAGTTGCGGGTCCTGCAGTGGTGCCCTTGTGTTCCTGTAAACTCTCTGGGAAGGTATTGATGCTCAGAGAATCTGCCCCCCCGCCACAGTGTGTGTGTGTGTTGCGTTCTGCGCAATCCAAGATGGCGGCCGACACTTAGAAGGGGCCGCTGGAAATCTCGCGGGCGTTCCGGACCGCGGGACTGTGAGAGGCGCCAGTGTGGATTTTTTAAAATAGAATTTTGCGAAGAGGCGCGCATTTTTAACTTGCCGGTACGCGGCCCCAGAGTGCGGATGTGCCTAGAGACAACCCCTGTGATTGTTTATCGCACAACGTTCAGTGCTGACCAAGGCCCCCTGCGTGTGTCCCTCCCTGCTCCTTAAAGAGATTGAGAGGGAGGGAAGGAAGACCTTTCCTCTCCACGGTAGTGGGATCGCTGGGGTCTGCCTTAGCATAAGCCTGTCTGCCCATCCATAGATATAGGAGGGAGAAGGGAGAGCCCACTGGGACTTACCCGTCCTGTTGACAACTCTCCTAGTTCGGTCTGCCGGCCAGCCTGGTCTCAGCCAGTAATGGAAAGGAGAGTATGTATGGCTGGGTGGTCTGTGCATAGCACCTGGGACCCTGGAGACAGGTCCCACATTGGGGGATGCTAATGAGATCCTTTACGCTGTGTAAAGGTTCAAACATTTTCTGTCCTAACCTCCTGAGGACACAACTAAAACTGAGCTCAGCTTCCGCCTGCTTGGGGTATAGCCAGTAGGGGAGGAGCCAGTTGCCTTTTTTGTAGTTGTGTCCTGCCTCCTAATGGTACTAACTATACCCCATTGTCCCTGTGTCCCCCAAGATGACTTTGGAGAAAGTTTCTTATTTTATGATCATGCCTGGTCCTATGTTATTACCAAACAGAAAAGCTTGAGTGCAGTAGAGTAATGAAAACTAGTCTAAGGCACAGGCCCCGTTTGTACATCATTATTGTAATCGCACAAGGTGATTTGACTACAATGACAAAGTATCAGTAACAAACCTTTCACAAGTGTAACATTCACAAAACTCATTGTTTTCTCCAAAAAAACCATCCCCATAATAACAAGAGATTTCTTCTCCAGGTTCAATATCTCGGAGAGCTTTAACACATGCAGTGTCACGGCCAGTGGATACAAACTGCAACACAAAACCCAACGTCAGTTCACTCCCGATACATTTTAGCAATAAGAAATAGGACAAAATGAAGGAATCTCTCTTACCTTACAGTTAGGCCGGCAGTCTAAGGAAAAAAATAAAATAAATGAATGTACTGACTGCCACATATTTGCAATATAAAAAAGTCTGTGTTAAGTTATAAAGTAAGAAATAACGTTATGTTAATTACTGAAAATGACAACAGGAAAATCCACATTGAAATAATATTCTTTTTAAAGGGGAACAATCACATTTATTTGAAAAAGTGTATATATACACACACACATATATTTTTTTTTTTCAAAGTAAGCAGTGCTTGGATATTAACTATGTAAATTCCTGAAAATCACAAAACAGGAAAATCCACATTGAAATAACACTTTTTTAAAGGGCATCCACTAGAGTTTGGGTGTATGCCGATAGCAGGGTCATTCACTCCTCTGTTATTTAAAGAATACATCTCATAAAAGGGGTTGTAAAAGTTTGACTACAAGTATGATGTAGAGAGGGATATTCTGATACAATTTGCAATTGGTTTTCATTTTTTTATTATTTGTGGTTTGTAATGTCAGCCACCTGGTTGCTAGGGTCCACATTCCCCTAGCAACCATGCATTTATTTGAATAAGAGACAGGAATATGAATAGGAGAGGACAATAGAAAGATGAGGAATAAAAAGTAACAATAACAATACATTTGTAGCCTTACAGAGCATTTGTTTTTTTAGAAGGGGTCAGCGACGCCCATTTGAAAGCTGCAAAGATTTAGAAGAAGAAGGTGAACCACCCCTTTAATAAAGAGCAGCATTACAAAATGGCTCTCAGATTTAGCTTCTTCACTGGTTCTAGAGCCTTAGCATATAACTCAAAACC
The DNA here is from genome assembly GCF_017654675.1 of Xenopus laevis. Lineage (NCBI taxonomy): Eukaryota > Metazoa > Chordata > Amphibia > Anura > Pipidae > Xenopus > Xenopus laevis. The sequence continues at coordinate 1,409,426 of NC_054378.1, forward strand.
CTTCTCAGCTCGTGGGACGGATTATCTATGAATGTCAATCATTGAATGAAGCTCATAATCCACACTGATGGGAACAGTAGCGACAAACAGAAAGTTTTGAAGCTTCGTCTGAAAGTCATATCATGTCACTGAGCCGAGGGGACATTTGCAATAGCGACTGGTTATTGAAAGCTTTAGTTGGCCTTTGCAATCATACATATGAAATGAGTTGTAGGTATTATATGTCTGTAGCTCATGAACATGAAAGTGGATCTTAAAGTTGCTTCTATCTGGTGCCTCTCTTAGACCTGTCAGAACCCAACCTAATTTAACAAGTGGAAGAGAACAAGCAGATCCAATTTAGAAATGGCAGAGAATAATTAAAAGTATATCATAGAGATTCACTGAACCCAGATTATGAAAAGTTTGGCCTGAATAATGAACCAAACCTTCTACATGCCCTAAAACTAAGAGCGTGTGGGTGGAAATTGGCATCACACACAGCAAATTTTTCACTTTTTTCACTCTCAAAGCGATTCTCAAATTCAGCGCCTCCCTATTTGTCAGACGCCTCTCTCTGGCCGCGCTACACCGGCGAATGCACGAGGACTTCTGTTGTGACGCAACTCCATCATGATGCAATTTGGATGCAGGCGCGCATTTTCCCCATGCGGTAGAAGTATGCGCACGAGTGATGACCTCATAGTGCTGCTTGTGTCATGACGTAATTTGTACGCAGAGAATTCAAGCGTCTTTCAGTAGTAGGACTTTGCTCAGACATAGTCTAGGCTCACAAGGTTTTGACCTTGCCTGTCCCTGACTTCACTGTATTGCTGCCTGTCCTGACCTCTGGCCCATCTGACCTCCTGATTCTTCTGACCTCCCAATTCTTACTGTAGTGAGTTGTGCTTCTTCATCTGCTTTTCCTGGCTCTCTTACCTCTGTTCAGTTTGAGGATATACTGTGTGGGGTACAGTAGGAGTGGCCTTCTTTCAGCTACTTGGTTCCAGACCCCGGTAAGCCTAAAGGCCCCCATACATGGGCTGGTAAAAACGGCAGCTTATTGGTCCGTGTGTGGGGCCATCCAATAAGTGTTCCAGATCAATATCTGGCCAAAAGTCAGCCAGATGCCGATTGGGCAGGATAAAAAATCCTGTTGGATCGCTGCTGCATCTATTAGATTCTGATACAATCGTTGGGCCCATGATCGGATCAGCCCAGCCCAGCTCAATGTGAGCCTATCGGAAAGAGAGAGCCGCCTTGTTTGGTGATCTCCCCATGTATGGCCACCTTAACACTAGTACAAAGTGAATTATTTTACTCTATAGCACAAAATTAACCTTTAAAGACTAGAGTTGCCCTTTAAATTAGATGCACTTCACTCCAGTTAAAAAACAGTAGGAAGAGAAGTTTTTGTTCCCCTGAAAAGTTAATCTTGCTCGTCACAATCTGTAGCTAATAAATAGGGAAATCACTTCTACGTCCATCTAGTGAGTGCGGCTCCTACTATTGAAGAGCGAGAAAATTGGCGTCTAAAACAGAATGAAGAGGAGGTGAAAGACAATAGACTGGAACACCAGAAAGGAATAAGTGGAAGTAATTGAACAGGAAAGTAAATGTTTTGGTAATGGGGAACAGATAAGAATGGAAGGATTTGGCAACAGTCTGATTATGTTGTATAAAATTGAAATAACGAACATGAAATAAGAGACTCAAGAGTCACTTGCAGACAGCAATCCTGTGAGGCTGAATATAGGTGAGAGTAGGGTTTAGAATGTATTTGGAGCAGTATGTGAATAAGATGATGGATACAGGGCTTACCGTGGTTGATGAAGGCAGCAGGCCCGAGCCACAGCTGAGCACAGTTTTTCCTTGTTGAATACATGACACTAAAGTCATTTTCCCCATGACGTAGAAGCATGTTTTCCTCTGCTTCAGATAATTCAGCAATGCAGCCCACAAGCAGCTCAATTTTATCATTCCGCTTCCTGTCATAGAAAGAAGATTTTAAATACCTTAACATAGTGCTGCTCCAGCAGAATTCTGCACTAAAATCCATTTCTCAAAAGACCAACCAGATTTTTTTAGATTTAATTTTGAAATCTGACATAGGGCTAGACATATTGTCAGTTTCCCAGCTGCCCCCAGTCATGCAACTTGTGCGCTGATAAACTTCAGTCTCTCTTTACTGCTGTACTGCAAGTTGGACTGATATCACCCCCCCCCCAGCAGCCAAACAACAGAACAATGGGAAGGTAACCAGATAGCAGCTCCCTAACACAAGATAACAGCTGCCTGGTAGATCTAAGAACAGCACTCAATAGTAAAATCCAGGTCCCACTGAGACACATTCAGTTACATTGAGTAAGAGAAACAACAGGCTGCCAGAAAGTAGTTCTATCCTAAAGTGCTGGCTCTTTCTGAAATCACATGACCAGGCAAAATGACCTGAGATGCACCTACACACCTATATTACAACTAAATACACTTGCTGCTTAAGGAATGACATTTTATATTGTACAGTCAATTATTTGCAGTATAATTTAGAAATAAAAACTACATCATAAAAATCATTTTAATCTTTTAAAGAAAGTGGGCTACAGATACTTCTATACAACTGCATACAATTTACAGCATGTAGTAACATTTGATGGTGATATAAATGATAGATAGTTTGTGTATTAGACAAGCATCCCATAGTACTGAAGAACCGAGTTGAATATCTGTATTTTTGATTAGTTACAAATCTGATCTGGGACATGAAGAAAGACGATTTAAAAACAACATCAAGTATACTTTATCTTAAGCGCAAACCAATTACAATTACATCCAGAATTCTGCAGCCAGGCTTACGTACCATTCTTTAGTTGCAACTATTTTGGCTCCATTTCTCTCGGAGGAGTATCTATTGCAAGGCAGAATTTCAAAGCCACTACTAGTTGCAAACATTCTCAAGTAGATAAAAACCTGGAAAAAAAAAAATAAACTGAAACATATTGTAGGAAAGAATGAATGCGGATTCTAAACATTCAATATAATTGGCACATTTACAAACAGTTGGGCTGCTGCATACATGAAGACCCCCTTTAAGCCTTAAAGGAGAACTACGCCCCCACCAACAATCGCCTTCTAATCTTACAGGCATTGCCCCCCTCCCCGCAATGTACTTTAATGTGAAAGGGGTTGTTCACCGTTGAGATAACGGTTAGTATGATGTAGAGAGGGATATTCTGAGATAATTTGCAATTGGTTTTCATTTTTTGTGGTTTTTGACTTATTTAGCTTTGTATTCAGCAGCTCTCCAGTTTGTAGTTTTAGCCATCTGGTTGCTAGGGTCCAAATTTCCCTAGCAACCATGCATTGATTTGAATAAGGGACTGGAATATGAATAGGAGAGGCCTGAATAGAAAGAGGAGTAATAAATAGTAGGGATGCACCAAATCCAGGCTTCGGCCTCTTTCAGCAGGATTCGGCCAAATCCTTCTGCCTGGCCGAACTGAATCCTAATTTGCATATGCAAATTGGGGACAGGGAGGGAAATTTTGTCACAAAATAAGGAAGTAAAATATGTTTTCCCCTTCCCACCACTAATTTACATATGCAAATTAGGATTTGGTTCGGTATTTGGACGAATCTTTTGTGAAGGATTCAGGGGTTCGGCCAAATCCAAAATAGTGGATTCGGTGGATCGCTAATAAAAATTAACAATAACAATACAGTTGTAGCCTTACAGTGCATTTGATTTTAGATGGGGTCAGTGACCCCCTATCTGAAAGCTGGAAACAGTCAGAAGAAGGTGGCAAATAATTAAAAAAACTATAAAAAATAAATAATGAAATTAGAAAGCTGCTTAGAATTGTCCATTCTATAACATACTAAAAGTTAACTTAGAGGTGAACCACTCCTTTAAAAATAAATGTTCATAAGAAATGTTTGTAATGTATAATGAAGTATAATTTTGAATGTATAATTTTTATATTTATAAATATGTTGCTAACATAACATTCATTCCTGCTTGTCTACATTGATTATTATATTGTACATTATTGTACATTATATATACACATATATATACCGTTTGCCAAATCAGGCTGGAGGAAAACAGACTTTCATAGCACTCAAATTTTATTTAAATTAACATATACAGGTATTCTCTGAATATATATTTTGTACATGTGCAAGTGTAGAGACGAGTCACAGGTCTCACTATGGCACAAGTCAACACACACACACATATACATACACACACACATATCCACACATTACATTTATGTTAAAAATGTGTAACTGTAGAATGTAAAAGTAGTTGTGTAATTGACATACATGCTCCTTGAAATGCTTTTCCTGCATTTTGGTCTTGTTGAGGAAATAGTGCCGAGACCAGTCACCTGCTACTAAATTTTTGAAGGTTTTTTCAAGATGTTCTTTTTTCTTAAAGTTTTCAATCACCTCCTTTAGCTCTTCCTGACGTCCTTTTATAGGGCGAAATCTAAAATAAACAAAACCATCTTTTTCTAAACACACTATTTGTTGGTATGCAGAGTCCTCCTCCACTCAATTAGAGAAATTTGCCGGAAAGAAAAAAAAACACCAATAAAAAAAAAAATCTTTAATTAATTGTGATTACAGCAAATGGAAATTACCAGGCTTGTGCAACTTGTAAGAACTGCAATGCCATAATTGTTAGGCAACCCCATTAAATCCAACTGCTGAACTTTTCAAGAATGTAAAGTGCTATTAGCCCGGGGATTTTCTTGCCCATTAAATCTCCCACTAATCTGCATCACTTTGGCATCTAGTAAATGTAGATATAAGATCTGCAAAGAAGTGTCTATTTAACATGTAAACAATACCCAGGATGACAATTACCTGGCATTCATTTTGTGTGTCTGAAATCCTAGGTAGGGATCTAAGACCAAACTGGTTGCAAGGTCATCATTTTCACTCAGCTCCTTAGCGGACATTCCAGATGATGGTACATAGCGACTTTGTGCTTCAAATGCTACATTACCAACTAATGTAAAAAAAAAAAACGTAATTAGCAGTAGCAGAAGTAATAGGGCAGGGGAGAAGTATAGCGGTGTAAGGTATACAGAATAAAACAATTTATTAAAGAACAAGCTGACAAACTTGTGAGTCACAGCTCTGTTGTATGTGGTGTCTGTCTCTTTAAAAAAAAAAAAAAAGTCTGCATCTATAAGGCTTGTGACACACGGGCAGATTCAGGGGAGACATAGTCGCCTGGCGAAGTCGGGGCCTCACAAGGAAACTTCGGGCAACTTCAGAAAACGAAGCGCCGCTTGTGTGCTTTAGCGCAGGTGACTTTTCATTATAGCGGACGGGAAGACACGCGAAGGCAGTTCGGGAAGATTGTCGCTCAGAAGAAGAGGCGATTAGTCACCAGGCCACTAAATCTCCCCGAATCTGCCCGTGTGTCACAAGCCTAAGGCCATGGACACACATGCGGTTTTTCACTACGATTTCAGTGTGATACTAATTTGATATTTTTACTGTGACATCGCAATGAAGGGTATATTATACTTGATATGGAAGTTCTCTTTGTCAGCTTGTCTTATTATAAGGCCTTCAAAGCCTAACATTTCTAAGCCATTGCTTTAGGAAACTGGACTGGTGGGTGCCCCTTACAGAAGAGCAGACATCATTAAAGGAATTGTTCAGTGTAAAAATAAAAACTGGGTAAATAAATAGTCTGTGCAAAATAAAAAATGTGTCTAATATAGTTACTTAGCCAAAAATGTAATGTATAAAGGCTCGAGTGACTGGATGTCTAACATTACAGAACATAGCCCAACTTCCTGCTTTTCAACTCTCTTGGTTTCCACTGACTGGTTACCATGGTTACCAGGCAGTAACCAATCAGTGACTTGAGAGGAGGCCACATGGGTCATAACTGTTGCTTTTGAATCTGAGCTGAATGCGGAGGATCAATTACAAACTCACTGAACAGTTATGTCCCATGTGGCCCCCCTTATAGTCACTGACTAACTCAGAGTTAGAGAGCTGAAAAGCACGAAGTAGTGTTCTGGCTATTATGTTACACATCCACTCACTCCAGCCTTTATACATTACATTTTTGCCCAACTAACTATATTAGATACATTATTTATTTTGCACAGCCTATTTATTTACCCAGTTTTTATTTTCACGCTGAACTATTCCTTTAAGATGGCTGACCAATTGGTGGATCCTTTGGGTCCTATATATAAAGCTTAGTGTGTGTTGTTTTGTATAGCACTTGCATCTGAGAGGGAAAATAAAGCACAGGTTTCAGTATAAATGAGTTCATGTGCACATACTATGTATCAATAACATCAGTAAATCACTTACACCTGCCTGATCTTCTGTCCGGAACATTTTTGCTGGTTCTTAAATTCTCTCTCCCAGGGCTGTGCAGTTTTGGCTGGTTCTGTCGAAGCTCAGCAGACAATCGGTTTCCATTTCTCCTGCCATTCACTACCATGTTCTTGGATTCGCCCAACCACTTCATGCCAACATACAATCTGACCTAGTTGCATTTAGTCACCCTCCGGATCGGACCCGAGAAACCAGTTAATAATCTTTGGTTTCACCTGTAGAAAAGTAAAAAATAAATAAAAACTATAAAATGCGATAGTATATAAATTAAGAATGATGAAAATAAAAACCATATATTTTTGCAATTCTCTTTTTCATGTAAGAGTGAAATTCCACCACTCTCCATTCATTTCTGTGGGATTTTGAAAGGCGTATTTATCAAAGGATGAACTTTGACTAATTGATACATTAAGAGTGGATCTCTCTGTGTGTGTGGCCACCTTTAGACCTTTGCTAGTCATTATGAGACTTCATTTGGTGTGAAGAAGTGAGTAGTAGTAGTAGTAGTAGTGAGATGGGACTGTAATTTGACAGAGGATGGGTCAAGCGTGGTCTTTTTAAGAATAGGCTTTACACAGAGGATAAGGGTTAAGAAGGTTCTAGATAAGAAGCTAGAGAAGAATTGAAGATGTGAGTAAGTGGTGGTGTAAGATACACAACACAGTTTTAGAGCAGAGAAGAAGGCGGACAAGAGAAGCTTGGAGACCTCAGACGTTGTTAACTGAGGGAAGGAATTAAGACATGCAGAAGGGGCTTGGGAAAGAGGAGCTGCTTTACATTAGAAGCGGTAGGGATCTGATTGCAGTTGGTCTACTTTGTCTTTAAAGAAATCAGCAAAGTCCTCAGGAGAGTGCGTTAGGTTGACCAATATGGTTGATGAGGGATGGAGAAGGAGAATATTGAAAAAACAAAACAGGCGTTGTGGGTTGGATTTGTGATGGTTTTTAAGGGGACTGTAGTACTCTCGCTTGAGCCTCGACAGAATTGAGGCCGGACAGTAGAAATGTATAGTTATGAAATATACTCATATTCCTAGCTTACCCTCTCCTATTCATATTCCAGCCCTGTATTCTCGATTTATAAAATAGATGATTAAACTAGAGGAAACTGTAGCAGAATATTTAAACTGTGTTTAGTGCAGAATGGAGCAATGGAGACTTCGGAGATGCGTTTAAAGGGGTTGTTCACCTTTGAGGACTTTTAGTAGGATGTAGAGAGGGATATTTTGAGACAATTTGCAATTTGTTTTAATTTCTATTATTATTGAAGGTTTTTGAGTTTAGCTTTTTATTCAGCAGCTCTTCAATTTGCATCTTAAGCAATCTGGTAACTAGGGTCCAAATTCCCCTAGCAACCATGCATTGATTTGAATAAGAGACTGGAACATGAGAGGCCTGAATAGAAAGATCAGTAATAAAAATGAACAATACATTTGTAGCCTTACAGAGCATTTGTTTTTAGCAGCGTCAGACTGGGGGGCCCAGGGCCCACCAGGCAGCAGACTCAGGAGTCCCCCACCATCCCCCGCGCCCCCTGCCTCAAACCACACCCCCCCCGATGCAAAACACAACCCTCCCACGCGTTTGCACCTTTATCTAATGTGTCCGGGTGTGGGGCGGTAAGGAGAGCAAACGCAGGGAGCAGGTCTGGGCCTTTATCAAAAGCCCTTAAAGGAGATTTCAACTGTAAACCCCGGGGCAAATGCCCCTATGTCTTTACTTACCCCTCGGTGCAGATTCTGTCCAGCGGAGTTCACGGGCGCCATCTTCTTCTCTTCACAAATCTTCAGAATGAGACCGGCGAATCGGTGCGTGTGCAGTTGGGAGTCATTTCTGCTTCGCAACATAGCGCCGAAACTCACTGAAATTGCCGATACTCCGATCTCATTCCGAAGATTACCGAAGAAGATGGCGTCCGTGAACTCCGCTGCACCGAGGGGTAAGTAAAGACTTAGGGGCATTTGCCCGGGAGGGAGGGGTCTATATAGGGTTGGGGTTTTTACTTTAGGGCTGATTCTCCTTTAGAGCAGAAACAGATGCTGCTTTTTCGGGAGATTAGTCAACATATCGCTTCTTCTTCGGGCGACTAATCTCCCCGAACTGCCTCCCCATCGGCTAAAATGCAAATCTCCGGAGGGACGGCACTTGGATCGCTTTATTAACCGAAGTCGCCTCATGAGGAAACTTTGAAGCGATCTAAGTGCCGTCCCTCCGGAGATTTACATTTTAGCCGACGGGGAGGCAGTTCGGGGAGATTAGTCGCCTGAAGCAGAAGCGATTTGTCGATTTAACTCCCGAAATAGCCGTGTCTCTGCCATAAAGTGAATTGTTGCATCAGAAAAAGAAAGATCTCACCTTATTGTACATATAAACCCCAGGCTGAATATTGGACCTTTATCTACACTCCTTCCACAACAGCAGCATTTAAACTTGGTCACATAGTGTCACTGTAGAAAGAAATAGAAAGAAATATAAAGAAGTCCAGGAAAACCAAATGAAGCCTCAGAGGAGTTTAATGAGGCCTCGAGTCTGTGAAGGAGACAGGGCGAGGCCGCATGATGTTAAGGCTTCAAATTAAAGAGAAAACCTGAGAGAGGAACCAATAAAGCCCAATAGTGACTAAACCTCGGTATAAATAGTTAAGTTTGTTGTGAATAAGCCGCTGGGTTACAATGAAACTCGGAGTATTTGATGTATTAATCCGCGCGCATGAATCTGACAAGAATAACGCGCTGAGGAGAATCAGCTGAAACTTGTACCTGCGGTTCCACTCGGTCCCTGCGAAGCTTCTCACCTCATAAACGTCCAGTCAGCGTCAGAACTCCCTAAAATTACACAAATAATCACTTACACGGAACCGGAGGGGTTAAAAAAAAAAAGTCCGACCCCGACGCAAAACAAACGGAAGTAGCGGGTTTATTGGTCAAAACGGACATAAAGATAATGAAGGGTTAACAGAGATAAAGAATAATACGGATATTTATATAGAAATTAGTTTTGCGACGAAACATTAACATTCAAGATGGCGGCGAGGCCGAGGCCGCAGTACCGCTGCCATAGGAAATAGTCCAAACTATCAGTATCCTTCCGCCCAAAAGATTTTACTCCAGACGGAGAACGGCGAATAATAACAAGAATTGCTGCACCGGGTGCGCTAAAATGAATTCTGATTTCTTACCCTCCATCGGCCGTAGGGTTTTATCTGTAATGACTCGTCGTTATATCAGGATCGTGCTCGTCTTTGCTTTGAGTGCGACTGAAACACCGAGTCGGAGGCGGAGAGGGCGGAGGGATTTGTGATAAAGGCCCGGCCGGGAAGGAGATTCAGGCTCCCACCCACCTCAGTCCTCAATGTAAAAAGTACCGATGGGACCAGTGAGACTACTGAGACTACTGAGGATGGCTACACAGCAGCTTGTTTCTATAAACTATAGTAGTACTTATCTGTTATCTACTGTGTATCCTGTGCTTGAATGGCTGCCCCCATGGCTACACAGCAGCTTGTTTCTATAAACTATAGTAGTACTTATCTGTTATCTACTGTGTATCCTGTGCTTGAATGGCTGCCCCCATGGCTACACAGCAGCTTGTTTCTATAAACTATAGTAGTACTTATCTGTTATCTACTGTGTATCCTGTGCTTGAATGGCTGCCCCCATGGCTACACAGCAGCTTGTTTATATAAACTATAGTAGTACTTATCTGTTATCTACTGTGTATCCTGTGCTTGAATGGCTGCCCCCATGGCTACACAGCAGCTTGTTTCTATAAACTATAGTAGTACTTATCTGTTATCTACTGTGTATCCTGTGCTTGAATGGCTGCCCCCATGGCTACACAGCAGCTTGTTTCTATAAACTATAGTAGTACTTATCTGTTATCTACTGTGTATCCTGTGCTTGAATGGCTGCCCCCATGGCTACACAGCAGCTTGTTTATATAAACTATAGTAGTACTTATCTGTTATCTACTGTGTATCCTGTGCTTGAATGGCGCCCCATGGCTACACAGCAGCTTGTTTCTATAAACTATAGTAGTACTTATCGGTTATCTACTGTGTATCCTGTGCTTGAATGGCTGCCCCCATGGCTACACAGCAGCTTGTTTATATAAACTATAGTAGTACTTATCGGTTATCTACTGTGTATCCTGTGCTTGAATGGCTGCCCCCATGGTTACACAGCAGCTTGTTTATATAAACTATAGTAGTACTTATCTGTTATCTACTGTGTATCCTGTGCTTGAATGGCTGCCCCCATGGCTACACAGCAGCTTGTTTCTATAAACTATAGTAGTACTTATCTGTTATCTACTGTGTATCCTGTGCTTGAATGGCTGCCCCCATGGCTATACAGCAGCTTGTTTATATAAACTATAGTAGTACTTATCTGTTATCTACTGTGTATCCTGTGCTTGAATGGCTGCCCCCATGGCTACACAGCAGCTTGTTTATATAAACTATAGTAGTACTTATCTGTTATCTACTGTGTATCCTGTGCTTGAATGGCTGCCCCCATGGCTACACAGCAGCTTGTTTATATAAACTATAGTAGTACTTATCTGTTATCTACTGTGTATCCTGTGCTTGAATGGCTGCCCCCATGGCTACACAGCAGCTTGTTTCTATAAACTATAGTAGTACTTATCTGTTATCTACTGTGTATCCTGTGCTTGAATGGCTGCCCCCATGGCTATACAGCAGCTTGTTTATATAAACTATAGTAGTACTTATCTGTTATCTACTGTGTATCCTGTGCTTGAATGGCTGCCCCCATGGCTACACAGCAGCTTGTTTATATAAACTATAGTAGTACTTATCTGTTATCTACTGTGTATCCTGTGCTTGAATGGCTGCCCCCATGGCTACACAGCAGCTTGTTTATATAAACTATAGTAGTACTTATCTGTTATCTACTGTGTATCCTGTGCTTGAATGGCTGCCCCCATGGCTACACAGCAGCTTGTTTATATAAACTATAGTAGTACTTATCTGTTATCTACTGTGTATCCTGTGCTTGAATGGCTGCCCCCATGGCTACACAGCAGCTTGTTTATATAAACTATAGTAGTACTTATCTGTTATCTACTGTGTATCCTGTGCTTGAATGGCTGCCCCCATGGCTACACAGCAGCTTGTTTCTATAATGTACTGTATTTACTGTATACAGGGCCGCCATTAGAAATCACGGGGCCCGTACAACAAAATATTTGGGGCCCTCTGGGCCCTGCCCACACTGACGACCAAGCTCCACCCCATATGCCGCCCACTCCACATCGCAGTTAAAAGACCACACAGACATCAGCGCTAAAAAAGTAACCCCCCCCCCACACAAGTTATAAAAAGCTATTGATGGTCAGGGCCCCTTTATAAAAAAATTGGGGCCCCAAAAAAAAAATGTGAAAAAAAACATTGGTGGCAGGGGCCCCCTTATAAGTTAAAAACAAATTGGGGCCCCAAAAAAATTTTTTTTTAAAAAAAGAATATTAAAATAATACATTGGTGGCCAGGGGATTAGAAAAAAATAAAACACACAAACTGGTGTTCAGTAGAATTGAACTCATGGCTTCAGGACTTCAACTTCTCCTCCTTTCGTGACTTTGGGTCTTTACGCAGCTTCAGGACTTCGGCTTCGGCTTTTTCCGTGACTTCGGGTCTTTTCGGCTGTTTTCGTGACTTCGGGTCTTTTCGGCGCTTCGTGACTTCGGCTGTTTTTGTGACTTCGGGTCTTTTCGGCTTTTTCCGTGACTTCAGGTCTTTTCGGCTTTTTCCGTGACTTCAGGTCTTTTCGGCTGTTTTCGTGACTTCGGGTCTTTTCGGCTTTTTCCGTGACTTCAGGTCTTTTCGGCTTTTTCCGTGACTTCAGGTCTTTTCGGCTTTTTCCGTGACTTCAGGTCTTTTCGGCTGTTTTTGTGACTTCGGGTCTTTTCGGCTTTTTCCGTGACTTCAGGTCTTTTCGGCTTTTTCCGTGACTTCAGGTCTTTTCGGCTGTTTTCGTGACTTCGGGTCTTTTCGGCGCTTCGTGACTTCGGCTGTTTTCGTGACTTCGGGTCTTTTCGGCTTTTTCCGTGACTTCAGGTCTTTTCGGCTGTTTTCGTGACTTCGGGTCTTTTCGGCGCTTCGTGACTTCGGCTGTTTTTGTGACTTCGGGTCTTTTCGGCTGTTTTCGTGACTTCGGGTCTTTTCTGGTCTTCGGGACATTGGCTTTTTCCGTGACTTCGGGTCTTTTCGGCGCATCGGCTTCGGCTTTTCGGCACTTCCGCATTCGGCAACGCAGAGGGAGGACGTACGGCTCGGACGCTCGTAAGGGGGGCCCGGATCTTCAAAAAAATGCAGCTCTGCCGGGCCCCCCTTCATGCCTGGGCCTGGTACACTTGTCCCCCCTGTCCCCCCTGATGGCGGCCCTGACTGTATATGGCTGAAATGACAATAAATTCCACTTGAGTTGAAAAGTGATGGAAATCCCACAGTCAACTGGGACTGCAATGAGCTCAATGATGCAGAAATCGTAGGCAAGACGTCTGTATTGTGGGTGAAAAACATGGAGAATGTCCAAGAATGGAAATGTACAGACTGTAGTGTAGTTGTAAATTACACTTGTTACTTACACTGAACAAGAACGAGTCCATGGATCTCCATATTACTTTCTAATTGTTATTGTTTTAATGCCGACTTTTGCTTTTAATGTGGAAGAAGAAAGAACTGGACTTTATCAGCACCAGGCAAAGTCGTTTATATAGAAGCCGAATAACACTCCCAATAGGCCCTTCTATTTCATGTTCTGTTAGAAATAAGTCATATAATTATCACTTTTTTCCCGAATACCTGCAATTCTGTTTTGAAGTTTCATAAAGCATTTCTAATGAACATTACTTAAAGGGTCGTATTTTAAAAACACAATAAAACAAATACCCATATTGTATTTAGGAAGATTAAAAACATTTTTCTGTTTCATCTCCTTAGTTCTAACAATGGCAGACAAAACAAACAAGCAAATTGCAGCTAATTATTCTGCAGAAAACGACCCCCGACGCAGCAGTAGAAAACGAGGGCTCAGTTTACTTTCCCGTCCGACAAATACGGGGCGACTGTTTCGTGGAGTTTCTATTTCAGTGTTTAAGAGTCTTGGCTAAATTGGTTTTATGGAAGATAGAGATAGTGAGAGAGTGGCACATGAAATTGAATTTAAACTACGTAACAATTTTTGCAAAGAATTTCACACCATGATAAGATTTCGGCAGACAATAAGTGCAATTTTATTCAAGCTTAAACTATAATTCAAGCAATTTTCTTTCTAAAATGGGAACTGTAATTTATAATATTGTATGCATTATCATGCTGACATAAGCTGTGATGTCATGATCTATCTTATATTCTAAATGTCCACGTTTTCAAACTAACTTCTAAAGAGAAAACGCATTTTCGAAGAAGAGAGCCACATCCAAGTCAACTTTCCTATGTGTTCAACATATAAAAAAGGCACATATAGGGGCCCATTTACTGAGCTCAAGTGAAGGATTAGAATAAAAAATACTTCGAATTTCGAAGTATTTTTTTGGCTACTTCGACCATCGAATTGGCTACTTCGACTGCAACTTCGATTCAAACTAAAAATCAATCGACTATTCGACCATTCCATAGTCGAAGTACTGTCTCTTTAAAAAAAACTTCAACTACCTACTTCGCCATCTAAAACCTACGAGCATCAATGTTAGTCTATGGGGAAGGTCCCCATAGGCTTTCCTAGCTTTTTTTGATTGAAGCAAAATCGTTCAATTGATGGATTAAAATCTTTAGAATCATTCGATTCGTAGGATTTAATCGTTCGAACGATTTTTCCTTCGATCGTACGAACGAAGGAAAATGCGGTAAATCCTCCGACGTCAAAGGACTTCGACGGTCAAATATCGAGATATTCGACCCATAGTAAATGTGCCCCATAGAGTTCATTTTGTGAAGTTCAGATTAGGAAGATGTACTATCTGATTAGGGGGGAAATCATAGAGGAACTATTATTACTAGGGAATAGAACCAGTGATGTCATAATATAGTCTATATTCTAAAAGTCCACTTGGCAAATTACACCTATAGGAGTAAATTTAATAAATAAATTCACCATTGACGGCTTCGCACCCATTGCAACACTTCACCAGGCAAAAGAGAACACTATTTACTAAAATGCAACGTTTCGTCCTGGATGACGGACGCTGTGAATTTTTGCTTGACTTATTTCGGCAATGCGAGCAAATCATAGCGAAGATGCCTAGCGTAAATTCGTTAGAGGTGTTCGCTTAGGCTCATTTGCACACGGCAGAAAATTTAAAGTTTTTATGTTTAAATGTCTTTGGGGCAAATTCACTAAGATTCGTAGTTTCGCCAGCGCTCTGCAAATTCACTAAAATCCGAAGTTGCGCTCAGGGGTAGCATAAGGTTGCGAAGTTGCGCTAGCCTTGATTCGCTAAGCTAAGCGAATTTACGCTAGCAATGGTTAATTTGCATACGGCGCCAAATTCAAATTTCAATGGAGGAATACGTATCAGCACTACAAATGCCTGGGAAACCTTCAAAACATCAAATAAAATGTTTATTTTGCCCTACACATGTGCCCACTGTATAGTTAAGTTGCCATGAGTCAGGAAATGTAGGGGGGAAGGAGGGGAGCCCCAAAAATTTTTTTGATCTTTTTCAGCCTATCACCCATAATATAGAAAAAACGCCAGCGTTTTTTGGGACTTAGAAAAAATTTGAACTTTTTTTGAAGCAATCCCTATCTACTCTATTGCGCTTCGCCTGGTCTGAGGTGGCGAAGGAAGTCTAGCGTAAAAGGTAGCGTTCAGTACACTGCGCGCGTTAGTGAATTTGCGTAGTTACGTCCGTTGCGCAAATTCGCCAGGCGTAAGGGTGTGAAGTAAAATCAGTAAAATCTGGATTTTAGTGAATGAGTAACATCCATTCGCCAGAGCGAAAAGTCGCCTGGCGATAGAGTGCGCATCACCACTAGTGTCTGTCTCCTTCGCTAGCGATGTGACGCCTGAGCCTGTTAGTAAATTGTCAAAGTCCCTGCAGGCGGTAGCACTGGCGAATTGTCGCCCTTTAGTAAATCTGCCCTATAGGCTTTTAAAAATGGCTTTTTATACACTTACCACATTGTCCATGATAGAACCCATTTATATAAATGAATTCTCAGTGTAGCTTCTGCGTTCCTCTAATTAGTTATTTTACAACAATGTATAATTATCGCAGTAGCTGTAACCAGAGAAGGGAATATTTATTTATACTGTAAATGCCCCTGTAATTTACACACATGCAGATGTAAATCAGGTCAAATCTATAATAGCACTACATATATATATATATATATGCAACAAAGGGTGCAAAATAATCATCATTAATAAAGTTATATAATAGGCTCATTGTGCAGATAATATTTCTAAATACAAGCCCATTAATTGACATATTTACTAATGACGCTATATTATATGCATTATATTCTCCATTACCCAGTGACATCAACTCTCTACATCCCCATCATTAAAATCACATTTGGAATTGGTCCATTCGTATAAATACACAACGTATTTGCCTGATACAATTTGGCCTCCATTTGCCGCCTGATAAATACATGAGTGAAGGTTGTATTCAATATTTCTCTACATCAAAACATTGTGCACCTTGATTTTCAGAGGACAAATCATTTGGACATTAATTATATAAAAGCCTCATTATTTCTCATGTTCTGGAAATGTGCTTTGGTTAGTGCAGCTCTTGGGCTCGGCAGATACAGAACAGTATTTAGGAAATGTCTCGGACAGAATGAAATGAAAACACCAAAATAATATCATCTTGCAGATTTATTCTGTGATTTATTTCAATACCTATCTCTTGAATAAATGTTATGTAATCATCTTTTCTTCAGCCGGTTCCTTTATGGTTAAGATCCTTCAAGGTTTACAACTTTGATTTCACTATTGCTATTGGCCACACTGAGCTGCCAGAGAAAACCTTGCTGGGTCTCTTTCATTGGACTATGGTTTTGCTATTTCTCTAAGAGAGAACAACATTTAGGGGCTGATTCACTAAGGGTCGAATATCGAGGGTTAATTAACCCTCGATATTCGACTAGGAATTAAAATCCTTTGACTTCGAATATCGAAGTCGAAGGATTTAGCGCAGATAGTTCGATCGAAGGATAATTCCTTCAATCGAACGATTAAATCCTTCGAATCGAACGATTCAAAGGATTTAAATCCAACGATCGAAGGAATATCCTTCGATCAAAAAAAGTTAGCCAACCTATGGGGACCTTCCCCATAGGCTAACATTGACTTCAGTAGCTTTTAGATGGCGAACTAGGGGGTCGAAGATTTTTTTAAAGAGACAGTACTTCGACTATCGAATGGTCGAATAGTCGAACGATTTTTACTACGAATCCTTCGATTCGAAGTCGCAGTCGAAGGTCGAAGTAGCCCATTCGATGGTCGAAGTAGCCCAAAAAAAACTTCGAAATTCGAAGTTTTTTTACTTCGAATCCTTCACTCGAAGTTAGTGAATCGGCCCCTAAATGGAGGAAAGGGAAAGACAGAGCAGGAGAAATAAGAAAGAGAAAAGTGAAAGGGGTGAATCAAGATAATGAGAAAAGAAAGAGAAGGGAGAAGTGAAAAGAAACAGAACAATTGAGAAAGTGGTCCAAAGAAGAGAGGGTGTAATAGAGAGAGAAAATATTTTGTAGAGCTGATCCATGTCCCCAGCTCATCAATTTCACTCTGGTTTTTACTTTTTATTTTTACTCTCCAAGTCTAATATCTGAAGGTGATTATTCCCAGGCAAATCTCATCACCTCTTGGAGCAGTCGTCCCATGGGCCAAATAAATTGAAAGCGTAAACACGTTATGGTTTTCTTTCTATTGTTTAGATTGTTCTTGGAACAGCAATTGGTTCTTCTTGATTTCCTCATCTGCCAATGCACCACTGGCCAACATGGAGTATCACCAGATAACATTTTTTTTAACCTGCCCAATTCTCAAACCAACAGAAATCCATAGTAAGCCAAGTCAGTTACCAGACGGGCAGCGCAGTACAAAACAGGAGTCAGAAGTGTAATCGGGTCACAGGCCGGGTCAAAATACCAGAGGGTTTTCAGGATCCAAGAGAAAGGTCAGAATACAGGCAAGGGTCAAAGACAGGCAGCAGACAGGACTTGTTCAATAACAGGCAGGGTCAAACACTAATAGAAACACAGAGAATCGCACTCAGGAACTAATGGAAAGACCTTTATGTTGGGCAAAGAAAACTACACAGACAGCCCTTATTTGGATTTTGTGCCACCAATGTCGTCACATTCTGCAATTTCCACATAAATCCAGAAATAGCTGAGCGGCGCGAACCCAAAAATATGCGCATACAAGAAGACGGTGGCAACGGCGGCGGGTGTCCCCTCCGGGCGTCCTCGTTGCACCCCCACTAGACCACCAGAGTCCTCACAAGTAAGTTCAGCTATAGCTATAACATTATAGAAACTCCCCACAGATCTCTACTTTGTTTCTGATTGTGTGGCCCCTACTCCTCCTTCTAAACCCTGTATATAAGGACTCTGACCAGGCTTCAGTAGCAAGCGAATTTGGAGAATTGTTTTTCCTGGTGCCCAGTGACGCAGGAATCGGCCACCTCTTGTCCAAGGTCAGAAGGAATTCGCTGGCTCACAGGAGTTGCAGGGAGAGCCCGTGTGGTTTATTAGTGCAGTGGCGCAGGCTTGACAAAGGTGCATGTCCCCGAAACGTTGCGCCACTGCACTAATAAACCACACGGGCTCTCCCTGCGACTCCTGTGAGCCAGCGAATTTCTTCTTCACTTGCTTCAGTAGCCCAACCCTTGCTTCAGTAGCCCAGTTATACCCAGCCACTCCCAGAAGCCCTTGTTTCAATCATTTGTGGTTGCTTGAAATACAAGTTCCTTTTCTATATATTTTGTCCAGTGTTTTTATTTGTTCAGATGATGCGTTCATTAACGAAGAGCAATGGCAGCATTTGGGGCTCAAACATGAAGCAATAGGGAATACAGAATAGCAATGCCACCATTATTAGGAAGAAAATACATTGAGGAATATCCCAGAAAGTCTTCTAGTGTTATCACAAGCCAAATCCAAACTGTCAAGTTATAGCTTCTGGCAAATACCAGAGGGGCTCTTGTAAGATGCCATAGTAACAGTATGGGAATGTGGGGGGTTGTTTTGGCCTCTGTGAACCTGAAATGCTAGAGATTATCTTAAAGGGATACTGTCTTGGGAAAAATATATTTTTTCAAAATGAATCAGTTAATAGTGCTGCTCCAGCAGAATTCTGCACTGAAATCCATTTCTCAAAAGAGCAAACAGATTTTTTTATATTCAATTTTGAAATCTGACATGGGGCTAGACATTTTGTCAATTTCCCAGCTGCCCCTGGTCATGTGACTTGTGCCTGCACTTTAGGAGAGAAATGCTTTCTGGCAGGCTGCTGTTTTTCCTTCTCAATGTAACTGAATGTGTCTCAGTGGGACCTGGGTTTTACTATTGAGTGTTGTTCTTAGATCTACCAGGCAGCTGTTATCTTGTGTTAGGGAGCTGCTATCTGGTTACCTTCCCATTGTTCTGTTGTTAGGCTGCTGGGGGGGAGGGGGTGATATCACTTCAACTGGCAGTACAGCAGTAAAGAGTGATTGAAGTTTATTAGAGCACAAGTCACATGACTTGGGGCAGCTGGGAAACTGACAATATGTCTAGCCCCATGTCAGATTTCAAAATTGAATATAAAAAAATCTGTTTGCTCTTTTGAGAAATGGATTTCAGTGCAGAATTCTGCTGGAGCAGCACTATTAACTGATTCATTTTGAAAAAAATTTTTTTTTCCCATGACAGTATCCCTTTAAAAGTCCAGTTCTGATGTCACCAGGAGTAATATGACCAGTATATACTTTACAAAGACGTTTAATGGTTTTAAAGCAATCAAACCTGAAAAAAAGTAGAATACCAGAAGAAAAGAAGGCATTATGGGAAACGGAATGTTGGCTATGTGAGTGCATCAAATAAAACACAATCACTTTCCAAGGTATGTTTGGTTCCATTAAATGGCGGGACACTATGGAAAGAATAAAATGAGTCACAAGAAGGAAATAGAAGAACTACTTCTCCTTTGGAACCATTTGTTAATGAGTATAGTTATATGAATCCTCCTCGTTATCTCTGCTCCCTCATCCAGTCCCAGATTAACATTAAGCTCCATTCCCGGCTTTATTTTCCTACTTACAGGAGATGGTGATGTCACAAAAGCACCTAATGATCAGAACTGACTCCCACATCCTGGGTTGGAAGGAATTATCATCTATGGTCATGTCTAATAAACATATAACAACTATTACTTGTGTTGGGCCCAAGAAAATGACATCCCTGTACTTAGTGGATTATTATCCAATTATATATTAATGATAATTACAAAAAGCAGCTGGAAATGGAAAAGGAAGATTTTGACAGTTTTAAAAACAAGTCGACTGAAATTTATTTTGGCTTAAGCGAATAAACTCAAATAAACATGGCATTTTATTTTGTAATGTACCAATAGGCTTCAATTACAGGTATGGGACCTGTTATCCAGAATGCTTGGGACCGGGGGTTTTCCGGTAATGGATCTTTCTGTAATTTGGATCTTCATACCTTAAGTCTACTAGAAAATCATATAAACATTAAATAAAGCCAATAGGCTGGTTTTGCCTCCAATAAGGATTAATTAAATCTTAGTTGGGATCAAGTACATGTATGGGACCTGTTATCCGGAATGCCCGGAACCTGGGGTTTTCCAGATAACAGATCTTTTTGTAATTTGGACCTTCATACCTTAAGTCTACTATCAAAACATGAAATAAAGCCAATAGGCTGGTTTTGCTTCCAATAAGGATTAATTATATCTTAGTTGGGATCAAGTACAGGTATGGGATCCGTTATCCAGAATGCTCAGGACCTGGCGTTTTCCAGATAACGGATCTTTCTGTAATGTGGATCTTGATACCTTAAGTCTACTAGAAAATCATATAAACATTAAATAATCCCAATTGGCTGGTTTTGCCTCCAATAAGGATTAATTATATCTTAGTTGGGATCAAGTACAAGTTACTGTTTTATTATTACAGGTATGGGACCTGTTACCCAGAATGCTCAGGACCTGGCGTTTTCCAGATAACGGATCTTTCTGTAATGTGGATCTTGATACCTTAAGTCTACTAGAAAATCATATAAACATGAAATAAAGCCAATAGGCTGGTTTTGCTTCCAATAAGGATTAATTATATCTTAGTTGGGATCAAGTACAAGCGACTGTTTTATTATTACACAGAAAAAGGAAATAATATTTAAAAACTTTCACTATTTGGATAAAATGGAGTCTATGGGAGACGGCCTTTCCTTAATTTGAAGCTTTCTGGATAACGGGTTTCCGGGTAATGGATCCCATACCTGTATGATTAAAGGGAAAGTATAATAAATAGATCATTTAAGATACAAATAAGGAGGTAACGTCAGTATTACTTATAAGTGGATGGATGTTGGTGTCTCTGAATCTAATAATGTTTATGTGCCTAGATGAGAATACTCGACGCTGCCAGATCTTGGCAATATATATATATATACTGTATATACTGTATATATAGAATATATCTCTGATTGACTCTGTGCCCTTTACCTAACATGATTTATAGGTGGCACATTGACTTTTCTTCATAGCCCATAAATAGATTTACATTACAATAAGGAGACATCCGAAAATATTCCCATTTATTAGAATCTGCGAAGGCTTCAGACTTGCCAAAGAAAAGTGTCACTTGGAAGCAGTGGGAAGAGACTGGGAGGATTGGGACACAGTGTCCGTCTATAACGGCAGGTAATCGTCTGGGCTCTTATCTCTCTTTTGCCTTCACATTGCTTTAAAGTACCTTTAATTGAATTGCTGTCATTTCTGCCCTCCCTTAATGCAGTGACTTATGGAGTGGAAATGATTCAGTGACGTCCGAGTCCCTCACATGCCCCCCCGAGAGAGACAGACAGAGAGGGGGACAAGTCCATGGTGTCTGATGCTGACCATAAATACTGGACCCCGGCAGGCTCTGCACCCCAGGGAGATTGGCAAGTCATAACTTGCAGTGATATTTCTGCTGTATGTGTGAGGCTGTTGGATCACTGAGCAGTTCACCTGGGGGCACTCTCTTGCACTCACTAGAACTCTCTTGTACACTCTTGCACTCTCCTGCACTCTCTTGCACTCACTTGTACTCTTTTACACTCTCTGGCACTCACTTGCACTCTCTTGTACTCTCTTGCACTTACTTGCACTCTCTTGCACTCTCTTGCACTCACTTGTACTCTTTTACACTCTCTTGCACTCACTTGCACTCTCTTGTACTCTCTTGCACTCTCTTGTACTCTTTTACACTCTCTGGCACTCACTTGCACTCTCTTGTACTCTCTTGCACTCACTTGTTCTCTCTTGCACTCTCTTGTACTCTCTTGCACTCACTTGCACTCACTTGTACTCTCTTGCACTCTCTTGTACTCTCTTGCACTCTCTTGTACTCTCTTGCACTCTCTTGCACTCACTTGCACTTGGTGCACTCTCTTGCACTCACTTGTCCTCTCTTGCACTCACTTGTCCTCTCTTGCACTCTCTTGCACTCATCTGCACTCTCTGGCACTCTTGTGCACTCTCTTGCACTCTTTTACACTCTCGTGCACTCTCTTGCACTCACTTGCCACAAAGAAAAGGGGAAAACTACAAGCAGATCTCATCTCATCCTCTCAAGGTTCGAATTTCATTTTTTATTCTTTCTTTCATATTGTAAAAGTTTCTTTCAGTGATGTTCCTTTCTTCTCTCAGTTTTCCATCTATAACATTAGTTACTTTTTGCGTCTTTTTCTTTGATTGTTTTTTGTACATTTGGCTTTGTTCTAGTTCAATTCTGAAATAATTCAGGCTGCTGCAAAACGAAATATTTCCTCTATTTCCCGTTGTCACTAGTTAATTCAGATATTGATATATATCATTTATTGGTAATATCAGGCTGGGTCATTCCTTTTGTAAAACATCAGGTTTTTTTAAAAAATATCGTTACTTACTTTTAATAATAAAACAGTCGCTTGTACTTGATCCCAACTAATATATAATTAATCCTTATTGGAAGCAAAACCAGCCTATTGGGTTTATTTCATATTTATATGATTCTCTAGTAGACTTAAGGTATGAGGATCCAAATTACGGAAAGATCCATTATCTGGAAAACCCCAGGTTATGAGCATTCTGGATAACAGGTCCCTGTACTTGTACTTGATCCCAACTAAGATATAATTAATCCTTATTGGAAGCAAAACCAGCCTATTGGGTTTATTTACTGTTTATATGATTTTCTAGTGGACTTAATGTATGAAGATCCGTTATCTGGAAAACCCCAGGTCCCGAGCATTCTGGATAACAGGTCCAATAACAGTGTATCCTCATCTATTCTGATTTAAAGACACACGCATTCTAATAAACACTCCCCATAACTCAAAAGGGCCGATTGATGGACACGGGCGCAACTTATGATCAATTCGTTTTGTGCAGCCTACTAAAAAGTAAAAAATGAAAGAAAAAAATTGGATATTATTCTGTAATTTAGAATGTATGTTTGTAAATCTCAGCCCCGGGTTCTGTAACGGATATGAATTGAAGAATGCAGTTCTTTCCAAAGGCCGTTATTGCAGAAGCAAAGGTGATTAAAAGCAGAAGCAGAATATCATTCACATTGATATTCCACTTGATTTTTCTATAAATGGTCCATGAATCATCGTGGCCTTTATATTCTCAACACAATACGTATTGTTGCATGCGGGTGCTGCCATACTGTCTGCTCTGTGTAAAAGGAAATCTGCCGGTCCATATAGGGGCTACCAAATATCCAATCACAGCCCTTATTTGCTTGTGTTGCTCCCCACCTCTTTTTATACCTGAATGTGGCTGACGGGTATATAAGGTTGGGGACCCCAGTACTACTATATACTGTAACTATTGGAGTGTTTTTGAAGCAAACACAATGGTGTTACCATTGCAGTGAAATGGTACATTATATTTCAATTACTTTAAAACACTTTTATTTCTTGGTGTTTTTAGAAGGAAGCCTTAATTAAATGATTACTCAGATGAAAAATAACAGTTTAACATCTCTGCTTTATCTGTGCTTTCATCAACTCGTTTACCAACCTCTGATACCAAGGGCCTCACCCCATCTTACTTTAATTCTGGTAATATTTTTGAAAAGAAAAGTATGTTTTTTATATAATATTTCAAATAAAATGAACTTAATGTTTTATTCCAGATGCAAAAGTGCAACTGTCTGTTATTGGTATCTCTAGTCCTGTGCGCTACAATCTCCCAGACATTTGGACTTGTTTTAACAGTAAGTTCAACTTGTGATGTACTTTAGGCATTTTCCTCTGTCTCCATCTTCATTGTATTTCTTCCTCATTGTGTAGCTTGACCCATAAGAGTTTATTTCATTTACTAAAGTCGTACACGGGCAGATTAAAGCTGCTGATATCAGTCCTTTAGACGGATCTCCCCAAGCAATATCTGGCCAAAAATTGTCTACTTATTGATCTGGGAGGTTTGACTTTTCTGGCAATCGAAGACCATATTGATGTGGTCCTCCGACACGCCCTGGGGGAAGCTTCGGCAGAACCCAGGGTAGATAGGACTCCCCCTAGCTTCGGCGAAGGGGAGTCCAAACGTCCCCAAACCCCTTTGGGGGGGCGGGGTGATGGGCCCTCCCTAGCTTTGGCGAAGGGGGACCCACCCGTTCGAGCTGTTCGCTGGCGGTAGCTGGGAACAGTTTGGGCAACGGAGCCCATGCCTTCGGGTAGGACTCGGAAGGATGATTCAATATCTCTTCGTTGCAATCTGATCGTTTGGCCCTAGGACAGAATGTTTGGATTAACCCAATATCATTCTGCCGTTGGTGGGCATATCGGGGAAAGATCTTCTCATTTGGCAACCTCGCCAAGCGAGCAGATCTTATTGTGTATGACCAGCTTTATACAGCCCCCAAAAACCTAAAGTCCCCTATGATAAGCATTTAACTTAAAATTAATAGGACCACAGCAAAATATTTTGAATGGGTTTTCATCCCTAACGCCTGAGGACCAACATAAATTGACTGGTCATTTTGGGCTCCCAAACAGCGGCAATGTCTACTGCCCCATCTTCTGAAATGAAAGCTGGTCACACACAGGAGAATTACCTAGTGACCAGTTTAGTTACCAATAGGCAATAAAGCTAAAGCTACAGACAAAGAGTTGGCGGAAAGTACTGGATGTGCAATCCGGGAATTTTGAACTGCACTTGATGTGACTGACTGAAGAACTGCTAAAAACATTGGTATAAAAAGAGACAAAAGACCCTGAGCTGCAGAGAAGGTCCAGTAGGACAAATGTCCATAATGGTCAAAGTCGTTCATATTTGTGTACAAAACACCCTTTGCAATATTTCCACGGCCTAAGGGGCCTTCCAAACAAGCATTTAGCAAAAAAAAGGTTAAAATGTTTAAAATTAAATTTGAAATCATTAGGTGGGGGTGCAACTAGGCCATGACCCAAAATAATCCCGACAAGAGGTTTTCTGCACTCACCCATAATCAATATGCTAAAGACATTAAGACATTAAGCTACTAGTGATGTTGGGTTTTCCCCTGCCCCAAACCTTACCTCCCTCCACCCGCACCCACCTGTACCCGCCTACCGGCTTTCCTTTTATTTGTGATGTCATCAGCGGGTGGGTCTATAAAAGGAAGCCGGTAGGCGGGTGCGACTATAAGTTGATGGTGGCGGCTGGGAGAGCAGGAGAAAAGCTCAACCTGCACCCGCAAAAAATAGTACAATGTCGGCCCACTGACACTTGGGCCCACCGGGACTTTTCCTGGTATCCCGGTGGGCCAGTCCGACACTGTATGTGGCAGGTGCACTTGGATACTTTTGTAACACTTTAAGATAAGCAAAGAAACAATTGAAACAATTTAAGATACTGTAAGCAGGTCTCTTGGGGAACTGTGCAGCTTAAAGGGCAATTCACCTTCATTAGCAAAACTGTAATAACACATAAAAACCACAGAAATGTGCTCAGACTTTCGTAACCGGACACATTTTGTAAAATGAATATGGTAATTAGGGGTGTGGTCAAAAAATGTCATTCAGAATGTTGGAAGGTATTTACTGTTTGGGAAACCAATAAGAAACACTCGTGTATAACGGCATTTACAAAGAGTCCAGTCATTATGTTGTCGCAATTGCATGGAAAGTATAAATGGGCTTTTCTGTGTAATTAAAAAGTTATAGGTTTTCTCTGTGTCCCTAGATGATACAGCTTTTTATATTATGACGTATAATACAAACATCTTGTAGTTTTTATTAGTTCCTTTTTACTATATCTGTAGCATAATCCCAAAGTATTTGTTTTAAGATTTCCCTTTCATGTTTAACAGGGAAAAGAAAAACGTGGCTGGACGCTGAACAGTGCAGGATACCTTCTAGGGCCACGTAAGTGCTGAAACCTCAATTCTCCGCTGTTTGTTTCAATGTGAAACTTGCCCATTTTTTCTTACACTACAAGACATGCGATTGTGTTGCCATGAAATTTGTTTGGATGGAATGAATTATTGTCTGCTTGACAGCTAACAGCAAACAACTTTAGTGTGCAAGGGAAGTTAGAGTGCAAGCTCCCCTGGTCCAGTGCGCCTTAAGAATGTCAGAGTATGATGGAGAGGTATTAATGGTGGAGCTCACCCGCACAGAGAGCCTAACCTCGCCCGTCGCAGCTATAGTGGGATGTCGGTAGCTTCAGTCCGATACTTGGTTTGCACAGTATTGTTACCCGCTCGCAGCGCTGACAGACTCATCCACGGGAGGCCAAAGTGGTCATTTTTTTGAAATGCGGCTTTATTGAAACAATACACGGTGGTACAGTTGTGGTGGGTGTACAGCGAAACTGACGCGTTTTCGTGCCCCAAACACCGGGGAAGTGCCCAGTTAAAAAATTACCGCTTTGGCCTCCCGTGGATGAGTCTGTCAGCACTGCGAGCGGGTAACAAAACTGTGCTCCTTAAGGATGTGGCTGGGCGCTATGCTGCCCCTAAAATTTTACCCCCCTTGTCCCGGGCATTTGTGGCCTCTCCACAAATCCAGACCTGCACAGAAGGACACCCAAGACCTTGGACTCCCTTCTACTCTACAACTCTCCTACTACTCCCAGCACTACTCGCACCCCACTGCCATTGCTCCCAGTCACTCCCTGCTTGGCAACTCCTCTTTCCCCCCAACTCATGACACTGGCCCCAGCTGATGTGCAGGATCACAGTTATAGGAAGCAGGAGAGTTCTATACATAGGGTGTTAGTGCCACCCCCACTGGTGTGCCTTATGCAAACGACTCTTGTCATATTAGTTGTAATATTGGTGTGTAGGTGCATCTGGGGTCATTTTGCCTGGTCATGTGATTTCAGAAAGAGCCAGCACTTTAGGATGGAACTACTTTCAGATAAGCTATTGATTCCCCTACTCTATTGAGTGCTATTCTCATATGTACACCTTGCAATGCAGGTGTCAGGGAGCTGTTATCCTGTTACCTTTCCATTGTTCTGTTTATAGGCTGCTGGGGGCAGGGCCAGAACTAGGGGTAGGAAGAGCCGGATTTACATAGCGGGCACCCCTAGGCCCACTGCCATTCGTCACCCCTGTCCCCTCCCCTTCATCCGTGCACCTCATTTCATCATCAGGTCGGGAACACTGGGGATTGGCGCACAGAAAATGTAAAAAACTGTTGTATCTCATGAGCAGCATTAGAGCTTCCAGACCAATGTGGATGTGGTTGGGCAGCATGCCGTCCCCCTAAAACCCTGCCGCCCTAGGCCCGGGCCATGGTGGCCTTTCCACAAATCCAGGCCTGGGTGTAGGCAGAAGAGGCACGTGCATAGGGCGCAAGGGTAGAGGGGTGCCAGTCATGTACCTCTTCTGTGACGCCTTCCCCTAGTTTGGACTGGAAGCTGTGGCAGCAGCGTGTGCAGTGTGTGGCATAGTGTGTGCATCCTCGGGGCTTGCACTCTTCTGTGCATGTGCACTTGCGCATACTCAGTGGGGGGGGGCACGTAGTCGGCCGGGTTGCCTACGGCGCCCGGCTGACTTGTTCCGGCACTGGCTGGGGGGGTATATCACTCCAACTTGCAGTGCCGCAGTAAAGAGAGACTGAAGTTTCTCAGAGCACAAGTCACATGACTGGGGGCAGCTGGGAAACTGACAATATGTCTAGCCCCAAAGCTGCCATCAGTAATCATGGCCCCCACACAACAGCATTTTCTGGGCATGGCATGTATTAAACAGTATATTTTCCCTTGTTTTGGAGAACAATAATGTAATATAACGGCCCATGCAGCTAATGTCTCTTTGTTCCCTCCTGACTTTCACAGCCAACTTGCATTGCGTTAGTCGGTACAAATATGATTCTCCGACATGAAACAGGCAAATATTAGACTGTAATAACTTGCAATGTGTGTAACATAAAACTAAAGTATAAAACAAATGAATTGAATGTGCTTCATCTATTTACTCGCCAGATGCAGTCGATAATCACAGATCTTTCAGTGATAAACATGGAGCTGGAAAACGGGAGGTCCTTGCAGAAGAGAACACAGAGTCAGGTGATGAGCTTTTTATACCTACACTGAGAAAACGTATTTTATTACAACAGGGGTTGAATAAGGGGATTAAATAGGCCCCTCTGACTTTTCTTTTCCAATTATGTTTATGGGTTTTTTAAAAATAAACAGTAAGAGCAAAAGCAACACAACATTGACTTACATTAAAGCCTGTCATTTTACATAATAAAAGAAAAGGATTATTAAGGGAGGCAGTTCGATGAGGAAAACCAAAAGGAAAAAATACCGGCACTCAGGACTCCATGAAAGTGGGCCGAGCCCTCCGTGTTTATTGCTGCAAGTCCCGAGTGCCGGTATTTTTTCCGCTTGGTTGTTTTGGGTAACTTTCTTGACACTTAATCCAACTTCAAAAGAACTAGTTGAATGCGAAAGTCAATGGGGCAAATTCACTAAGATTCGTAGTTGCGCCAGCGTCCGATTCGTCGCACTTCACCAGGCAAATTTTCGCCAGCGCTACGCAAATTCACTAAAATTCTTCTGAAGTTGCGCTCAGGGGAAACGAAAGGTTGCGAAGTTGCACTAGCGTTAATTCACCAGGCAAAGTGAAGTTACGCTAGCGATGGTTAATTTGCATACGGCGCCAAATTGAAGTTACAATGGAGGAATATGTACAATCACTACACAAGCCTGGGAAACCTTCAAATCAGCAAATAAAATGTTTATTTTGCCCTACACATGTGCCCACTGTATAGTTAAGTTGCCATGAGTCAGGAAATGTAGGGGGGAAGGAGGGGAGCCCCAAAAAAATGTTTTGATCTTTTTCAGCCTATCACCCATAATATAGAAAACACACCAGCGTTTTTTGGGACTTTGAAAAAATTTCAACTTTTTTTGAAGCAATCCCTATCTACTCTATTGCACTCCGCCTGGTGTGAGGTGGCGAAGGAAGTCTAGCGTAAAAGGTAGCGTTCAGAAAAATGCGTGCATCAGGGAATTTGCGTAGTTACGTCCATTGCACAAATTCGCCAGGCGTAAGGGTGCGAAGTAATACTAGCGTAGTTACGCCAGCGTCCATTAGTGAATCGGCGAATTAACAAAAATGCGCTATGTTAGTGAATTAACGCTAGCGTTAGGTGCTTCGTCCTTTAGTGAATTTGCCCCAATGTCTCAATCAGAGTATTCCCATCCGATTACACTACACGTCTGTCTCAGGCTGAATCAGGTTTATAGTGTAACAGCAGTGCCAAAAAGGAATCTGCACATTTTGGATAAAAGAAGAATGTACCAATTGTCAGTGATATTACTACAGTCCAATATATAAGTGACAGAAAGACTAACACTGTTCACTTCTGTGATCCCCAGGCAGTTTTATAAGAACCCTGACCGACGAAAATGTTATCCGCACATTGATTGAGTTTCTGACTTACCTACATCTAAAAGGTGAGAATAGTTTACAGGATTCTGAACTAAATTATATCAGGACTATTTTTTTCTCCATTTACTGGTCTTTATTTTTTTTGACATTGTTATAGTTATACTTTCATTAGCCACCAACCACACTGTGTAGCAAAGAGCCTTTTTTAAAATTATTAAAAAAACATAAACAATGAAGACCAATTGAAGAGTTGCTAAGAACAGGCCATTCTATAACATAAATAATGAAGACCAATTGAAGAGTTGCTGAGAATAGGCCATTCTATAACATAAATAAAAGTTAACTTAAACCACCCAGTGGCCTAACTATATATTAAGCAGATACTGCAGTCTCGGGGGGCCTGGACTGTGGATACTGTAGCTAATTAAAAAACTCTCCTCCCCAGCCGCTCTCTTACCTGCTGTGAGGAAGGGGGATGCAAGTCAGGCGGGAGTGGGCGGAGTTGGGGCGGGGAGTGGGCGGAGTTGGGGTGGGGAGTGGGTGTGGTGGAGGCAGGGAATGGGCGGGTGGAAAGTGGGCGGGAGGATGGGGATCAGAGTGCTCTGGGCTCCTCTGAAGATTTTTTGCAAGCGGGTCTGCAAACAACATAATAATATAATATTAATATTATATTTCAGTATCCCAGTGATAAGCTTGAAGTGCGCTCAGGTTTGTCTTCATGTGTTTTGTAACTATAAAAGCACAAAGATCAACAACGGCCCTAACTAAAAGGGATCTGCTTCTGGCGCCATTTACTTTCTGTTCATTTCTATTTTACAGATTCCGGAGTCTTGGACAATTTAATTGCCCCCGTGTCATCGAAAGGAACGAATCAGTAACAAAGACATTGGCCAATTTGTAATTGATTCTATAGAAATGACATTTTCAGTATCATTATCCAAAATCTTTATTTTGTGTAATGTTCATCATGTTGCACTTCTATAAATAAATAAATCCCTATGATAAAACGCTGTATTTTTGCTTCAGATAAACTATACAATAAATTCATTAGTTATTAGTATTAGCAGGTTCAGATTACTGGGTTTATCAAACGAAATAATGACATTTTTGTGCAATGAAAGAAAATACAATATACATTTAAATTCAAGTTTTCAATAGTCAAGTGGGTTAAGTGCAAATGTAAATGCTCTTCTGTCCCCTTCTATTCTCTGCACTGCTGGTTCTAACTCTTGAAATAACGTCAGAATTTAGATGATTAATAAACCTATGAACAAGCATGAAAGTCATTGCTGGAAATGGTAACAGTAGCATAAACCATAATAAAGTAAAACTATGTGTGTATATATATATATATAATACACAAAAGCCATGAATATCCTGTAAATGATATCCTTATAAACGGTGAGTTCTGATGTCATCAGTTATAAACGGTGAGTTCTGATGTCATTTCTGTCACATGACTCATTGAAATTTGTGTATTATAATAAATAAAGTACCCCCAGTTGTAAAATATGAGGATATTAGAAGTTACCTCGGAGTTCCATGACCTGTATAAAAACACTCGGCCTTCGGCCTCGTACTTTTATATGGTCATGAAACTCCTCGGTAACTTATAATATCCCTATATTTTACAAAAGGGGGTACTTTATTCACTATATAATACACAAAAGCCATGAATATCTTGTAAATTATATCCTTATAAACGGTGAGTTCTGATGTCATCAGTTATAAACGGTGAGTAGTGATGTCATTTCTGTCACATGACTCACTGAAACTTGTGTATTATAATAAATAAAGTTCCCCCAGTTGTAAAATATGAGGATATTAGAAGTTACCTCGGAGTTCCATGACCTGTATAAAAACACTCGGCCTTCAGCCTCGTACTTTTATATGGTCATGAAACTCCTCGGTAACTTATAATATCCTTATATTTTACAAGAGGGGGTACTTTATTCACTATATATATCTATCTATCTATATATACAGGTATAGGACCTGCTATCCAGAATGCTGGGGACCTGGTGTTTTCCGTTTAATAGATCTTTCTGTAATTTGCTGAAATTACAAACTGGAGAGCTGCTGATTAAAAAGCTAAATAAGTCAAAAACCACAAATAATAAAAAATGAGAACCATTTGCAAATTGTCTCAGAATCTCCATCTCTACGTCATACTAACAGTTCATTTTAAAGGTGAACAATCCCTTTAACCAGAAATATTAAACTAAAACAAAGGTGAGAATGTCCTTGTTTTACTAAGAAAAGGCAACAAAACAAAATAAAACTTGCTGTCAGCATCCGTTATTGTTCTATACAATGTCCTTGTGAAAACACAATCACTTCGCCATGGTCCATAGATTTTTTTTTCTCACAAGCTCTGGAGTGTTGTTGCCCTTTGTTTAAATGTGTGTGTGTAATGAGTTTGCTTATTTGTTACCGTGCCGTAATGTGACTCACAGGTTATAACATCTATACACAGTCAGTGTTGCTGTTGCTTTCAGCTTGTTTATATAAACTATAGTAGTACTTGTCTGTTATCTACTGTGTATCCTGTGCTTGAATGGCTGCCCCCATGGCTACACAGCAGCTTGTTTATATAAACTATAGTAGTACTTATCTGTTATCTACTGTGTATCCTGTGCTTGAATGGCTGCCCCCATGGCTACACAGCAGCTGGTTTCTATCAACTATAGTAGTACTTATCTGTTATCTACTGTGTATCCTGTGCTTGAATGGCTGCCCCCATGGCTACACAGCAGCTTGTTTATATAAACTATAGTAGTACTTATCTGTTATCTACTGTGTATCCTGTGCTTGAATGGCTGCCCCCATGGCTACACAGCAGCTTGTTTATATAAACTATAGTAGTACTTGTCTGTTATCTACTGTGTATCCTGTGCTTGAATGGCTGCCCCCATGACTACACAGCAGCTTGTTTATATAAACTATAGTAGTACTTATCGGTTATCTACTGTGTATCCTGTGCTTGAATGGCTGCCCCCATGGCTACACAGCAGCTTGTTTCTATAAACTATAGTAGTACTTATCTGTTATCTACTGTGTATCCTGTGCTTGAATGGCTGCCCCCATGGCTACACAGCAGCTTGTTTATATAAACTATAGTAGTACTTATCTGTTATCTACTGTGTATCCTGTGCTTGAATGGCTGCCCCCATGGCTACACAGCAGCTTGTTTATATAAACTATAGTAGTACTTATCTGTTATCTACTGTGTATCCTGTGCTTGAATGGCTGCCCCCATGGCTACACAGCAGCTTGTTTATATAAACTATAGTAGTACTTATCTGTTATCTACTGTGTATCCTGTGCTTGAATGGCTGCCCCATGGCTACACAGCAGCTTGTTTATATAAACTATAGTAGTACTTATATGTTATCTACCGTGTATCTTATCCTCGAATATTATTTCTGAAGCAAACACACCAGTTTTAAAAGTGCAGGGCAACACTATATCATATTGTCATTGCTTTAAAACACTTTCATTTTTAGATGTTACTGTTCCGTCTTATTGCGGGACTGCATGACCCCCGTTGATCGTCTGCGATCTCATGGGAATTTTATCCCTGCCCGATCGTCATCGGCCCGACTTTCGGCCAAATATCAATCAGGGAATTGAAAATTAAATTGGTTTAATTTAGTGAATAAAGAGGGTTTTTTTCATTCCATCTTTGTGAAATAAATAGTAAAGTAGAAGCCAGTTTTCTTCCCTTAGTGAATGATGCCCACAAGGCACATAAGAAACATTTTTGGAAACATTTAAGAAACAAGTATTTGGTTAGTGAGCAGTTTAGATATATATTTGTTATTATCTTATAAAAGCTACAGAAGAAATGCCCAAAGCAACGTGTGACGTTCAGGACATTGTTGTGAGATAAAAATAAAGGCAAATTACATTATTATTATTATTACGATGGTTCAGGCACAATAATGTAAGTGAAATGAAATGAGATATAATAGGCAGACACACAATTCCATTTGAACGATATATAATTCTAATTAGCCTTTGTGGTGTAATGACGTGTTTACTGTAGAATTTGTGCTCTATAAATACAATTACATAGTTACACAATGAAAGGTCTTTGGAAAAGTAAGAGCTGAACGCCACCAATTTTCTAGTCTGTAAAACCCATAATTGGATGTGAATAAAGGTACAAAGACGCCGTCGCTAAATAACGGACCCAATGGGGAGAAAACCTGGAGAAAATTAGGACATCATCACTGATGTTATCAATTATCCTCATATTCAATTTTATTTTATTCTTTTTAGAAAACACAAAAAGCGATTGGTTGGGTGTTTGTCATCATCCCGCTTTTTATCTCTGCACATTGTACCTGGACTCATGGGTCCATAGTCCATAAAGGCTTTTCATATATCATTGCCTTAGATGTAAGAAGATCTTTTTTTTTTTTATTTAGATTGTTATTGTTCTTTAACCAAATAGGTGTTGACCACAAACCGGGGTCCTCAATTAATGATGTACCTGAAAGGGAAACGTAAGTACTAATAATAGTTTTTATTCCCTAGGACAGGGGTCCCCAACCTTTTTCACCCGTGAGCAGCATTCAGATGTAAAAACAGTTGGGGAGCAACACAAGCATGAAAAATGTTCCTGGGGTGCCAAATAAGGGCTGTGATTGGCCATTTAGTAGCCCCTATGTGGATTGTCAACCTACATTGAGACTCTGTTTGGCAGTACACCTTTATACAACTAAAACTTGCCTCCAAGCCTGGAATTCAAAAATAATCACCTGCTTTGAGGCCACTGGGAGCAACATCCAAGGGGTTGGGGAGCAACATGTTACTCACGAGATACTGGTTGGGGATCACTGATCTAGGACATTGAGAACTAAAATAGTTCTAGGTTAAATTATTCTCAAAGATTCACAGAAAAATAAGAAATGAGTTACTTTTGTATAAATACTTAACGGCAATTGGAGCAAATGGCACAGAGTTTTTGATTTCAAGAACCTCCAATTGTTATTATCTGCCATATTGAAATTCCTTTACTGGATTAGCCTCTTGGGTCTCTATTCTAAAAGAAAAAAAGATGGCTTTCCACAGGCTGCTTGTAACTCTATATTGATCATCCGTTATCCAGAAAGCTCCAAATAACAGGACCATCTGCCCCAGAACTCCAGCATAATAACTGGTGCATGCAAAAGAGTATGGACTTTGATTGGTGGGCGCTTGTAATAATACTATTAATTAAGTTGGTGTACATTTAATTATTTTAAATATAATACCTACAGTAATTAACAATCTTTGTACTTTTCTTGCAGTACAGGTATGGGACAAGTTATCCAGAATGCTTGGGGTATTCTGGATAATGGATCTTTCCGTAATTTGGGCAACCACGTAAATATTAAATAAAGCCAATAGGCTGGTTTTGCTTCCAATAAGGATTAATTATATCTTAGTTGGGATCAAGTACAAGCGACTGTTTTATTATTACACAGAAAAAGGAAATCATTTTTAAAAATTTGGATTATTTGGATAAAATGGAGTCTATGGGAGACGGCCTTTCCATAATTGGAAGCTTTCTGGATAATGGGTTTCCGGGTAATGGATCCCATACCTGTACAATTAAAAGGAAACGATAATAAATAGATAATTTAAGATACAAATAAGGAAACTTTTTTTTTAAAATGTGGATTATTTCACTAAAATAGAGACTATGGAGTTACTTTCACGTCCCATTCCCTGTACGTATGGATGAAACTGCAGCAACACAGATTTACTGGCATTAAACACAGTCTCATAATATAAATGAGCTAAAACTTATATATTTGTTATTTACAATAGAAGGTACATTTTGTCTTGTAGTATTCATTTTACTTGTTTTTATATCCTAATATATATTCTGGTTTTTTTTTTAGATGGGAGAGGAAATTAATTAGAAGGAGAAAGAAGATTGTATGCATCAGATTTAATTAGTTGGATAAATAATGTGAACAGTGTGATAGGTAGAGTATAAATTACTGTAACACCTATTTTTACTTGTGAACCACATGTAAATGTAAAAAGAGTTGGAGAGCAACACAAGCATGAAGTCTATGGAGATGTCAAATAAGGGCTGTGATTGGTTGTTTGGTAGCCCGTATATTGACTAGTAGCCAACACGAGGTTCTGTTTGGCAGTGCACCTGGATTTTATGAAACCAAAACTTGCCTCTAAGCCTGGAATTCAAAAATAATCACCTGCTTTTGAGGCCACTTGGAGCAACATCCAACATGCTACTGGTTGGGGCCAACTGCTATAGACCAATGAGAATACAGGTATGGAACCTGTTATCGAGAATACTCAGGACCTGGATAACAGATCTTTCTGTAATTTGGATCGTTATACCTTCTGTCTACTAGAAAATCATATAAACATTAAATAAAGCCAATAGGCTGGTTTTGCTTCCAATAAGGATTAATTCTATTTTAGTTGGGATCAAGTACAAGGTACTGTTTTAACACTACATAGAAAAAGGAAATTATTTTTTAAAGAGTTGGATTATTTTATTATAATGGAGTTTATAATAAAATAATGGGTTTTCGGATAACAGATCCCACACCTATACCATGGCAGATAAAATCAATTAAGCTGCTTTCTCTCTGATCCTCTACAATTAGGTTGACAGTCACAACATTGCACAGAAACTGATCTAACGTGACTCACTGGTGACCTAATATGAGCAAAAGTGGCTTCTCCTTATATTACTCCTAGGAATCATTAATTTGCCACCATCAGTCGTCCTCACCTCCTCAAGTCTCTCCATTCTCTTCATTGTCATTGACACTGACAAATCCTGGTTTTACTCCGGCCTTTCAAAAAAAATCATCTT
Source organism: Xenopus laevis (assembly GCF_017654675.1). Classification (NCBI taxonomy): domain Eukaryota; kingdom Metazoa; phylum Chordata; class Amphibia; order Anura; family Pipidae; genus Xenopus; species Xenopus laevis. The sequence goes on from NC_054378.1 coordinate 1,445,688, forward strand.
CTCTCTTACCTCTCTCTGTAAACGTTCCTCAAATCTCTGTCATAGGCTTTTTATTATTTTCTTGGTATAATTCCTGCCTTGGTTAAATAATGAAATAATTTGGTTTTCAATTGAAATAATTTCAATGTTATGCTGCCTACAGTTTATACTAGGGGTGCACCGGATCCACTATTCTGGATTCAGCCGAACCCTTCGCGAAAGATCCTGCCGAATACCGAACCGATTCCAAATCCTAATTTACATATGCAAATTAGGGGCGGGAAGGGGAAAACATTTTTTACTTCCTTGTTTTTTGACAAAAAGTTACACAATTTCCTTCCATGCCCCTAACTCGCATATGCAAATTCAGATTTGGTTTGGCCAGAATCCAAATCCTGCTGAAAAAGGCCGAATCCTGGATTCAGTGCATCCCTAGTTTATATCTTCTTAAAACTCATGTCACATATTGACTACTGAAATGATCTGTTAATTGACCTTTCTCTCTCCAGACCCATTGAGCTCCAACCCTTAAGGTGGCCATACACGGGCCGTTAAAAGCTGCAGACAGACCGTGTCGGCAGCTTATTGGCCCGTGTATGGGGGCCCCGCGACGGGCTTCACCGATCGAGATCTGGCCGAAAGTCGGCCAGATCTCGATCGGATGGGACAGAAAATCCCGTCGGATCTCGGCCGCATCTATTCGTTGATTCGGTCCCGCGATCCGACCGCCCGTTTGGGCATCGTTAGGATCCGATCGTTGGGCCCTAGGGCCCACGATCGGATCAGCCCAATATTGCCCACCTCAAGGTGGGCATATCGGAGGGAGATCCGCTCGTTTGGCGACCGCCAAACGAGCGGATCTCTCCATGTATGGCCACCTTTACTTTATTGTAGTTTTTAATTTGCTTGCCAGCCACACATTTTTTTAGTCTGTCTGCATATGAAAAAGGCAATCATCATTGGAAAACTAGACATTATCACTCTTTTACATATGAAAAACGTATATCTATTAATTTATACTTAATAGAACCACAGTAGAATACCTCAAGGAATTAGACATCTAACAATGTGAACTTGAACTCTGGTATTTATCTGAGCAATACAAGACATGCTGCATACTGGATCTCTACATGGAGCCAAAGGAAAGCAAAGTGTAGCGACAATGGCCTTTCACTTATAGCCAATGAAAAAAATATTTAATAAAAATATATTGCTACTTGCTCGTCTAATGAGATTTATTTTAGCTTATAAAATATGTTGGAGCAAATACAATTTAAAAAATTGCAGTAATTGGATTTAATTCTCCTGCATGCCCAGTGTTCTGATAGGATAGTTAGTTTAGGAGGTGGGTGAGTAATGGTCGGACAGTGTGGTCAAACTGATGCTTTTCATATACTGCAGGCTTAAATGATGTAAAAATAAACGAATATAAAATTAAGGCAAAAAAAAAAAATTCCTCCAGTTTTAATATTCTGTTTGTGTCTCAGCTGTTGCAGCTCGGGGAGTTAATAGATGAGCAAAACGTGCATTTCTGGGTAAAAAGAAAGAAGTTGTGCTTCAGAGATCACTTGATAAACAGAAGAGAACTTGCCAGGAATTCTGCTAAATCATGTAGACCTGCGCATTATCTAAAATACTACAAGGACTTGGACTTGAAAATAAAGGTTGCTGATTGGTTATGATAAACAGCCTATATTATTTGCAATATAGGGCACGACATTATTTCTAGAAAACGAGCATGTAAAAACTATGGGATTGTATCCTGTAAATCACAACTTGAGTTAAAAGATTGCAAAATGAATTGAACACTATATATACCCCTTGTGAGCACAAATAGATTTTGTTCAGTGTTAGCCAATAGGTAGAAGGTATTAAAACCTTTGTAGGCAAACTAAAAATACATCCAGCTGTGCATTTCTCTAGCAAAACTTCTGCTTGTGCAAATGATCTCTTTGGATTTTATTTTTGTCTAATTTTAAGCCTGTGTAGGTGCATCTCAGCTCATTTTGCCTGGTCATGTGCTTTCAGAAAGAGCCAGCACTTTAGGATGGGAACTGCTTTCTGGCAGCCTGTTGTTTCTCCTACTCAATGTAACTGAATGTGTCTCAGTGGGACCTGGATTTTACTATTGAGTGTTGTTCTTAGATCTACCAGGCAGCTGTTATCTTGTGTTAGGGAACAAGCATGCTAAAGGGTAAAAGCCCACATTCAAATAGGGGAAAAATAGCACTGTTTGTGAGGAAAATGCTACCTAGTGAGCTCCAGGTTTGGATGACCATATTGAGATGCTAACCATGTGAAAAATGAGGAGTGTCCCAGCTTATTAACAATGCACATACTGTACGTGTGACTTCTGATCTAACAAGTAACACATATATTAGCCCGCACCTGTGGTGGGCGAAGCAGTTTTACTATGATAGGTGGCCTTTAAAAAAAATTCTGTGCCTGGCTATTTGTAATGTAGGCTGACAGAAACACCTTATGCTTGCAGAAATAGAAAATCTCTCCCCTTTTACATTTAGATGACATGATTTACATGTGCTCTGTGAAAATGCAGTAAGATCCCCCTATTTGTTGTGTATTTGTTAGAAGTTAAAAAAAGGTTTGTTCGTTCATACACTCCGCTTTGTTGGAAAAATGCAAAAATAGATGGTCCAATGCCAAGTGTAAAGAAGGAATGTTGTACTGTGCCCATCGGCAAATATCTTGTTGTACAAACCAATAAATTAAAACCTTTAATGCAGTAAGATGAGCTCTATTGTTTTACACCAGTCTAAAAAAACAAAACTTTTTTTTACAGTTGTAGCAAAACAGTTGCAAATGGTGTCTCAGAACAGAATTGAGAATGCTCCTCGAGGCTCAGTAAAAGTTGATTATTTAATAGAAGGTACTCAACTTTTAGCAGAGCAGATCATTTTACATCAGAATAACTTTGTATCATGAAGGGTGGATGTTTATATCACACTGGTTTTATTTCTCCCTCTGAATACATACACACACTACAGTACAACTCAGGGAGGAGAGTGAAGATCAGTCAGTGTGTTGTCTTCCCAGGGAGAGATAGGCCAGTCCTGCAGTCTGCGCTGTTCTTGGCTTCTGGGGAGCAGACACTGCATTCGATCTGTTCAAGTGATTCATGTGCAGTTTTATTTTTTGGCAACAATCAGGACTGCAGTAGGCACCAAACCTGCAGAGAAAGGGATCAAGGTAATAGAACAGCAACAGGACAGCTAGAGACTAGATAAGGGTTAACAGTGTTGGCTCCACTGCTCTCAGTCCCTTCCCCAACTCTGTTTATCTGCAATGAAAAGTGCAGCTTCCACTCATGTACAGGAACACAAAGCAGAGCAGAGTTTGACCCAAAATCATGAAAAGCAGGCATTCCGAGCCTGCCCGCCGTTCTACTCTGTGTGCCTGCAAGCAAGCGGAAGCTGCACTTTTTTTGTGCAAATAAACAGAGCTGGGGAAGGAAATGGATCCTCTTCTCACAGCCTGCAAAAAAACGAACAAAAAAATGCAGGCAGAGAGCAGCAGGGCCAACACTCCATGTGCCCTTCTCAGTGCAGAGAAACAGAGATGTGGAAGGGAACAGATACGCTTCTCTCTGCCTGCAGAAAACTACAGAGCCAATGCTGCAGCCTTAATTATGTGTGGAAACATAGTTATTGCAAATACCGTATGAATTTATTCTAGCGATTTCAGAATAAAGGAGATGTGTACATATAGTTATACTAACCCAGTTCTTGCAAGGGCTTTTCCATGTCCTCCTCTGTGAAAACTCTTTGTGGGAAGCTTGTGAGGAGACTGAATGGCCCTGGAGGTCCCCCAGGCCAGTTCAGCTCCACATACAGACGCACAGCAGCAAGTTGCTCTCGAGCACGGAACGTCTGAGATAAGGCTGATCCATCAAGCAGGCGCACCTAAGGATATTTCATAATTCAGTGTCAATTTAAAAAGTAGTTATAGGATGTATTGTCCAGGATGCTTGGGACCTAGGAGATGAAAACATTTGCTTAGTGCATTAGAGACTCTGGAAAGTGGACTCTACATGAAAGCTGGAACTGGTTACTACACTTGCAATTTGAATTACTCCATGTGGTCAACTTAAAAAGATTTTCTCGTGATTTTTATGATGTAGTCCTTATTTCTAAATGACACTTGCAAATAATTCACTCTACCATGAAAATGTCATTCCTGAACCAGCAAGTGTATTTTTTTTTATTTATAATATTGGTGTGTAGGTGCATCTCAGCTCATTTTGCCTGGTCATGTGATTTCAGAAAGAGCCAGCACTTAAGGATGGAACTGCTTTCTGGCAGCCTGTTGTTTCTACTGCCTTTACATAACGGATAAAAGCAATATTCAACACTCTGTTACCTGGATACGGCACTGATCATATTCCTTCTTAGTGGGGGGCTCTTGTACTGGAGAAGATGGGGAGGGAGTGGTAGCTGGAATAGAGGTCTCTGCTGGAGGTGAGATTGGCTCTGAACTTGCTCCCCCAAACTAAAAAGCAAGGAAGAAAACATTAGTAATGAGCACTCCATGAGATTGGACAAAAGGAACAAAGGAAGCCAAAAATACTGGAGAGTTGCTATTTGACCCAGTCGATAGGCTGGGGCTGTACCACACAGTATATTCTATACATACCAGGACTCACATTATGGTCTATTTTATAACTTATTTTATAAACTTATTTTACTCCTATGGTGTCACCTTGGCACTTTTTCATTTTTGGTGCAATATACCTCTGGGTCAGATCTAGGGGGGAGTTGTGTGGCCATTACGCTCCTTCTCCCCCTGAAAACTGGATACTCCATGGGAGCGTTCAATATCAGGACCTCTTTGGAGTTTCACTGGTCTTCACAACCCTATATATATGCCTTTTAGCTGGATGGAGAAGGAAAAAATTATCCCCCAAAGGCGAGAACAAAGGGGTCTGTTCTAGTCTTCAAACGAAGACAAGCCCAAAGACTTCAGAATTATTTTGAACCTTTTTTGCCCAGTGATCCTTATAATATATATATATATATATATATATACACACATACACACACATTACCAACAGTAAATATTCCCACCTTAGTTAGTTTCCCATACCGTGTCTTTAAATAGCTGAAATATATCAATATATCAAACCAAATTCGAGCAAAACTGCCCCACTACTACTTTATATATACCAGGACTCTTAGTCTATCCATCCCTATGGCCTATTTTATAACCAAATTTAGTATAATATGTATTTTAATGATCAAAACAATACCTACTTATGTGTCTCTAATGCCTTGTGGATATCTGCATTTGTAACATAGTTCTAAAAAAAAAAAATCTATCATACTTATTTAATGAGTTGGACTAATTAGGACCATTGTATTATTCTGTAATCCTGTGACGCCTGTGGAGTCACACAGAAATGAGATGAAACTGTGGTTCAATATTAAACACAAGATGAGATCTGATCAGACTTTTGCTGCTACCATGAACATGAGTTGTGGAACGGTGAGAATCCTGATGCAACTATCAAAATTGAAAAAAACATCAGAGATCAGAGGCAACAGGTTGCACTTAATTCACCTAAGAACAAAAATCTAATGACTGTGCGAATTTATGTTGTTAAAAACATTTCCATTAATGTATCCAATGACATGCATACATTACAGTGGCAAAAAAAAATGTACCTGTATATGCTAATTCTATTACAGGTATGGGTCCTGTTATCCAGAATGCATGGGACCTTTGGTTTTCCGCATAAGGGGTCTTTCAGTAATTTGGATCACCCTACGTTAAGTTTACTTAAAAAATCATTTAAACATTAAATAAAAGCAATAGGATTATTTTGCCTCCAATAAGGATTAATTGTCAAGTATTGGGTACTGTATTAATATTATAGAGAAAAAGGAAATCCTTTTTAAAAAATGTAATTATTTGATTAAAATTGAGTCTGTAGGTGATGTACTTCCCATTATTTGGAACTTTTTGGATAATGGGTTTTCAGATAACAGAAACCAAGGCAAAAGTAAAAAACTTACCCTTCTTGCTCTATCAGCTTTATCTCGTGCAATTTTTTCCCGGACTCTTTCCCTGAAAGAAACGCAATTAAGGTAAGCAATAATGCAAGAGCATCGACTACCAATAAATCAGTATTACTAACCGTCTCATTTTTTGTCTTATTTTTATGCACCAGATTTACTTATTATTTGTTGTTGTTGTTGTTTATATATCCCCCAGGATATTATAGGCAACCATACAAGTGACAATTTGGTACACTCTGTGACCCAATGGACTGAGGGCATATAAAGTGCCACTCATAATATGACTGCCTTTCAATTTTTCCCATTGTTCACTCAAAAAGCACAACTAATCGAAAATTAACAACTAATCGAAAATTAAGGGAAGCAGCTTCCTCATCCGGCAGTGCACTGTATACTGGCCGATATGGTGCATTGGCAGATAAATATTTTCAAACAGGCCCAGTTTTGACAGCCATGGTGTAGAAATATCGGATGGGGACAACAGGCCAAAATACACATAATTACACAATTACTCAGCAAGTCCAGTTGTTTTTAGATTGACCTATATTAGATATACCATGACCTGGATGAATGAAAATCTTCATAGTCAAACACATAACAATAATCATACAAAATGTTATTAGCATGTTCATGGCCAGATTAAGAGACAGCATTAGCATTTCAGCCTGGGTCTTCTTTCCACATACTGACTAGTCAACCAAGGGGTTGTCCAGCTGGTAACCCACATGGGGCCAAAAAAGTGTTTTAGTATAATGCCCATCATGCTATATTGCTCCACTACCTTATTGTATGATGTGATTGTGTTAACACTAGCCCACAGCCTTGTGATATGTCAGTCTAAGTCTTGAGTTTAGCCCATAACCCAATATTTCATTGTCCCCTAGAGGTGCTGCAAAGTGCTTCTTCCACCTCAAAATCATTACATTGAAAGATCCAGGAACACTTGCAGCAAATCTGAAAACCAGAAAAATGAAAACATATGTTGACTGCCTGCTTTATTTGGCCAATAGAACATTTCAGCAAACTAAATGCCATATCTGATTGCAGGTTTTAAGCTGGCAGCACATGCAGAGACCTAGTTGTTCAACCAGACCAAAGAACTGAATGCATTGTTATTGTGGCTACGGATGTGACTGATGGGCAAAATGATCCCAAACTACACTGGACAATTTGTGCTCCATTTGCCTCACCTTGCCATCTTCTCTTCTTGTTTTTCTCTTCTTCTGTCTTCAGCTGCTTTTTGCATCTCTTGTTCTTGCATTTTCTGCTTGATTGCGGACAGTTCTTGACCATGCTTTCGCCGCTGCTTTTCCTGTTCAATCCTTTCCTTCTTCTCTCGTTCTTCTCGCTCATTCTGCTTTTGGGCAACGAGTTCCATCATCCTGCAGATAACCAATCACAGAAGTAACACCCCCAATACCTTATTTTCCCCATGAGCTGGTTAAACTTAACGTACTTAAACTTATTGTAAGCAGAAACATTTCTTATTAACCCCAGCCCTCTTTACCTCTTTGTCTGTTTCTCTTTCTCCTCTTCGGTCAAGGGAAGCCTTTCTTTAGAAATTAAGAAAAATGTAGCATGTCACTGCATAATAATCAGCCATTTACAAAAAAAAAAACAGAGCTTAAAAGAAAGCTTTACCTAAAATTAGATGTTATTAATAAAGCAGTTTTTCACTACTCTCTCTGCTGAGGGTTCGGGGCTAGTGCATTGGACCACATTTTCTACTTGTTGAGTGTTTCTACATTTTGGTCTTTAAGTGCCCATTTGAGAAGGATCTTGGGGTTTTTGTAGATAACTAGTTGTCTAATTCTGGGCAGTGTCATTCTGTGGCTACTAAAGCAAATAAAGTTCTGTCTTGTATAAAAAAGGGCATTAACTCAAGGGATGAAACCTAATTGTGTCTCTTTATAGGTCCCTGGTGAGGCCTCATCTGGAGTATGGGGGCAGTTTTGGACTCCAGTCCTTAAGAGGGATATAAATGAGCTGGAGAGAGTGCAGAGACTAAGTGCAACTAAACTGGTTAGAGGGAGGGAAGAGTTAAATTATGAGGGGAGACTGACAAGGTTGGGGTTGTTTTCTCTGGAAAAAAAAAAAAAGACACTTGTAATGGGATATGATGGCTAAGAGGACATTAAGTCGAGCTTCATGGAAAAATGATACTGTCGGTTTTTAATATGATTACTAAAAAAAAAAAGAAAAACAACCTCTAACCTGCACTGGTGTCCATGCCTTGTGTATCAGTTGTATCAGTTGTATCAGTTGTATCAGCTGTATCAGTACTACTGCCTTCAGGAACAACCACACTTGGCTCATCAATATCAGGATCATCTTCATGTTCTACTAACCTGAACATAAACATTACATGTGAATTGACATTGGCAAAACTGCATTTTGTAAACAGTATCAGACTAATGTACCCACCAGTCCATAGCTGGTTCTATTCCCTGATTGCCAGTAGCAGTCAACGCCTTCTCCCTGTAAGAATATGCGCAAAAAATAACATTATGTCAAACTTACATAACAGAGCAATGGAGTATGTAATAAATATTTAAATAGATAGCCTGATATAAAGTGATAAGTTGATTAAAAAAGAAGGAACATCATCTTTTATCCAGAAACCGAACATGGGGCTCTAGCATATTGTCAGTTACCCAGTTGCCCCCAGTCATGTGACTTGTGCTCTGATAAACTTCAGTCTCTCTTTACTGCTGTACTGCAAGTTGTACTGATATCACCCCCTCCCTTTCCACCAGCAGCCTAACAACAAAACAATGGGAAGGTAACCAGATAGCAGCTCCCTAACACAAGATAACAGCTGCCTGGTACATCTAAGAACAGCACTCAATAGTAAAATCCAGGTCCCACTGTCACCCATTCAGTTACATTGAGTAGGAGAAACAACAGGCTGCCAGAAAGCAGTTCCATCCTAAAGTGCTGGCTCTTTCTGAAATCACATGACCAGGCAAAATGAGCTGAGATGCACCTACACACCAATATTACAACTAAATACACTTGCTGCTTCAGGAATGACATTTTATATTGTACAGTCAATTATTTGCAGTGTAAACAGTGTCATTTAGAAATAAAACTCATGACAGAATCCCTTTAAGCAAATAATTCTTATTTTTAAAATATTTTCCTTATTTACTATAATAAAAAAACAGTACTTTGTACATGATCATAACGTAGCAGCATGATCAATATACTTTGCAAAACACTCCTATTTAGTTTATTTAATCATTCAGTGATTTTTAGTAGATGATTCAATCCAGACTTTCAATATCTGGAAACCCTCAGCACCCAAACATTCCAGAAAAGAGACTCCATACTTATTATGTTTTCAGTGGCTATAGATCTTGTTACAAATATGAGGCCCCCCTTTATAAAATGATCTAGTGACTTCATAAAGCACAAGCTGAATGATGTTGTACAACAATTTAGGATTAAAATGTGACATATTTACGCTCTAGTGGATGAAAATCCCATTTCAATTAGACTCTCCAGTGTTGAACACTCGGCCATCTCTAAGAAAAAAAAAAAAAACACAAAAGAAAGGGAATATTTTTAGCTCTTCTCAGAGAAAAAAAATGAGATTATAAAATGTGTGTTTATATTTATAACAACACCCATGTAGAAATCCATACTCTATTTATTTGAGAGCAACATTCAGTTAGATCCCCAGCCTTTGTCCAAGTACTGGTGTGTAGTAAAAAAAACCATACCTAGGCCTGGAACTACACGTTGTGTGTCCTATAAAATGCCTCTGTAGCTTTCCTTCTCCTTTAAGGCTGGAACTACACAATGTACGTACTTCCGATCTGTAGTGGCGAGAGGAAGCGCAGGCGTCACGTCGGATGCGCGGAATCGAATGTAATTAATACAAATGTCGTATCTACAAACTGATTGTATCCAACACGACTGTCTGATGCGAATGCTGCACGTTGCGTCTTCATCCGACAGTCGCGTTGTGTTGGATACAATCAGTTTGTAGATACGACATTTGTATTACTTACATCCTCCCTCTCATCGTGCCAGATCAGAAGGACGCGCGCCGTGTAGTTCCAGCCTTAAATACAGTGTTTAAACCAGAATTCAGCTGTGAGAATGTGTGAGTGTGAAATAACCAGGGATGCACCAAATCCAGGATTCGGCCAAGATTCGGTCTTTTTCAGCAGGATTCGGCAGAATCCTTCTGCGGGCTGAGCGAATCCTAATTTGCATATGCAAATGAGGGGTGGGAAGGGAAATCATGTGACTTTTTGTCACAAAACAAGGAAGTAAAAAAAGTTGGGCCGAATGTTTCGCGAACGATTCGAGGGTTCGGCTGAAACCAAAACAGTGAATCCCTAGAAATAAGCAAATCCCTTAAATGCAGTGATTGGCACTTTGACAAAGGCTGGGTATTCACCCAAATGTTTGTTCTCAAATAAACGACCTTATTTTTTTTAATGAATAAATCCTGTGAATGTGGATTTCTACAGTGGTGTTTGTATACAAGCATGACAAGCTTTCACTTAAAGACATGATTGACAATCTAAATGTTGATTAAGATATAAATATACAGTTAATGATGGAATAATTTATTGATTTATTAATTTGCACATATAATGACAGCAGGGTTTACGATGGTTTCATTTAAGATACACGTACAGACATGATTACACTACTGTAAATAATCTGAGTGTGTATGAACATGTTAATATAGGATTGTATCACTTATTAACATCTTTGTGACTCTTAGCAGCAGTCCAAATGGAAAAGATACACTATAAATAATTGCAGCACCGTTAAACAGGATTAGTAGGACTCGTATACTGAAACAGGACATTTATGCCAATAGCAGAGTGAAAAAATGTAGAATAAATAAATGTAGACCTGCCGTTTCCAACACTATCAACTGTGTGTAACTGTGTGTGACTGTGTGTAATTGTGTGACTCTGTATAATTGTGTGTGACTGTGTGTGGCTGTGTGTAATTGTGAGACTGTGTGTAGCTGTGTGTGTAATTGTGTGTGTGTGTAGATGTGTGACTGCGTGTAGCTGTGTGTGACTGTGTGTGACTCTGTGTAATTGTGTGACTGTGTGTAACTGTGTAATTGTGTGAATGTGTGTAACTGTGTGTGACTGTATGTAGCTGTGTGTGTAATTGTGTGACTGTGTGTAGCTGTGTGTGACTGTGTAACTGTGTGTGACTGTATGTAGCTGTGTGTGTAATTGTGTGTGTGTGTAATTGCGTGACTGTGTGTAGCTGTGTGTAACTGTGTGTAATTGTGTGACTGTGTGTAATAGTGTGTGTAATAGTGTGTAGTTGTGTGTGTGTGTGTGAATGTACAAGATTGTATAAAGAGGGAGCAGTTTCCGTGTGGAGATAAAGCCGCAGTGTCTGATAAAGGAATTGCAGAGTAAACACAACTGATTCCTGGTCTGTTTCTCTTCCCACAGTCTTAGAGCAGAGATTTAAAACAAGACTCATCCTGAGCTGTAATATTTTCCCTTCCAATATGTCATGAAGCAAAAGGACAAAACAAACCCCGTTTTGAAAGCGTTTTACCTGCAGGGAGATCTTTTTTTCTTCAGTGTCTTTGCTGAAATGAGGAGTGGGCGTGTCCTTTCATTCTTCCACAGGAAGTGGTCATAGCACTGAGTGACGGGCACAACTCTGCTGCAGCATCTGGGGAAACTCCTCCCACATCCCTCCCTGTGTGTCTGTCCCAGGCTGCTCATGTCTGACTAAACAGGAAGTGGATTATTATAAATATGAGGAAGTGGATTATACACTGACTCACAGCTCATTTATTCTCTCACTTCTTTCCTGCATTGTCACGTCTCACTGACTCATCGCGAGAGACATTTTGAGCTCTTCTCTGTTCCAGTCAAACGTTCAGTCTTCCCTGTGCTCCTCCCCCCCCTCTCCTTGTACAACGCTCCGTCTGCTGCTGACCCCCACCCCCATTATGTGTCTATGCCCCACCCCCATTATGTGTCTATGCCCCACCCCCCATTATGTGTCTATGCCCCTCCCTCCACTTTTCACAATGGAAATGTCTCTTCAAGCACATTTATTAAGGGCAGAGACACACGTGGAGATTCGGGCGATAAATCAGCTCTTCTTCGGGCGACTAATTTCCCCAAACTGCCTTCCCATCGGCTAGAATGTAAATCGCCAGCGGGATGGCACTGGGATCGCTTTGTTTTCCGAAGTTGCCTCATGAGGAAACCAGAATATAAAGCACCCCGAAATCTGACCGTGTGTCTCTGCCCTAAAGTAGAACTAAACCCCCCACAGTGATAAGTCCCCACTGGCCCCCTCCTGCTAAGTGTTACCCCAGAATTGTGTCCCCTGTACGATTACTGACGCACATGCAGAGTCAGCGCAGCGGAGCTCACGGGCAACATCTTCTGGCGCTTCGGTAATCTTCGTAAAGCGAGCGGCGTATTGACGCATGTGCAGTTAGAGCCAACTTCTGATTCGCAACAACTGCGCATGCCCCGGAAGTGATGGAAATTGCCAAAGGGAAGGAAGACCCAAAGATTACTGAAGCGCTAGAAGATGGCGCCCATGAGCTCCGCTGCGCTCACTTTGCACGTAGTCAGTAATCCTACAGGGGACACAATTCTGGGGTAACACTTAGCAAGGGGGAGGCAGGGAAGGGGGCCAGTGGGGACTTTACTGTGCGGGGTTAAATTCTCCTTTAGCGTAGAACTACACGAGTGTGTTTCCTCAGATCCAACGCAACGAGGAAAGGGTGCAACAAGACTGATGCAACGAAAATGAGGTGAGTAATAGAAATGTCGGACCTTGTCGCTGCGTACATCTGACACAATGCAACTGTTGGATGCGAATGCTGCGTCTTCATCAGACAGTCGTGTTGGATGCACGCAGCGACAAGGTCCAACATTTCTATTACTTATCTTAATTACGTCGCATCCGTTTCTTTTCTGCGCAACAGATCTGATAAAAACCGCTTGTTTAGTTCTACTCTCATAGGGTAGAACTAAATGGGCGTTTTGACATTCGATACCTTAAATTCCGATGCAACGCAAGGAAGTGCAGGTGTCACATCGGATGCACCAAATCTCAGGTAATAGGAATGTCGGACATTGTCACATCGTCCATCCAATATGACTGTTGGATGAAGATGCAACATGTAGCGTTCGCAGCCAACAGTCGTGTTGTATGCACGCTGCAACAACGACCGACATTCCTATTACTTACCTTAGATTTGGTGCATCCGATGTGACACCTGCACTTCCTTACGTTGCGTCGGAATAGAAGTTATCGAATGTCAAAACGCCCATGTAGTTCTACCCTAAGGCAGTTTATCAAACAGTGAAATTCAAGCTCACCACAAGAAAACTCCTCCACTCTATTCATTCCTGTGTGATTTTTAGAGATGTATTTATCAATGGGTGAAAAGATTGCGTTCTTCTGTGGTGTTTTAATGTAATAAAACTTTGACACAGTATATGTATTTACTGCTAAAGGGCTGTGGTTGCCTTGGGCTGGTACAGAAGCACAAAACATCATGTACGACATTCTATTACACCGCTCCCAGCTTACCCCCCCCCCGCGCTGCTCCATGTGCTTCTTGTTGGGTGCTCTGTCTGCAGCGTCCCCACCGCTCATCTCACACCAAACCAAAAAGACGACTGCACTCCATTCAAGGAAAAGGCAGGTTTATTGCAGATCCCATAGGGACCTTGCCCTACACGTTTCGGGACTCAATCCCTTAATCATAGGCATGTCTTACATGCGTCTGTGTGAGTACAGCCCCATTGAAAAGAATTCAGTTTGTCTACTCCTGCGATCCCCTGCGGCTGAAGCATGAAACCAGAACGCAGGGGAGCGCAGCTAAAAAACGCTCTTCTGTAAGAGCCCTTAGTCCTCCTTTAAGGCTATGCTTGCAAAATTGTAATTCACCCACTATACTTTGTATGGCTAGTAGCTAGGGTTGCCACCTCACCCCTTAAAAACAGAACACATATGCAATCTGCATGGCTGATTTATGTGCAAAAAAATCTAAATGAATTGGTAATTAACCATGCAGGTTGTGGATTCTATATATGTTCAGTTCTGAAGGAGTGAGGTGGCACAGTAGCACAAAACAATCCAGTCTCACTCAGACCTATCCAACACAATAAGCATTTATGTATCCTATGGGCTGCAAAGACTGGTATGTATTATATATTTTTTTAAATATCTGGCCCAAAGAGTAACTTGAAGTAGCTAAAAATGTGACCTCTGTTAATCCCATGGTGCAAAATTAAACACAGCTTTCATGCAAATTCCAGCACGTGGCTGGGTTACTGGAATATTTATAGTGAAAACTAGCAGTTAAGGAGCATAAAGTCACAGTACAATTAAGTAATAAAAGCAGGTAATTGCTAATACAATAATTACACATTTTCAGGGGGGTTGAAGTTGTGTAATTGCAAGTACCACTGAAAGCAATATTTCTCCTTGTAATGCCAGTTCTATCTGAACCATTAGTTAACTTGTATGCAGTTACACAGGGCTGTTCTCAGCTTCCTTCAAAACAATTAGGATAAATAAAATAAAAAGTACTGCTTCCAATAACCTTTATTTACAATTAACTTTAAAACAGCCTATTTAGTTTGTGTGTACTAGAAGGTTGCTTCAAATTACTGTTTACTTCCCCTTTAATTTGTAACATACCAGACTGGAGTAATTTTACTTTTAAATGAAAAAGCAAACAATTTAGTATAGGTGCACTAATCTTGATACTGGATTTTGTAATCTGTATTTCAGCAATCTCCAAAAACACTTATATTTCACATCCCACTGATTACTACAAGTTATCCCCCTGGGAAGGAAAAATCCCAAATGACCCAAAGGGAAGGGGGTTAAAGAAAAACAAAAAAAAACACAATACACATCACTGTTGGGAGAATAAGTCATTTATTGTTTGGTGCAGAAGGAATAGGCAACATTATCTGTTACTACAAGGAAAAGATATTTTAGAAAAATTGAATTAACATGTAACAACCAATGATGAACAACTTAAGTTTTAAACTAACTTTTTTTAGAGCTATTTTATACCTGCTGTGTGTGAGGGGCTACAATAATGTATAAATCTAAATCAGGATGTACCAGTAGACCTTTAGCTGGTGATCAGTAGATCTAAAGTAACAGCTTGTCTATATAACCCTCATGTTTCATGATTTTCATTTAGATATTTATTATGTTACAGTTACATAAGAAATAATAGTTATAAAACGTTACCAGAATGCTAACAATATTTTATGATGTAGATCATAATGTGACAACATTATTAATTTGAGGTCTACTTTTAGTTAAGTATGGGCACTACTAATCTTAATGATACAGATGTAGAACGAGCAATGGTCGCTAAGGTCTGGAGACAATCCACAGAATTAAATATTATTACACAGCCCAACCACTTGGCACTCTCCATTGGGTCTTCAGAAGACAAAAGTTTGGAATCCAATTCCAGGCATTCGGCAACCCAAGTCTTCTCACCTGCAAAGCCTGTAATAAAAAGGTGAAAATATTAGGGGGGGGAATAAGTTTATTTTAGGCTAAAATTGCACAATGACTTGCTACAATGAAAGTGCTGCAGTAACATTAACACATTAAAAATACAAAAAAAAGTCACCTGCCCAGGTAAGTTGCAGATGTAGGTCAGGGATTGGCTCAAACTGTCCCAGTGATTGAGGATAGAACCAGCCCAGGAGAGGGACTGGCACCGAAGACATAGCACCGGGGACATAATCTACCTCCGTACATTACATGTAGGGGTACAGAGCAACACCCAACATGCCAAGAAATGGAGGCACACAAAATGGTTGAACATTTAGAATTCCACAGAGCCAAGTGTACAAATTGTTTTAGCTTAAAGGGAGGTTCACCTTCAGAACATAAAGTCTAAATTTGAACAGTCACAATAAATATTTTTGTAATCTATTTGTTAAATTAAATGGATAGTTGTGAAGCTACAGACCATAGAAGCTGTGGATCACCGCTGCTAAAACCCTCTGCTGGATTCGCCCACACTGAAGCCCATTCTGCCCATACAGGAAGTGGTCATGGATCTAATTACTGCACATGCCTCTCCTGCTTCATTTGCATTCCACTCATCCAATTGGCTAAATCTCACCAGCCAATCCCATCAGAGATATGCAAATGAAACAAGCAGAGCCAGTTGAGTGGTCTTTTTGTTTGAGTCCTGGGCTGGAAACCCCCCTACAGAGAGCGGAGAACAGACAGAACTATATCTGGGCTGTATGGAAAGCATTTTAAGGACATCTCCCCCCCCAGTGGCACATTCCTCAGCCCTCCGTGCTCAGACCTCAGCTAGTAAGTCAGGCTTAGGACTGAGGAGGGGGGAGGACGGAAATGAGCCACAAGGGGGGAGATAGCAACAGCAAGTGTGGGCAGCACAGAGGTGTGACTGCAGTTTCTTCGGATAAGTGAGTAGAATAAAGTTAGCCACAGATGCAAAGATCTGATCATACAAATCAAGGTATGATTGTACTTCCCCCCCCCAACCTGCCACTAACCATTCAGATCAAATAAAGTAAAAAAAAAAAAAAAAAAAGAACAGAATCCTAAATTCGTGCAATCGGATCTTTGGGTCTATGGCCAGCTTAAGAGAGGAGTCTACATACTTCTTTACCAGAGCGCATGTTCTCCTGATGATGTCCTAAAATGCTTTCCATAGGGCTGATCCCTGGCTAATCAGCTCTGTAGCTTCAAAACAGAACATTTAAAATAATAAAGATGATTTGCAAAAAGGGTTTTTCTCACAGGGGAGATCAAATGTAAAATATGGTCCAAGGTGAACGTTCCCTTTAAATAACATATCCCTTCATTCCCCTTGTCCCAAAAATACATAATTGTAATTAAAAAGAGACTAAAAATAACTGCACAAAGTATAAGAGTAAAACTACAACCCCCACAGCCCTCCATTCCCACACCTCCTCACTCACCTTCAAGCAGCCTGGAAAGAACGAGTGGAGTCACACAGCCCTATATATACCAGACATCCGCCTTACCAACAAGAGGAGGAGGAGGCAAGAGCGGTCACTTCCTTTCCCGACCAATAAGAACACTCGAGGGCAAAGCGAGGCTTGGAACACAAAAGGAAGCCAGACTAGTAGTTTAAAAGGATCTAGTCATAAGTATTAAGATTATTGCGCCTTAGATAAGAAATCAATACATTTCTTGGAATCTTACTTTCTTGGGACGGTTTATCTTTCCTCCGAGAGCCATGCTGGAATCACATGGAGCAGTAACTGAGGCTTCTCTTCCTGTTTCAGTGTAAATGGTGGATTTTACTCTATGAGTAGCTGACACATGTGCTGAGAGATTTTGTTATCCAGAATGCTTTGGACCTGGGGCTTGTCTGGATTATGGATCTTTATACATTAAGGCTGGTTTTGCCTCCAATAAGGATTAATTATATCTTAGTTGGGATCAAGTACAAGCGACTGTTTTATTATTACACAGAAAAAGGTAATCCGTTTTAAAAAGTTGGATAAAATGGAATCTATGTGAGGCCTTCCCATAATTCAAGGATTTTGGGATAACCGGTTTCTGGATAATGGATCCCATAACAATTTTATATGGGTTTCAAGATTCAGCTATTATTCCTACCAGCAGCTGCTGCCCTCCTGTCTGGCCTCTGAGGTGGAGTCAAATACATTTGATTAATAGGTCTCCCTTCCCACTCATTGGCTGTTACTGCTGTCAATCATCAGCCAGTTTCTAATCCTCCCCCAGCAGAAAGGTTCAGTGCAGGCTCCTCGGAAGGTGGACACACGGGCAGATTCAGGGAGATTAGTCGCCCCATCAAAATCAAAATCGTTCGTGGTGTCCTACCCTTAGGGAATTAGATTTTCTATGGTGAGAGGGAGCAGTTATATTTGCATTAGTCGGGGAACAGAGAATGGAGCTTTTGTAGTTACTTCACTAACATGCTGCTTTTCTCCTGTCTTTGGGGGAGGGGAAAGTGAGGAAAGAGAAAGCAGGAGGGGTGTGTGTTGAAATGGTTAATTAACTCTTTAATGCCGCTCCACTACAGTCTGAAGAGGAGCTAGAGAAACTCCATATAGTGTGTTACTAATGATAACTGTGGACAACTAAACAATATAAAACACTATTATTATAATTAAAGCATACTTCATAAATGTGTGTGACGAGCTATTTCAGGTGCAGAGAGTTCTAGTTGAAACACAGTCCAAGCCCTCGTACAACACAGTGTTCAGAGCAATATCCAAGCATTTCTACCCACTGATAGTGATCACACTGTACATTATCACTGTGAACGTTGAACACAGAGGGGAAAAAAAACTGGAATAGAGTTTTTAAAATTCAAAACCGAATCAAGTTTTTCGGTCAATTCCCAAGTTAAAATTATGTTTTTATAATAAATTTAGATTGGTCGTATTTTGACTTCATGGAAGTTTATAAAAAAAAAAAATTGCATGAAGTCGAATTTTGACCCATGATAAGTGTATGCTGCTGCCTGTAGTTCCTGCGGCCCCTACGCCTGCTACTTCAGCCCTCCTGTCTTGTTTTACAAGTACCCGATGCATGCACACTCACACAGTTTTAACACTAAGGACTCCCCCTGCATATTTTTAATGCATTTCACCAAGGGAAGACAGAAAGCAATCAAACGCAGGGAGAATGCTCGTCTGTGTGAGCCCTATGGGTAGGACTACATGGACATTTTCAGCGCGATCCGCCAAAATGCCGGCGACAAATGTCATGCGATGGAAATAAGGTAAGAGATAGAAATGTCGCATCGTTGATCCGATGCAACGCGACTGTGATGCAGACGCTGCGTCTATCCAACAGTCATGTCAGATCAACGCTGCGTCTTCAGCCGACATTTCTATCTCTTACCTTATTTCTATCGCATGAAATTTGTTGCAGTGCGTTGGATCGCACCGAAAACGTCCGTGTAGTCCTACCCTAACTAGGGACAGTGAATCTGACCTGTTTCAATTGCCAAAAATATTCGCTGAAATGCCTTGAAGTAAAATGTTCAGACGTGTCAAGTTTTTTCACCCTTTGGAGTCTATGGGCATCATTGTTGGCGGCAAGACTTGCCAAAAAATTTTGCTCAAGACCATGGTAATCTCACACATCACATACTATGCCAATATACACGGAAGGTGATCAAACCCAGTGCCATTAATCTAAACCTGTATATTATATTTTCACAACACTCGTAGCACATGAGAAGCCATTAAAGAATATATTTTACCTGCACTAGACGAGTCTCCCTCAGACCTATCCAACGGGATATGCATTTATTTATGGATGCTGCCTGTGGGCTACAAAGATTGGTATTTTTTTGTAAGTAAACTAGCCTAAAGAGTAACTTTGTTCAGAGCTAAATACCTCTGTTAATACAGGTGTTGAACCTATTATCCAGAATGCTTGGGATCTGGGCTTTTACAGAAAAAAAGGATCTTTCCATAATTTGGATCTTAAGGTCGTAAGTTGTTGGGGATAAAAAAAAAAACCACAATACACAGCACTGTTGGGAGAATAGGTAATTTATTGTTTGGTGCAGAAAGAACACTGGCAACATTATCTGTCACTACTAAGAAATTACAGGCAAAGTGTCACATCAAGACTGAGAAGAAATTTAGAAAAATGGAATTCGCATGCAACCACCAGTGATGAACAGCTTTAAGTTTTAAACTATTCATTTTTTATTAGAGCAATACAAGTCAGTAAGATTTCTATGTTATACCTGTTGTGTGTGCGCATGCGTGTAGGAGGGCTATAATAATTATATATAAAATCTAAATGACAATACATAATATTTATCAGGAGCAGCGCTCAAAGGTCTGGAGATAAATTGTTAAATATTACAGAGCCCAAGCACTTCGCACTCTCCAGGGGGTGTTGAGAAGTCAAAAGTTTGGGACTTTCAGGAATCCAAATCCAGCCATTCTGTAATCCAATTCTTCTCACCTGCAATAAAAAGATGATTAGGGGTGGGGGACAAGTTTATTTTAGGCTAAAATTGCACAATGACTTGCTACAATGAAAGTGCTGCAGTAACATTAACACAAAAAAAAAAAAGTCACCTGCCCAGGTAAATTGCAGATGTAGGTCAGGGATTGGCTCAAACTGTCCCAGTGATTGAGGATAGAACCAGCCCAGGAGAGGGACTGGCACCGAAGACATAGCACCGGGGACATAATCTACCTCCGTACATTACATGTAGGGGTACAGAGCAACACCCAACATGCCAAGAAATGGAGGCACACAAAGTGGTTGAACATCTAGAATTCCACAGAGCCAAGTGTACAAATTGTTTTAGCTTAAAGGGAGGTTCACCTTCAGAACATAAAGTCTAAATTTGAACAGTCATAGTCAGAAGAAACAATTTTAAATGGATAGTTGTGAAGCTACAGACCATAGAAACTGTGGATTGCAGCTGCTAAAACTCTGCTGCCTCTCTGGCTGGATTCGCCCACACTGAAGCCCATTCTGCCCACACAGGAAGTGGTCACTGATCCAATTACTGCACATGCCTCTCCTGCTTCATTTGCATTTCACTCATCCGATTGGCTAAATGGTACTAGCCAATCCCATCAGAGATATGCAAATGAAACAAGCAGAGCCAGTTGAGTGGGATTTTTTTTGTTTGGCTGCCGAGTCCTGGGCTGGAAACCCCCTTACAGAGAGCCGAGAACAGACAGAACTATATCTGGGCTCATCCCTGGATTATCAACTCTGTAGCTTCAATACAGAATATTTAAATTAATAAAGATGTGGTTTTATCTCACAGGGATGATTCAAATGTAGAATATGGTCTGAGGTGAACGTTCCCTTTAAATAACATGTCCCGAAAATAAATAATAATTGTAATTAAAAAGAGACTAAAAATAACTGCACAAAGTATAAGAGTAAAACTACAACCCCACAGCCCACTAACTGCAATTAACAAGCCCTCCATTCCCGCACCTCCTCACTCACCTTCAAGCAGCCTGGAAAGAACGAGTGGAGTCACACAGCCCTATATATACCAGACATCCGCCTTACCAACAAGAGGAGGAGGCGGCAAGAGCGGTCACTTCCTTTCCCGACCAATAAGAACACTAGAGGGCAAAGCGAGGCTTGGAACACAAAAGGAAGCCAGTCGCATCAGTTACTGCTCCATGTGATTCCAGCATGGCTCCTGGAGGAAAGATAAACCGTCCCAAGAAAGTAAGATTCCCAGAAATGTATTGATTTCTTGTCTTAGGCACAATAATATTAATACTTCTGACTAGATTTTATTCAGCTACTATTCTTTTCCTTTCATCTTTTTTCCAGTGTTAGGGCAGAGACACGCTCTGATTCGGGGAGATTAGTCAACCAGCGACAAATTGCCTCTTCTTCGGGCGACTAATCTCCCCTAAACGCCTTCCCACCGGCTACAATGTAAATTGCTGTCAGGATGGCACTCGGATCACTTTGGCAACTTCCGAAAACAAAGCCAAGTGCCATCCTGCTGCCGATATACATTCTAGCTGACGGGGAGGCGTTTAGCGGAGATTAGTCGCCCGAACAAGAAGTGATTTGTCGCTGGTTGACTAATCTCCCAAAATAGCAGCGTGTGTCTCTGCCCTAAATAGTGGATTTTACTTTATGCTTAGCTAACTCATTATGCTGAGAGATTTTATGTAGTACATGTGTTGGACCTGTTATCCAGAATGCTTGAGACCTGGGGTTTTCTGGATAATGGATCTTTCTTTAATTTGGATCTTCATACCTTAAGTCTACTAGAAAGTCATGCAACCATTAAATAAATTCAATAGGCTGGTTTTGCTTCCAATAAGGATTAATTATATCTTAGTTGGGATCAAGTACGGGTTTGGGACCTGTTATCCAGAATGCTCGGGACCTGGGGTTTTTCGGATAACTGATCTTTCTGTAATTTGGATCTTTATACCTTAAGTCTACTAGAAAATCATATAAACATGAAATAAAGCCAATAGGCTGGTTTTGCTTCAAATAAGGATTAATTATATCTTAGTTGGGATCAAGTACATGTATGGGACCTGTTATCCAGAATGCCCGGAACCTGGGGTTTTCCAGATAATGGATCTTTTTGTAATTTGGACCTTCATACCTTAAGTCTACTATCAAAACATGAAATAAAGCCAATAGGCTGGTTTTGCCTCCAATAAGGATTAATTATATCTTAGTTGGGATCAAGTACAAGCTACTGTTTTATTATTACACAGAAAAAGGAAATCGGTTTTAAAAATTTGGCTTATTTGGATAAAATGGAGTCCCATAATTCAGAGCTTTCTGGATAACAGGTTTCCAGATATACCTGTATAGGCTTACCAGATCTTTTAAAAAAAAAAATGCAGGGACGCGTGTAGGATACAGCTAGAAGGGTTGCACTGATCTTGAATATGACTTAAATGTTGCAGGGCTGCGCTGAGAGAATTTATTAGACGTGTATTTACAAGTGATCTGGTAACCATACAGCATTGTGGTGCCATACAGCACAGAGAACTGGTTTGTCGGGAAACCTAACCGTATTGTTACTGTAAAATGGTAACGCAATATATACAAATGGTTTTCCTTAGGATTTACAGAAGAATCTGTTCAAACGCCGGCGCGTTCTGGGTCGAGAAAAACGCAAGAAGCACAAAATCATTGGAGCGGTGGTAGACAAAGAATTAATAACTGTCAATCACCTCAGGAAGAGATGGTAAGCAAATAATCGTATGGTTGTACAGGTATGGGACCTGTTATCCAGAATGCTCGGGACCTGGGGTTTTCCGGATAACGGATCTTTCCGTAATTTGGATCTTCATACCTTAAGTCTACTAGAAATTCACTTAAACATGAAATAAAGCCAATAGGTTGGCTTTGCTTCCAATAAGGATTAATTATATCTTAGTTGGGATCAAGTACAAGTTACTGTTTTATTATTACAGGTATGGGACCTTTTACTCAGAATGCTCAGGATCTGGCGTTTTCCAGATAACGGATCTTTCTGTAATGTGGATCTTGATACCTTAAGTCTACTAGAAAATCATATAAACATGAAATAAAGCCAATAGGCTGGTTTTGCCTCCAATAAGGATTAATTATATCTTAGTTGGGATCAAGTACAAGCGACTGTTTTATTATTACACAGAAAAAGGAAATCATATTTAAAAACGTGCATTATTTGGATAAAACGGAGTCTATGGGAGACGGCCTTTCCGTAATTTGGAGCTTTCTGGATAATGGATCCCATACCTTTACTGTGCCATGCAATTCTTGTACTAATGTATCATTTTGAAAATGGTTCCAGTTTTCCAATGCCAGATATGTTACTGTATAATCTTCTGCTCAGGAATAAGTCACATATTCCATTTATAACGTGGGCTATTTAGATGGTTATAGTCGATAAATTCCAACGGCTGTTCCACTGACTTTATTTATAACCATTCGTGTTTGTATATAGTGCCAATATGTTTACTTGCTGAAATGTCATTTCCCATGACATTTATACAAATGTAACCTGCTTGTATGTTCACCGCTGGATTTATATTTAGAGGCCCGTTTATCAAAGGTCGAATTTTGAATTCATGTAAAAAAAAAAATGTTTAATTTGCATATTCTCACAAATCGACTGGGAGGTTATTTAAGAAAAAAATTTGAATCTCTAATACTTGATCAAATGGTTGCGACCTGAAAATTCGAATTATATTTGATTCGTACAAATCGAGTTTTCCTCCAAAAAAAAATAACATCTCAAAATGGCTCTGCCATTGACTGGTACATGAACTCAGCAGGTTTTAGGTGGTGAATATTCGAATTAGGACGGTTTCCATGGCCGAGTTGTGATAAATCTCACAATTTAATAGGGGGATTAATATTCCAACATGTGAATTTTGAAACTCAAATTCGAATTTACTATTCGACCCTTGATAAATCTGCCCCTTAAAGTGCACCTTACCTGTTTGTTGCACCACCACCAAACCCACATATAATAACTGAGCTGATGTATTATTTGTGTACTTTATGTTTGGGTACCTTTATAATTTTACTTTTGATTTATTTATCCCGCCTGTAGTTCCAGCGCAAGAGCCAACATTACTCTCTCTGGGAAGAAGAAAAGAAAGCTCATCAAACAGATTCAGCATCTTCAAAAAGAAAAGGAGACAATGGATGGTGAGAATGGAATAAAAGTATCACTGAAGTCTTAGGGCAGATTTACTAAAGGGCGAATTGTCGCCAGCGACCGCTTCGCACCCATCGCTACACTCCGCGAGGCACAAATGCGCTCAGACTATGCTAATTCACTAAAATGCGGAGTTTCGGCATGGACGCTGAACGCTGGCGACTTTTCGCTAGCGGTACTTTGCCAATGTGAGCATTTGATAGTGAACATGCGCTGGCGTTCATTTCTGTCTAGCGAAACTTTGATAGGGATCTTGCTCTCAGGATAATTTTCATAGGGCGGGAAATTTTAAAGTTGTCAATCAGGCTGAAAAAGGAAAAGTCGCCAGCGTTTTTTTGACTTTAAAGCATTTTCGGCTCACAGAATATGATGTAAAATTGAGGGAGATCCAGCTACTTTAATGCACCGTGCCTGGTTTGAGGTGGCGAAGGCAACTCTGGCGAAAGAGGTAACGTTAGTAAATTTGCAGAGTAATATCCGTTGCCAGAGCAAAAAGTCGCCTGACAATAAGGGGCAGATTCACTAAGGGTCAAATTTCGAAGTTAAAAATACTTCGAAATTCGACCCTCGAATTGAAATCCTTCGACTTCGAATATCGAAGTCGAAGGATTTAGCGCTAAACGTTCGTTCGATCGATCGAAGGATTTTTCGTTCGCTCGAACGATTAAATCCTTCGAATCGAACGATTCGAAGGATTTTAATCCAACGATCGAAGGAAAATCCTTCGATCAAAAAAAGTTTAGCAAGCCTATGGGGACCTTCCCCATAGGCTAACATTGACTTCGGTAGGTTTTATCTGCCGAAGTAGGGGGTCGAAGTTTTTTTTAAAGGGAAAGTACTTCGACTATCGAATGGTCGAATAGTCGAACGATTTTTCGTTCGAATCGTTCGATTTCGTTCGAATTCGAACGAATTTAACCAATTCGATGGTCGAAGTACCCAAAAAATACTTCGAAATTCGAATTTTTTTCATTCGAATCCTTCACTCGAGCTTAGTGAATCGGCCCCTAAGAGTGCGAATGACCGCTAGTGCCAGTCTCTTTCGCTAGTGAATTGGCGCCTGCACCAATTAGTAAATCGGAGACGTCCCTGCGGGCGGTAACGCTAGAATATTGTGGTTAGCCACTTCGCTCTTTGTACATCTGCCCCTTAGGGTTTATAACCATGCACATACTATTATGCCTAATGGTTTTCCATTATCTGATCACCGGCCTAGCCGGTAAAATATCAGCCAAAGCCGGTATTACAAATATTGTATTTGGCCAGTAAATTTGTAATACCTATTGTTCCGCTCCTGGCCAACCTCAGATTAGCCTCTCTCCCCTATTCACCTAATGCAAGTGCTGCAGCCCCTTCCTGGTGAAACTCCATGACTCCACCCCTGAAATGGCACAACCCCGCCCCCACCCTATACATTAGCAGCCGGTAGGGCCGGAGCTAAAAGGTGGCAACCCTACCTATAGGTCATTTTAAATGTACATGAATACTATTACTAATAATACTAATACATCAGTAGTGTTTTAGTGTCAGTATCGCCTTAAGCACTGGTGCCAAAAACGACACTTTATACTCAAGGTACGGCTTTACCAGTAATCTATAGAGATGTAAATAGATGTTTTCAGCCCTCAAGTAAATTACTCTTTTTATGAGAGGACATTATTTGCTTTAGTAGCCACTGACCGACATTGTCTAGTGATCCCCAACCAGTAGCTCGTGAGTAACATGTCGTTCTCCAACCCCTTGGATGTTGCTCCCAGTGGCCTCAAACCAGGTGATTATTTTTGAATTCCAAGTTTGTTTTCCCCCATCAGGAAATCTACCTTGATAACGCGCAGCAATAATATTTGACAACGCCCGTTTTGTGACCACACCCCCTAATTACCATGTATATTTTACAAAATTTGGCTGGTTATGAAGGTTTGAACACACTCCCTTCCCCACTTGCTGCTCTCATCCCTCCCTTCCCCTCCGTGCCTGCAGCCCTCCTTCCCGTGTCCTTCCAGCCGCCCGCCCTCCCTTCATGCTGTTCGTCTCCCTGTCCTCCCCGCAACCCCTTTGTGCCGCTCTTATCTCCCCACCTTCCCTCCCTCTTCGTGCCGCTCTGCTCTTCAGCCAAGCCAGCCGGCCATCCCTCCCTCGCTTACTGCTGTTGCCGGGCCCCAGATCGCGGTCTATCAGGAACATTACCATAATCTACTGGCAGACCGTGATCTACGTCCTGGGCACCCCTGACATAGAGGCTACCAAATAGCCAATGACGGCACCCACAGGAACATTTGTTTTTTTCATTCTTGCTTTGCCCACCCAACACTTTTTACATCTTAATGTGGCTCACGGGTAAAAAAGGTTGGGGACCCCTAGTCTAGAGTTACATGGATTGGAATGAATGTTATTTTTAAGTGTTTAATGCTGCATTTATCAACATGGCACCTCATTTGCCAATTTGCTGCTTAGTGTAGTCAAATCTCTCTGCAAAGGTACTAATTGCTTTAATATCACCTGCAAAAATAGGGACAGTTCTTACAAAGGCTCCAGGTCATTAAAGGAGAACTAAAGCCTAACTAAAGAAGTAGGTGGAAATGTTGTACATGATGTTTTGTGCTTCTGTACCAGCCCAAGGCAACCACAGCCCTTTAGCAGTAAAGATCTGTGTCTCCAAAGATGCCCCAGTAGCTCCCCATCTTCTTTTCTACTGATTCACTGATTCACATGCTCTGTGCTGCTGTCACTTACTGAGCTTAGGGAGCCACTCACAATATACAGTACACATAGAATAGAAATGTCACAATATAAGGCTGATTAGTCATTAATACACATAATTACTACATGGCAGCACAGAAACCAGTGCAATTAGCATCAGAATTGAATAATCAGCAAACCTGTAGCATCAGCTTATATTACAGCCAGGGAAGCTCATTTTCTGCTGCTGGATAATTAGTGACGAGCCCTAAGCTTAGCTTCTCAACAGCCAATCAGAGCCCACTGAGCATGTGAGTGTCACAGACACTTTCCAAGATGGTGACCCCCTGTGACAAGTTTGAAGTCCTGGATCATTGCTGCTATTGACAAGCTCAAACTTTAGCCTCCTGCAATAAGTTCCTTTAAAAAAGTGCTTTATGTATCTCCCACTAACTTTAACTGTCTGTATCTAACGCTCTGTTTGTCTCGCTAGTGGAGTCGACAGTCTCACGTCCTATAAAGCCTTCCAATGTAATGGAGATTCAGAGTAGCTGCACAAAAAAGAAGAGTAAGAAATCTCGTGGAGATGTCGAGATGGAGGACGCACCTGCTGGAGACCCGGTCGATGAACAACCGGTTTTGCCGACAACCGAGTGAAAAGTGATGTTGACACAAAGCATTGGACTATTGTGCAGGAGTTGTGATCTTTGCAGAGAACATGGAGACCTTCCTTTACTCAGTGTCAACCAATCTGATTACAGACTGGGCAAACTCTTGCGATGGTTATGATATATATATATATATATATATTTGCATTGTATGTAGTTCTAAAGATGACGCGTTTTGCATTCCATTATATTAACTTGAGAATGATTTTGAGGGCAATAAAGAGACAGGACCTTAGAGGCAAGACAGATCCCTGCATAAAAAGAGGCTTTAGAAGTACATTATATTAAAGGGATCCTGTCATGGGAAAACATGTTTTTTTCAAAACACATCAGTTAATAGTGCTGCTCCAGCAGAATTCTGCACTGAAATCCATTTCTCCAAAGAGCAAACAGATTTTTTTTTTATATATAATTTTGAAATCTGACATGGGGCTAGACATATTGCCAGTTTCCCAGCTGCCCCTGGTCATGTGACTTGTGCCTGCACTTTAGGAGAGAACTGCTTTCTGGCAGGCTGCTGTTTTTCCTTCTCAATGTAACTGAATGTGTCTCAGTGAGACCTGGATTTTACTATTGAGTGTTGTTCTTAGATCTACCAGGCAGCTGTTATCTTGTGTTAGGGAGCTGCTATCTGGTTACCTTCCCATTGTTCTGTTGTTAGGCTGCTGGGGGGGAAAAGGGAGGGGGTGATATCAGTCCAACTTGCAGTAAAGAGTGATTGAAGTTTATCAGAGCACAAGTCACATGACATAGGGCAGCTGGGAAACTGACAATATGTCTAGCCCCATGTCAGATTTCAAAATTAAATATAAAAAAATCTGTTTGCTCATTTTTGAGAAATGGATTTCAGTGCAGAATTCTGCTAGAGCAGCAGTATTAATGGATTCATTTAAAAAAAAAATTTTTTTCCCCATGACCGTATCCCTTTAAGCTGATCAATATTTTACCATCCACCTTCTAAGTTGTGATGTTATGGCATACTTTAGGCAATAAAATAACTAAAATAGTAACCTAGAATGTTTTTTTGTCTTTTGTGGTAAATCAACGGACAGTACAAACTTTTTATGTTTTCAGTCTTTTGATCGTTTCCAAAGGCCAATTGGTTTTAGGGTAGTGACACACACGGAGACTTGTCGCTCGCGGTTTTTTTAAAAAGCGAGATTCGGGTGACAAGGCAATCGTCATCTTTGAAGGCAAAGATTTCAGGCAACTTCCCGTGGATTTGCATCACATAGTGCATCACGGTGCTTTCTCCACCCACATGGGCTGGACGTTCAACAAGATCAATGAGCCTATCAGTGACAAAGAAATGCTTTAATAAAAAAGGCATTTTCAGTGGTGTATTGTCTTCGTATGCGAATGGGTGAGCATGTGTTCGCTGGAATAAAAATTCATAATTGTTCTTATGTACTTATAACATGCCATGCACACAAGAATTTGCATACTATCTTCCCCTTTGTGTATTATACTAGTGCAGATTTTCACTACTTCAGAACAGCCATGTTTTTTCTGATAAAACACTCCAAAAAGGGTCTACAGACTATTTCAAATAACAATGTGTGTGTAGTAGCTGGCAATTTACATGTTTCTCTATGGCAAGACACAACAAATGACTTGTTGCCATAACTCTCTTTTAGGGTCAGGGCACACAGGCAGATTTGGGGAGATTAGTCGCCCAGCGAACTGCCTTCCTCAGGCTGTAATTAGAATTGCCGTCGAGAAGGCACTCCGAGCGTTTCATTTTCCAAAGTTACCCTTAGTTGCCTCACGAGGAAACTTCAGGCGACTTCGGAAAACGAATCACTGAGTTGTGGCAGGAAGGCAGTTCAGGAAAATTAGTCGCCCCAAAGATTTGTCGCTGGGCAACTAAACTCCCCGAATTGGCTTGTGTGCCCTGACCCTAAAAACCGCAGGCAACAAATCTCCCCGTGTGTCACTACCCTTATGATACGCCTGGGTGTGACGCATCAATATATATTTTGATATCCAGCGATCTCCTTGTTAAAGGAGCATGTTCTACACTGGGTTTGACATGCTTCTATTAAGACAGAAACTCATGTAAGCTGAAAGGGTTGACTAAATATACATGTAGACTTGTAATGTTTTACAATGATATTGCCTAATTCAATGTAAGGACCTTTCATGAGCACATTAGGGACAGATAAATAAATAATTGTGCTAATTCTATCCCAGCTTTGTTCCGCTTTAGTAATATTTAGCAATTTTTCTGTACATTGAGCTTTTTGGTGTTAAGGCGACATTATTACGGTGCATGCACAGATGAGAAAGTAAAGGACAAATAGATCAATAGAAAGACCTTCATGCAGTTTATTTAGATCTGAACATTTCCAGCATGAAGAGTGGGACAGTGAATAACTTGATTATTTAATCATTTGTTACTATTTACTGTGCCCCCCTCTAGGCAATCTTATCACTACTGTGAAGCATTAGCGGGTAAGGTTTTAGAACTGCCAGTATAAGGTGCGTGGCAGGATTTGAAGAGAAACCCAACAGACATGACCTGCTGCTGATTCTGTGTAATTGAATCATTAATTGAAACTTGTTCCAAATAATAGCAGCGTGGAGCTCAATTGAGGTTATTCATTACGGCACTTATTTAAAGGGATACTGTCATCGGAAAACATGTTTTGTTTTTTTTTCAAAACACATCAGTTAATAGTGCTGCTCCAGCAGAATTCTGCACTGAAGTCCATTTCTCAAAAGAGCAAACAGAATTTTTTATATTCAATTTTGAAATCTGACATGGGGCTAGACATTTTGTCAATTTCCCAGCTGCCCCTGGTCATGTGACTTGTGCCTGCACTTTAGGAGAGAAATGCTTTCTGGCAGGCTGCTGTTTTTCCTTCTCAATGTAACTGAACGTGTCTCAGTGGGACCTGGATTTTACTATTGAGTGCTGTTCTTAGATCTACCAGGCAGCTGTTATCTTGTGTTAGGGAGCTGTTATCTGGTTACCCTCCCATTGTTCTGTTGTTAGGCTGCTGGGGGGGGGAAAGGGAGGGGATGATATCAGTCCAACTTGCAGTAAAGAGTGATTGAAGTTTATCAGAGCACAAGTCACATGACTGGGGGCAGCTGGGAAATTGACAATATGTCTAGCCCCATGTCAGATTTCTAAATTGAATATAAAAAGATCTGTTTGCTCTTTTGAGAAATGGATTTCAGTGCAGAATTCTGCTGGAGCAGCACTATTAACCGATTAATTTAGAATTTTTTTTTTCCCATGACAGTATCCCTTTAAGGAAAGATTTCTAGTACTACTGTATGTAGACAGCCCTATGCTGAGAATCTGCAATTCATTGTTTTGTGGTTTCTGAAATATTTCAGCAGCTCTCTTAGTCTGGAATTTTAGATACCATAACAACCATGCAGTGGTTAGAATGAGATACTGGAAGGAGAGAGCCCGAACAGAAACAGAATAGTAAAATGTAACAAAATTGTAGCCTTACTCAAAAGTTGCTAGGAATGCGACATTCTACAACAAACACATAAAGGTGAACTAACCCTTTGATTCATGTTTTATTTAATATCTAGTTTAGAGTATTAACAAATATTTGCTAGGAGGTGGACAGTCTACAACAATGATATATCTATAATGAATAAAAACACATTTTAATCATATAACACTTATTTTATAACAATCGATGAGATTAGATTATAATTAAAGGAGAACTAACCCTCACAATTAGAAAAGCCCCATCTACTACCTTAGATAGTTACCCCTCCCTGCTTTCTACCCACAATAGTGCATTATTCCAGAAAGTGTCCCTGGCAGCATGCTCACTTATTTATGCAGAGTAGTGAAGTGAAGCTCACGGGCACCATCTTCCAGGTCTTCGGTCTTCTACAATTCACATAAGTTTTCAGCGCATGCACCGTTTGTACGAATACCGGACTGCTCCTTTACATAAGAAAGCAGGGATGGGGAACTAACTAGGTTAGTAGATGGGGCTTTCTAATTCGGGGGGTTTAGTTCTCCTTTAAATCTACCACTATCTACAGTACTTGAGATACAGACCTGGAAATGTTACAATTAGTAATTAATTCTGTGAAGTAGAAATGGGTATATAATTATATTTATAATATTTTTCCATATAGATGATCCTATCCTGCCTGCTATGATCCTAGGCATCAGAATATTATGCTTATTATTATTTAAATGTTGTACTGATGTGGAATGACTTAAAAATGTCAGCCGACAATTGCTGAATTGATCATGGAAACAAAAATAATTGGCGAAATAGGATTTGAACAAATTCGTATCTGTGCTTTAATGTGGACAATTTAAGAACGAATTTGCTTTAACCATAAACCATGGCATATCCAAAATGTAAAGATTTAAAAAAAATCCAGGAAATTTGAGATTATGTATTATTGTCACATTAGTCAAATGAAACAGTTCCTGCCATCTTGGAAAAAAAAGTTATATTGTTTTTCAAAGCTGAATGGAAACAAAATTACACGAGAATATTTTTGACCTAGCGGAGTATTCTTGACCTTGAGGACCACAGATGAACCAGCTCTCCGTTCAGAATTTTCAGTGAGTTTGACATTATATCAAACAAATAATCGTCGACAACATCTTCATATTTATCATCCCTGTGTTTCTGCTTGGAGAAAGCTACTTTATAGTGTTCTTCTCCAAAAGGCGAGTTTTGTGCAGAATTTATTTTTGCTTCCTCTCTACTAACATTTCTGTTATGTGACAGAGCAGCCAGAATTGTATCTGTGTACATTGAGTCCATGTTGAATGATGATCTTTTAGATTTGTATTTTAGGGCTTTGCTGTGAAAGCTCTGTAGGTCTCTGGTGTGGCAAAATTTTTCTATTTTTGAAATGTCTCGGATCAAGGCTCTGTCGTTAATAATTCTAGACAGGGGCGTATGTGCAGGATGTTGGGACGTAATCCAAGCACACTTGCGCTCTTTCACAGCAGTGAGCCTCTTGTGCTGACAATGTGTGTAATTTTCCAAGGAATGAAAACGGTGTTTATTTGCTACATGGAACATAACGGATTTCCATTTATCGAGCAAAACGTCAACATCTTGATTACAGGTCTGCGCACACCACCACAGATGATTTGCTATTGCAGAGATCCACTTGCAGATGTCATGACAGTGCCTTTTCCTACTTGCTGCAACTAGTTTTTTTGCTACACTTTTACATAGTTTCCACACATCAAGCTGGTGGTCAACACCAGAGTATTTTGTTGCCATGAGTTTTCCAATGCCATCATGACGGTCTGTAGCAATGATCTTGACATCTATATTTTCATCTAATATATTATCTAAGCACGTCTCAAATGCAGTTTTTTCTACCTCAGCATTTTTTCCTCTTTGAAGTTGGTCAATAGTGAAGGAAAGGATTTTTTTAGACATTACATCCATCATGGTGTATGTACAATATTTGGCGGACTGGCCAAGAGTATCAAACTGACAGTCTCCAGCAATAGCAACAGATTTTCCAGATAATTCCTTTTGATTACTCTCTTGTTCTTGGCGCCACTGCAGATCAATTGCTGGAAAAAGGTAGGACACTTGGTATTTAGAATAGGTAGTATCTGAAAAGAACGGGATACGCAATACATGAAACATCTTCTCAACTTTTTGAAATGAAAGACCACAGAGAAGAACAGCGTTGGCTAATAAGACATTTCCGGCAGAAACGTCAGCGGATAGTGGCTGCGAGTTCCATACAAGCGAGTTGTGACCATCCATGCATAAAAGCTTTACTTGAACCATGCTTCCATTAATGGATTTCTGAATATCTAGAATTGGTGCTTGACATGGCGGTGTTTGCTGATGTTGGCATTTAATCAAATACAATAGACTATCAAGGTTCTCCTCAAAGATGATGAATTTTCTTTGTCGGACATAGTCACAGTGTTTGAGTATGGTAGACTGACCTAGACTTTCAGTAGTTGGATTGAGGAAGTTTTGATCTTTTGAGTAGGTGTCTGGCTTTTTCGGGCTTGGTGATGACTCCCCTGCAGATGTACGAAGAGTAGATAAACATTCTTTTGCAGAATGTGACTTTTTATTTTCTGAAACAACGGATATATTTTCAAGAGGATCTATACATTTATAGGGATCAACAAAACAAACTGGGTATATATGATCTCTTTCAACCTTCCAACGTTCTGCTTCTATTGAATCATCGCCTGTTTGTATAGCAATTTCCTTTTTAACTGGAAATTCAGTTTGTGTTGTAAAATCCTTTTTCATAGCCAAATTTGTCAATGTACTAGCATTCGTTCTAATTATTCTGTCAGTTTGTGTCCCAACAGTGACAAGTCTTGAAATTACACGTACAACTGTGAATGATGTTGATGGCTCATTATCGTCTACTCTCATTCTCTTTGCTGCAGGAACTGAAGTACTTTGAACGTTTATTATTGGACGTACTGGAGAATTTGGGAAAATTGTTGGGACTGCATTTGGCTTCAGTGTCCTCTTCGATCCTTTAAATGTAAGAAATTCCTCCAAGAAGTGGATAGAGCACATTCTAAAATTTGTAGGTTTGCTTAACATTATTTTTTGTGCTACGATATCAAGGTTATTACGATGTTGTCCTGTGTGCATTAGCCATTTCTTTATTTGATGTAAGTTTTGCGGAAAGGCATGAAGGGTAACATCCGGGTATTTTGATTTTTGTCCTGTTCTGTGAGGACATCCCCTTACAAAGCAATTCGGCATGTTTAGTTGTAACCTAAGAAGGTAAAATTGCATAAACATATTTTCAGTTAATTAAAACCAAAAAGGATAATGGAAGTGACATTTATTGCATGCAATTTAGTGCATGCAAAATTATAACATTACTGTTGGCTTAAGAAATTTGACTATGGTTAGAGCAAAAATAGAGGTGACACTATGGGGCTGATTCACTAAGGGTCGAATATCGAGGGTTAATTAACCCTCGATATTCGACCCTTAGTGAACTAAAATCCTTTGAATATCGAAGTCGAAGGATTTAGCGCAGATAGTACGATCGAAGGATTATTCCTTCGAATCGAACGATTTGAAGGATTAAAATCCAACGATCGAAGGAATATCCTTCGATCAAAAAAATTTAGCCAAGCCTATGGGGACCTTCCTCATAGGCTAACATTGACTTCGGTAGCTTTTAGCTGCCGAACTAGGGGGTCGAAGTTTTTTTTAAAGAGACAGTACTTCGACTATCGAATGATGTACTATTTATATAACAGTATCCAATTGATGACACTATTAAGGTAAGGTTATCACAAGAGCTGTCACAACTGAAATCACGGTTACACAAAATTACATTTTTGCAGTATGGGTGAAATCAAAGCCAAGTCTTCATATAACAAGGGTGCGGACACTATTAGAATGATGGCTTCCCAAAATTGGGCTTATTATTGCAATAAGGTTGGCAAGTGCTGACATTCTATTCCAATAGTAGTGTCACAGAGTCCAGACACTATACTGCATAGAAGCAGACACTTTACTGCAAAGAAGGTGTTACCAAAGATAATACTACTTGTATTTAGGGTTAAAAGCACTAACCCTGAACTCACAGTGTATTGCATTGTGTTTCAGAAGAGCTGACATTCCAAAAAAAGGTGAAAAGTTTTACAAGAGCCAACACAAGGCCCTGACTGGCAATCTATAGGTCCTGGCCAATGGAAGCAGAGGAGATTTACGATTACTACACAAAAATTATTTTCTTAAAATGGACTCTAGTAGGTGGCCTTCCCGTCATTCTGGGCTTTTTTTTTGGGGTATTGGGTTTCCAGATAAGAAATCCTGCACTGCCATATAGTCAATGGTGCTAGACTCTCCTTGATATCTGGCTATTGGGAATCACAAAAAAAATAATCAAAATAGAAAAAGCAAATACCTCAAAATTATCAGTGCCACATGGCCGTTCCAAGGCAGAAAAGGAATACGGATTAGGAAGCAGAGAATTGGGGGTAATCGGCAAGGAAACCCAGGTGTCAGGAAAACATCACTGAATCACACGCAAAAGGCTGTAAAGTCCAGACAATCAGTTCCAAGTACTTCCGTAAGGGTGTCACTGTCCGTTTCTGTAAAAGCAGAAAAAGAGCTGACATTCTACTGAGGAAAGGTTGACATGAAAAAAGTAATTCTATGGCAGTAAGAGTCATTCATGATCAAATAATGAACTTGCTGGCATTTCCTATTCAAGTATAATAAAGCTATTGTGCTTTTTCGTTGTTAATTTAGAGGCGATTGTTGCATGCAAGAGTGCAGTTTCATTGATTCTAAGGTAGTGGTTATATCAAGGGGCTTTATTGCCTGTGAGAAAACAATTGCTGTGGGTAAACAATATGAACCATGTGATAATGTTGCAGTTGCATGTTTAAAGCAGAGCTGTGGAGTCAGACGTAGTTTTGGGTATCTAGAGTCGCCAAAAATCGAATTCAAGAGCTTCTATAAAGGAGGCTATGGCAGAAGCTATTCTATTTCTAAGAACGATGCTTTAGTTAATTATGGATTTTTTTTAAACAGATATTCTACAGCTATATGCCAGGTTCCATTAATATATTGCAATAACGATGAAGTATATCTTAGTTTGGAGCATGTACAAAGTAGAGTTTTGGATTATTTGGGAGACAGCCTTTCCGCAAATCCAGCCATATCTAAGCTTTCTGGATAACGGGTTTCCAGATCCCATACTTGAACAACATTTTGACTCTACGACCAGCAGAAGGGTTTATCAATATAATTTATGGGACCTCCAGTTTTAAAGGAGACATTTTGTGTAAAAAACAAGACCATACCAGTGCATTGTACTCATTTAAATATAGAAGAATTGTGCTTAAAAAGTAGTGTTTCAGGCTGATTAATTGAATATTTCTGCAAAAACCCTAATAATCCCTCCCTTCTCTTCCACTTGCTGCTCCCTGAATTCCCAGGCTGTGCACTCAGCTCACTGCACTGTAGGACAGGAACCAATCAGCAGCTAGCAGGACCTGATAGGGAACTGAAGCCTGTCTGTGCTTGTGTGACTGCAGGGCTGTGATTGGCTGTCCCCCTCCTACTGTGCTTCTGGCAGGGACAGTTAGGACACGCCCACCCCTCATTTGAAAAACAGACAGGGACCAGAGAACATCTATAGGGAGCTCCAATAAAGGGGCTATTTTTAAAGATAATATTAATTTTTAGCCTCATGTAAAAGCAACACCATCTATTACTCATTATTGCCTACAAAATTAGGGTTTTTTAATTTATCCTATATGTTTCCTTTAAAAGACATGTGGTATATCTTAAATAGTCTTAAACTATATTAAACAGTGAAACCTTAACCTATATTTTCACATTTCCACCTCATTCCTTTAACTGCAGCTACATACGAATGCCAAAGAGAAAGTATAACCACCTTTATTAGATCAGCTCATTCAGTTCATTGTAGAAATAAACATTTACACATACTTGATTCCACAGACTGAAAAGTAGCTATGTTACTTGTAAGAACCATTTCCAGTCCCTTTAGACTCGCACTGTATTGCAGTGATCACCAATCAGTGGCTCGTGGGCAACATTTAGTTCACCAACCCATTGGCTGTTGCTCCTAGTGGCCCAGGGGTCTATAAAATAGCCAATCACAGCCCTTATTTGGCACCCCTGGAACTTTTTCATGCTTGTGTTGCTCCCCAACATTTTTTACAATTGAATGTTACTCATGAGTAAAAAACGTTGAGGGATCCCTGCTGTAATGCAAGCCATTTTCTCACCTTGCTCCATTGTGAAGTGATGGATTCTGGGACTTAAAGTCCCTCTGATTTCCATAGTGGCTACACAGTCTCTCTGAAAAGCAGAGGGGCTTCAGGTTGCAGAATCTATTACTTCACTATGAAAGATGGTAAGGGTGGAGTTGGGTTACACCGTGAGCCTATGGGGGAGGTTGGAAAATTGGACCCTTCAACATAGGCAGACTGTTATGGTTTCCCTCTGCAATCTGTGGAATAAGGTATGTCTAGTAAAAGAGAATAATTTATATTTTATGAAGTCAAGAGTGTTAATGCACTTTTTTTTTTAAATAACTCCACATGTTCATGTCAAAATGGGAGTTCATATGAAAATGGAGGATGTATTTTCCTTTTAACAAGATGCACGGATGATTGCAAATACAGTACACAATGCAAAATGTGTTGGTTTACCAACAGAATGCACCATAGATCGAACATAATATGGGATTCATATTTGGCCGGGATTAAAGGGATGTGGCATTAACTCCACTCTGCATGCATCTCCAAGCATATTTTTAAAACATGGCTGAAACTTTTCAGAATATATAAATGTTGCAGAAGTGTATTTTAATCACTGGTGCCTTCAGTGCCTGGAGTATTCTGATAATGGCATGATCTGACCAGCTTATACTCAAGTTTTTTTTAATGAGTAAATACTGCAAATTCCACAAAAATAAGATTCCATTTATTGTTTATATTTACCACAGTATCTACACTATATCATCTACTACAACTACACGCAAAATGTGTGTAATCACCATTAAACTGGCAATGCACGAATATAGTTGCTGAAGAGTACCTGAAATCACAAGCACAGCTTTGTTTTTTATTTCTACCCTCTTCAGTCCTTTGCCACACAAGTACTAGTCAAGTTAAACAGGCAAAAAATAGTGGTCAGTGTATCCTACAACATGTGGTCTACAATTTACGGCAGAGATTCTATGCTAAGAGAAAGTTATGTTAATCTGTTACAGGTTGCCAGTAGCTAGTGACTAAACTAGCTGGTTCTAAACCAAGATCGGAAACTGCTGCCGACAACTTTGACGGTATGAATTATTACTGTAGAGCTAAGAAAAAGCAAATTAAAAATGAACCAACGACCAACTGAATTGTAACTAGAACATTACAAACTAAAGGTAAACTACCCCTTTAAACCATATCTGCAAGGAGGTGGATAGTCATTGTGTTGATAGCAATAGTATCTTTACATCATAAAAATAAATTGCAGATCATACATAATGTAAAAGAAATAGAACAAATATACAAGAATCAGCCAATGAAATTAGATTATAACTGAATCTACTCAGGCTAACTAGAGAAAAAATGTGAGCAAATGAATATCCAAACTTCAAGAAGTACAATTTAAGTTTAACCATAAACCTTAGAATATTTAAGATAAAAGAAAATCCAAGAAATGTATCAGATTAGTATCACATTAGTCATATGGAACATTTCCTGTGATGTATTCATTATATTGTTCAGCAAAGATGTTAGATCAATCTGATAAAATTAGTCTGTGAATGTTAAAAAGAAAAAAAAAAAAAAAGAGAGCATATCCTTCACTTAGCGGAGTATTCTTGACCTTGAAGACCACTGATTAACCAGCTCTCCACTCAGAATTTTCAAGGAGTTTGACATTATATCAAGCAAATAATCGTCAACAACATCTGCACAAACATATTTATCAGCCCTGTGTTTCTGCTTGGAGAAAGCTACTTTATAGTGTTCTTCTCCAAAAGGCGAGTTTTGTGCAGAATTCTTTTTTGCTTCCTCTCTAGTAACATTTCTGTTATGTGACAGAGCAGCCAGAATTGTATCTGTGTACATTGAGTCCATGTTGAATGATGATCTTTTGGATTGGTATTTTAGGGCTTTGCTGTGAAAGCTCTGTAGGTCTCTCGTGTGGCAAAATTTTTCTATTTTTGAAATGTCTCGGATCAAGGCTCTGTCGTTAATAATTCTAGACAGGGGCGTATGTGCAGGATGTTGGGACGTAATCCAAGCACACTTGCGCTCTTTCACAGCAGTGAGCCTCTTGTGCTGACAATGTGTGTAATTTTCCAAGGAATGAAAACGGTGTTTATTTGCTACATGGAACATAACGGATTTCCATTTATCAAGCAAAACGTCAACATCTTGATTACAGGTCTGCGCACACCACCACAGATGATTTGCTATTGCAGAGATCCACTTGCAGATGTCATGACAGTGCCTTTTCCTACTTGCTGCAACTAGTTTTTTTGCTACACTTTTACATAGTTTCCACACATCAAGCTGGTGGTCAACACCAGAGTATTTTGTTGCCATGAGTTTTCCAATGCCATCATGACGATCTGTAGCAATGATCTTGACATCTATATTTTCATCTAATATGTTATCCAAGCATGTCTCAAACGTGTCTTTTTCCACCCCAGCAGCAGTTTTTCCTCTTCCAAGTTGGTCAATAGTGAAGGAAAGGATTTTTTTAGACATTACATCCATCATGGTGTATGTACAATATTTGGCGGACTGACCAAGAGTATCAAACCGACAGTCTCCAGCAATAGCAACAGATTTTCCAGATAATTCCTTTTGATTACTCTCTTGTTCTTGGCGCCACCGTAGATCACTTGCTGGAAAAAGGTATGACACTTGGTATTTAGAATAGGTAGTATCTGAAAAGAACGGGATACGTAACAAATGAAACATCTTCTTAACTTTTTGAAATGAAAAACCACAGAGAAGAACAGCGTTGGCTAATAAGACATTTCCGGCAGAAACGTCGCCAGATAGTGGCTGCGAGTTCCATACAAGCGAGTTGTGACCATCCATGCATAAAAGCTTTACTTGAACCATGCTTCCATTAATGGATTTCTGAATATCTAGAATAGGTGCTTGACATGGCGGTGTTTGCTGATGTTGGCATTTAATCAAATGCAGCAGACTATCAAGGTTCTCCTCAAAGATGATAAATTTTCTTTGTCTGACATAGTCTCGATGTTTGAATGCGGTAGACTGCCCTAGACTTTCAGTAGTTAGATTAAGAAAGTTTTGATCTGTTGAGACTGCTTCTGGTGAATGTGTAAGGTTTGGTGAGGATTCCCTTTCTAATATATGAAGAGTAGATAAACATCCTTTTGCAGGATGTGGCTTTTTACTTTCCGATTTATTTTCAAGGGGTTCTATAATTTTATAGGGATCAACGAAACAAACTGGGTACGTATGATCTTTCTCAACCTTCCAGATCTCTGCTTCTATTGAATCATCACCCGTTTGAATAGCGATTTCCATTTTATTTGGCGATTCGGTTTGTGTTGCAACATCTGGTTCCTTAGACAATTTCGTTGTCAATGTACTAGCATCAGTCTGATTTCTTCTATGATCAGTTTGTGTCCCGACAGTGACAAGTCTTGAAACCACTCGTATAACAGTGGATTTAAATGGTTGATGATCCTCTATTCTCATTCTCTTTGCGGCAGGAACTGAAGCACTTTGAGCATTTATTATTGGAAGCACTGGAATAGTAGAAAAAATTGTAGGAACTGCATTTGGCTTTAGGGTCCGCCTCGATCCTTTAAATGTATAAAAGTCTTCTGAGAAGTGGGTAGAGCACATTCTAAAACATGAACTTTTGACTCCTCGTAGAACTTTGTCTGCCACTAAATCAAGGTCGTTACCATGATGTTGACCTGTTTGCATTAGCCATTTCTTTATCTGATGTAAATTATTTGGAAAGGGATGAAGGATAACATCCGGGTATTTTAATTTTTGTCCTGATTTGTGAGGACATCCCTTTACAATACATCTTGTCATGTTTAGTAGTAACCTAAGAAGATTGCAAAAATATATTTTGAGTTAATAAAAGGATAACAGAGATACATCTATTGCAGTAGTCCACAGAGTGCATGCAAAACTGTAACATTACTGTGGGCTTATGAAATGTTATTTTACTATAGTTCGAGGTGACAATATGCTCTGGTAAATGGGTTCAAATATCACTTGACTAACATCGTAGAAAACTACTGTGGTGATACTGATAGATACTGGATTGGCAAAAGTAGAGACACTACATTGTGCTAAATATTTTAGAAAGAGCAGACTTTACCAGGATAATGTTGGCTAAGTAAGGTACATAATTTTAGTAACATTTACAGATGGCAGTTGTGGTGTAGCAAGTGCTGACAGTCAAATGCAAAACAGGATATAAGTCTCAAGAGTATAATGAGTTAAAGGAGAAGTCAACCTGTACAGGGAACCCCCCCCCGGCCTACCTGCCCCCCCCCCGGGAAAATGCCCCTAACTTGTTACTTACCCCTCCATCCAGGTCTTTGACCAGCAAAACGCTGGTCAAAGCAGGAAGAAGAGCGCTCGGGAGAAGATGGCGCCCATGAACTCCGCAGCAGAGGACCTGGAAGGAGGGGTAAGTAACAAGTTAGGGGCATTTGCCCGGGGGGGTGGGGTGTAGGTAGGCCAACAGGATTGTTTTGCCATCAATGTGGGTTCATGGAGCTTAGATAGGATCAAATACAAGATACTTTTATTATTACATAGAAAAAGGAAACAAGTCTTACAATAATTATTTGCTTAAAATGGACTATAGTAGATGGCCTTCCTGTAAGTAGGCACTTTCACATTTAGAATGTAAGCCCTACGGGGTAGGGTCCTCTAGCCTTTTGTTTCCTTGACACTGAGCACTTAATCTGCATTGTAATTATATTTTATATTTTTGTGAATTGTATTCTAATAATGCACTTATTGTTACTTTTTATTCCAATGACCCCTTGTTTGTTACTACTAATTTATTGTTTTGTTGTACAGTGCTTTGCCCTCAAGGAGCGCTTTACAAATAAAAATATACATACATACTTTCTGGATATTGGGTTTTCAGATAAGAGATCCTATACCTGTACCTCAATACAATCTGTGGTACTAGACTCCTGGCAGGATATAAACAATCATAGAATAAAAAGCAAAATAGAGAAAACCAAATACCTCAAAATTGTCAGGGTCACAAGGCTGTTCGAGGCAGAAAATGACTGGTTAGGAAGCAGAGTATTGGGGGATTAACAGGTGTCAGGCAAATATGTTTGAGTCACAGACAAAGGGTCGTTAAATCCAGAAAATCAGTCCGAAGTGATGAAACTACTTCCATAAAGTTGCCACAGCCGACGGTTTCTGTAAGACTAGAAAAAAAGTGGACATTCTACTGCAGAAAGATTCACATGAACAAGTCATTCAATGGCAGCAAGAGTCTCACCCAGTCTGACACTTACGGGTAGATTTGAAAATGTTTTAAAATTTCAATATTGAATTATCCAAACTCGATTCGAGTTTA
Organism: Xenopus laevis; assembly: GCF_017654675.1. Taxonomy (NCBI): domain Eukaryota; kingdom Metazoa; phylum Chordata; class Amphibia; order Anura; family Pipidae; genus Xenopus; species Xenopus laevis. The sequence goes on from NC_054378.1 coordinate 1,488,295, forward strand.
AATTGAATTTCGAGATTTATCATACTCTGGCCCTTTAAGCACTTGAATTAGACTATTCGCCACCTAAAACCTGCCGAATTACTGTATAGGTCAATTGGAGACGCCCAGGGATTGAGTTGGTGATCTTTTCGGAGAAGAAAAAAAACTTGAATAGAGTTTTTTTACATTCTAATTGAGATTTTCTAATTCGAATCGAATTCAATTTGAGTTTTCAGGTCCTTTCAATTTTGCCTGAGTTGAAAAAAAAATAAGATTTTATTAATAAATTTCAATTCAGGGGGTTTTAAAATAACACATGAATTCGAAATTCAAACCATGATAAATATGCCTCTTACAGTTCGAGTATCAAAAGTACTGACCCACTAATTGTTTAAAGGAGAATTCAACCCTTTAAGAAATAAACCTGTACCCCCCCACCCCACATAGACCCCCTCCAGGCTAACTGCCCCACGGGGAAACACCCCATATTCTGGCATCTGAGTTCCAAGCAGCCATCTTCTGGGTCTTCGGCAAGCTGAGTGGGAGATCGGCATGTCAGTTGGAGCAACCTGCCGGTTTGCGACAACTGCGCATGCGCCGAAACTCATGAAAATTGCAGAAGCGCCGGAAGACAAAGACCCAGAAGAAGGCTGCGCGGAACTTGGATGCCAGAAACTGCACTGAGGGGTAAGTATAAAGTATGGGGCATTTCCACACGGGGGGCAGTTAGGCTGGTGGAAGGAGGGTCTACATGGGGTGGGGTCTATGGCTTTATTTCTTAAAGGGTTGAATTCTCCTTTAAGGATTAAAAGCACTCACCCCCTTCATTCCTGGCATTTCCCATTCAATTATATAGAAGCTGCTTTGTTGTCCGTTTACTGGCGATTGTTGCAAACAATTGTGAATTTCACTAAATTCTAAGGTACAGGTTACATCAAAACACAGTGGCAACTTCTACTTCTGATTAGCCAAGTCTAAAGATGGCCGAACAAGCCGATCATTCACCAATATGCCCACCTTGAAGTGAGTGAGATTGGGCTGATCCAACAATTGGGTCACGCCAGGAATACAAGCCATCAGGGAAAGGACTGCATCAACAATTATATATAAATATAGTTTATTTTCGCGTAGACATCCTGGTTCCACAGACTGGAAGATTTTTACACGTAAAGGAAGAAAGAAGCAAGCGTTGTGGAGATAATGCCATATGTGCTGGGTTATAAGTAAACCAACAAAATGTCTGATTCCCCATGTTGTATTCCATGTGGTTTAATGTGTGTTCCGGATAACAGGTTGTGTGATAGTAACCCCCACTGATGTATCTTCGAGCATATATTTTTCTAAGTTGCTAAAAGTAGCAGAATAAATACATAAAAGTTTCAAACAGGGGGTTTAAAAGAGGGTAACTCTTATAAACAGAATTTTTAGATAAAGGAAAAATCTAGTCAGCTTATTTCATTTTTTGTTTTTCTTTTTAAGAGATGAAATGAACCAACGAACTGCAGGAAGAATAAGATTTTCCTAATAATATGGTCACATCTTCTAACTAAAAAACAAAAATGTGCTTACTTAATCACTATTAAACTGGGAATACACAAATAGAATTGCTGAAAGAGTGCATTAAATCAGAACCAAGGCAAATGTATGTGTTCCCTCTTCTGTACAAGTCAGTTAAGTAAAAAAGTTAAGAGTTTTCATTGTGTCCTATGGGGTAAGTCATTATATTACAAAATGAACACACAGATTATATCCTAGGAAAGAAGGGTTATTTTAATGTGTTACAAGTTGTGTGAAGCAACAAGTGATAGGGAATGTTGTTGACAAGTTTGAAAGCCTGTACTGTTATTGGGCTGGTAGAGTTAAGGTGGCCATACACGGATAGATCCGCTCGTTTGGCGATGTCGCCAAACGAGCGGATCTCCCTCCGATATGCCCACCTTGATGGGGGGCAATATCGGGCTGATCCGATCGTGGGCCCTAGGGCCCAACGATCGGATCCTAGCGTTCGCCAAACGGGCGGTCGGATCGCGGGACCGCATCAACGAACAGATGCGGCCGCGATCCGACGGGATTTTTAATCCCATCCGATCGAGATCTGGCCGACTTTCGGCCAGATCTCGATCGGGGAAGCCCGTCGGGGGCCCCCATACACGGGCCAATAAGCTGCCGACACGGTCTGTCGGCAGCTTTTATCGGCCCGTGTATGGCCACCTTTAGTTCAGTAAACAACATTTTTGCAATGACAAAACATATACTGTAAAGATCAGGCACAAGGTCAGGGATGTTGTGTGTGACATAAATAAAATCTCTTTCATTAGATATTTATGAAAAGCAGTCTGATCATTATCTGAATCAGTCTAACAATCAGCATGATTTTTAAAGGGGACCCGTCACCCAAAAAAATGATTCCAAATCCTATTTTATCATGTTAGTCAAGCAAAATTAACTTTAATTACACTGTAAAAATGATTTGAAATGTGTTCCCTTCGGTCTAGGAACTCATAAAGATAGCAAGCAGGCAGGTGCCATTTTGTGGACAGTTTTATTAAGGCAAGCCTTGCATCATCTCGGCCTAAGGCATAGAGGAGGGGCAGGCAATATTTGAATGACAGCGGGGATGTTTAAATGACTTTACAACAGCTATGAATACTTTAAAAAAATAAAAAAAAAAGAATTAGAATTTCATGTTTAATTTGAAAAGGACTTTTATTATACAGATGTTAATGTTTGGGCGACAGGTTTCACGTTAAGGCCCAATTGTTTAGATATACTGCATTTGATGACAGAACAAACAGCTCCCCCTTTTTCCACACCTAGAGCAGCCCCCACCTTATTGCACACCTGGGGCAGCCTGTCCCATTACTCTTGCCCCACCAAAACCATCTTCCTTGCCCTTTGCCTGTCCTTACGCCCCTCTCCAGCATAGGGAAGAAATCATAGCGTTCCAAGGCATTCCCTGTACCTACAGAAGCTGGACATGGGCACAGAAAAGGGTCACTGTCAGGTCTAATGTTCAAAATCAGCCAAAGTCGCTACAAAACCAGCCGAGAGTCACTTCAACAGTAGCCCAAAAATAGCATAATATGTGCAGTGAAAAAAGTCTAATAAATAAACATGTGAAAATACGACTTTTTCTCATTTTTTACAGTTTTACAAATTTTTCCATGAAGTAAAATGGGACAGATTCAGCCATCACTAGGGGGGAGCCCAGGAGGTATAGGGGTCCCATATAGGGTTGCCACCTGTTCTGGAAAACCTTCCTATATATAAATCTTTTTTCCCCTATTAAAAACATTGGGATCAACCATCATTTACCGGCCAGGTGGAAACCCTAATCCTATAAGGCCTAATACAAATTCATTAAATATTGGTAAAACAGCTCAACCTCTAGACATTTTGGTGGTTTTTGCCCCAAAATTGTCTGAAATGGAGGAAAGTGAGTGGAAAAAGTGAGAATGCTTAAGAGTGACGGGAGACTGGGGTACAGAGGCCAAAATGTGGGAACTCCCGACTTCTACACAAGTCAGTCCCATTGCATGCTGGGTATTGTAGTCTTACATTCAACTTGCCACAAAAACCACATTACCCAACATGCACTGGGACACACAGGCTTGGCACATTAGGGCAACGAAAAACATTGACTGGTTTCCAAAGTACAAACCAACCAAAGGCCCAAGAAGTAGCCCAAATCTGTATCTTGACTAGTTTGTACTTTCATAACCCGCCTGGGCTTTAAATTAGTAGCCCAATTTGTCTGGAAAACCTCCAACCTGACAACCCTGAGTGTGACCCTCCCTCTGTGCATGGCCCAATATGTAGGAAACCCTTTTCTGGAAAAGCTCTTGCCGTATTCCCGATCTATAACATTGGCATGAAGTATAATTATTATTTGCCAGGTAACAACCCTACTTGGCACATTAGGGCAAGAAATAAAACTTTAGCTGGTTTCCAAAGGAACCAAACCCGTGTGAAACCCCGCCTGGGCCATTAATCAGTAGCCCAATCTGGCTGGAAAAGCACCAACTTGGCAATTGTGGGCCATAAAAGTGGCACTAATAAACAGTCCGTACTGCGCATGCGCTTGCCTGGTGTAGACAGGAGACGCCTGGGACAGAGAATAAAATGGCGCCTGTAAGTAAAGTAACCAGACTGAGTTTATAGTTTCATTACTGAATAACGTGTTCTCTTTTTCCCTTGTCGTTCTCCAGTATCTCTTAATCATCCCCTTCCCACAGTCGCTGCGCTACATTACACTTACACACTTCTCTTGCCATCCGCTCTTATCTCCCGCGTTCACGTACACTGACGTTTTTTTTTTTCTTACGTCTTAGCCCCTCCCCTTCCTCCAGCACGGTCACGTGGTCTGGGTATCAGGAAGCGTTCTTCTACTTCACTCGGAACTGGTTTCTGCCCTCCGCTGGTCTGCAAAGATGGCTGCTAGTCGGAAATACGTCATCAAAAAGCAGCAGCTAGACTTGTATTGATCGTGTCGCTCGGCTGTAGTGGTGTGTGTGAGTGTGGGACGAAGAAGTTGCGTTACAGTAAATGACACAGCGGCGGTGTGTGGAAGTTTAGTTCACCCCGTTGTATTAGAGGTAATGGAAAATCACAGCACGTCTTTATCCTGTCTCATGAGAGACTAAACTGAAACCCACCTACACGTTTACACAGCGGCGTCTTGCTGAGCTTCTGCTGAACTACAACTCACGCTGTCTGAGTCATCTACAGAAAGGAATTAGTGGAAATGGAAGGACAAGGCCAATAGTTAAATGACACTGAGCCCTGACTAAAACCTTCTTGTTCCTGCCACTGTGTGACCAAAGAGAGTTGCAGTTCAGTCAGTGTGTGACCAAAGAGAGTTGCAGTTCAGTCAGTGTGTGGAGGCCTTTGCCTTGTGCTGCAGTGAGAGCTCATAGAGGCTCCTCCCTCAGTACAGGAGTAAAGCTCCCCATAGACGCACAGATCATATCGTACGAATCAAGGATTTGTGTGTGGAGAGTCCCGACATTTTTCGTCTGGCGGAGATCAGTTGTTTGGTCGATAGGACAGGTTTGATTTTGTCCCGCCGGAGCCCATTGTGCTCTCAACGTAATCCAATCATTCGGCCATAGCCATGCTCGTTAGTGGCAAATATGGTGGAAAGATCGGCGATGTCGCCAGACGAGCAGATCTTAGCGTCTATGGCCAGCTTTACACAGAGAAAATAAGAGACTTTCTGTTGCTAATTAATGTTATTGTTCCCCTAGTGATTCCCTGTGACGTCACTGGCCCATGTCATGGGGATTACCCAGGTGTTGTTCTTTAAACAGTTACACATACAACTCTACAATCCCCCTGATAAAGGACTTTTATCTCAAACATCTCCCACGTGTCTCCTTTATTGATTACGTTTATCTATTGCTGTACCCTGTGTCATGTCTGTAACCTGTACTGTATTAACCACTATGCTTTCTGCTTGAAAATATTTCTTTGTATCACCCTTCATTTTATCTCTCCTCGTTTTGCATCTCGCCTCATTTCGCATCTCACTCATTTTTTGTATATCACCTCGTTTTTTATCTCAACACATTTTGCATCTCAACTCATTTTCATTCCATTTTGTATCACTCGTTTTTTGTATCTCACCTTGTTTTGTTTTCTAAATCCTCTTGGTGCGCACTGCTACACTGCACATTGTAGTCTATTGATCTGTTTTAGTTCTTGTGCGCCCATTTATTTTCTAGCTCTAAACTGGGATAAATGCGTGCCCTCCATATGTTATTCTTATTGTTTTTTTATGTTTCTTCCTAGGTGACGTCTGCTTGATATAAGTCAACATTTAAAAGTCTAACCGTCCTCATGATTTCTTCCCAGCCTCTTCCACTTACTCCTCAACTCAGGTACTAAACAAATATACTTCTTTAATGAGGAAATACACATTGCCACTACATACATGACAACAATCAAATCAAGATTGTGCTCATTAACCTTGGATCACTTTTTATTTATTTTATTTAAAAGAAAGACACATTGCTTTATAACAGGAATGGTGGATGCTGGACATTCCCCAGCCTGCTTGGGCATAATAAAATACTGTTTCACCTCTTATTCCTGTGTTTTTCCAATCATATACAATGAACAGTCTTGTTTGATAATATTGGGGAAAAAAAACAAACGATAAATCATACGTAAAACGGGGAGAGAAAAAGGAAACGTATAGGGGGAATAAAACAACTAGCACGTATGGAGCTGTCCGTTCAGGATGTGGCAATTGTTACGGCTGTCTTGTGGCAGAGATTGGTTAGCTGTTACCAGGGCCAGATTTGGACAAAATTGGGGATTGTAGGGGTCAACGTTGGATCACATTTTAATTGATTTCAGATACTTTTATGGGTTTTTTTTTATGGGCCATCTTTGTTTGCAGTTAAATATATGCAATTTTTCAGTTGTCTTAAATTTCACCTTATTTCCATTACTATCTGTCTTTCTTTGCCTTCACAGTCCACAGCAGCTCTCTCTGCAAATCAAATCGTTCTTGAGTGGTTCAGATCCCGAGCATGGCCATAAACTGAGTCCACGTGATCATGCCCGCTGCTCCCTCCTGCTTCTACAGTGCCTGCCTCCTGCTCGACATGCAGTGCTTGAACACTTACGGACTGTGTTTCATGACAGTGTTTCCTCTTTTTTGAGTGAGCGTGACTCTCAAGATGCACTTCTACCACCACCACCATCATCATCTCGGCGCCGGCCACCACCATCCACACAAGGACTGGATGAAGTTACACTAGAAGTACAGAGGGTTTTGGAGGAGTTCATCAAACTTAACCATAGGGCATGGGCTCCTCTTATATCTGCTTGGTCTATAGAGCTCATGGGACAGTTAAGCAGTAAACATGCAGGTAGACAGGGGATGCCACACTCTGCAAGCCTGAATGAACTGCTGCAGTTATGGATGTCCTGTGGTGCCACTCGTGTGCTTATGGATATCTACACCCATTGCCTATCCACCATGATTGGCAGCTGTCCAGATGCCTGTGTTGATGCCTTGTTGGACACCTCTGTTCAGCATTCTCCTCACTTTGACTGGGTTGTTGCTCATATTGGAAATTCATTCCCTAGTACAATAATATGTCGTGTTCTTTCCTGTGGCCTTAAGGATTTTTGTGCACACAGCTCCCCGACTGATACTGCTGACAAGCGTGTGCCAAAGTTGGGCTCTGTTGTAGGAATCCTGGGGCATCTTAGTTCCCGCCATGGGCAAAGCATCAGACAGGAGATTCTGAGAATGTTCCATGAAACTTTAAGACCTGGAAGTAAGCAGCAACGGGCAACGTTGCCATATCTTCTTCAGTTGGTAGCCCTTTCACCATCCCTCTTGGGTACTGTATGCCAGGATCTGGTTGATTCTCTAAAGCCTGCTACTTTAGCCCAGCTACAACAGCATTGCTCCACCTTGCCTCGTGAAGAGCTGGATAACATGTTGAACCTCAGTGTCCATCTTGTTTGTCAAACATCTGCAGGTGCCCCTCGTCTCTTGCGATTTCTTCTGGATACTGCTATGCCTGCTTCGGTTATAACCACACCAGGCTTGGCAGTGCATGATTCTGTGAGAGAGGCCTGTGATCGCATTGTGCGTTTACTACTACTTAGCTTGCAAAAAAAGGTGTATGGGAGGCCCGGGTCAAGAGGAACTTCTGAAGTACAACCAAGAGCTGTACCATTTCTAGAAGCCATGAGAGGGCATCTTCCAGAGCTGTGTGCTGAGATGTTACGCTTGGAAAGAAAACGGCACCTCTGGATTCACCATCTGATTGGGCTAATTTGTATATACAGCAGTCCACCTTGTTCGTCTGAGGCACTCTGCATATTGCTTACTTTGGCTCAGAGCTCTGAAGAGCTTGGACTTGCAGTGCAACTGCATGCAGTACTCTCTTCCTCTGTAAAAGAACTGGCCCAAGCAGCAGTTACTCAAAGTGTTGCTCAGATACATGCAGGAGCTCTCACTGATAAATGTGCACTTCAGCTACTTCAAAACCTGGCACTAGTTGTACAGTGTGAAGAGGGAAGCATGGGTAGAGAGGTAGGAATGGCACTTTCAGAGTACCTTTCTGACTTTGGGCAGTTGCTGCTTCATAATAACCCTGGTGTTTGTGAAGCAGCTTGTATCTTGCTATGCTGTTGCCCTTTGCCAGCCACTATACCTCCTTCAGAGTTTCATCTTCTGATTCGCTCTTCTTCCCATGTTCTCTTCCTCTCCATGCACATTCGCAGTTCTTCCGGGGTCAGTAGTGCTTCTCGTCTCCTCATTAGGCTTTGCAGAGTATCGTCTGCTGGCAGGAAAGCAGTCTTAAACCATCTAATTGAAGGTGCGCTACACATGGGAAATGCAAGTCTATTTGGAGGACACAAATCTTCATCCACTGGCCCTAGACTGGATGGTGAAACTGCCTCTTTGTTAGAGAGTAACAATCATCTAGGGTCAGCTGTAGACTTTTCAGGTAGTGTGTGGTCTGTATTTCATGCAGGAGTAATTGGGTCAGGGCTGAAGCCAGAAGAGAAGAGTAAACAACTTGGGGAAGATGAATGTACTGAAAATACACAAAACTTGCTCTCTCTTCTCTGCCATTGCTGTGCTAAGAAAGGAGAGGATGGGGGACAGTCAGCTACATTAGACCCAGAGGCAGCCAAAACACTGGCAGTGACACTGACAGAAAATGCTTGTCCTGATGTCACAAATAGCGAACTGGCTTGGCCTCCAGAAGATCACGCACGCACCACAGTGCAAAGAGACCTACTCATTTACAAATGCTTCCGTCAAAACCCTCTTCTGTTTCAGCTTCTCCACCTGATTGCACAAGGTCGGCCTGCACTCTGCTATTGCTCAGTGCTGCTTAGAGGACTTTTAGCCATACTCTTGGTACATTGGGAGGCATCTCGTCAGCAGAATTCTGTAAGCTCTCCTTGGCACTTAAAGGCTTCCCGTGAGTTGGTGTCCTGTATGGGTGAAGGGCAGCTGCTACCCCCTGCACTCACAAATATGCATGAGATGTTTTCTCTCCTTGCCCCATTTGAGGTCCGTCTTTTACTCCTCAGTGTTTGGGACTTCATACAGGAAAATGAACCGTTCCCACAAAGATTTGTCTTTCAGTCAGGGAGAGGCATATTTAACAGAGACTTTTCTCGAGAAGGTGATCCAGAAAAGTACATGAGTATTGTTCATAGTGTCCTGCATCGTAATATTGATCGTTTGGGACTGCTTTCAGGGAGATTCCAGCTGTAAAGTCTCTTTCACGTATTTCTTAAGACGTAGAGATGCGCTCATATGGCCATGTCGCATATTGAAGTGGGCAATATCGGGCTGATCGGATCGTGGGCCATAGGGTTCTATGATCGGATCATAATGGATTTGATACAGGCGGTAGGATCGCGGGACTGCCTACACGGATAGTTGTGGCTGCGATCAAATAGGATTTTTTAACCTGCCCGATCGAGATGGCCAGCTATTGATCGGGGAAGCCCGTCAGATGGCCACACACACGGGCCAATAAGCTGCCGACTCTGTCTGTCGGCAGCTTTTATCAGACCGTGTATGGGGGCCTTTAGTATGCTTGATTGGTTTATGCCTTCATTACATAATATGCCAATACAATCATAGTTAAAAAAATAAAACCACATTCCCATAACTATAATAAAAAACATTTTGTGTGGAAAATTTTCTTTTTATTAAATAAAGGTTGAAATATTTTTTTTATGTGACAGGCTGAAAATATAATGGGTAGATTTAAAATCCTATACATAAATTAGCTACTTTATACCAATTTGTAGATGTTTCTGGCAACACTAGTTGCCTGACTAGAAGGGTAACTTAATGCCACTGCGGCAGGGGCACATTTCATCTCAAAATCCAGCTTGAGGTGCAGACAGGTAAAACACAGAGAGGTACATACTGCCTGACACAGTTAGGGTATGCTGCTCCTCATGTGAGCAGTGCTTCTGCAGAAAAAAAAGAAAAGTAATGTTTCTGGATAAACCGTATTGGAAGTCAAGTGGTATAGTTTGTCCCTGTTTTTTGCACTTTTAAGTGTCTTGCACTTAGGGATGGGCGTATTCTAGTGTCTTCTAATAGCCTTCAAGAACAGTATAAGAAAATCTTGAGGTTGACAAGTTGCTTATTCTCACTTTCAAGGCACAGCAAATTGAAGCAGAAAAAAGACATCTATGAGAAAAAATATCTAATAGGTATCATCACATGGTCTGCTCACACCATGTATTATCCACTGCTGTGTGAGGTCAAATGGATTCCCAGGGAATAGCTAGGGTACTATAGCATAGTACTGTTCCCTATTATTAGGAGTCAGACCAGGAGTGCCCATACTTTACTAGTGCAAGGTCTACTTTTAGTGATGTTGTCCCATTACGGCCTACTAATACATAATAGCATTGTTAGCATTTTGGAAAATACAGTCTTAAATATTGATTTATGAGAATTTATATTGCTTCGTTTTCCAAAGTCGCCCGAAGTGCAATTACAGGCGACTTCGGAAAACGAAGTGCTCCAAGTTCCTGCCCCCAGGCAATTTACATTTTAGCTGGCGGAATCCAGAAAGGGGAGATTAGTCGCCGCGAAGAAGAGATTTGTCGCCTGGCAACTAATCTCCCCAAATCTGCCCGTGTGGCCAGACCCTAAATGTGCATTTTGGTACCAAAACCCTGGTCAGCCTCGGAAAGCACAGGTGATAAAGCATTGAGCAGGTCCTATTGATGTTTATATATAGTACACAAACCTAAGAATGATGCAGCTTCTGCAACAACTAAATAGATCCTTCAACTCAATCTACTAACATGGTTATTAAAATGTCCCGAGTCTCTCTTTGATTTCCTGCAAAGATAATTAAAGTGATACTGACACTAAAAAATTTCTTTCCACAATATTAATCTACATTAAAAGCTACCTATAGGTCATGTTGACCGTTGATTGTTCTGCTTTTGTAAGTAATTGTTAATTGAATTGTTACTGTTTTGTCCCTTCTCAACCTGTCCATTAAGAGTTTCTAATGTTAACTGACTACTGCTGCACAAATATGGCAGCCCCCTCATTAAGGGAACATGGGGGTAAGAAAGGCCATGAAAAAGCATCAGGCAAAAACATTTATGGCAACATTATAAATAGCATTCAAAGACAATGTTATGCTCGATATACAGAAAGGTTCTTTTCTGATGTCAGTATCTCTTTAAATCAAAGGCTTTTTGGCAGAGAGCCTAGAATATTCAGCACTTGCATTTTGATACATTTGTTACTAACAGGCTCACAACTTAAAGGGGAATTTCACCTTCATTAGTAAAACTGAAATAACACATACAATTTGGCACTTAAACCTCCATAAAATGTCTTCAGACTTTCCATTACCTGCCAAATTTTGTAAAATGGATGTGGTATTTAGGGGGTATAGCCACAAAAGGTGCGTGGTCAGATATTTTGGTCCCTCTTTCCATTTTCCAATTGTTGGGAGGTATTCAGTAGCCCAAAAATAGCCCAATATGTGCAGTGAAATAAAGTCTAAAAAATAAACGAATATATGTGAAAATGAGCCTTTTTTTTGCAAATATTGGCATGAAGTAAAATGGGAGAGATTCGCCGTCACCAGGGGGGTAAGTAGAGAGGGGGCCCAGGAGGTATAGGGGTCCCTAATACAAATGCAATTTCATTAAATATTGGTCAAACAGCTCAACCTCTAGACATTTTGCTGGTTTTTGCCCCAAAATTGTCTGAAATGGAGGAAAGTGAGTGGAAAATGTGAGAATGCTTAAGAGTGACGGGAGACTGGGGTACAGAGGCCAAAATGTGGGAACTCCCGACTTCTACACAAGTCAGTCCCAGTGCATGCTGGGTATTGTAGTCTTACATTCAACTTGCCACAAAAACCACATTACCCAACATGCACTGGGACACACAGGCTTGGCACATTAGGGCAAGGAAAGACTTTGGCTGTTACGTACCAACCAAAGACCAAATCCGCACCTTGCCTAGTCTGTACTTTCAATTTGGCTGGTAACCAGGCAACCCAGTTGCTGAACTACAACTCCCAGGATGCTTTTACCCCATTCTACCGCTTGTCACACTTGCGCCTTCCATTATGCGCCTAATCAAAGATTCCCTCCAGCTCTCACCACGTGTTACAAGACACATAAGACTAAACAAAGTCGCTTCCAAGAGCAGGAAGATCCTATCACACATCTCACTCGAACTTGACACTGACGTTGCCATTTATGGGCGGGCAGTACCTCGCAAAAGCCCTGCCTCTGACCAATGAAATGCGTTGACGTGTTCACGACTGACGTGCGCACAGTATTGATGTCTCCTAGATGGGCGGAGCTTCTGTCAGAGAGCCGGGTAGGGTGGGTCAGAGCGGATCCAAGATGGCGGTAGGGAGGAGGTAAGAGCAGACAGCTCATTGGAAGTGATCACTTTGTTAGTTTGTATGTGGATAATTACACACACCGTCCTACAGCATTTCCTAACGGGAACTGATTGATGTGAGGGGACGACAGGAGCTTTATGTGGTGAATACCAGTGTGAAGTAATATTCATTTAATATGGGAATATTTACCTTTATTTCACGTGAGGTGCGCGATGTATCGAATGAATGAAGTGTAGTTTGTATAGTGTGTGTGTATAGTGTGTGTGTGTGTGGTGTAAAGTGTGTATATTATGTGTGGTGTGTATAGTGTGTGTGTGTATAGTGTGTATGTAGTGTATAGTGTAGTGTGTGTGTGGTGTATAGTGTGTATATTATGTGTGGTGTGTGTATAGTGTGTTTGTGTAGAGTGTGTGTAGAGTGTGTGTAGAGTGTGTGTAGAGTGTGTGTAGAGTGTGTATGTAGTGTAGAGTGTGTGGTGTATAGTGTGTATATTATGTGTGGTGTGTATAGTGTGTTTGTGTAGAGTGTGTGTATAGTGTGTATGTAGTGTATAGTGTAGTGTGTGTGTGGTGTATAGTGTGTATATTATGTGTGGTGTGTGTATAGTGTGTTTGTGTAGAGTGTGTGTAGAGTGTGTGTAGAGTGTGTGTAGAGTGTGTATGTAGTGTAGAGTGTGTGGTGTATAGTGTGTATATTATGTGTGGTGTGTATAGTGTGTTTGTGTAGAGTGTGTGTATAGTGTGTGTGTGTAGTGTATAGTGTGTGTGTGTATAGTGTGTGTATTATGTGTGTGTGTGGAGTGTGTGCCTCACAATGATTCCATCACACAAAATGGCCAGTGCCCAGGCAGGTAACGTGTATAAATCGCTCTGTAACACTCAGTAATGTGTCGGGAAATAATAAAGTAACAGGCGACGAGACAGTGGGACATTGATCAGACACAAGTGCAGCGCCCAGGGGAAACAAACAGGAGCCTCCCAGGACTGACTGTCATTAGATCACAAAGTGTCACAAACTCAGGCCACTTAGCCTGATCCTCTAACACTGGCTCAACTGCCGCTTTCTACATCTCACACAGGCTTTAGGTTTTCAGCACTAGGGGTGGGATCCCAGTTTAAAGATCTCTGCCCAAATAGAAGGATTTGGACTATAACACTCCAGCAAGGCTGCCCATCCTACACCCAGTATAACCACTCTTCAGCAATATTGTCCATCCTACACCCAGTATAACCACTCTCCAGCAATGGTGCCCATCCTACACCCAGTATAACCACTCTCCAGCAATGGTGCCCATCCTGCACCCAGTATAACCACTCTTCAGCAAGGCTGCCCATCCTTCACCCAGTATAACCACTCCAGCCATGGTGCCCATCCTTCTCCCAGTATAACCACTCAGGCAAGGGTGCCCATCCTTCACTCAGTATAACCACTACTACCAGGCAGTAACCAATCAGAGACTTGAGGGGGGGCCAGATGGGTCATATCTGTTGCTTTTGAATCTGAGCTGAATGCTGAGGATCAATTACAAACTCACTGAACAGTTATGTCCCATGTGGCCCCCCTTATAGTCACTGACTAACTCAGAGTTAGAGAGCTGAAAAGCAGGAAGTAGTGTTCTGGCTATTATGTTACACATCCACTCACTCCAGCCTTTATACATTACATTTTTGCCTAACTAACTATATTAGATACATTTTTTATTTTGCACAGACTATCTATTTACCCAGTTTTTATTTTTACACTGAACTGTTCCTTTAAAGGTTTTTTTCTGCATTCAGCATTTGTCACTAACCTTTAAACTATACCTTATGATGGCATTTAATCAGGTAATGGCTAATCAATTTAATATTCACCTATCAAAAAAAGTCTTTATAGTCTGATAAATAAAGGTTTTTTTTCTATTATATAATATTTGAATTATTTATAATCTTTTTTTATGTGTTTAGTCTGTTAAATATCCGTGTGTGTTTATGCAAGGAACATCTTTTACGGACTTATTTCTCTTGCAGGCTGCTGGGGGCTGCTCTCATATTCACAGTCTGGTTTATTCCTGCGCTGACTGTTGATAGGAGCAACTTCAAGACATGTGACCAGAGCTCATTCTGCCAGTGAGTATATATGAAACCAAATCATTTTTTAGGCACAATATTGGGCTTCCTTTCCATAATTCCTTCTTCTTTGCGTTCGACTGAGAGGAGACTCTTCTCAACCAAAATGCTTTTTATAATCGTTATGTACCCATTACATGTAATCTACGACTACTGCCACATTTACTCCTTAATATGTATTACAGATTTGTTCTTTCTGTTCTAAATGTAGTACAGGAAGGATTTCAAAATATCTTCAATTTGCATATATAGTTAAAATGTTGCAACTTGTATTTGCCAACATGACAAAATGTTACTTTTCTAATTCACGGATACTTTTGTATCCAAACATATATTGTAGCATTTGCTGCTTCCAGAAAATACAGCATTCCTGTGTATAAAATCCATGCACAGAAATACAGTTATGGGATCCGTTATTCGGAAACCAGTTATTCAGAAAGCTCCAAATTATGGAAAGGCCGTCTCCCGTAGACTCCATTATAATCAAATAATCTAGATTCTTAAAAATTTCCTTTTTCTGTGTAATAATAAAACAGTCGCTTGTACTAGATCCAAACTAAAATATAAGTAATCCTTATTGGAACCCGAACCTGCCTATTGGCTTTATTTAATATTTTCATGATTTTCTAGTAGACTTGAGGTATGAAGATCCAAATTACAGAAAGATCCGTTATCCGGAAAACCCCTAGTCCCGAGCATTCTGTGTTACAGGACCCATACCTATACTGCTGTTCATGAGTCGACATACTTTAAGTTTTATATCATCTTAAAATTAACGTGAAATGTTTTGTAAACAAAATTTTTTAAAGTGGTCTGTGCCAAATTTTTGGTACATGTATCATAAAAAATTTGCTAAAAAATATCTATCTTATAATTTTATAGGAGTAGATTGATATGTTGATACTTTAAGCATGATTCCACGAATCCTTCTGCCCGGCTGAACCAAATCCTAATTTGCATATGCAAAATTAGGGGTGGGCAGGGAAATCGCATGACTTTTTGTCACAAAACAAGGAAGTAAAAAACGTTTTCCCCTTTCCCACCCCTAATTTGCATATGCAAATTAGGGTTCGGTATTCAGCTGAATCTTTCGCGAAGGATTCGGGGGTTCAGCCGAATCCAAAATAGTGGATTCAATGCATCCCTACTTGGAAGTAGACTGCAGATGTGTGTGTGTGTGTGTGTGTGTGTGTATGTGTGTATATATATATATATATATATATATATATATATATATATATATATATATATATATATATATATATATATATATATATATATATATACAGTCCAAATACTGGTGCACTCAAAACAAACGTTACTGCCTAGGTGCTGGTTATAACAGAACATGTATACAGCAAAAAAAACCGCACACACAGGCCTTTTCAAAGGTGCAAAATCCAAAAATGATGTTTTATTCCAACGTTTCGGCTATTCACTTAAGCTGTCATCAGGAAGTCCTGATGACGGCTTAAGTGAATAGCCGAAACGTTGGAATAAAACATCATTTTTGGATTTTGCACCTTTGAAAAGGCCTGTGTGTGCGGTTTTTTTGCTATCTATATATATATATATATATATAGGATTAAGCATCTGAGTGCTTGATATAAGAAAGCAAAAACAAATGAGTGAAAAGCATAGCAACTTTTAAACATAATTTTGTGAAAACTGCATGTCCTAAGTGTGCAGTGTGACTTTTCATTTTTGAAAAGTCTTATTTTAGGAGTTATTTTATCGCCTTAAAACAGAATGCTTTGTGACTAAGGGGAGAGATGTCGGTGTTCCAAAGATATTAGAAGTTAACAAAAGGGCAGAGAAACACGGGGAGATTCGGGGAGATTTAATTGCCCGACGACAAATCTCCTCTTCTTTGGGACGCTGCCTCCCGTCCGCTAGAATGAAAATCATCAGCGGGATGGCACTTGAAGAGCTTCGTTTTCCGAAGTTTCCTTGTGAGGCAACTTCGGGCGACTACGGAAAATGAATTGCTCCAAGTGCCATCCCGCCGGCGATTTTCATTCTAGCGGATGGGAGGCAGTTTGGGGAGATTAGTCGCCTCGAAGAAGAGGAGCTTTGTCGCTGGGCGACTAATCTCCCCAAATCTGCCCATCTATATCTGCCCTAAGGAAGCAGAAACATATCTTTACCAGTGTTCTGCATATTTTCATGTGCAAACTGGAAACCAAATATAAATCCAATACATGGGGAGGCACATTTATCAAGGGTCAAATTTTGAATTCAGCTTTTTTTAAAAGTCCCATAAGCCCTTTGCAGTTTAACATTTATGGCACACCTTAGCTAAACAGATGTGAAGTATGCCACTTATATTAGCAAGTTTCCTATACACCCCTTGATATCCAAAACTGGATGGACTGCATTTACCCCCAAATATCTCTAATCTTTAGCTTGTCTCATCAGCACTGCCATTGCTTTAGGGTCCCCCCCTGGGGGATGGGCAAGCTAATGGTTTGGGAGCCTGTGCCTCATATTATAAACCTCCCAGTTTGATGTACCTTGTTCTAAAAAGCAGAGTAATGCAGCAGGATTTTGGGGGATGCCAGTGTTTTGCTTTACAAGTAGGGAGGGCTGTGGGTTGGGCCAAGTTATTGAGCAGGCTTTAGTTCTTTTAGTTACCATTACAGACAAAATCCCATGTAAACTCTACTGCTGATCTGTAAACCAGAAACTCAGCACAGCAATTAAGAAAAGGTGGGGCCTAGTTTTCATAATCTCTCTCATAGCTAGGGCAAAAAGTCTGGGTGAAAATAAAACAATCAAATAGTAACTTATATTAAAGAAATAATGTGTTTACACTGTAATATAACCAGAACTAATCTTCAAAAGATGGATTATGGGCATTCTTTGGTTTCTGTGTTAAGATAAAACTGCATCTGTATTATATATCTTTTGTAGTTACTTTAGCAGGAAAAAATGGAAAACCATGTTTTTAGGGGAGTCCTAATGTTCCTGTTTTTTCTTTTTACCTTTAGGCGTCAGCGGAAGCTGCAACCGGGGTTATCCACCTACAGAGCTGCTCTGGGCAGCGCAAAGCTGAGTTCTGACAAATTACAGGTGCAGCTTATCGATGAGAGGAACCAGGTAACTGCAGGGAGAACAAACTGTCGGAAAAAAAGGTTATATTGTATGACAAAAGCAATGTGGCTCTACCAACTGAAAGTAATTTGGATGACCCCTGTATACAAATTCTGCCTATTTTTCCAGGCCTCTCTTCTTCTTGAAGTATATGGTTTGGATGGAAACATGACCCGTATCAAGATTAATGAAATCAACCCACTGAAACCTCGTTACGAAGTTCCTGATGTATTGGTAGGGACACCACTCCCTGAAAAGTAAGTAAAGCTTTACTTTTTATAGTTAGAGCCATTGTTTCAGTTGTCATGGATGATAGAATTACTAATTAATCTCGGCTTACTTAGTACATTATTACTGATCAGGTATGGAAAAATGAATGAGGAGTTGGTGTTAAAATAGATAGTAAGCAAAATACTCACTAAATTCAGAATGTCCCAGATCTGAAATATTAATGGGGTTATTTATCAACAGTATAAGGTTTCTGATTTTTTAAAATAAAAATGTCCGACCTAACTAGAATCCAGGATTTGACCTTATTTATTATTACAAAAGCACAGTTTAATTGGATCGGCAAAAAACTTGATAAATTCGAGGGAATACCTGAATCGTACGTTTCTCCCCCCCCAAATCGCTCAATTCTTTGGGACTTTTTCCCCAAAAAGCCAGCATTTTTCAGATTTTTGCCCGAAAAGTCCGAAATTTTCGGGCTAATTCCAGCACAGACCACAGAAACTTCCGTATAGGATAGGGACCACTTTCGTTGACTTATATAGAACCTCAGCAGGTCTGAGATGCCAGATTTTCAGATTCTGACTTTTAGTATCTTGGGGGTATAATAAATCTTAAAAAATTCAAGTGTTTTTTTCCACAAAAAAATCAGATTTTATAGTAAAAAAAAAGCATCAGTTAATAGTGCTTCTCCAGCAGAATTATGCACTGAAATCTATTTCTCAAAAGAGCACTGTTTTTTTTATATTTAATTTTGAAATCTGACATGGGGCTAGACATTGTCAGTTTCCCAGCTGCCCCCAGTCATGTGACTTATGCTCTGATAAACTTCAGTCACTCTTTACTGCTGTACTGCAAGTTGGAGTGATATCACCTCCTCCCTTTTCCCCCCCCAGCAGCCTAACAACAGAACAATGGGAAGGTAACCAGATAGCAGCTTCCTAACACAATAGTAAAATCCAGGTCCCGCTGCGACACATTCAGTTATATTGAGTAGGAGAAACAACAGCCTGACAGAAAGCAGTTCCATCCTAAACATTGGCAATATAAGGTTGATTAGTAACAATATCAGTCTACTGTTTGTTATTTAGTAAAATGAGAGAATTCACTAAAGATCTAATACTTTTTCAAATTATATATGTGTGTGGTTAGACTAAAGTAAGTCTTTTGGAGACTGAATTATGATGTTTTATACACGATTTTACTCTTATACACTTTATTTATTTTTTTACTCGATCCAAAGTTTGCGGGTAACAGAGCAGGATGACAACACGTTGGAACTCTCCCTGGGGGAAACGGGAAACAAATTGTTGATGACTGGGACACCATTCCGCCTGGACATCTTATCAGGACAAGACTTGGTGCTTAGTGTCAACTCTCGAGGGCTGCTTCACTTTGAGCATCTGAGGGAGAGAAAAGACACGTGAGTGACAAGTTGGGATAAAGGGGGTAAAGTAGTTATAATGGAGTGAGGGGAGTGGTAGTGCTCAGGACAGGTGGTGTATCACATTTTTATGAAGGATACATTTAAAGGAGACATATAGCATATCGAAAATCCCATTCTTATTTCATCCATATCTTGTAAAAATATCATTTTGGTTTCACTTTGGGCTAAAAAATTAACATTATCTTTAAAAATGGCCCTTTATTGGCATTCCATATAAATCTGCTACAGTTGCTGTCTTAAAGGGATACTGTCTTGGAAAAAAAATTTTTTTCAGAATGCATCAGTAAATTGTGCTGCTCCAGCAGAATTCTGCACTGAAATCCATTTCTCAAAAGAGCAAACAGATTTTTTTTTTATGTTTAATTTTGAAATCTGACATGGGGCTAGACATATTGTCAGTTTCCCAGCTGCCCCAGTCATGTGACTTGTGCTCTGATAAACTTCAGTCACTCTTTACTGCTGTACTGCAAGTTGGACTGATATCACCCCTCCCTTCCCCCCCCCCAGCAGCCTAACAACAGAACAATGGGAAGGTAACCAGATAGCAGCTCCCTAACACAAAATAACAGCTGCCTGGTAGATCTAAGAACAACACTCAATAGTAAAATCCAGGTCCCACTGAGACACATTCAGTTACATTGAGAAGGAGAAACAACAGCCTGCCAGAAAGCAGTTCCATCCTAAAGTGCTGGCTCTTTCTGAAAGCACATGACCAGGCAAAATGATCTGAGATTCACCTACACACCAATATTACAACTAAATACACTTATAAAGATTAAGAATTAGTCTGATACCTAGTTGAATTGTGTAGAATAAATGGGAATTTTTTATTCAGTAGTGGGTTGCATTTTTTTCCTGGGATTTGAACTGAAATGTGTTTTTCTTTTCTTTTTTTGCTCTGTCCCCCCTCCCCATTTCTTTCTGCCCCTTCCTCTTGTCCCTCTCCTGTCCCCTCACCTCCCAGTCTCTCCGCTAAAGTTAGTAGCGCTGTCGGTAACATGTGGCATAAAGTGAAGACTCTTTTCACTAGGTAATCCCTGGTACTGCCTGCAACTTTAAACACACTATGACTATCACCATAGAAATATATGTAGAACGAGCATATCTCGACTTGGGCACACCTCAAGAAACATTCAAGGGACCGAAGTGTAGATAATGCAGTTTTAATGAGACAGACACTGGGGGAAATTCACTAAAGTGGAGAGAGACCATTTTTAGTGTGAAAGTGGTGGTAAACTGATGTAAAATTCATAAACAGAAATCCGCCTAAATTCCGTCTCAACCGTTATGTTAGTGAAAGAAAAACCGTTTACAGACACTTTTATGAATTTTTCTTTCAAACGACATAAAAATGGTGCAAAAACATCTTTTTTTTTTTTTAAAGATTATCTTTATTGATTATGTAAACATAAGATAAGTAAGAAAAAGAAGAGGGAGGTAGATAAGAGGGTGGGCCTTTAAGGTAAGGTCACACTGGGAGATTCTGGGTTTTTTTTTTCATTCTAGCAGGCAGAAGACGGGGAAGCAGTTCGGGGAGATTAGTTGCCCCAAAGAAGAAGCGATTAGTTGCTGGGCGACTAAATCTCCCCGAATCTCCCAGTGTGACCTTACCCTTATACGTTAGCAGGTATCTTACAGTACCCAATTATCATAGTCTCAATGTTATGTGGCTGCATTGCTGGTTTGTGGTTCAGTAAGCCACCTGTCCCAAATCTTCTTGAACTTGTCTGGGCAGCCACGCGTAATATAAGTCAGTTTGTGGCCCGGAAGAATAACGTTAGTTTTTATCCAGAATGCTAGGGTAGGAGGTTCCAGGGCTTTCCATGCAAGTAAAATAGGCTTCTTTGTATAATGTAGGAGCTGATGTAGACACAACCTATCACCAGATGAGAGGGTAATCCCCTCTAGATATCCCAGTAGGCAGAATGCTGGTGTCCAAACATCTGGGAGTCCCAGAGATGTATTAATAAATGTAAGAATAGCAGTCCAGTATTGCTGAATTTTAGGGCACTCCCAAAATACATTCATATAAGTTCCATTATCAGCATTAAATTTACACAAATCTGGGTACCCTTGGTATATTTGTGCCAGCCCTTTGAGGGGTCAAGTAAACTCTATTTAGAAATTTAGTGTGTATGTAAAGATCCCTTATAGATATGTTAGTTTCAGGTATTTGCTCAAGAATGTCTTTCCAAGCTCCTTTGTCAAAGTCCTGTACCCATTTGACACAGATATGTTTTATAGTTATCTTGTAACTCAATAGCGTAGAACCAGCTTAGGGTTTTGGAGAGCTTTGGCCTATGTAGGTAGCAATCTAGGGTTGATTGGATAGTGTGTGGCGTACCTTGCGGAACTGGACAAAAAAACCAATTGGATGAACCTGAAAAGCATATAGTTCTGTAACCCATATTCCTCTTTTATTTGGGCAAACTGCTTGAGCTCCCCACAAAAACTACATTTTAAATGACATTTTCTCACATTTTTAAAGCTCAGTATAACTCTTCCCCCTGTGTCCGATCAATTCTAATATAATCTGCTCTGCTTTGGTTCACTCAATCTTCATTTCAAACCTTTTGTAGGTGCTTATATAGCTCAGATGCCCAACAAATTTTGGTGGCCCCTTCATATGCGGATTGTTTGGTCATTTGATAGCATAGCCCTTAAGCCTATTAATATACCTTCTGCATCTATTAATCCTTCCTCTTCTTTTGTCCTTTGCTTTGGCCCTCCCATATATCCTTCCTTCCCTGGTAGCACCATTCCTCAACCCTCCTCTTTGTTCGGCTTTTAGTGACTCTGAGAAGAAAGATGTGCCGGCTGAAACTGATGAAGCAAACCCTGAAGAGGTGGAATCAGTCAAAGAGGAAGAGAACAAGATGGTATGAATAATTCTGAGATGTTGCATGTATTAAGGAAATCGGAAAGAGAGCTGTCCAGCAAGGACTGACAGATTTAAAGGGGTGGTTGAAACCTTACGTTAACCTTTAGTATGTTTAAGAATGGCTAATTCTAAGTAACTTTTCAACTGGTTTCCATTTTTAATTTTTTATAGTATTTGAATTATTTGCCTTTTTCTTTGGACTCTTTCCAGCTTTCAAATGGGGGGTCAATGACCCCAACTAAAAAATGAATGCTCTGTAAGGCTACAAATGTATTGTTATTGCTATTTCATTACTCACCTTTCTATTCAGGTCTCTCCTATTCATATTCCAGTCTCTTATTTATATCAAAACATGGTTGCTAGGCTAATTTGGACACTAGCAACCAGATAGCTGAAACTGGAGAGCTGCTAAGTAACTCAAACCACAAATAATAATAAAAAATTAAAACCAATTGCAAATTGTCTCAGAATATCACTCTCTGCATCATACTAACAGTTAATTTAAATGTGAACAACCCCTTTAACAAAGCCAACTAATTAAGAATATTCTAGCAGCTTTTTAATGTAGAAAAAGGAACAGCATTAAAAACATAAAGAAAAGATGTTTGAGTTCCTGTAGGTTAAAGAGAACACAGACAGGTCAGCTCATGTTTTTTGCCTATAAAAGGCACTTCATAAGTTCTTCCCTCTTGTGCCAATAGGCCTTGATGCATTTTATCCCATATTCTTATTTCATCTTGTAAGATGCATGTTTTTGAATTCTTGTATCTTTCAATGGAAATATTCAGTATTCTAATTCAATTATTTCAAATAAAAATGCTTTTCTGAACCCAAAAATATTAGGGATGCACTGAATCCAGGATTCGGCCTTTTTCAGCAGGATTCAGATTCGGCCGAATCGTTGTGCCCTGCCGAACCGAATCCGAATTTGCATATGCAAATTAGGGGCGGGAGGGAAATTGTGTGACTTTTTGTCAGAAAACAAGGAAGTAAAAAAAATGCTTTGCACTTCCCACCCCTAATTTGCATATGTAAATTAGGTTCGGTTTCGGTATTCGGACGAATCTTTCGAGAAGGATTCAGGGGTTCGGCCGAATCCAAAATAGTGGATTCGGTGCATCCCTAAAAAATATACAGTAAAGTTCTTTCAGCCTGTATGAATTTGTATACAGTATCTAATCTAGGAATGTTAGTTTTTCATATAAAATTGTTTCTGGTATAATAATTGTAGTGTATCTGTTAAGTAAAATTAGGTGAGTGGAGTACATTTTTTCCAAGTAAGGGCAGGGTACTAATAAGCTCTTTGGCTTATTGTTTTTTTTTGTTTTTTTTAATTCATTAGCCTGAAGTTGATGAGCCTGGAATGTGGGATGAAACATTTAAAACCCATACAGACTCTAAACCCAATGGTAAGTGTATTTAACCAAATTTTATCAACATTTGAATTACCACAAATCTACTGTGACCTAATTTCACAAGCTCAGCAAGCCAGGTTTGCGACAAACAGATCTTTTTGTTGCATTGTTCGTGTTCTTTTTTTTGCAGTTACTAATGATGTTTCCTCCCCATAGTCCGTGCAGTGGGCAAACATTTTCATATTTCTTTCCTTAATTTTTACACTACAAGTTTGTTCTAATGTTCCAAAAATTGTCTTTGTAAATATTATTATTAGTGGCATTAATAGGATAAAAATACTAGATGTATATTTTGCCATGGTCCAGTCTGTATATGGTGAATTCCAATGAGTGTGCCCCTAATACAGTCGTGGACCAATCACTTATTGCTTTTAGGTTGTGCATGTGACTGGTCTTACCTGTGCCCCCCATAGTGTAACATTAATGCTGCAATGTCTATCCCTTGTCATTAACACAGTAAATATTGTATTTCAAAATAAAACTGAATTCCATGCTTATATCTTTTGGGTACCTTGAAGAATAAATTGCTGAAACTCACTTCCCTGATTTTACATTTTCCAGAATTTAACACTGTTTTCCTGTTTTTACAAAGCAAATTTTGATAAGTTAAAGCATTTTGTGAATAAATTAAATTTATACTCCATTATTCTAATTATTATGAGTCATGTTAATTCTTCAGGCTTTTCTGAATATTTATAAAGTGCATTTTATATACGGTATTTTTTTTTTTAATCACAGGACCATCCTCTGTGGGCTTGGATTTCTCTCTTCCTGGATTTGAAAATGTGTACGGGATTCCAGAACATGCTGATAACCTGAAATTACGAACTACGGAGTAAGCCCCCGCCCTTTCTAATTTTGTGCTTTCTTTTTCCCCTGTACGTGTTTCAATTGGAAATGCTTTTAACAAACCTCTCATTATAATGCCTTCATTCTCCAAGGGGGACAGATCCATACCGTCTCTACAATTTAGACGTCTTTCAGTATGAGCTCTACAACACTATGGCGCTCTATGGCTCAGTGCCTCTTCTGTTGGCTCACAACACTAAACGTACTCTTGGCATCTTCTGGCTGAATGCAGCTGAGACTTGGGTTGATATCAGCTCCAACATAGCTGGAAAGGTAACATGAAACATACTAAGTTCATACTAAAACATATTCCATTGACTTCAACCCTTTTTAAATACTTTCAAAATACTTAAAGGGATACTGTCATGGCAAAAAAAAATTTTTTCAAAATGAATCAGTTAATAGTGCCGCTCCAGCAGAATTCTGCACTGAAATCCATTTCTCAAAAGAGCAAACAGATTTTTTTATATTCAATTTTGAAATCTGACATGGGGCTAGACATATTGTCAATTTCCCAGCTGCCCCAAGTCATGTGCTCTGATAAACTTCAATCACTCTTTACTGCAAGTTGGAGTGATATCTCCCCCCTCCCTTTTCCCCCCAGCAGCCAAACAAAAGAACAATGGGAAGGTAACCAGATAACAGCTCCCTAACACAAGATAACAGCTGCCTGGTAGATTCTAGAACAACACTCAATAGTAAAATCCAGGTCCCACTGAGACACATTCAGTTACATTGAGAAGGAAAAACAGCAGCCTGCCAGAAAGCATTTCTCTCCTGAAGTGCAGGCACAAGTCACATGACCAGGGGCAGCTGGGAAATTGACAAAATGTCTAGCCCCATGTCAGATTTCAAAATTGAATATAAAAAAATCTGTTTGCTCTTTTGAGAAATGGATTTCAGTGCAGAATTCTGCTGGAGCAGCACTATTAACTGATTCATTTTGAAAAAAAATGTTTTTTCCCATGACAGTATCCCTTTAACAAATTATTCAGAAAATTACCAAAATCTGATTTTTTTTTTTTGGGGGGGTGTTTGGATTAAATACTACTTATTTTTAAATCATTATATATGTCTTTTTTTTTTGTTCCTTTTAGAAAGACACCAACCTGTTTAGACCCTGCCAAACATTAACTCATTACTAATCTCTCTTGGTAGTTGGTCCGTTCTCCTTTACTAGAATGTCAGTAGATGTCCTTTTGTTACCTTACTATTTTATGAAAGTAATTCATTTGTTATATTTTAAAATTGACCTTGTAAATATCTGTATGCATTGGCCACATTCCCTTTTAAAGGAGAACTAAACACTAAGAATGAATGTGGCTAAAAATGCCATGAACTTATTTCATCAGCCTAAACATTTCAGCTTGTCAATAACGGCAATGATCCAGGACTTCAAACTTGTCACCATCTTGGAAAGTGTCTGTGACACTCACATGCTCAGTGGGCTCTGATTGGCTGTTGAGAAGCTAAGCTTAGGGCTCGTCACTAATTATCCAGCAGAAAATGAGCTTCCCTGGCTGTAATATAAACTGATGCTACAGGTTTGCTGATTATTCAATTCTGATGCTAATTGCACTGGTTTCTGTGCTGCCATGTAGTAATTATGTGTATTAATTACTAATCAGCCTTATATTGTGACATTTCTATTCTATGTGTACTGTATATTGTGAGTGGCTCCCTAAGCTCAGTAAGTGACAGCAGCACAGAGCATGTGAATCAGTGAATCAGCAGAAAAGAAGATGGGGAGCTACTGGGGCATCTTTGGAGACACAGATCTTTACTGCTAAAGGGCTGTGGTTGCCTTGGGCTGGTACAGAAGCACAAAACATAATGTACAACATTTCTACCTACTTCTTTAGTTAGGCTTTAGTTCTCCTTTAAGAAGCTTATTTTCTATGGAGAACAACCCAATAATCTACTTACAGATCTGGACCATTTTAATGTGTTCTGTTTACATTCTGCTGTTCAGACAGCTTTCGGCCCAAGTGCCCTAGTTTTTTTTTCATCCCAGTCTATTATATGGAACTGCATTATATAATATGGCAAAGTTGTGAATGTATTACATCAACAGGCTAAGGGTGTTGCTTTTTGTTTTTCAATTTCAGACTCTTTTGAGTAAGATGTTCCAGTACATGCAAGGAGGTGGGGAGACCCCTCAGACAGATGTTCGCTGGATGTCAGAGAGTGGGATCATTGATGTGTTTTTGTTCCTTGGGCCTTCTCCTTTTAATGTATTCAAACAGTATGCCAGCCTTACAGGTGTGTGAAATATGGACAAGTTCTTCAGGGTGCTTGGCAACCATACCAGTCTGTATAAATATGGTCTCCCTGCTGTTGCTGTAAATAACTAAGAGAACGAGTAAATGATTTTACACCATTGCTGCTGTATTTTGTTTATCTTCCAGAATGGATTGAAGTTGCAATCTAGAGCACTTAATGAGCTTAGCTGTTGATAATCTGTTTTGTATTGAATTCTTGGTTTAAGGCCTTTTCAGCTGAGAGTTGGAAGGCTTATTCAGCTTGTTATATAAACTGAGCTTGCTTTACATTTATAACTCCTTCCTAGACACGGAGACTGCTTCCAAATATCTAGACCAGGGATCCCCAACCTTTTGAACCCATGAGTAACATTCAGAAGTAAAAGGAGTTGGGGAGCAACACAAGCAGGAAAAATGTTCTTGGGGTGCCAAATAAGGGCTGTGTTTGGCCGTTTGGTAGCCCCTATGTGGATTGTCAACCTACATTGAGACTCTGTTTGGCAGTATATCTGTTTTTATGTAGCCAAAATTTGCCTCCAAGCCTGGAATTCAAAAATAAGCAGTTGCTTTGAGACCACTGGGAGCAACATCCAAGGGGTTGGAAAGCAACATGTTACTCACAGCTACTGGTTGGGGATCAGTGATCTAGACAGTGCTACCCTCTGTTATACACTTTAGTAAAATTTTCATCAATTCCTTCACATAATTTCACCAGATTTTTTTAATTTATACTCTTATAATGTCTATGTTGTCATGTTCCAGGTACCCAGGCTCTGCCACCGTACTTCTCTTTGGGCTACCACCAGTGCAGATGGAATTACAATGATGAAGAGGATGTGCGTAATGTTGATGCTGGCTTTGATGAATATGATTTACCATATGATGTTATTTGGCTGGATATAGAGCATGCTGATGGGAAAAGATACTTTACTTGGGATCCCCACAAATTTCCCAATCCTCGCAATATGCTGAGCCGTTTAAAAGAAAAAAAGCGCAAGGTAAAACTATTCAGCTTTGACTAAAAGGCAGGCTTTTAGCATCTAAACAGACCTGTATTATACAGATAATGAAAGGATTCTTAAACAAGAGACTGTTTTTAGGCACTAAATCTATTATCTGTCTCTCTGACATACTTCTAGTTCTAATTCTGCTATTTTCTTTCACTTTTGTGCAGATGGTTGCTATTGTTGATCCTCACATTAAAATAGACAGTGGTTACAGAATTCACAATGACATTCAATCTCAAAATTTATACATTAAGACCAAGGATGGGAGTGATTATGAGGGCTGGTGCTGGCCAGGTAAGGAAATCATTTAGGAGGGGGTAATGTGCACTTTATATGAAAGTGATTTAAAACCGAGCAATAAGGATATGTAAGTTCTAAGTTGATTGGATGTTTGAGGAATCAATAAGAATTCTGTATTGTTCATTCAGGTATGCAAATTATGCTTGTGTTTTCCCTCTGCTCATCTAGGATCTGCTGCTTACCCTGACTTCACCAACCCTGAAATGAGACAGTGGTGGGCCAGTATGTTTTCATATGACAAATATGAGGTAAGATTGATATGTGCCATATATCCATAACATTCATTTGCTTCAAACCCATAATTTGGGATTTTTAGATAGTTATGTTCAGAATAATAGAAGTCCGACATCAATAACCTGCTCAATTGCTGTTTTTGGTAGAAATTATATTTCTACATGGCATATAATTTACTAGTTGGTGTAGTAGAATAATAGGAAACAAACAGACCCAACAGTCATGACATGCATGCTGCTTAATCTGTGTAATTGAATCATTAATTGAGGCTTGTTCAAAATAATAGCAATGTTGCGCATGCTGGTTATAGTGATTAAAAAGATGATTGGAAAACATATAAAGAAGTGCAGTACATGTTAGGCTGCTCAGCTAAAATGAACTCAAATACTTTAAGATGGCAACCCAATCCTGAAAGACATGGAAGTAAACACAAAACAAACTTCTATTTGAATGGATAGATGAAGACTTGCCAATGATCAGCTCCAGGAAGATCAAAGAAGTTCCCTGTGATACTGTTACAATTAGAAGGCGCTTATGTGAAGCCAAGCTATCGGCAAGAAGCACCCACAAAGTCACATTGTTGAAAAATACTTGCTGAAGAGCTTACAATTAACCAAAGATACTGTTACAATTAGAAGGCACCTATGTGAAGCCAAGCTATCGGCAAGAAGCACCCACAAAGTCACATTGTTGAAAAATACTTGCTGAAGAGCTTACAATTAACCAAAGATACTGTTACAATTAGAAGGCACCTATGTGAAGCCAAGCTATCGGCAAGAAGCACCCACAAAGTCACATTGTTGAAAAATACTTGCTGAAGAGCTTACAATTAACCAAAGATACTGTTACAATTAGAAGGCACCTATGTGAAGCCAAGCTATCGGCAAGAAGCACCCACAAAGTCACATTGTTGAAAAATACTTGCTGAAGAGCTTACAATTAACCAAAGAACACGCTTACTGGCCTAAAGAGAAATGGCACAACATTTTGTAGACTGATGAAAGCTAGATTGATCTTTTTGGGTCTACGGGCCACGGACAGTTTGTCCGATGACCCCCAAACACTGAATTGAAGTCACAGTACAAAGTGAAGCTGGAGGCACAAGTATCATGATATGTGAATGTTTCTCATACTGTGGTGTTGGGTCTATTTATCATATACCAGGGATCATGGATCAGTTTCAATACATCAAATGCTGAAGAGTAAATGCCCTTGAAATAGGGTTTTCAACAAGACAACGACCCCAAACACACCAGTAAATGAGCAACATCTTGATTCCGGACCAACAAATTGATGTTATGGAGTGACCAGCCCAATCCCCGGACTTTAATCCAAAAGAAAACGTGTGGGATGACTTTAAAAATGTTTCTGAGGCAAAACCAAGAAATGCAGAAGAATTGTGGAATGTAACACCTATTTTTTTTGGAACAGCCTAATATTCCCTTTTCTTCATGTACTGTAAAGGAATGACACAAATTTGATATGTTTTTCTTCATGTTTTGATTTGAAATAGAATGTGCAGTGTTCCCAATGCATGTATGGAAATAAAAGCTATTATAAGATTTTTTTTTTTTTTTTTAAAACACACTATTATTCTGAACACAACTGTATGTTCGAACAGTTCATTAAGACAGCGCATGCTTTAGCTTTGTACTACACTGTATGTTTTCCTTTTGTAGTCTTTCTTTTTTTTTTTTTTTTCCCCCTCTACAGGGCTCCATGGACAATCTATTCGTCTGGAATGATATGAATGAGCCGTCTGTATTCAATGGCCCAGAAGTCACTATGCATAAAGATGCTGTTCACTGGGGTGGCTGGGAGCACAGAGATGTGCATAATTTGTATGGTTTTTATGTGGTGAGTGCACAAATAATTGTTACTTCAAGTAAAAGAATGCAGAGAACCTGCCTCTGTTGGTGCTTACTAGGGATGCACCGAATCCAGGATTCAGTTCAGGAATCAGCCAGGATTCGGCCTTTTTCAGTAGGATTCGGCCAAATCCTTCTGCCCAGCTGAACCGAATCTGAATCCTAATTTGCATATGCAAATAAGGTGTGGGAAGGGAAATCGCGTGACTTTTTCACAGAAAACAAGGAAGTAAAAAATGTTTCCCCTTCCCACCCCTAATTTGCTTAATTAGGGTTTGGTTCGGTATTCGGCTGAATCTTTCACGAAGGATTCTGGGGTTCGGCCGAATCCAAAATAGTGGATTTGGTGCATCCCTAGTGCTTACATCACTTACTCATAAGGCCGAAGGCAAAGAGCTTAAAACAAAAAGTAAAGCTAGAATGCACCAGCAGTTCTCACTTGAATATGGAAGCACAATTTAGTTTGTTAGGGTGGCTGCAGACAGGAGATAAGTCGTCCAGCGACAAATCATCTCTACTGCAGGCGACTAAGCTCTATGAAATCCCCTCCCTCTGGTTTTCCGAAGTTGCCTCACGAGGGGGACATCAATTAAAAATTCTGTATGGTTTCTGAAATAATCAAGTTTATCTTCATTATTCCTCTCTCAGCATCTGTTTCTCTTCATTCTTCATGCAGCAGTTGGGTGTCAGATTTTTTTTTTTTGTCATAAGAAGAGATTTGGTAATAAAGTGTCCTGCTAAAAAAAATAAGTGAAGAAATGTCCTTTATCTTCTGTTACAGCAAAGAGCTACAACAGAAGGTCTGATCCAGCGTTCTGGGGGAAAAGAGAGACCATTTGTATTGACAAGGGCTTTCTTTGCTGGTTCACAGCGCTATGGTAAGAGGCAAGGGACAAGCGTGTCTGTTTATATAGTTGTATATGTCTGGTACAGTTCAACTAAACACATCATTTGTTCTGTCAGGGGCTGTTTGGACAGGAGATAATTCTGCAGAATGGGATCATTTGAAGATTTCCATCCCCATGTGCCTTAGTTTGTCCCTGGTTGGCATATCTTTCTGTGGAGGTTTGTATCAAACTGTACCAACTCCAGGACAACTGCCGCATGATACACTTTGTTTTTTTTTCTTACTGCCCCCAAAGAAACACATCGTTTTTTCCCCACTGATGCTCAGTTTTTCTGTTTCTCATATTTTTCCTGATGGTCATTTATGTTTAAAATGTGGCCCTTGCCATTTATTATTTTCCACTTCTTTAATCATTACAGTTAATTTTATACCCTTCCCAAATCTGCTCTTATTTCATCTCTCTCATTGAGTTTCCATCAGCTCCACACTCCATTGCCGACTCCTTGTCATTGTCTTTAGCTGATGTAGGAGGATTTTTTAAGAACCCAGAGACCGAGTTGCTGGTGCGCTGGTACCAAGCTGGAGCATATCAGCCATTTTTCCGTGCTCATGCTCATTTGGATACTCCTCGAAGGGAGCCTTGGTTGCACGGAGATGACAATATGGCAGTGATACATGATGCTCTCCGTCAGCGCTATACCCTCCTTCCATTCTGGTACACTCTATTCTACAAAGCTCTGCGTGAAGGCGATCCTGTCATGAGGTAAAACAGACAGACAATTGGGGTGTGTTTGTGTATGTATGTGTATGTATGTATATATATATATATATATATATATATATATATATATATATATATATATATATATATATGTGTGTGTGTGTGTGTATATACACGTGTCCTTAAAAATATAATAAAAAAATAAATCAGGTGGGTATGACAACATGGTAGACTTGGGGGCAGGGTAAAAAGGACTTGCTAAGGGAATAGTATGAGTATAAGCTGTTTACACCCCTTAACAATCTCCCAGTTTGGCCCAACATGTGACTTTTGGGCAGTTTGGTTGCCCACTTGGACAGTATAGGCATAGGTTTTATTCATTTATTTATTTTTAATCTGATCAGGTTATGGAGCAAATATATCTTTTCGCCAGATAATTGTAAACATGTTGATCAGTAGCCAAAGAGATTTACCAACATGTTATCAGGAAATAAATCAGTTTATTGGCCCTTCAATGCCTAGCCAAATCCTCTATTGGGATTTCTTGTTCAACAACTGCTTGTTTGCCGATGTTGCAAAATGAGCAGAGTTTGATTTAGCTAAATTGTGGGCCGAATTGGTCTGATTTCTGTTAAATCATTCTCATATAGAGCATCCATGCAGACACATAGGTAGAGAACCTATCCAAAATGGAATCTTATTGTAGTTTTTTTTAGCTGTTCATATATGTACGTGTATTAATCTCCTACCCACAAGTAGTGTACATTGTGTGTAAGTGTAATGTACATAAAGGAAATGCAGAAATCTTCATGTGGTATTTATTTCTTTTCATGCCTCAGGCCACTTTGGGTGGAATTTCCCTCAGATGCTTCCACGTTTGCTATGGACAGTCAGTATATGTTGGGTAAGAAAAGTGCCTTTTTCTGATTGGCTAGTTTTGTTTCAGCCAAAACCTGTGATGGATTCTCCTATGCAGCACAATCCAAATAGTAAATTTTACACACATTACAGGAATCTGAGTGTGATACTCGCACTTTAGTATATCATTTTCACATTTTGTTTTATTCAGTATACATCTGTGTCCAGCGTAAGTCCAATAAATAGGCCTTTTGTTGTCAATTTCTTCTGCCTTCTGTTTCAATACTTTCTGTAGTTTATATTTATTTATTAAACAGAGCTAATGTGAATAGGTTTCCTTTTTAATTTTACTCTGAACACCTGGAACAGTTGGATTTTCGTATCCTTCTCTGTTTTAATCTGTTCTCGTGCTGTGACTGCAGATCACATAAAATACAGTAGAACCCCCATTTTACGTTTTTCAGGAGACCAGAAAAAAAAGTGGTGTAAAATCAGGAAAATGTATAGGGAAAAGTATGCATAATATATATAGGTGGGACCACAACACAACAATATAAAATAAGGCAAAACTTTAATTCAGGTGATGTAAAATTGAGGTTTCACTGTATTCAAAGTGTATATTTTCTTCAGTCAAAAGAATAAACACTCGTTTCCAATACAAGCCCCGCTTGGCTCTTAACATGCCTTTAATTCAGAAGGCATTTTAAATATCTATACATACGCTACTCTACATTCCATGTACTAAAAATGTCATAAATAAGTCCCATTAAGTAAAAGTATAATGCTCCTATTCCCAGGTTCTGCTCTGTTAGTACACCCCGTTACAGAGGCCAAGGCTAGAGGAGTGCAGGTTTATCTTCCAGGAGATGGAGAGGTATGAGAACAATAAAGTGGCCAAGGGTTAAACACATATATTTTAACGTTTGTTCCCCTCATTAAAGAACAATCATTAACAGGTTCTGCTTCAACTACATTTTATCCTGCAGGTATGGTATGATGTGCACTCCTACCAGCGATATGAAGCTCCGCAGACCACCTACCTTCCAGTCACAATAAATTCTGTGAGTACGATGCACAGAATGAGTTTGAGTTCTAAAATAGTGTTGGGTCTTTATTAAAATAGATTTGTATTGAGTTCACACATTGGTGGAGTGTAAAGAAGAAACATAAATTAAAGGGAGCGAGCAAAGCTTGTTAAAGGAGGTTGGTTAGTGGTGCACTGAGAATAGAGGTCATGTTGATCTGAAAGGCTGCTTTTTACCTTAAAGGGATACTGTCATGGGAAAAAACATTTTTTTTTTTCAAAATGAATTCGTTAATAGTGCTGCTCCAGTAGAATTCTGCACTGAAATCCATTTCTCAAAAGAGCAAACAGATTTTTTTATATTCAATTTTGAAATCTGACATGGAGCTAGACATATTGTCAATTTCCCAGCTGCCCCAAGTCATGTGACTTGTGCTTTGATAAACTTCAGTCACTCTTTACTGCTGTACTGCAAGTTGGACTGATATCCCCTCCCCCCCAGCAGCCAAACAAAAGAACAATGGGAAACCAGATAGCAGCTCCCTAACACAAGATAACAGCTGCCTGGTAGATCTAAGAATAACACTCAATAGTAAAATCCAGGTCCCACTGAGACACATTCAGTTACATTGAGAAGGAAAAACAGCAGCCTGCCAGAAAGCATTTCTCTCCTAAAGTGCAGGCACAAGTCACATGACCAGGGCCAGCTGGGAAACTGATAATATGTCTAGCCCCATGTCAGATTTCAAAATTGAATATAAAAAAATCTGTTTGCTCTTTTGAGAAATGGATTTCAGTGCAGAATTCTGCTGGAGCAGCACTATTAACTGTTTCATTTTGGGAAAAAATAAAAAAAAATTCCCATGACAGTATCCCTTTAAACTAGGGTTATCTGTGCAAAACATGCAGTTACCTTGGATCAGAGGCGTAGTAACAAATGTTGTAGCGCGCTGGGAGCCTCTAGTGGCCAAACAGAGGTACAACCCTAACTTTTTTGAAAAATAGTCCCAAAGCATGCTTAAAGATAAAAAAAATATTACGTTTATTTCACATAGTTAAAAGTCAAAAATACCCCTTATTTTTGACTTTTAACTATGTGAAATAAATTAATATTTTTTTATCTTTAAGCATGCTTTGGGACGATTTTTCAAAAAAGTTAGGGTTATCTGTGGACTTGACAATGGTACATTGTTTCCAAAAATGTAGACGACTTAGTTTAATATACAGTGTTACATCATTCACACAAATCAGGATAAAGGATAAGAACAGTGTCGGACTAAGTAAAGTGATACATTAGCACTTTCTCTGATACTTTATAAGACTATAAAAGTCATTTACAAATAAAATATAGTGTGCAAAGTATAATTTACAGATGCATATTGCCTTTTTAACCCAAAATGCAGAGGTTTACCCTATCAATACCAGTGTCATTGTGGCCACGTGATGATTTGCATCTGCTACAGTTGCAGCTACACAGACACTATTGCGGGTGAATCTCAGTCAGCTGCATTAGTGTGTAAGTCTGTTGCACATATTGATGCAACCCTCTGGGTACCTTGGAATTATCCCTCATTCAGGGGAGGCTTAGCTCCAGGGGTCCGTAGCATTAATAGACGCACTTGCACATGATTCAGATTGAGCAGACGCAGTGGTGCTTAGTGCAACTATTTGGAAGCAAATTAAGGAACGGATGCAAAATGGAATCCATTGAACTTGTGGCCATGTATCTCATAACTTTTTTTTTTTGGGGTGGGGGAGGTGTAAATATAGTTGCAACCTCCATGAATCCCAATAAGTGTATGTAGGGGGCAAATAATTCACTGTGTGGTGTTCAGCCTTGTCACCTACATGATTGCAATTTTGTTTCATGTCCTCTCTGTGTTGAGTTGTGTCCATGTATTTTTCTCTCACCAATCCCTGTCTCTGTTTGTTTTTCTCTCTTTCATGCACATATTTACTCTTTTGTGTTTTCAGATTCCAGTGTTTCAGCGAGGAGGGTCCATAATCCCTCGAAAGGATCGCCCACGGCGTTCCTCAGATTGTATGCAGGCTGACCCATTCACCTTATATGTGGCCTTGAATGTACAGGTCAGATCTCACTTCCCATCTCGTAGTATCTCAGAACTAACATTTTAGAAATAACTTGTTCATATATCTAAATATTTCTGTGTCCCTTTCATGTGATATCGTCTATCCTAAATAATCATTGAAGCCTGCGGAGAAGAAAACATTCCTTCTGACCATGTTTTTATTTTCCCCACTACTCGTTAAACTTGCAGGGCGAGGCACGAGGAGAGCTGTTCTTGGATGATGGGCACAGTTTCAACTATGAACAGAATGAGTTCTTATTTAGAGAATTTAACTACAGTCAAGGAAAGCTGACGGCAAGGTGGGAAGTAGTGACCTGGCATTTAGCTTGTGTATTGTTTTTTTTAACAGTGAAATATAGTGCAAAGAAAACAGGGCGCTTTATCTCTTCATTGCCAGAGGATTCAAGAGGTTTGCTCACTTTTATTGCCAGACGATAGAGACACAAGGCCGACATAATAGCCTCCGTGCCTCATTGCCCAGGGAGATCTCATCACTGCTAACTGACAGGCAAAAGCTGCACAATTATGTAGCTACAGTATAACATTCTTGGTAGATATAACCTCTCCTTGCCAGCATGTGTGATCTTGTTATTGGTAGACAAAGAGTTAATGGGAGACAAACTAGCAAGAAATACTCTGGGAGAGTGTTCTGGTTCTGAGAACCTAGTGACAAAATGTACACGGAATAGAAATGTATATTTCTGTGTTATTACAGTTCTCTGGACCCTAGTGGGGTGTTTAAGACTCCTAGTTGGATAGAGAGAATCATCATTATTGGAGCAACAAAGCCAACAAGCATAACGCTGAGCCTAGCAGGTGAGTTCCTGGTCCATTTATAGTAAAAATGTTTGATTTTGATGAGTTGTTACGGTCACCAATCCTGGCAACCAGGAAGCACTTCCATTCCACTTTAGACGCGCACTCCACGAACTCCTCTGAGGCGGTTAAGATCAAAAATGCTGTAGTTCACCTTACGCGTTTCGTGTGTGTCCACGCATAATCATAGGTGAAAAACACTTATCACCATCACCTTTAGTTTGGTTATTTCCAACTGCTTTTTAAAGGTGATGGTGATGTGTTTTTTACCTATGATTACGCGTGGGCACACATGAAACACATAAGGTGTTTTGTTACTTTATGTGAAATAAAGCATTTTTGATATTAACCGCCTCAGAGGAGTTTGTGGAGTGCGCGTCTAAAGTGGAATAGTGGTGTAACGTTTTCTCTCCAAGCTATGGGTTTTGGGTGCAGCCCCCAGACTACCAACAGAGAGCGGTTAGTGACCCCAATTTTGATACATAAGATTAAGCAAGCGGCGGGTTCAAGGCAATTGCTGTGAGACTGTGAGAGACGCCAAAGGGAATAATTAAGTTTGCAGCATCTGTAATTACTTGGTGGCAGGAGGAAGTACTATACTGATGCCTTCAAAGTGCTTCATGTATTTCTAAAGAGGAACATGCTGTTTAGGAGATCAGTTCTGAATGTTGTCCAAGCTTTTTCTTGGAGGTGGAATAGGTACAGTTGTAGGACCTTACTTTCCAAACAATTAAACCAGTTAAAGGGCTTTATACGTATTTAGTTTTTTTTTACTCACTAGTTTAGGTTTCTATTCAAATTGGCAGGGGTATGGGACATGTTGGACAAGCACTGGATCAACTCTCCAAAACAGTCTTCCGAATCCAGGATTTGGTTCGGGATTTGGTCTTTCTTAGCAGGATTTGAGTTTGGCCGAATCCTTCTGTCCAGCCGAACCGAAGCCAAATCCTAGTTTGCATATGCAAATTAGGGGCGGGGAGGAAAATTGCATGACTTTTTGTCACAAAACAAAGAAATAAAAAGTTTTCACCCTTCTGATCCCTAATTTGCATATGCAAATTCAGATTTGGTTCAGTGTTTGGTCGAATCTTGATTCAGGGGTTTGGTCGAATCCAAAATAGTGGATTTTGTGCATCCCTAATAATAAATATCTAGCCAATTGTTTAGCCAGATGCTGGTTGGGCAAGCAGTCCCCATACACAGGCTGTGTTGCAAGTTTTTATTGGCCCATGTAGGCTCAGATTTGCTCGTTGCTTGCTTCAGAAGCCATATTATACATGAGCTGTAGTCATTGGGGCAGCCATTCAAGTTGAAAGAGGCAGAAATGTAGATTGGAAAAAAAAACCTTTCTCACCATTTCTTGGCGAAAATTTTTTTTTGTAGGTGCTGGATAAAGAGATACAGACTTTAAATGTCCTTTATTTTTCATCCTACAGGTGGCTCAGAAAGCTCTCTTGAATTCGCATACGACCAGCCGACGTCTGTTATAACTGTACGGAAACCAGGAGTGAACATTGCATCAGATTTTACAGTATCATTGCGATAACATCACAGCTCCTGCGTCCCCTGAGAAGAGGCGTAAAGGAGGGCCAGTCACTTACCAAATGTCAGGGAGTGGGTAGCGCATATTATCCTTGGACCAAA
Organism: Xenopus laevis; assembly: GCF_017654675.1. Lineage (NCBI taxonomy): Eukaryota > Metazoa > Chordata > Amphibia > Anura > Pipidae > Xenopus > Xenopus laevis. Next base: position 1,526,363 of record NC_054378.1, read on the forward strand.
CGTGAGATTTAATCCAGAGTGTATGTATAGAAGGAGACGTGTGAGTGTTTATATGTTTGACTGGGTGTGACTGCACACCAGTCTCTGCACTTCTAGTGTGTGTGTGTGTGTGTGTGTGTGTGTGTGTGTGTGTGTGTGTGTGTGTGTGTGTGTGTGTGTATAGTTGGATCATGCACTGTGTCTGCTCCCCACTGAACAAATGGTTTGGGGTCTGAAAATGGAGCCTCTCCTCTCCGTTCTGCAGTTAGTCTTTAAGTAACCCTTAGTATGCCTTCCCTTCCCTCCACAACAGTCTCATGCCACTGGCCAACAGGAATCAGATTGTTTTTTTTTTTTTACCAAAGTATCACACATGAGAGGAGGGAGGCGGCCATCATTACTTGACACAAGAAAATTTCCGACAAACTTCTCAGGGCTTCAGCCTGTGAGCGCAAGTTTAGAATTACTGTATAAAAGAGTTGGTTAGAAGCAAGTTTAGGAGACGTAACCTCTAACAAAACAGCTCTTCACCCTCCCCATGGGAACGGCTGTGTAAAGTGATGACATTTTCGAGGCTATGATGCAGTTTGTGTCCTTGAGCCAAGTATCCTTAATGTGTGGTGAAGGGGGATTCATCATGGAAATCAGTTTCTTTTTGGTTTTTTTGTACAATCTCCTCATTTCCCGGGACCCGTCATGCATTTGACCGACAATGATTTTGATAAAATGAGAATAAAGACCTAAAATTCTATATGTTTTGAATGTTCCTCTAAATGTATATTTTTGTTCTGCATCTGTCTGTATTGCTCTGAAGTACTACCTACAACTACTGGAGTAGAAACAGAAATTGTACTGTGGATGCACTTAGCCAAGCTTGGGGGCCTGGGATTAAAGGAACATGGCTGAGTGGCACTTTCTTACTCATTTCTGCACTTTAGTCAAGTTTCTCCTAAACAGCAGCTGCACAGGGAAAAGAATAGCAATTGGATTCAGTAGAGGGGGCAGGGGTCACAGATTGACATCACAGTGAATTCACCTTATCTTGGCCTTTAAATGGGAACTATTGCGAAAATGTAATAAAAGCTTCATCATACTGAAATAAGAAACTTTCTAAATACAATCAATTCAATATTCTGCATTGTTTCTGAAATAATCAAGTTTATGTTCACTATTCCTCTCTCAGCATCTGTTTCTCTTCATTCTCTCTTCATGCAGCAGTTGGGTGTCAGATATTCACTGACAGTTACATCCAATATATCTTATAGGGGGGCTCCTTTCCTAGCAGATGTATTAGAGCTCACTCAAATAACTGATTCCAGTACAAACAAAATGTAACAAAATAACTGCCTTTTGCACAAATCCTGCATGTAGAGAGACATGATGTCTGGTGAGTTTAATAGAGTGACCTCTAATACATCTTCTAGGCAAAAGGAGTCCCCCTATAAAATAGTAGTTTTCCTTTTTCTTACTGGACCTTTTGACTTCCATTCTTGAAGACCATGCCGCTCCTCTCCAGTATGGATCTACTGAATGGCATAATTAATAACCAATTGAACATTTTCTAACTGGACCAGTGTTGTAATGGAGTCTAAATAACTCCTGAGAACTCCTGAATTCTCCTAGACTGACTATAACAGAACTGCCCTTGCACTTACTTCATCTATCCTGGAACTTTCCTTTGTTCCAGGCCCCATGGAGCACCGTGTATTTTCGCCAGCAAGTGTGCAGCCCAAAGAGACTGAGCACATGGGACTTCTCCTTTTATAAAGACATCTACTGACAAAATTTGGCAGGTTATGAAAGTTTGAACACATTTCTGGTTATTACAGTTTTGCTAATGAAGGTGAATTGCCCTTTAAACTCTTATGGGCAGATTTATCCAGGGTCAAATTAGAATTTTCTACGTATATTTTATGGCCAAAACTGTCAAATTCGACTAGGGAGTTATCCAAATTTGATTCAAGTTTGTAAAAAAAAATTCTAATTAGATTTTTGAGATTTATCAAGAATATTCAAGAATTCAAATTCGACTATTCGCCACTTACAACCTGCCGAATTGCTCTTTACGTCCATGGGAGACGTCCAGGGATCAATTTGGAGTTGTTTGCAGCCTTCCTGACATCCGCGTTTTTTTCTGAGAAAAAACCTGAATCGAGTTTTTAAAACTCAAATCGAATTCGATTCAAATACGATTCGAGCCTAGGGGGTATAGGGGTCCCTAATTCATATACAATTTCATTAAATATTGGTAAAACAGCTCAACCTCTAGACATTTTGGTGGCCGGCAGCAGATTTTTGCACCAAAATTGTCTGAAATGGAGGAAAGTGAGTGGAAAAAGTGAGAATGCTTAAGAGTGACGGGAGACTGGGGTACAGAGGCCAAAATGTGGGAACTCCCGACTTCTACACAAGTCAGTCCCATTGCATGCTGGGTATTGTAGTCTTACATTCAATTTGCCACAAAAACCACATTACCCAACATGCATTGGGACACGCAGGCTTGGCACATTAGGGCAACGAAAAACATTGGCCGGTTTCCAAAGTAAAAACCAACCAAAGGCCCAAAAAGTAGCCCAAATCTGTACCTTGGCTAGTTTGTACTTTCAAAACCAGCCTGGGCTTTAAAAGGATCCTGTCATCGGAAAACATGTTTTTTTCAAAACACATCAGTTAATAGTGCTGCTCCAGCACAAGTCACATGACTTGGGCCAGCTGGGAAATTGACAATATGTCTAGCCCCATGTCAGATTTCAAAATTGAATATAAAAAAATCTGTTTGCTCTTTTGAGAAATGGATTTCAGTGCAGAATTCTGCCGGAGCAGCACTATTAACTGATTCATTTTGAAAACATTATTTTTTCCCATGACAGTATCCCTTTAAATTAGTTGCCCAATTTGGCTGGAAAACCACCAACCTGGCAACCCTGGATTTAACCCTAATGGCAACATTGTTCCACTGATCTCTTGTTTCCGATGTAGTCAAGGTACCGGCGAAACTTTCACAAGGGGCTAATTGATCACGTTCTTATGTCCACATTGATCTTGAGAGAGGAGTCCGTCCATAGATTGGTGTTGCCATTGCTGAGCGGCTATAAATGAGTGAGACTACGGGGCCGATTCATCAAGAGTCGAATATCGAGGGTTAATTAACCCTCGATATTCGACTAGGAACTAAAATCCTTCGACTTCGAATATCGAAAGCAAATGCTGCGATCGTACGATCGAAGGATAATTCCTTCGATCGAACGATTAAATCCTTCGAATCGAACGATTCGAAGGATTTAAATCCAACGATCGAAGGAATATCCTTCGATCAAAAAAACTTAGGAACTTAGGACTTCGGTAGCTTTTAGATGGCGAACTAAGGGTCGAAGTTTTTTTTAAAGAGACAGTACTTCGACTATCGAATGGTCGAATAGTCGAACGATTTTTACTTTGAATCCTTTGATTCGTAGTCGAAGGTCGAAGTAGCCCATTCGATGGTCGAAGTAGCCCAAAAAATGCTTCGGAATTCGAAGTTTTTTTACTTCGAATCCTTCACTCGAATTTTGTGAATCGGCCCCTACAAGTTGTATAAATGATAAAGGTCAAATTGAATTGGACATTTGCAATTAATACAAAGTCCTCAATGAATCCTACAGAAATACAGTAAGTTCAATGGCCTTTATTAGAAACTGTAACTGGCAAAAGCTTTTCTTTCATTGGCTCAGGTCGGTGTCAGTGATGGAAATAGTGTCTGTCTATGGGGCGGGGCGTTCTAAAACCAAGATCCTTTTTGGGAAAAACATCAGAATAATTCTTTGAAATAACAATAATGTGACTGTTTATTTATTACAAAAACAGACTTCTGGAAGTATTAAATGTGTTCTGTTTTTGTTGTATACATTGTATATACAGTATGGGGCACATTTATCAAGGGTTGAATTTAAAAAAAAAACGTCGAAATTCAAAAAGACCAACCGAAATTTATTTAAAAAAAAAAAATCAAAGTTTTTGGTGAATAGCCCGTATTCGGTCAAATTCGGCCGAATTCAAATCGTACGAATTGAAGGTTTTCTAAAAAAAACTAAAACCGTTGGTTTTTCAAAAAGTCCACCAAATGACTCCAAATGGGTTCTAGGAGATCCCCCATAGGCTAATGGGGGAAGTGGAATTTTTAAAGAGACAGTACATTCGATATTCGATAATTGAATTTGGACTATTCCGTAGTCGAAGTACACGAAGTACAAAGCTTGAAATTTGAATTTTTTAATTCGAATTTTCGCTTCAACTTTTGATAAATCTGTGTGTGTGTGTGTTTACAACATTCCATATCATTCACACCGCATCACAATACAATACAATGTTTTTATTTATTTTTGCACTCTCGTACTTTATTCTTGATACTGTAGAATCTACATTTTGGCGACTACAGTTTTGGGGATCACAACCCCTAATCACCTCGATACCTCCCACATCCCAGGGACAACTGCAGACTTGTGGGAAGCAGCATTCCAGTGTGTTCCATCCATAGAAGGGTTATTTAATAATAATAATAATAATAATAATAATAAAAAAGCATCTCTAGGCTATCTCTAGGGTCTCTACATCTCCCATAGCTTTTCCCTTCATACCCCATTGGTGGGACCCCTAGCTACCCGCTGCTCCTTCTCCTCCTCCCTCTGCTGTCTCCACCTGATTTGACTTGAAAAGATCTTTTATTTTCTCCAGGGAAGAGTTTACAGTTTCCATCACTCCTTTCTCCAAAAGAAAACCTTCTGTGTCTGCCTCCACATCATCAGGATCTCTGATCTTGTCCATAGAGGTCTGTACATAGCGAAGGCTCACCAGCACCGAGGCCTGACAAAAACAAAATGGCACATATACATTTCTAATTGATTCATTTATTTGTTATATTTATCATTTTCTTATTTATATATTATATTTATCATTTTCTTATTCATATATTTATCATTTTCTTATTTATATATTATATTTATAAATTTTTTAATTTATATATTATATTTATCATTTTCTTATATATTATATTTCATTTTCTTATTTATATATTATATTTATCATTTTCTTATATATTATATTTATAATTTTCTTATTTATATATTATATGTATCATTTTTTATTTATATATTATATTTATAATTGATTTATTTATATATTATATTTACATTTTTTTATTAATATATTATATTTATCATTTATTTATTTATATATTATATTTATCATTTATTTATTTATATATTATATTTATCATTTTCTTATTTATATCTTATATTTCATTTTCTTATTTATATATTATTTGTCATTTATTTATATATTATATTTATCATTTTCTTATTCATATATTATATTTATCATTTTCTTATATATTATATTTGATTTTCTTATTTATATATTATATTTATCATTTTCTTATTTATATATTTATCATTTATTATAGGTCAAAGTGCACACACACACACAATTGGGAGGCACATTTATCAAGGGTCGGATTTTTAATTCATGTGAGTTTTTTTAAACTCCCTTAAATTCGAATAATTTTGAAATTTGGCAAAATGTATTCATAAAATCGAATATATAAAACTCTGACAAATTTACAGACCTGAAAACTGGAATCGGAATTGATCAAACTCAGAGAAAAAACTCGAATGTCAGGAAGGCTGCAAATATCTCCAAATTGATCCCAGACTTCTCCCATTGACTTAAACAGTAATTCGGCAGGTTTTAGTTGGCAAATATTTAAATTTGAGTGTGATAAATCTCGAAAATCAAATTGAATTTTTTTTTTTTTACAAAACTCGAATCGAGTTTGGATAATTCCCTAGTAGAATTTGACAGTTTTGACCATAAAAAAAATGCCGGGGAGGTACATTTATCAAGGGTCGAATTTCGAATTCATGCGAGTTTTTTAAAACTCCCATTAATTCAAAATTTGACCAATTGAAATTTATTACTAAAACTGACCCGATAATTGAATTGACTCAAAAACACGAATCAAATTCCAGCAAACACAATTTGAGCTTTTTTTCTCTGAAAAAAACTTGAATGTCAGGAAGGCTGCAAATATCTCCAAATGGATCACTGGACCACTCCCATTGACTTAAACAGCAATTCAGCAGGTTTTAGGCGGCGAATAGACAAATTCAAATTCTTAACGGGCCATGGCATGATAAATCTCGAAAATCGAATTAGAATTTTTTTTAAAAACTCAAATTGAGTATGGATAATTCCCTAGTCGAATTTGACCGTTTTGACCATTAAACAATTAAAAATTTCAATTCGACACTTAATAAATCAGCCCCGGTGAGGCACATTTATCAAGGGTCGAATTTCAAATTCACGTGAGTTTTTTTAAAAACTCCAAATAAATTGGAAATTGGACCAATCAAAATGTATTATTAAAATCTAACTCGGATGAATTGAATCGACCCAAAAACTTGAATCGAATTCAATTCAAATTATAAAATCTCAAATCGAATTTAAAAAACTCGATTCGAGTTTTTTTTCTCTGAAAAAGGAGTAAATGCTCTGTAGTCCAGGTAGGGATTTCATCTGCTGCTGAACTACAATTCCAAGTAAAGCGGAGAGTGAATAAGGGAGGGGTAGGTGACAGCTGTTACACAAGGAGACAAGACAAAGTCGGGAGGAGATTTCGAATTAGAAAAAAAATAATAATGGTAAAATCCACTTTGTATGATCATTATGTGATCCTTTTGATCCATTATTAATCCGAAGTAAAATCAATTTATTTTTATTTGAATTTCGACGGTATGGGAGTTTCAAAAATAAAAATCCCATTACTTCGAAATTCGCCCCTTTATCTGCCCCTTAGTATATGAAATGCATTGATATGTAATATTGTATGGCGGTGCTGTTCACCTCTAGAACCAGGATTTAATCATATCCCTGCTTGATTAATTACAGATGAAGTGATTAGTATTTTGCTTACTGCGGCTGAATCACCTTTCGTTAACTAAGCAGAAACTTAATTCCAGAGCCGTATTGGAGGGATTTGGTTCATTTATAAGGGCACAATAAGTAGCAGTACAGCGATTCTTACGGATAACGTCAAACCACAATTCATTTTGAATTTATGATTTTAGTCACAGTTTTGTCCTCTAGTTTTTTCAAATTCATTAAAGGGCAAATTTTCACCAGCAACCACGTCGCTAACACTCTAGGCTACTTCGCGAGGCGCAAATTAGTTACCGCTACACTAATTCGCTAAAATGCAAAGTTGCGTCTCAGCAGCCGGATCCTGGCGAATTTTCTCTCGCATTACTTTGGCATTTCTGCTTAGCGAAACTTCGCTAGTACTCTTGCGCTTAGGTGAATTTGAATAGGGCGGGTGCCTAAAAGTCGTATATCGACGTCTTTATTAGTAATGTTGGTGCAAATTTTTTAAAACACACGTCCAATGAGCCATAATAAAGACACAAGAGATCCTCTAATGCCCTTGAACAAATGTTTCATACCCCTCAAAGTAGTTTTACAGCGTTTTTAATAGTTCGGACTTTTGAAGGCAATTCCGCTTTAAAAACAGAAAAGTCGCCAGCTTTTTTTTTTACAACTTTTCTCCCACACAGGATATGATGTCACTGACATAAGATTGAGGAGGATGTTGCTTCGTTTTATCAGTTCGCCTGGTCTGAGGTGGTGAAGTCAACTCTGGCGAAAGAAGGAACGTTCAGTAAAATTCGCATCTTAGTGAATTTGCGGAGTAACGACCGTTCGCCAGAGTGAAAAGTCACCTGGCGAAAGGGGGAGAATGAACAGTAGCGCCGATCTCATTCGCTAGCGAATTGTCCTCTACGCCTGTTAATGAATTGCCGATGTCCCTGCGGATAAGATTTCTGGGGAATTTTCGCATCTGCCACTTCGCCCGAAAGAGTTTGTAAATACTTTTTGTATCTACGCGAGTTTGCTTCAAGTACTCCCGTTTCCTCCCACACTCCAGAAATATACAGGCAGGTTAATTGGCTTCTGGCTAAATTCACAACAGTATGTGCAAATGTGATGATAGGAACCTTAGATTGTAAGCTCCTCTGGAGCAGGGACTGAAATGAATGATGCATAATATCTGTAAAGCACTGTGGACATTCTTAAAGGGATACTGTCATGGGAAAAAACATTTTTTTCAAAATGAATCAGTTAATAGTGCTGCTCCAGCAGAATTCTGCACTGAAATCCATTTCTCAAAAGAGCAAACAGATTTTTTTATATTCAATTTTGAAATCTGACATGGGGCTAGACATATTGTCAATTTCCCAGCTGCCCCTGGTCATGTGACTTGTGCCTGCACTTTAGGAGAGAAATGCTTTTTGGCAGGCTGCTGTTTTTCCTTCTCAATGTAACTGAATGTGTCTCAGTGGGACCTGGATTTTCCTATTGAGTGCTGTTCTTAGATCTACCAGGCAGCTGTTATCTTGTGTTAGGGAGCTGTTATCTGGTTACCTTCCAATTGTTCTGTTGTTAGGCTGCTGGGGGGGAGGGAGGGGGGTGATATCAGTCCAACTTGCAGTACAGCAGTAAAGAGTGATTGAAGTTTATCAGAGCACAAGTCACATGACTTGGGGCAGCTGGGAAATTGACAATATGTCTAGCCCCATGTCAGATTTCAAAATTGAATATAAAAAAATCTGTTTGCTCTTTTGAGAAATGGATTTCAGTGCAGAATTCTGCTGGAGCAGCACTATTAACTGATGAGTTTTGAAAAAAATGTTTTTTCCCATGACAGTATCCCTTTAACAATGTCTACATATGTTCACCTCCTAAAACCTGCTGATGTTCATGTTCAAGTCAATGGTAGGGATCCGTTGAGCCATTTGAAGATGTTAATAACCTTCCTGACATTCAATTTTTTTTTTCCGAGGAAAAACTAGAATCGAATACAAATTAAATTTTCAGATCGTTCCTATTCGATTGAATATTAGACATTCAATGTATTAAAGTAAAAAAGAAATTTGACCTTTGATAAATCTGCCCATTGGGATGCTGGTCTCATAATGAATTGGGCATTTTAACACCTACATAGTAATACAATGGATAGAATGTGTCTGGAAGAAAAGATTTATTCATGTTGCACAGTCTAGACCAGTGATCCCCAACCAGTAGCTCATGAGTAACATGTTGCTCCCCAACCCCTTGGATGTTGCTCCCGGTGGCCTCAAAGCAGGGGCTTATTTTTGAGTTCCTGGCTTGGAGGCAAATTTTGGTTGGATAAAAACCAGGTGTATTGCCAAACAGAACCTCCTATAGACTGCCAGTCCACATAGGGGCTACCAACAGCCAATCACAACCCTTATTTGGCACCACCCAGGAACATTTTTCATGCTTGTGTTGCTCCCCAACTCTTTTTACATCTAAATGTTGCTCACGGGTGAAAAGGGTTGGGGACCTCTGATCTAGTGGGTCTCACCTGCAGAAGAAAAGACAGGGTAACGGCTGCTCCATTGGTTGCCATAATTCCAGTGTAGTAGCCTAAAAGCGCCTCTCTGCAGCCCCTCACCCAGATGTTCAGCTCATCGCCCTGGAAGTTGTAGCTGTAATGGGCTGAGTTATTGGTGATCTGCATTTGGATGCAAGGCCGGGGGGAGCTGGGATTACAGCAGCTGAATGGGACACTGTCCATCAAGTACCGTCCATCCACATTACTTTTTATACGACTGAATAGAAAAAGAAAGTGCTGAACAGTTAAGAAAAGGAGAAGACAAAGCAACGTCGGTGGTTACACTGGGGAAGGAAATGAGATAAAATGTCTAATGATTTCAGTTATTTCCAGATTATCTAATGACGATGGAAATCTGCCTTTGTTCATAGACAGAACCTTGGTCTCCGTTACAGAAAAACTGGGGCAATCCCCTCCCCCTCCTTATTTTCTAGTGTTTCCCCAGATTATTATCATAAGTGCACCCCCTAAGGCTCAATTATTGCTACAACAGGGGCACAAATCTAAAATGGCAATAAGGTGATATCTGTATTATTATGGGTGTTCTGTTACACACCCTCCAATGTCAGTGCCGTTATAGTTGCAACGGATAGGCTGAAGCTAAATCTCAAGGTGGCCATAGACGGAACAATTCCGATCTTTCTTGGGAGAGATGTTTCCAAGAAAGATGGTTGGTTTCAATACACACATGTAGAGCTGAATGGTCAGATATACAATAGAAACAATAGAATTCTACCTGTATCTGATGATTCAGCACTAACAATGGCCGATGGTTGGGTCCCTTCAAAGGCGCCCAATCAACATTTTCCGTCCAGCCCGATCAACGAGCCGACTGATATCCAAGTCTTCTGCCGGCTCTCTTCCCACCATACACTCACCAAATTTTTGTGCGATATTATCTGTGCGTCTATGGTCGCCTTTAGCTTCAACACCATTTGCAGTTAAGAACAGCTTAACACAAAACGCGTAAGGCTGTGGACACAAGAAACTATTTTTTCACTTTGAACCAATTGCCTGGTGGAAGATTGTCTTTATTAAGTGCCTACTCCAAAGAATTTTCAACCTGCACAAATTTTTACACCTCATACATTACACCTATAGTAAACGAGGCCCTATTATTATTGTACTCACTCTTTGACTTCTTTAGAGCTGAAGTCCAGATAGCGATTGCTTATCCACTGCACCTCAAACCAGTCTTTAGGGTGGTTGTTTCCGCAGCACTGGAAGTCCATCTGCAGTTTGTCCATGCTCCTCTTCTGATAGCAGCGCCCGGGCGTGTCTGTGTCCTTGTAAAACCGAATTGCGTTCCTTAGCCCTATTTTAAGGGATTCTTCTAAGGTGCCCCTCAATGCCACACTGAGGACAAGGGCAGCCAGACAAACGATGCAGCTGAGAATTGCCAAAAAGAAAAAGGGCATCATGAAAGACTTCCAGCGTTGGTACTTTGTCAGATCCATAGAGGCCTGGCTGATCTTTCCTGCAAATATAGCCAGGAGTATTCCCACTAGCCCGGCTGTTATCACCGTGTTGGGAACGGCGTGAGCTGTGGTGTTGTCCATCACTTCATTGTGTATCCAGAGCTGCACCTTTAGAAAGATTCCCATTCCAAATGTCAGGCACCCCACTAGGACACTGAGCCAGGAGAGAAGCCATAGAGTTTGTGCAAGTTTCACTCGCCTCTGGAAAGAAAATTTGGCCTTAAAGAGGACCATTTTTACAGGGAAAGGGGAGCTTGAAGCCCCTTCTTTTTTCCCCTTGAGGGGCGGGAAAGGAAAAAGAAGGTTCTCGGTGCAGCACAAAGGAGCAAAGAGAGTCTGAGGTGGTTAGGGAGAATCCGATTAGCCGGATAATAATCCTGTCTATTCCTATCAATCACTTATTAGCAGTGACCCTTCCCATATGTCCTTTTCACACCTACAAGCCTATACTTTCTGCTTGTCTCCCTCTCACCCTGTGCCTTATATCTGACTCTTTAGTTCAGACTTTTTGGTTTTATCACTGCAAAGCCTTGTCACCAACAAACCCTGTCCTGATTAGCATATCTAATATTGCTTTCAATCTATAAGGATTTTCACATACCCCCCACTTATTTCTAGTTAACAAAGGTTTAATTCTAAAATATGTCAAATTTTACAACTGCGACTTCTTTTAGAGTCATAGCTCATGATCATCAGATGGGTCATACTGTGCAGTTATTATATTTACTTTAACTACATCATGTTTGACAGCTTTAGATCGACTGGAGATCTTTGCCTGGACACTGGACCACATCATTAAATTATTTGGTCCCTGGGCCAACAATCGGGTCAATACTGGGGCCTAGGCAGAACTATCAGAAGAACATTAACGTGCCAATGTGGTTCCGGATTTCCTAACCTGTTATCAAGAAGGCTCCATACACTGGACCAGGCACAGGCTGCTGATTTTGGCACCGGAAAGTGTGAATTTGCATGTCTGCACTTTTATCCACTGCTTGTGCCGGGCTGGTTTGGTGGTTCCGGGTGCAGCCAAGGAAGAAGGCCAATGTCAGCGTACGGGTTGATTCATGGCCCAGAGTGACATTAGCCTAAAGGGGGCCATAGACGTAACAATTACGATCTTTCTTGGAAAAGATGTTTCCAAGAAAGATCGTTGGATTCAATACACACGTGTAGAGCTGAATGGTCAGATATACAATAGAAACAATAGAATTCTACCTGTATCTGATGATTCAGCACTAACAATGGCCGATGTTCAGGCGCCTTCAAAGGCAAATCAACATGTTTTGTCCAGCCCGATCAATGAGCTGATGGATATCCACGTCTTCTGCTGATATCGTCAGCTTTTCCCACCATACACACACCAAATATGGTACGAAAATTAGTTTTGTACGATATTATCTGTGTTTCCCTGTGACCCTCTTGAGAAGCCAGCGCTGTACCTGGACTGAGCTAAACATAAAAAAGTCAATGACGTCCCTTAGTAAATACATAAAGCTGAAACGTTGCTGCTCTAATCAAACACTAAGTGGCCCGACAGATTTCTCATTTTCACTCAGGTGGGTCGTTCAGAAAATCAGAAGGCCTTATAATCTTATGCTTGAGTATAAATAAAAACACAGCTATTATCTCCAAATTCGCCATCATTATTTAAGAAAAAAAAATAGGGTGATGTAAAGGGCATATGTTCATCCTGTTTATAAAAAAACTATACATTTAAACATTGACTAAAGCTGGCCATAGACGCAAAGATCTGATCGTACGAATCGAGGATTTTCGGGCCGTGTGTGGAGAGTCCCGACAGGTTAGAAGATTTCTGTCGGCTGCTGATAACATCTCTGCGTGTAATGACGATTTTCAGTGGGAGAGTCGCCAGCTTCTGTCAGACATAACTATCGTACGAGGCGCGCCGCCAATGAGGCGAGCTGAGCCGCTCCTGCACCTTTAAGAGCTGAATTTCAATTGCACTCTCCGCAATAGTGTTTCTGCCTCCCCTCCCGACACGTAAATTGGTGGGGGGGGGGGCGGCCTCAGACGGCTCCTTAGTCAGAATCGGCGCTGCTGTCAGGGGCAGAACATCGGCTCATCTCTTCTTTTACTACTTTATTTAAACTGAAGGTCAGTGGCAGGTCGGGAGATGGGGACGTCCGATCGTTATTGCAGGTAATCTGCACGTCTATGGCCACCTTTAGGGGCAAATTCACTAAGATTCGTAGTTGCACCAGGCGTAACTTCGCCGCACTTCGCCAGGCATAGTTTCGCCAGTGCTCTGCAAATTCCCAAAAATCCGAAGTTGCGCTCAGGGGTAGCGTAAGGTTGTGAAGTTGCGCTAGCGTTGATTCGCTAAGCAAAGCAAAGTTACACTAGCGATGGTTAATTTGCATACGGCGCCAAATTCAAATTTCAATGGAGGAATACGTACAATCACTATAAATGCCTGGGAAACCTTCAAAACATCAAATAAAATGTTTATTTTGCCCTACACATGTGCCCACTGTATAGTTAAGGTGCCATGAGTCAGGAAATGTAGGGGGGAAGGAGGGGAGCCCCAAAACATTTTTCGATCTTTTTCAGCCTATCACCCATAATATAGAAAAAACACATAATATAGAAAAATTTGAACTTTTTTTGAAGCAATCCCTATCTACTCTATTGCGCTTCGCCTGGTCTGAGGTGGCGAAGGAAGTCTGGCGTAAAAGGTAGCGTTCAGTACACTGCGCAAGTTAGTGAATTTGCGTAGTTAAATCCGTTGCGCAAATTCGCCAGACGTAAGGGTGTGAAGTAACACTAGCGAGATTACGGCAGCATCCGTTAGTGAATTTGCGAAGTAATGAAAATGACCAACGCTAGCGAATTGACGGTAGCGTTAGGCGCTTCGGCGCTTAGTGAATTTGCCCCTAAGTCTCTTGTACAAGACTTTAGCAGCAGTTTTATCCGTCGCTCATCCTATTAGAACTGCCTTGTGCTTGTCAGTCTGGCCTCCCCCCTGATTAACACTCACACAATCTTGTTAACAGATGCCAGTTGTATAATTCCTTAATGACCCCGTTAGGAGCTTGTTTGTTACTTGTCTCCTCCGCACACAACTCACTATCACTTTTACGTCCATCATTATTTTTAGCACTTTCCCTGGGAGCCATTTCTGTGGGAGAATCTTCGTGTATTAGAAAGTGAACTGTAGTCATTTTCCGGCAGTTACTGTAGTCGTTTCCTCCCTGGGAAAGAAGCTCAGAGCCGGGTTACTGTGTGTGGCCCAATGTGGCCCTTTCAGCTGTATCCCACTCATGTAAGTGTACAGATAAAGGAACATACCGACAAGGGTTGGGCTGTAGAGTAGAGCAGAATAAGATGTTTATACAGGTGTCTCAGGCTCACTGTGAATGAACAAGATGCACAATTGTTTGCAGAAACAGAACTAGAGGGGGGCGGCCCTGGCGCAGGATGCGCAGCCGGGCCCCCCGCCCCCCTCCGTACACCCGGAACTGGCCGGGAATATGTGGCGCGCACCCCCTGCTCCCCCGATAGTTCCGCCCCTGATTGCTTGTCTCGTAGTCTGCAGCACTTCTCTTATACGGGAGCCAGTAGGGATGCACCGAATCCAGGATTCGGTTCAGGATTCGGCCTTTTTCAGCAGGATTTGGATTCGGCCGAATCCTTCTACCCGACTCAACCGAATCCTAATTTGCATATGCAAATTAGGAGCGTGAGGGAAGCTGTAGGGATGCACTGAATCCAAGATTCCCTTCAGGATTCGGCCTTTTTCAGCAGGATTTGGATTCAGCCGAATCCTTCTGCCCAGCCGAACTGAATCCTGATTTGCATATGCAAATTAGGAGCAGGAAGGAAATCACGTGACTTTTTGTCAGAAAACAAGGAAGTAAAAAATGGTTTCCCCTTCCCACCTCTAATTTGCATATGCAAATTATGGTTCGGATTCGGTTCAAATCTTTAGGATTCGGGGGTTCGGCCGAATCCAAAATAGTGGATTCTGTGCATCCCTAGAAGCCAGTGACATACACCTAAACTAGTAATGCTTTAGCGGCTATTGTCTGTCTGTCCAAAGGCTAAATATGGCCACCCACGGGCCGATAAAAGCTGGCGAGAGATCCAGTCTACAGCTTATTAGCCTCTCGCCCAGGCTTCTCTGATCAGGTTTAAAAATTGCGTTGCAGCGAGGATTAATGACGAGCGAATCTGTTCTGTTTCCCCGAAAAAAAATGTTGAAATATTTGTGATACACATTGAAGTCAATGGGCGTCAAAACTATTTAGGCAAAACCATTTTTACACTCTCAGCTCTTTTGCCCAAATGCATTAAAGTCAATGGGCATCAAAATCATTTTAAACATAATGACTCAAAGCTAAAACCCACATTTTGCCACAAGACAATAATCAAAAGAACCATTCAGACAACATTATTCGTTTTGGAGAAAAAAAAGGGGGGGGGGATATTTATTTAGAGAAACAGATGCAGGGCCGGAACTAGGGGTCGGCAGAAGAGGCACAAAGCTGGGGGGTCGCCTGGCATCTGACTTCTCTGCCACCCACCCCCAGTCCAATTCCCTGTCTCCACTCAAGCTGCGCATCTCCCCTTGTGCATCTGGGCCTTGCCCACCAACCCAACGCAATTCTAACTCCTTGAAACTTTCTAAATACAATCAATTACACACCTCCCAACATTTTGGAAGTAAAAAGAGGGACAAAATATTTGTAGCGCAGCAAATTTTTGACCACACCCCTTTCTGTGGCCACACCCCCTAATTACCATGTTCATTTTACAAAATTTGGCAGGTTATGAAAGTTTGAAAATATTTCTCCTTATCTAAACTGTGTTTTTGTGTCTCAAAATTGTTACAAAGGCTCTTATTTGCACCTGTTAGCTGTTCTGGGCTCTCTGCTAAAAGCCAATTAAGTGAGAAACTTTATTTCTTTTTCTGGCTGTTCAGTGCAGAGAAAAGAGGGACTTTCCAGTACAAATGAGGGACTGCGGGTTGAGCTGTCAAAAGAGGGACTGTCCCTCCGAAAAAGGGACAGTTGGGAGGTATGTAATTAAATATTCTGCATTGTTTCTGAAATAATCAAGTTTATCTTCACTATTCCTCTCTCAGCATCTGTTTCTCTTCATTCTCTCTTCATGCAGCAGTTGGGTGTCAGATATTCACTGACAGTTACATCCAATATATCTTATAGGGGGGCTCCTTTTGCCTAGAAGACCCCATCTAAACCCAAACACTCTGTAAGGCTACAAATGTATTGTTATTGTTACTTTTTATTCCTCATCTGTCTATTCAGGCCTCTCCTATTCATATTCCAGTCTCTTATTCACATCAGTGCATGGTTGCTAGGGGAATTGGGACCATAGCAACAGCCTAAAGTCCAAACTGAAGAGCTGCTGAATAAAAAGAGAAATAAGTGAAAAAGCACAAATAATAATAATAATAAAAAAGGAAAGTCAATTAGAAATAGTCTGAGAATATCCCTCAGTCCATTATAAGTAAAGTGTTTGTGTGAAGCAGCAGGTTTAAGTGTAAAAGACATTTGACTGAGTGAATAATAATAATAATAATGTGTTTCAATGACAGGATTTACACTCAGTCTTTATTCACTACTGAGGCCACATCGGCTCTTTCTTTACTTCGGACATACTCGGCTTTCCCCGGCTCTCTTTCCGATACCGGAAGCACTCGTTCATATCCGGATCTAATTCATTCGAACGCTTCGTCCCTCCCCCGGAAGACTCTTCTTTATTCCGGAAGTTCCCCCTCTTTCTTCCCCCCCCACGGGCACCGGAAGCGCGCGCGGATTCCCGAGTTATTGTGCGCGGCGGGAGAGAGCAAGATGGCGGCTAATATGTACCGGGTGGGAGGTGAGAAGTTGCAGTAGAATTAATGAGAACACAAAGGTTTATATGTGCGGCCGGTATTGTCTACTGAAAGCCGCACTTTATGTTCTGTCTCAGGAGAGTCTCTACCGACTACTTTCTACTTCCTCTCACACACTGACACACTGAGACTCAATACGGAATTAAAGCAAACGCGTCATGTTTAATGGAATCAGCCTTTTTATCTTCTGTCTCTTCCCTCTCTGTATATCTGTCTCTCTGTCTCTGTATCCTCAATATAGAACTGTGCTGTGAGCTTATATATATATCTGTATCTCTGTCTCTGTATCTCTGTCTTTAGCTCTGTATCTTTATCTCTGTAACTCTGTCTCTGTATCTTTATCTCTGTATCTCTATCTTTGTCTCTGTATCTCTATCTTTCACTCTGTATCTTTATCTCTCTCTGTATATCTATCTTTATCTCTGTATCTCTGTATATCTATCTTTATCTCTGTATATCTATCTTTGTCTCTGTATCTCTGTCTCTGTACATCTATCTTTAGCTTTGTATCTTTATCTCTGTATCTCTGTATATCTATCTTTATCTCTGTATATCTATCTTTGTCTCTGTATCTCTGTCTCTGTACATCTATCTTTAGCTTTGTATCTTTATCTCTGTATCTCTGTATATCTATCTTTATCTCTGTATATCTATCTTTGTCTCTGTATCTCTGTCTCTGTACATCTATCTTTAGCTTTATATCTTTATCTCTGTATCTCTGTATATCTATCTTTAGCTCTGAATCTGTATCTCTGTATCTTTATCTCTGTATCTTTCTCTGTATATCTATCTTTGTCTCTGTATCTCTGTCTCTGTATATCTATCTTTAGCTCTGTATCTTTATCTCTGTATATCTATCTTTGTCTCTGTATCTCTGTACATCTATCTTTAGCTTTATATCTTTATCTCTGTATCTCTGTATATCTATCTTTAGCTCTGAATCTGTATCTCTGTATCTTTCTCTGTATATCTATCTTTGTCTCTGTATCTCTGTCTCTGTATATCTATCTTTAGCTCTGTATCTTTATCTCTGTATCTCTGTATATCTATCTTTAGCTCTGTATCTGTATCTCTGTATCTGTATCTCTGTATCTGTATCTCTGTATCTGTATCTCTGTATCTGTATCTCTGTATCTGTATCTCTGTATCTGTATCTCTGTATCTGTATCTCTGTATCTGTATCTCTGTATCTGTATCTCTGTCTCTCTCTGTATCTCTGTATCTGTGTCTCTGTATCTCTGTATATCTATTTTTGTCTCTGTATCTCTATCTCTCTCTCTATCTTGGTGCCACATCATTTTGAGCAGAACTTAGTGTTGTGGGGCCTTTTGATTGTAAGGGCAGAGACACACGCTCAGATTCTGGGAGATTAGTTGCTGAGCGACAAATTTCCTCTTCTTTGGCAGACTAATCTCCCTGAACTGCCTCCTGCCGGCTACAATGTAAATCACTGAGGGGAACGCAATCCGTTCGCTTAGTTTTCTGACGTTGCCCCACGAAGGAACTTCAGGTGACTTCCAAAAACAAAGCTCCCTGAGTGCCATCCCGCTGCCAATTTATATTGTACCTGGTGGGAGGCATTGTGGGGATATTAGTCACCCCAAAGAATAGCTGATTTATCGCCGGGCGACTAATCTCCCTGAATCTGAACGTGTGTCTCTGCCCTAAGAGTTATAACCTGTGTATGTTGCGCACAATCAACGCTGGTATTTACATCGCTTTCGATTTCCTCAAGGTGACACATTATTTGCACTTTGCTTATATTGGAGGTTAAATGTTAGTGAGTATTTACATTTTTTTGTCTTAACCCCATTGCAGACTAATTATTTCTTATCCTTTATTGGTGACACTTTGAAATGACACTTTTCCCACATTGTTTCTCCTTTTCATTAGTCACATTCACACAATAGGAGCCATTTCATTAGGAGTCAAGAGATGGAAATTACATCTGGGCTTGGGGTGAAAGATGTTGAGTGTCCCAGAGGATCTGATGTGAATGATGTATTATTTCTGTAAAGCACATGGAATATATCCATATATATTTATAAGTAAAGAAATCTAATATCAAAGCCATAGTGGATTCATAGGAGGCAGTATGTTAAATATATGTGATGCTTTCTGTAAAACCAATCTCAATGCCTTGACCTTAGGGGTTTTCTTTGTTTCAGGACAGTAAAAAATTGTTTCCTGTTCAAAAATAGAGCATTGTATTGGTTCAGGTTCAACTTTGCTCTGTAATTAAAAGCCTTCGATGTGCCTTCAGTAACCCATAGCAACCAATCACATGTTTGTTTTTAGGGTGATCAGGTAATGCTACCTGCTGGTTAGTTGCTATGGGTTACTAGAAGCCTAATTAAGAGCTTTTATCTTTATACGACAAAAATGCTGGAATTTGGCCAACTCCTGAACCAAACACTTGAACCTGAGCTTTTTCCTAATTCCAAAAAGAGCTAGAATTAGATTTTTATGACTTAATAACAGGCCATAAAAATACTAATCTGCTGTTTTGATATGATGGACAAATAAGCAGATCTTTATCCAATTTGGTCTCATGTAAATCAGATTGTTCTGCTGTCAGGATGGACCAGTGGTCTCTACATTCACAGACGTGTAACTGTTACAGTCTATAATATTTAGCAGTTACAGGCAAGTCACACATTGTCATATAATGATACGTGAGATTGTATCAAATAATCCATGTACCGTATATACTCGAGTATAAGCCGTCCCGAGTATAAGCCGAGGTAACTAATTTTACCTCCAAAAACTGGGAAAGCTTATTGACTCGAGTATAAGCCTAGGTTGAGAAATGCAGCAGCTTCTGGTAAGTTGCAATCAAAAAATTGAGGGGTTCTGCCCCCACTGGAGGTGCCGGTGTCTCGTTTTTGGATGCCGGCGACCATTCTTGGAGACTATTCTTGGACACCGTTTTTGTGCTTGACCCGAGTATAAGCCGAGGTAGAGTTTTTCAGCATATTTTGGGGGCTAAAAAACTCGGCTTATACTCGAGTATATACGGTATATACACCGTGGCCTGTGTAAGAACATCTCTTTTTCTTTTCTTAAAGGGGCTGTTCACCTTCCAAACACTCTTTCAGTTGAGTTGTTTTCAGATTGTTCTCCTGAAATAGACTTTTTTTCAATTGCTTTTCAACTTTTATTTTTTATCATTTTTCCAAAATCAAAGTTTAATGTTCTCTAGTGCTTGAGTCTGACAGCTCAGTAATTCAGGTGCAGATTCTGAACTGTTACAATTTGAGACAATTAGTTGACACGTTTAGTTGACACGTTTAGTTGACACGTTTAGTTGATACATTTCTCAGTATCTGTGGAAAATTAGAAACTATTGTATCAAGTCTAACGGCTGCTTTTAATGAAACACAGGGATTTTGCTCAGCAGGGACAAAGATAACAAATGTATCAACTAGTTGTATCCATCTAGAACAGTTTACAGGGTCGGCGACCACCCTCCAAGAGCTGCTCTAGAAGGTGAAAAATGATACTTTAGGGCTAAGGCACAAGGGCAGATTTAGGGAGATTTAGTCGCCTGGCGAATAATCGCCTCTTCTTCGGGACGACAATCTCCCTGAACTGCCTTCCGCCGGCTACAATGAGAAACCGCCAGCACCCGCGGTGCTTCGATTTCCGCAGTTGCCTCACGAGAAAACTTCGGGCGACTTCGGAAATCAAAGTGCCACAATTGCATTGCTGCAGGCGATTTTTCATTTTAGCAGACGGAAGGCAGTTCAGGGAGAATGTCGCCCCGTAGAAGAGGCGATTAGTCACTAAATCTCCCCAAATCTGCCCGTGTGCCCCTGCCCTTACACTTCAATATTAGAAAACCAGTCACACGTAGAAAATAGAAAGTAAATGGAAAAATACTTTATTTCTGGTGAACTGTCTGAAACCAACTGAAGTGAAACAAAGTGTCGGAAGGTGAACAACCCCATTGATATGTGTATTTTTAATAAGGTTGGTTCCTGCCAAACTATAGGTTGTATATGTCTAAACGTTTTCTATGCGAGTGCTTGATATTGAATCCTTTTCCACCAAAGCACACACGGCTTGACTGCTCACTTTAAAAAACAGACTGAAGTTTGACAATATATGTGTAGATTGCCTGCACTATTTATGTACCATATAACTTCTTGTTTAGCTTTGTCTGGTAACGAGGTTTCTTAGATTAACCTTGAGACAGACATTGTGATCACTGCTCTTAAAGGAGAACTAAACCCCCAAACTAATGAAAACTCCTACCGTCCATAGTTCCCCCCCCCCCGCACAGGTTTTAATTCCTGTAAATGCCCTTAGTCTTTAATTAACCCTCGATACACAGTGAGCGGGAACTCACGGGCGCCATCTTCACCACTTTGGGGATTCCATTGCGAGGGCCTTTGTGGTTAGTGTGTAAATGTGCCTAACAACTGTATAACGCTTAGTAAAGTGGTTTCTCTCACAAAGTACCATTTCTGTCATGGGCGGAAATTCTAGTTCTATTTATTGAATTTTGTGAGAGGAGAGGCTTCTTATTCTAAATACTGGGATCTTATTGGACATCTTTTGATTGGAGGTCACACTGGGCGTTTCGGGGAGATTTAGTCGCCTGGCGACTAATCGCCTCGTCTTTGCGGCAACAAATCTCCCCCAACGCCTTCCCTCACTCTTGCACTGGCTAAAATTAAAAATCGCCGGCGCTAAGCACACGCGGTGATTCGTTTTCCAAAGTCGCCCGAAGTTTCCTCGTGAGGCAACTTCAGCGAGTTTGGAGTTTAGCATCTTCCAGATCTTTATATGGACATAGTAGCGGCATTTTAAAGTCACATTATGTGTAGTGAAGCAATTAAGATGTTTTCTTAAAGGCCAAACTGAATCTTGGATCCAGTGCCTCCTTATGTGATACCCACTGTGCTTGAGGTGCAATGTAAGTGTTTTACAAGTGACATTATAATGTAACATTTTCCTGTACTGGTAAAACTGGTGTTTTTGCTTCAGAAACTCTTCTATAGTTTATGGCTACACAGCAGCTTGTTTATATAAACTACAGTAGTACTTATCTGTTATCTACTGTGTATCCTGTGCTTGAATGGCTGCCCCCATGGCTACACAGCGGCTTGTTTATATAAACTATAGTAGTACTTATCTGTTATCTACTGTGTATCCTGTGCTTGAATGGCTGCCCCCATGGCTACACAGCAGCTTGTTTATATAAACTATAGTAGTACTTATCTGTTATCTACTGTGTATCCTGTGCTTGAATGGCTGCCCCCATGGCTACACAGCGGCTTGTTTATATAAACTATAGTAGTACTTATCTGTTATCTACTGTGTATCCTGTGCTTGAATGGCTGCCCCCATGGCTACACAGCAGCTTGTTTATATAAACTATAGTAGTACTTATCTGTTATCTACTGTGTATCCTGTGCTTGAATGGCTGCCCCCATGGCTACACAGCAGCTTGTTTATATAAACTATAGTAGTACTTATCTGTTATCTACTGTGTATCCTGTGCTTGAATGGCTGCCCCCATGGCTACACAGCAGCTTGTTTATATAAACTACAGTAGTACTTATCTGTTATCTACTGTGTATCCTGTGCTTGAATGGCTGCCCCCATGGCTACACAGCAGCTTGTTTCTATAAACTATAGTAGTACTTATCTGTTATCTACTGTGTATCCTGTGCTTGAATGGCTGCCCCCATGGCTACACAGCAGCTTGTTTATATAAACTATAGTAGTACTTATCTGTTATCTACTGTGTATCCTGTGCTTGAATGGCTGCCCCCATGGCTACACAGCAGCTTGTTTATATAAACTATAGTAGTACTTATCTGTTATCTACTGTGTATCCTGTGCTTGAATGGCTGCCCCATGGCTACACAGCAGCTTGTTTCTATAAACTATAGTAGTACTTATCTGTTATCTACTGTGTATCCTGTGCTTGAATGGCTGCCCCCATGGCTACACAGCAGCTTGTTTATATAAACTACAGTAGTACTTATCTGTTATCTATTGTGTATCCTGTGCTTGAATGGCTGCCCCCATGGCCACACAGCAGCTTGTTTATATAAACTATAGTAGTACTTATCTGTTATCTACTGTGTATCCTGTGCTTGAATGGCTGCCCCCATGGCTACACAGCAGCTTGTTTATATAAACTATAGTAGTGTTTCTGAAGCAACACTGTATAATCTTGTCATTCCTTTAAAACACTTTCATTTTTTGATGTTACTGTTCCTTTAAGTCAGTGTGCAGCGCAGAAGGAGTGTGATAAATAAATGAGTGTGAGAGTGTTAGAGTGTAAGCCTGTATGCTGCAAGTTGTTTGTACCAGTGCAGTGACCTATAACAACCAGATTGTATTAGTCTACTGCAGCCTGAAGGTAAAGTCAATGCCCTGACTCAAATTTGCTGCTTGTGTTTTGAGTTTTATCTTTTTCTCTGTAAAGTATTGACTTGTTGTTTGACTTGATTTTGGAGCAAGTGCTGCACTGGCTGTTACAATGGGAATGTTCTGGACTGGATTTATGCATGATTTATTTTTCATAGACACGGGATGTTTCATGAAATTAAAGCTGGGATATGTTGTGTTAGTATTTTGTGACATTCATCAAAGAAACCTATTTATTACAAACGTAGCAGAGGAGAACCCACCATAGTGGAGGTGCATGTAGAGATCAGCAGTTCAGCACACGCTTGTGTCTACTAGAAATCCCTAAGGAACCCACTCTCCATGTATTTGATATATTCCTGCTCTCCGCACATCAGACTCCCATATGTAGAGCCTGGAGTTTGACTGCAAGTTCTGCACTGCGACTTTACACACAAACCACAATGTGTAACAAGTATGACTGAAGATTTCCATTCATCCAAGTCATGGTATATCTAGTAGAAGTAATTCTAAAACAACTGGACTTGCTGATTAATCAATGAAGACATTTCACTACTTATAGGAGCAGCTTCTTCAGTACAACTGACTGTAACCCAACAGAATCTACACCTCTGTGAGTTTCAGATGTCAGTTACAATGTGCCATTGTGATTGGATTAGTGGAAGAGTTTATTGGCTGAGAACTTCCCACACCAGTTAGTTGTACTGAAGAAGCTGCTCCTATAAGTAGTGAAATGTCTTCATTGATTACTCAGCGAGTCCAGTTGTTTTAGAAATTACTTCTACTAGGTGTAACCAAGTATTTGGAGAGTTCAGTACCTGATAATAATTTATTTTACAGAACATCAGCTTGTGTTAATGAAATCTATGGTTGCCTCTTGACCTTCTCATTTTGTGTTTTTGCTTTTAGATTACGTCTATTTTGAGAATTCTTCCAGTAATCCATATCTCATCCGGAGAATAGAGGAACTTAATAAGGTAACGGCGCCTAGAAATCCGTTTATAGAAACCCCCGTACATGAAACCCCCGTACATGAAGCCCCCGTACATGAAGCCCCCGTACATGAAGCCCCGTACATGAAGCCCCCGTACATGAAGCCCCCGTACATGAAGCCCCCGTACATGAAGCCCCCGTACATGAAGCCCCGTACATGAAGCCCCGTACATGAAGCCCCGTACATGAAGCCCCGTACATGAAGCCCCGTACATGAAGCCCCGTACATGAAGCCCCGTACATGAAGCCCCGTACATGAAGCCCCGTACATGAAGCCCCGTACATGAAGCCCCGTACATGAAGCCCCCGTACATGAAGCCCCCGTACATGAAACCCCCGTACATGAAACCCCCGTACATGAAACCCCCGTACATGAAACCCCCGTACATGAAACCCCCGTACATGAAACCCCCGTACATGAAACCCCCGTACATGAAACCCCCGTACATGAAACCCCCGTACATGAAACCCCCGTACATGAAACCCCCGTACATGAAACCCCCGTACATGAAACCCCCGTACATGAAACCCCCGTACATGAAACCCCCGTACATGAAACCCCCGTACATGAAACCCCCGTACATGAAACCCCCGTACATGAAACCCCCGTACATGAAACCCCCGTACATGAAACCCCCGTACATGAAACCCCGTACATATCCTGCAGTGAAACCGTCAATTCTCTGCCCTCTTTTTCTCTAGACGGCAAACGGGAACGTAGAAGCGAAAGTTGTGTGTTTATTCCGCCGCAGGGACATTTCCAGCAGCTTGAACAGCCTCGCTGATAGTAACGCACGTGAGTATTGCGCATACAAAGCACAATGATTTGGTAGTATGGATGAGACCTATCTCATAGAATTCTAGGGATGCACCGAATCCAGGATTCGGTTCGGGATTCGGACAGGATTCTGCCTTTTTCAGCAGGATTCGGCTTTGGCCGAATCCTTCTGTCCACCTGAACCGAATCCAAATCCTAATTTGCATATGCAAATTAGGGGCGGATAGGGAAATTGCGTGACTTTTTGTCACAAAACAAGGAAGTAAAAAATGTTTTCAGCCAAATCCTTGGTGAAGGATTCGGGGGTTCAGCCGAATCCAAAATAGTGGATTCGGTGCATCCCTATAGAATTCACAGGTATGGCAGAACTGGGGGAAAAGAGTTAGTGGATTCTTTGTATTATCTGGAATTGCTTTTATTTGCCACGTTTATCTCTGTACAGGAGAGTTTGAGGATGAATCGAAGCAGCCAACTGTTGGAGAGACCAATAGACACCAGTTAAAACATCGGGAGCTCTTTTTATCCCGTCAGTTTGAATCCCTACCAGCAACACACATCAGGTATATTATATATAGATATATGGATGCCTAAAAGTCTCTGCCCCCAATACACTTACTGCAGGAAGCTTCTTTATCAAGTACAATTGTTGTTTGGTTCGGTATTACTTATTTTTTATTAATGGATGATTGATATTGGGAGGTTTCGCTGTATATCCAGCATCAAGCTCTGTCTTATTTGTTCTGGTTGTGATGGAGCCTTTGCTCAATGCCCAATGCAGGGTGTTGAGTGGAGTTTTCTCTTCTTACTCCAGATAATGGCTAAATATCTTTTCTTTTAATAAATCTTAAATTCAATATTTACAATGACCGGGAGAGGCCAGAATAGAACGAGTAATAAAAAGTAGCAATTATATATTTGTAGCCTTACAGAGCGTTCCGTTTAGGGGCAGATTTATTAAGGGTCGGATAGTAAATTCTGAATTTTGGTCAGAACTCACAAATTCGAATTGGGAATAATCCAAATTCGATATTTATCAAACCTTGATCCTGGGAACAATTCTAATTTGACTATTCTCCACCTAAATCCTGCCGAGTTTATGTAGAAGTCAATGGGAGAGGTCCAGTGACCCATTTGAAGATGTTAATAGCCTTGACATTCGAGTTTTTATGGAGAAAAAATTCTAGTCGCTTTTGGTCGAAAACAAATTGAATTTTCGAATCGTCACTATTCAGTCGTTTCAAAATTAATTTTATTAAAGTAAAAAATTCACATAAATTCGACCATTGATAAATCTCCCCATTAGTGCTGGATATCTTTCGGGTGTTTAAAGGTCAGTCTATGTGTATGTTTATTCAGTGTTGCTGTGTCGTTTTTTTTGTGTATCCATCATGGATATTGTGTGAAGAGATTGTTGAATACTTTGTTTCCATGTGGTTGTGATGCAGGGGGAAGTGTAACGTGACTCTCCTGAATGAAACCGACATCCTAAGCCAATATTTGGAGAAGGAGGTATTTGTCTTCGGATGTTCCTAACTTTCCAGCTTTTTAGTCACATCTCCTAAATGCTTCTCTGCCTCCTGTCCCGTAGGATTGTTTTTTTTATTCGCTGGTGTTTGATCCCGTTCAGAAGACTTTACTGGCTGATCAGGGGGAGATCCGTGTTGGTTCCAAATATCAAGCTGAGATTCCTGATCAGCTGGCAGAAGGTAAGCAGCCATTGTATGTACTTTTATTTTTAGCTGAACTCCAAACAGACAAGGCTCTTTTTTTTTCCAAACCAAATGTTTTTTTTCCTCTCTAATGCCTTTTTTTCATACTAGGAGAATCTGATAACAGAAACCAGCAGAAGATGGAGATCAAAGTTTGGGATCCAGAGAATCCCCTGACAGACAGACAAATTGACCAGTTTCTGGTGGTGGCAAGGTAAAAAAATAAATGTAGGACTCGAACACCATGATACAGAATAAATAGTATGTGAAAGTCTGATGTTTTGCTGTAAAGTTGGGAACATATCTGCAATGGTATATTATGTTTTGGTGCCACTTTTTCCTTAGGACATGTTAGGGAAGCATTGAATCCATAATTGTTGGATTCGGGTAAATACTGAACCCTCCACCAAAGATTCATCTAAATACCAAACCATATCTGAGCACTGACGAGAAGTTGGCAGTCAGATTGATGAGTATTACAATTAAAGGGATACTAAAACAAAACTCATCAATTAATAGTGCTGCTTCAGCAGAATTCTGCACTAAAATCTGTTTTCGCAAAAGAGCAAGCAGATTTTTTTATATTTAATTTTGAAATCTGACATGGGGCTAGACATATTGTCAGTTTCCCAGCTGCCCCCAGTCATGTGACTTGTGCTCTGATAAACTTCAGTCTCTCTTTACTGCTGTACTGCAAGTTGGACTGATATCACCCCCCCCCCAGCAGCCAAACAAAAGAACAATGGGAAGGTAACCAGATAGCAGCTCCATAACACAAGATAACAGCTGCCTGGTAGATCTAAGAACAACACTCAATAGTAAAATCCAGGTCCCACTGAGACACATTCAGTTACATTGAGTAGGAGAAACAACAGGCTGCCAGAAAGCAGTTCCATCCTAAAGTGCTGGCCCTTTCTGAAATCACATGACCAGGCAAAATGAGCTGAGATGCACCTACACACCAATATTACAACTAAATACACTTGCTGCTTCAGGAATGACATTTTATATTGTACAGTCAATTATTTGCAGTGTCATTTAGAAATAAAAACGACATCATAGCTGTTTTTACACTCTCTATAGGGCTGTTGGAACCTTTGCAAGAGCTTTAGATTGCAGCAGTTCAATTAGACAGCCAAGCTTACATATGAGTGCTGCGGCAGCATCTCGTGACATCACACTGGTAAGTTGTCATTTGTATTCATAATGCAGAGAAACGCTGAGATTCGGAGATTTAGTTGCCCGGCAATAAATCGCCTCTTCTTCAGGGCGACTTATCTCCCCGAACTCTAGAATCTAAATCGCCGGCGGGATGGCAGTCTGAGTGCTTCGTTTTCCAAAGTCACCTGACGTTTCCTCGTGAGGCAACTTTAGAAAACAAAGCGAATGGATTGTCATCCTGCTGGTGATTAACATTCTAGCCGGCGGGAGGCAGTTCGGGGAGATTAGTCGCCCGTAGAAAAGATTTGCCGCTGGATGACTAATCTCCCAGAATCTGAGCGCGTGTCTCTGCCCTTAACATTCCCCAGATAACTTTATTCTATAGTCTGTAAAACATATATTTTGTTTTAGTTTCATGCCATGGATACACTACAGAGGAATGGCTATGACCTTGCCCGTGCAATGTCCACACTAGTTCCTCAAGGTGGGCCAGTACTCTGCAGGGATGAAATGGAGGAATGGTCGGCATCGGAGGCTATGCTTTTTGAGGAAGCACTGGAGAAATATGGCAAGGACTTTAATGACATCCGACAAGATTTTGTGAGTTTCGTTACATAAACTGGTGCACCAGGATTGGCCAATTACATAGGGATAACTATACTTGATTTCGGAGGAGTCTGCCCCAGTGTCTATATTATTCTCCAATTTACTAAAATGTGGACAAATTACATTGTTGAAGATTCTCCGTAATAATTTGGCTGCAGTACAGCTATGGGACCTGTTATCCAGAATGCTCGGGACCTGGGGCTTTCTGGATAATGGATCTTTCCGTAATTTGGATCTTCATATGTTGAGTCTGCTAGAGAATCATATAAATATGAAATAAACCCAATAGGCTGGTTTTGCTTCCAATAAGGATTAATTATATCTTCGTTTGGATCATTTACAGTTTTAAAGGGAAGTCGTTTTTTAAAAAAAATTTGGAATATTCGGATAAAATAAAGTCTATGGGCACCAGCTTTTTCATGTTTCTGGATAACGGATCCCATACCTGTACTGCAATAGTCTAGTAGGAAGTGGCTGCTGACAAGATTTTACAGTAACAAAAAGTAATAAAGTGCAAAAAGCAAGAAAGTGCGTTTCTTCACTAGAGTATAATGCAATGCAAACACAGATCCAAATTACGACAAGGTTATCTCTCTTATTTTAATCAAATAATTCAACATTTTTCCTTTGAAACCGTACCTTGTGCTTGATCCCAAGTATAATTAAGATATAGAATATATAATTAAAAACCCTTATTGGGGCAAAATAATCCTACTTTGTTAATTTAGTGTTTACAAGATATTTTTTTAGTAGAAATATTGAGATCTAAATTAAGAAAAGACCCTGTATCTGGAAAACCCCAGGTGCCAAGCATTGTGGGTAAAAGGTCCCATATCAATACGTCTCTTTTAACCAGCACCTCTCTCCCACTCTTTCCAGCTCCCTTGGAAATCTCTTGCTAGTATCGTTCAGTTCTACTACATGTGGAAAACGACAGACCGATATATCCAACAGGTAAGGTTCTATATTGGGCTGATCTCAATGAGCAAAATTTAGCATTTTCAGCATTTTCCATTAACTGCCTCATCTTCCTGCAGAAACGGCTGAAAGCAGCTGAGGCTGACAGCAAACTGAAACAAGTCTACATCCCCACCTAGTGAGTCCCTCCATTTTTAATTCATATATTTTATTC
Source organism: Xenopus laevis (assembly GCF_017654675.1). Taxonomy (NCBI): domain Eukaryota; kingdom Metazoa; phylum Chordata; class Amphibia; order Anura; family Pipidae; genus Xenopus; species Xenopus laevis. Next base: position 1,555,912 of record NC_054378.1, read on the forward strand.
TGATTTCAATTCACTAGTTGACATTCAGTAATGTATATGGATATTAACTCTTAATTGGGTGTGTATATTTATTATTTTTTTCTTGCATTTCCCAGTACAAAACCCAATCCCAATCAAATTATTTCTGTGGGCTCTAAGCCAGGTCTTAACGGAGCAGGATTCCAGAAGGGTCTGACCTGTGAGAGCTGTCACAGTAAGTCATTTAACCCTTTGTGTGCCACTGTTCTGCCTTGCCTCATTTACATGATAAGCAGGGCCCAATAGAAGTGGATGAATGGATTAGTGCATTTCAATAAACCTGTGTTTTGCTTGTTTATGGTACTGCATTACAGATCAGTTATTGTACATTAAAGGGGAACTATTGTGAAAATTAAAATTGAATATAATCTTCATCATACTGAAATAAGAAGCTTTCTAAATACAATTAAATATTCTGTATTGTTTCTGAAATAATCAAGTTTATCTTCACTATTCCTCTCTCAGCATCTGTTTCTCTTCATTCTCTCTTCATGCAGCAGTTGGATGTCAGATATTCACTGACAGTTAGATCCAATATATCTTATAGGGGGGCTCCTTTTGCCTAGAAGATGTATTAGAGGTCACTCTATTAAACTCACCAGACATCATGTCTCTCTACATGCAGGATTTGTGCAAAAGGCAGTTATTTAGTTACATTTTGTTTGTACTGGAATCAGTTATTTGAGTGATCACTAATACATCTGCTAGGAAAGGAGCCCCCCTATAAGATATATTGGATGTAACTGTCAGTGAATATCTGACACCCAACTGCTGCATGAAGAGAGAATGAAGAGAAACAGATGCTGAGAGAGGAATAGGGAACATAAACTTGATTATTTCAGAAACAATGCAGAATATTTAATTGATTGTATTTAGAAAGTGTCTTCGTTCAGTATAATAAAGTTTATATTGAATTTTCATGATAGTTCCCCTTTAATAAGCTGCAATTTAATATTCATACATTAGAGGGCGTCAAAGCAACTTTTTCAAAATCCTTATTAGCTCCAACGGTGAGACTCTCCAGCAATGTTATACCTGTTGTACCAGTGTGTCTGAATTAGCTGAGCTGGTTGGACCTAGAGACGCACAGGATCTGACTGTAGGTTACGTGATTAATGGGATGAAAATGTTTTTTCATGTCCTTCCGCATATGCAAATAGGTTTAAAATTCTAACAAATCCTTCCTGAAAGATCTGGTGTTCAGCTGAATCCTGAAAATATAGATTTATAGTTGGACTAATGACTATCTATACTATAATATACTATAATCTTTCATCCTATCAGGTATTTAGCCTGCTATTATAAATAATATATTTAATGTCTGTGTTGAAGGGTAACATTAAAACTTCAGATTGGCTACTGCTCTTCTTTCCATTTCTTGCAATTGGGATAAGGTTCTCTTCAGATGTAGGACACAATGATTTGTTGCCCAAAAGGGGGTCCGTTGATGGGGCGCAGGATTTATGGCTACAGTTTAGTGCTTGTTGCAACATCCAGTCATTGAATAAGTGTTTTTTTCCTGTTTCTCTACTTCAGCCACAGTGTCTGCCCAGTGGTATGCGTGGGGTCCCCCCAATATGCAGTGTCGCCTGTGTGCTTCCTGCTGGATTTATTGGAAGAAATACGGTGGTCTTAAAACCCCAACACAGTTGGAGGGAGCAGCACGGAACATAGGAGTAAGTGCACTGAATTTTCCTTTTACCCACCAACTGCTAGTGGATGCCATCTCCTCTTCCTTTTTTTTCTTTCACTTTCTTTCATTAAATTAGTAAAAAAGCAATCAATCTTTTTAAAAAAATCCTTTTAGCAGCTCATTACTACATTGTAGATGATTGAGTCAGCGGAGTGAGGCTCTTTCCTTTCAGGACTCTCCCGAAATGCAGTCTCCTCTTTCTTCACCTTTGTTTCTTTTATTAAAATGTTTTTAAAAAAACCCTTCTACCAGTTCATAACTACATTGTGCAGATTAGGCACTTTATTTTGATTTTGTTTGTGTTTTTTAGGAACCACATTCCAGGGGCCATCTTTCTCGGCCAGAGGCTCAGAGCTTGTCCCCATACACTACCAGTGCTAACCGCGCTAAACTGCTTGCGAAAAACCGTCAGACCTTCCTGCTGCAGACGACCAAGCTGACTCGCATTGCGCGGCGTACGTGTAGAGACATTCTCCAGCCCAGGAGAGCTGCGCGCCGCCCTTATGCCCCCGTCAACTCCAACTCGATCAAAGCTGAATGTGAGCCACGTTTTACATTTGGGTTACATCCTCTATTGCTTGTACCCTATTCACTCTTCCAAGTATAACGTAGTTCAACTACTTCTTCTTTCTCAGGTTCTGTTCGCCTTCCAAAAGCAGCAAAGACCCCTCTGAAAATTCTCCCCCTTGTGCGCCCCTCCTTGGCAGCTATTGTGAAGGAACTGGGTAAGAAACAAGTTACCGATAATTGTTACCGATAATTGTTACCGATAATTGTTACCGATAATTGTGTAATGCAGTGGGATCTCGGGTAAGAGGATGACAGGATTTTAAACTGAAATTTAAATGATTTACAACTTTTGTTCAAATACACACACACACACACAATATATAGGCAAATGCAGAAGCTTTAATATTGAATAGAAGGCTCCAGATCTCCTTGCCCCACTTACACTGAAGGATAATGCAGAAAAACCCTTTAGAATAATTTGTTTCTATAAGTACTGCGATCAGTAAAAGCAGCACCCGGGTCAGCCATAAATCTTCTAAGGACCACAGAAAACTGTGGCCTTTGTTCAGGATTGTAGTATTAGTGGAGGGGACTACAAGTGATTTTTTTACTTAAAAATTGTTGGTGTTACTGTTCCTTTAAATAGTGGATAACGGATAACACCATTATGTTCTACAGAGCTTATCTACTGTGTATCCTGTGCTTGAATGGCTGCCCCCATGGCTACACAGCAGCTTGTTTCTATAAACTATAGTAGTACTTATCTGTTATCCTGTGCTTGAATGGCTGCCCCCATTGCTACACAGCAGCTTGTTTATATAAACTATAGTAGTACTTATCTGTTATCTACTGTGTATCCTGTGCTTGAATGGCTGCCCCCATGGCTACACAGCAGCTTGTTTATATAAACTATAGTAGTACTTATCTGTTATCTACTGTGTATCCTGTGCTTGAATGGCTGCCCCCATTGCTACACAGCAGCTTGTTTATATAAACTATAGTAGTACTTATCTGTTATCTACTGTGTATCCTTTGCTTGAATGGCTGCCCCCATGGCTACACAGCAGCTTGTTTATATAAACTATAGTAGTACTTAGCTGTTATCTACTGTGTATCCTGTGCTTGAATGGCTGCCCCCATGGCTACACAGCAGCTTGTTTATATAAACTATAGTAGTGTTTCTGAAGCAAACACATCAGTTTTAGCAGTGTAGGGCAACACCGCATTATATTTTTATTACTTTAAAACATTTTAATTTTTTGATGTTACTGTTCCTTTAACATGTTAAAATAAGTATGGAAAAATTTAATTTTTTTTTTTTTTGGTCCTTCCTCCCTCAAGCGGCCCAAGCTCCCCTTAAGCCGAAAACCCCACGTGGGACAAAGACCCCAATAAACCGGAACCAGTTAACACAGAGCAGAGGTCTGAGCGTGTTACCTCAAAAAAGAGTGTTTGAAGCAGTAAGTGCTTTATCCTCCCGTTTGCTGCATTTTCTGCTACATATGGATTTGCCTAAAAGCTCTGGTTTTATCATTTCCCATTAGCAGGTGTCTGGTGTGGGTGTTGTTCCTCCATTCTCTGCAAATGGCCGCTCGTTCTCATCGGGTGTCCGTTCTAGCACTCAGTCAGGTGTAAAGAGACAGAAGCTCAACGTTGCTGATGCCCCTAATCCAGTGGTGTTTGTGGCTACTAAAGACACAAGGTAAAGCGCAGCTGATACTGTGGCTGGTAGTGTGGGCTTACTGGTCGGCTGCTCTTTCCATCTCTTAAAGGGATACTGTCATGGGGAAAAATAAATTTTTTTCAACATGCATCAGTTAATAGTGCTGCTCCAACAGAATTCTGCACTGAAATCTGTTTCTCAAAAGAGCAAAATCTGACATGGGGCTAGACATATTGTCAGTTTCCCAGCTGCCTCCAGTCATGTGACTTGTGCTCTGGTAAACTTCAGTCACTCTTTACTAGGGATGCACCGAATCCAGGATTCAGTTTGGTATTCGGCTTTTTTCAGCAGGATTCGGCCGAATCCTTCTGCCCGGCTGAACTGAATTCTGAAATTACATAGCAAATTAGGGGCAGGCAGGGAAATCTCGTTACTTTTTGTCACAAAACAAGGAAGTAAATTTTTTTTCCCCTTCCCACCCCTAATTTGCATATGCAAATTAGGATTTGGTTTGGTATTCGGCTGAATCCAAAATAGTGGATTCAGTGCATCCCTACTCTTTACTGCTGTACTGCAAGTTGGAGTGGTATCCCCCCTCCCCCTCAGCAGCCTAACAAAAGAACAATGGGAAGGTAACCAGATAGCAGCTCCCTAACACAAGATAACAGCTGCCTGGTAGATCTAAGAACAACACTCAATAGTAAAATCCAGGTCCCACTGAGACACATTCAGTTACATTGAGTAGGAGAAACAACAGGCTGCCAGAAAGCAGTTCCATCCTAAAGTGCTGGCTCTTTCTGAAATCACATGACCAGGCAAAATGACCTGAGATGCACCTACACACCAATATTACAACTAAATACACTTGCTGCTTCAGGAATGACATTTTATATTGTACAGTCAATTATTTGCAGTGTAAACAGTGTCATTTAGAATTAAAAACCACATCATAAAAATCATGAGAGAATCCCTTTAAAATGGGAATCATTTGCTGAAAGCTCGTTTGTTTCCTCCACAGAAGTCTCAGGAAAAATCTGTCGCACATGGAGATGCGTAGAGCTGCTCGTCGCCCCAGTCTGCCGGTGAAATTAAAGGTTCCTCTCCCGCCACGACCTGCGAACCTCCTGCCTGCGCTTAATCCCGCCCACCCCGCCAGTACAAGTGAGCCAATCGTTCTGGAGGACTGAGGGACCTTATAAACAAAGTTTCCCTTTTCGGGGAGAGAATAGAGCCCTACAGCCCTGCTCTCTGTTACCCCAGCCAGGCAATAACGCTGAAGAACAGAGGGACTTAAATATTGTAAAATCAGAAAGAACCCAGGCTCCTCCTCCTCCTTCTGCTTTCCAGCAACTGTGTCCGGTTATGGCTTATTTCTCTACAGTCCTTTACTTTCCTCCCAAGCAACTTTTTTATTTTTAATATATATATTTTTTTCATGTAACTCAATTGCCCCGCCCTGTTTGTTCATACGTCATTTTAACCCCTTTTTCTCCGATCCTTTTTTTTTTAATTCTTGTTTAGTTTATGCTTTTTTTTGTACAAGAGAACAAAACCTGAGCTGTCCATCAGTAAAGTGAGGTCATTATTCAGCTTTGTGTGGATGATGGATTTCACGTAGAACGGGAGCTTTGTACTACAAGCTTTATGTGGATTTAATAAAAGGTCAGAAGTCATAACATCATTCTTGGTAGAGAGGCTGGAAAGGCCTTTTATCTGGAAATCGATGTGAATAAAACACAATGTTCTTCAGGTTCAGGTCCGAGTACATTGATGGTATCGAGTCCTTTTTATGGAGCGTCTGCTCAGGTGATGAAAAGCTGAAGTGATTCCTCCATGTTGGATTTGTCATGTACAAGTTCATGGGCCAAAGCTGTCCCATAGGAGCAACCAGAGACGACCGCTCCTCCATCTTGACTCGTATGTTTTGAACTTCTGCGCGATCCTCAGGGCTATAAATATGGTGGAGATGAAAAAGCCGTAGAACATAACGGAGCCGTGGAAGTGACTGTGGCCAATGCTGTTCCAGATTCTTCTATTTCCGAGCGTAATCACTCGTGCTCACATCAACGTGGCTCATCAATTAAAGGCCATTGCCAGCAATGCATTCGAATGATTTTATTTGGGATTTTCTTTGGCTTATTTTAAGTGTTTTATTTTCATTAGTCTATTGATTTCTGTTAGAGATACCAGCACACCCCCATGTCCAATAACCAAAAGTACAGCAGTGGTTAATTTGCTTCTACAGTGACTGCAAGATGCACACCAATGCTTTAAAGGGGAACCATTGCTAAAAATGTACTAATCTGTAGGGTATGTTTTTTTTTTTTCTTAGTTTATAAACTTAAAGGGATACTGTCAAAGGAAAAAATGTTTTGGTTTTTTTTCAAAACGCATCAGTTAATAGTACTGCATCGGTTTCTCAAAAGAGTAAACAGATTTTTTTTTTTATATTCAATTTTGAAATCTGACATGGGGCTAGACATATTGTCAATTTCCCAGCTGCCCCTGGTCATGTGACTTGTGCTCTGATAAACTTCAATCGCTCTTTACTGCTGTACTGCAAGTTGGACTGATATCACCCCCCTCCCTTTCCCCCCAGCAGCCTAACAACAGAACAATGGGAAGGTAACCAGATAGCAGCTCCCTAACACAAGATAACAGCTGCCTGGTAGATCTAAGAACAGCACTCAATAGTAAAATCCAGGTCCCACTGAGACACATTCAGTTACATTGAGTAGGAGAAACAACAGGCTGCCAGAAAGCAGTTCCATCCTAAAGTGCTGGCTCTTTCTGAAAGCACATGACCAGGCAAAATGAGCTGAGATGCACCTACACACCAATATTACAACTAAATACACTTGCTGCTTCAGGAATGACATTTTATATTGTACAGTCAATTATTTGCAGTGTAAATTAGAAATAAAAATGACATCATGACAGAATCCCTTTAAGCATTTATTTGTGATTTCCTAAACATAACTTGTTTCCATGGCTGCGGCCAACACACACAAGCTTTGTGAGATTTCACTTGGATTTACTGGCTGATTCCAGTTGGCAATATACAAAGCTTTACTGACACTTGCTGTGGTTTAGTTGTTTGCAGCAGGAATTGTTAGGTTGGGCATGCACCCCAATAAACCATTTAGAAGCATCTACGGCAATTGTTTTTGTTTTTTTTACAATAATAGTGGTGGTTCCCCTTTAAAAGGAACAAATGCCTTTGTTTGCTCTACATAGGTATAAAGGCAACACACAGAGACCCGTTTATCAATGGTCGACTTTCGAATTCGTTAATTTTTTTTCCTACTCTTTTACTTTAAATTCAAAGTGGGAGGTTATTTAAGAAAAATTTGAATGTCTAAAACTCAAACTATTACCGACTCGAAAAGTTGAAGTTTTTTCCCTGAAAAAAATAAATAAATAAAAAACTTGAATGTCAGGAAGGCTATTAACATCATCAAATGGGTCATTGGAGCTCTGCCAGTGACTTCTACATGAACTCGGCAGGTTTTAGGTGACGAATTGTTTCAAGGGTCGAGGTTTGATAAGTCTCACTTTAACAAATATTACCTGCCCCTCCTCTATGCCTTAGGCAATTACTTTCCATTCAGCACTTCCTACATGTCACTGCTCTCCCCACATTCCCCCCAATCTCTTCACCATTTAATTGTGTAACCAGGACATGGGGATGGACATCAGGTCCCCCATTCTGATGCACAAACAAGATTCTGAGATGATACAAGACTTGTCTTAATAACAGTGTCCACAAAATGGCTCCTGCCTGCTTGTTATAATTATAAATTCCCAGACTGATGGAAACAAGATTCAAATAATTTATATTGTGTAATTAAAGTTCATTTTGCTTGACTGATGTGATAAAATAGGATTTTTAATACATTTTTTGGGTGATGGGTCCCCTTTAAAGGGAAGTAAAATCTAAAATAGAATAAAGCTAGAAATACTGTATTTTGTTTACTAAACATGAATTTACTGCACCACAAGCCTAAATTAAAGGAAAAAGGAAGAGGATGGCTCAGCGGTGCTCACTGGTATAACCTCGGGCCGGTGCAGTTTTCTGCTGATAGGAGCACCAGCCTGGGGTTTCAGGTAAGTCAATACAATCACTTGGGGGTCTCAGATTATCGAAAAGCCGGAAGATGGCTGCTGTGAACTGCACCGAGGGGTAAGTAAAGAGTTAGGGGGGGGCAGCTAGGCTGGAGGGAGGGGGGTCTATTTACGGTAGGGGGGGTAGGTTTTTTTTTGTAGTTAACGGTTTAATTCTCCTTTAAGCATTCTCGCATTTTCCACTGACTCCTCAATTTCAGACAATTTTGGGGCAAAAATCTGCTGGTCACCAAATTGTCTAGAGGTTGAGCTGTTTTACCAATATTTAATGAAATTGTATTTGTATTAGGGACCCCTATACCTCCTGGGCCCCCTCTCTACTTACCCCCCTGGTGACGGCCGAATCTCTCCCATTTTGCTTCATGGCAATATTAGAAAAAGGAGTATTTCACATATATTCATTTATTAGACTTTTCTCACTGCACATATTGGACTTTATTTGGGCTACTGTTGAGCTGACTCTCGGCTGGTTTTGTACATTAGACCTGACACACTGATATATATAGTGAATAAAGTACCCCCTCTTGTTAAATATAAGGATATTATAAGTTACCGAGGAGTTTCATGACCATATAAAAGTACGAGGCCGAAGGCTGAGTGTTTTTATACAGGTCATGGAACTCCGAGGTAACTTCTAATATCCTCATATTTTGCAACTGGGGGAACTTTATTTATTATAATACACAAGTTTCAGTGAGTCATGTGACGGAAATGACATCACTACTTACCGTTTATAACTGATGACATCAGAACTCACTGTTTATATAACTGATGACATCACTAGTCACGGTTTATAAGGATATAATTTACAGGATATTCATGGCTTATATATATATATATGTAATTAATAGACATAATATTGGAACGTTACAGCAGCAGCAGGTGAAGTGTGAGCAGTAGAAGTGATTAATGCATACCTCCCAACTGTCCCTTTTTCGGAGGGACTGTCCCTCTTTTGACGGCTCAACCCGCAGTCCCTCATTTGTACTGGAAAGTCCCTCTTTTCTCTGCACTGAACAGCCAGAAAAAGAAACAAAGTTTCTCACTTAATTGGCTTTTAGCAGAGAGCCCAGAACAGCTAACAGGTGCAAATAAGAGACTTTGTAACAATTTTGAGACACAAAAACACAGTTTAGATAAGGAGAAATATTTTCAAACTTTCATAACCTGCCAAATTTTGTAAAACAAACATGGTAATTAGGGGGTGTGGCCACAGAAAGGGGTGTGGTCCAAAAATGTGCTGTTCTACGTGTGAAAATAAATGTTTGTCCCTCTTTACTGCAAAAAAGTTGGGAGGCATGTTAATTAGTGGGTGGGAAGAGTAAATAAGTAATTAATGAGCTGCTGAATGAAGGGATGGAGGTGCTGGTTGCTATAGTAACAGCAGTGACTCGGAGCAGAACATTCAGTCAGACACAGAACAAGAATCTGACGCCTGAACCACGTGACTTTGGGCGGGAGCGTTTTCTCTCACACAAACCTGTCGTATCGCTCATGTATTTGCCCCATAAACTTGTCTGTACGTCTCACCGCACGTTACGCTCTGGTCGTACAAACGCTTCAGTTTTACGACAGCCGCTAGTGTGTTTTCGGCAGCTATATTACGTCACAGATCTGAAAGCGCGGCTCCTCCCTTTCTGCTCGCGTGAAGATGGCCGGCGGGGTAAGTAGAGAGCAGGTCGGAGAGAATCCATCCACATCCCAAGGGCTTTTGCCTCGCCCGGGTTATAGTGCGGGTCAGTGGGATGTAGCGGCCTCTCTTCTCTCCGGGAAACCCTTCATCTCCTGCTTTACGTCTGTCACTGACGAGTAATAATGGCAGCGGGAATAGTGCGCGGCTTTACCCGGAACTAAAGGTGTAACACGGCTCTATATCCTCCTCACATTCATGTCATGGATCAGTCCGCGCCTATTTACTTCTTGTTCCTGCTGATTCCTGTCACACGCGCTTCTCTCTCCGCCGCTGTCACTTTTATATTTAATAACCGGCTCTTGTCTCTTCATTTAGTCTCGTCTGACACTTGTACCTTATTCCCTCTCACGTCTCCTTGCGTATAGATATTCGCTCCTGACTTTTATTTCTAAATGACACTGTTTACACTGCAAATAATTGACTGTACAATATAAAATGTCATTCCTGAAGCAGCAAGTGTATTTAGTTGTAATATTGGTGTGTAGGTGCATCTCAGCTCATTTTGCCTGGTCATGTGATTTCAGAAAGAGCCAGCACTTTAGGATGGAACTGCTTTCTGGCAGCCTGTTGTTTCTCCTACTCAATGTAACTGAATGTGTCTCAGTGGGACCTGGATTTTACTATTGAGTGTTGTTCTTAGATCTACCAGGCAGCTGTTATCTTGTGTTAGGGAGCTGCTATCTGGTTACCTTCCCATTGTTCTGTTGTTAAGGTGGCCATAGATGCAAAGATCCACTCGTTTGGCAACATCGCCAAACGAGCGGATCTTTTCCCGATATGCCATTAACAAACATGGCTATATATCGGGTGTAATCTGATTGTTCGGCCGTATTGCCGAATGATCAGATTACGATGTGCCCTGGGTTCCGGCAGGATCGGTTGGGTCAAAATCAAACCTGACCGATCGACCAAACCTCCAATCCCTGCCGGACGAAATATGTCGGCACACACCACACACGATCCGAAAATCGTATGAATCCTTGATTCGTACTATAGGATCTGTGTGTCTATGGCCAGCTTTAGGCTGCTGGGGGGTGATATCAGTCCAACTTGCAGTACAGCAGTAAAGAGTGACTGAAGTTTATCAGAGCACAAGTCACATGACTGGGGGCAGCTGGGAAACTGACAATATGTCTAGCCCCATGTCAGATTTCAAAATTAAATATAAAAAAATCTGTTTGCTCTTTTGAGAAATGGATTTCAGTGCAGAATTCTGCTGGAGCAGCACTATTAACTGATTCATTTTGAAAAAAAAACATGTTTTCCCATGACCATATCCCTTTAACTATATATATCTTAGTTGTGAGTGAGAAGTAAGTGTATATACCCTTAGACTACATAGCCGCTCCTACACACCTACAAGTTTTTGAGCTGCCCGTGCATTTGGATTATTATTTTTAACATGTTTTTTCAGAGAGTTAATTATATTGCGCAGCGCTATAATAATGAATGTGCTTATACTTGGGATGCACTGAATCCAATATTTGGTTCGTGATTCAGGACCTGTGTAAAAGAGCTGACAATCTAAAGTGTGAGGGAGTAGGCCGAATTGAGCAGGTGAGAGATGTAACATATAGTGTTATATTTGGTAGAGTGAGGGGAGGCTTCTCTAAATAAGTGTTTCAGGGCAAATTCGCACGTAATTACGCCAATGAAGTCACACCTGTACGATCATATGCGTTTTTCAGCCTGTACTTTTCTTTTCCCAACATGCATTTTGTTTTTTTCTCATTCCCCACAGTTTTAGTAAATTTTTGCTTGGGGGGAAAAAAAGCCAAGTGAAAACAATTTACATGTAGAATGTGCCGTTTTGGTTGTCAATATGAGAGGAAATTACGTCTCCAGCACACAACGCCATAAATACGTAAATGCGAAATCCATCTCGTAAGAGTTTGGCCCACAATACGCAGCGTATTTCAGCAAAGTCTTATTTCCCAAACCTGCAGATTCCATAGAGTTCAATTATATGGCGTTTTCTGCTAAAGACGCAAATACTGGCGGATGTTTTCTCTCAAGCGCCTGCGGGATTTACTATAGTGCGTATTCCGTTATTTTCAATAGGGCTTAATTTTGTGCGTATTTACGCTCGGCTGTACGTTTTTAAACACACAACGTGAGGATGATCATTATATACATTCGCTTGCCTTCAATGTGTAACTGCGCTGTTACTTCTACATCATGATCCTCATCATCATCTCCCGACCTCTCTTCTCTCTGCAGACTCTGTACACGTACCCCGATAACTGGAGGGCATACAAGCCCCTCATTGCTGCTCAGTATTCCCGCTTCCCCATCAAGGTCGCCTCCTCTCCTCCCGAATTCCAGTTTGGACTAACAAATAAGACACCGGAGTTCCTAAAGAAATTCCCCTTGGGCAAGGTAATCGATTGGCTTGTATTGTTCTTTTGGGTGGAAACAACAATATTTCATCAAAGGGGTGTTTCACATTTAAGTATGTTTAAGAGGGAGCAACTTTTCAATTGGTCTTCATTATTTATATTTTATAAATTCCGAATTTGCTTTTTTCTTCTGCCTTTTTCAAGCTTTTAAATGGGGGTCACTGACCCCATCTAAAAACAAGGTTCTGTAAGGCTACACACTCATTGTTATTTCTACTTTTTATTCCTCATCTTTCTATTCAGACCTCTCCTATTCATATTCCAGTCTCTTATTCAAATCAGTGCATGGTTGCTAGGGGAATTTGGACCCTAGCAACCAGACGGCTGAAATTACAAACTGGAGAGCTGCTGAATAAAAAGTCAAAAACCACAAATACAAAGGAAAACCAATTGGAATTTGTCTCAGAATATCCCTCTCTACATCATACTAACATTTTATTTAAAGGTGAATGACCCCTTTAAAGGACCAGTGACATTAAAAAAAAAAATGTTAGTATATATTAAAAAAAAGACAAATTAAACTAAAATCGCACAGCCTTTATTTAGAAATAACTTAACGAAATTCCTCTTCAGAAAAGGCGATCGCGATCCATCGTGCGGTGCTCGATTTCTCCTCCCTGCCTTCCTTATAGGAGATAGCCAGGGAGGAGAAATCAAGTGCCGCACAATGGATTGTTGATTTTTCTGAAGAGGAGCGGAAGCAAAGTTTCGGTAAGTTATTTCTTAATAAGAACTTTGTGATTTTAAAGTTTTATAATTTTTTTAGATACTGGTCTTTTAAGTTTAACTCCCCCAAAATGATTGTCAATATGTGTTTATATGTTCCTGGGGATTTCTGTAGCCCTGGGAATTATTAAAATTTGAGGTAAAGTTTGTTATTATGGTTTCTAATCAAAATTTGTTTTGCCTTTCAGGTACCGGCATTTGAGGGCAACGACGGTTTTTGCCTTTTTGAGAGCAGCGCCATTGCTCATTATGGTGAGAGAAATCACATTATCGCTTGTTGTTCCTGTTTCGCTTCTAAAAAGCAGCTTTGCCTTTATGGAGTCCGACCTATCACTTTCTCTGATTTGGAGGCAGTGGCATAACTAATACACCGTAGATCTCACAGCCATGCAGGGGCACAAACAGTCGCAGGGGCACAAACAGTCGCAGGGACACAAACAGTCGCAGGGACACAAACAGTCGCAGGATCTGCTGCATCGTCTCCCTGATACCTTTGTGTGTTTGACCCAAACGAATGAGTGAGGCTCTCGTATAGTTAAGTTTACAAGCCAACTAAAAGGCTATAAGAGTCATTGAGACAGTGGCTGAAAACAGAAAGTAGGAACTATAGCAAATTATACCCTTATCTCTATATATTAAAGGCATTGCAGAATGTCTACTACAAGACAAACACTACCTTACATTGCACTTAGAAAGCGTTTGAACTCCCAGATTCTGTATCACCAATTTTAGGTACAACTCTTGCAGTGAGAGGCTTAGATTATTGCAGACGGGGTATAATAGAACTTATTCCGCAGTTCACTGTTAAACCGATGTTGTGTTTCACTGACTTGTTGATTGGAAACCTAATCCTGGTCTCTTGCTTGTTTCATGGGCAGTGGCTAATGATGAGCTCCGAGGAAGCAATAATCGTTTACACCAAGCTCAGGTCATTCAGTGGGTCGGCTTCTCAGACAGTCACGTCGTCCCTCCGGCCAGCGCATGGGTTTTTCCCACTCTGGGGATCATGCAGTTTAATAAGCAGGTGTGTATTCTGCACGCGTGTGTGTATTCTGCACGCGTGTGTGGATTCTGCATGTATATATTCTGTGCGTTCCATTTGTTTGCTGCACTTATCTGTTAAATGATTCTTTCCTCTGACGCTGGCCTCAAATTCAAGGGTTGGTTCACCTTGTAGTATAGTATAGAATGGCCAATTCTAAGCAACTTTTCAGTTCAGTTTTATCTTTTTTTATAGTTTAATTATTTGCCGCCTTTTGACTCTTTCCAGCTTTCAAATGGGGGGTCATTGCTCCCATCCAAAAAATAAACTCTCTGTAAGGCTACACATGTATGATTACTCCATCTTTCTATTCAGACCTCTCCTATTCATATATCAGTCCCTTATTCAAATCAGTGCATGGTTGCTAGGGGAATTGGGACCCTACTCTCTTTTTTTTAATTTCTTTCCCCGCGTCTTTAATTTCTCTGAGCTGCTGTTATTGTGCAGGTGGCCCACATTGCTTTGTGTCTCTCCCACCCCTTATTTAATGAATGCTATGGTTCTATGTATGTTTTTATTGAGTGTTGTGGAGTGATCTATACAGTCATGTGTAACAGAATCCCACTGGTGGGCCTAATGGCTAATTCTGTTCTTGGCTGATAATTAGTAATAATAGGTTATTAGCATTTACTGGTCACTGTTTTGCTGTAGAGGTTACAATAGATTGTCCCTTGGCAATCTTATTTCTTTTTTTTTAGTTGGTTTTCTCTGTAGCTGTGGGCATAGATGTGGGCATAGATGTGGGCATAGATGGGCTTCTCAACATGGCACAAAAGCAAACCTGTGAAACTAAGATGGTTTATGAATGTTGATTGATGAAAACAAATACATTGGCTTCCATGGTAATCTGTTCATCAATCTAGAGGCAGAACATTGGGTTGTATACTAATTATATTGGGCCAAGGGGAAATTTATATAAACGTTTTTGCTCAAATTCCAGTGCTTTGTTTTTTGTTTTTTTTTAATTTATTTTTATTTGGGCTTACGGATCTATTGATGTATTTCTAGGCCACAGAACAAGCCAAGGAAGAGATAAAGACTGTGCTGGGTGTTTTAGATTGTCATCTGCAGACAAGGACGTTCCTAGTGGGCGAGAGGATCACACTGGCTGATATAACTCTTACATGTTCTCTCCTGTGGCTCTATAAGCAGGTCTGACACACGGCTCATTACTGTTTATCCATTTCTAACTGTATTCCTATTGACTTTGTAGCCTCCTTTATTATAAACCATGCGAAGATGAAGTACATGGGATACTAAAGATTAACTAGATCCTGATAGAAGGGCAGAGACACTTGGAGATTAGTCGCCCAGTGACAAATCGACTCTTCTTCTAGGCGACTTATCTCCCCGAACTGCCTTCCCATCAGCTAGAATGTAAATCGCCGGCGGGATGGCACTCTGAGCGCTTCGTTTTCCGAAAAAGCCTCCCGAGGAAACTTCGGGCGACTTTGGAAAACGAACCATCGCGCCAGTGAATTAGATTCTAGCCGGTGGGAAGGCAGTCCGGATAGATTCATTGCCCAAAGAAGAGGAGATTTGTCACCGGGCGACTAAATCTCTCTCAACTGAATCTTCACGTTTGTCTCTGCCCTAATAGCCAGTGTCATTTATCCGGTTTCATGTATCCACACCTCCCCCACACCATACTTCACTCTTTCTTTGTCAGACGCTGTAGGAGACATATTGATTTTCATTAATCCACAGGTCCTGGAACCATCTTTCCGCCAGCCTTATGGTAATGTCACGAGGTGGTTTGTGACCTGTGTGAATCAGCCAGAGTTCCGTGCTGTGTTGGGAGAAGTGAAGCTTTGTGACAAGATGGCACAGTTTGATGGTAATCCTCAGGGCCAGATTAACTTCTCTATGCTCAGAATAGTCACTTCTTTATAGTTCATAGAAGCACAATGAAGGACATTTATCTCAACATTATCAACCTCAGGAGCAACCAAACAATTGACCAAATATAGTGAGATAGGGGCGTAAAGATGGAGAAAGAAGGCCAGGCATGGGATGAATACCACTGTGTTAAAACTCAGAACTACATCTTTACATAATCTTTATCTTTGTTCTGAATGTGAACAATTTTAATCACTCAATAATAACACGGGGGAGTAGTGATGTGCAGGCCAGCCCGATACCCGTGGTTCAGTCGGGTTTGGGCCGACCTCGCACTCTTCTTCACAGGTACGGGTTGAGCTTTTCTCCTGCTCTGCCCGCCTGCCGACTTCCGGGTTTGTCTTTTATATATGGTTGGCTTGCTCGCCCCGCCCCTTTTGTGACGTCTTCGGCAGCGTCTATAAAAGCAACCTCGAAGTCGGATGCGGGCTAAGGTAGCGTCGGTTGGGGTATGCCAGTCTGAATTTTCCCGGTGGAAACCATTTATGACCGGGAATGCAGGTGTTTCTGCCAAGTTTATATTTTTTATTTATCCTATAGCCAAGAAGTTTGCCGAGGTGCAGCCCAAAAAAGAGACTCCCAAGAAAGAGAAACCAGCAAAGGAGCCAAAAAAAGAAAAGGAGGAAAAGAAGAAGGCAACACCCGCTCCTGCCCCGGCCCCCGAGGATGAACTGGATGAATCTGAGAAAGCTTTAGCCGCAGAGCCTAAATCAAAGGACCCGTATGCACATTTACCTAAAAGGTCTCTTCATTGTCATTGGACTTTTTCTCTACAACCGCTCACTGAATCCTGTAGACCTGTATCCTCTTCTCTTACAAGTCTTTAATTTCCCCGCAGTTCCTTTATAATGGATGAGTTTAAGAGGAAATATTCCAATGAAGACACCCTGACTGTAGCTCTGCCTTATTTCTGGGAGCACTTTGAAAAGGAAGGCTGGTCCATCTGGTACGCAGAATATAAATTTCCCGAGGAGCTGACACAAACCTTTATGAGCTGCAACTTAATTACAGGTAAGAGGAGTTGTATATAAACACTGTACAACTACCGTTAATCGCTCGAATGCAGCAGAGAGGCAAAGGCTGTTGGTTCCAGAGGGATTTAACAAATTGCTGGAGATATAAAAACCTAGTTAAAAAGAAACTGGTGCTCCTGGAATAAAAAGTACATTCTGTTATCAAATGACTTGCTAGTACAGGTATGGGACCTGTTATCCAGAATGCTCGGGACCTGGGGTTTTCCAGATAACGGATCTTTCTGTAGTTTGGGTCTTCATGCCTTAAGTCTACTAGAAATTCATTTAAACATGAAATAAAGCCAATAGGCTGGTTTTGCTTCCAATAAGGATTAATTATATCATAGTTGGGATCAAGTACAAGCGACTGTTTTATTACACAGAAAAAGGAAATCATTTTTAAAAATTTGGATTATTTGGATAAAATGGAGTCTATGGGAGACGGCCATTCTGTAATTCGGAGTTTTCTGGATATCAGGTTTCCGGATAAAGGATCCTATACCTGTAGTATAAATAGAACATTGGTTATAAATATTTCTAGTATTGTGGACATGTGGCAGCTGCTTTATTGCTTGTCTTGAACGTTTCATTGTGTGTTGCCCAACTAAAATCATTCGGTGCCTTCATGTAAGTAAATTGCCGGCTCTGTCATGTTCAAAGGAACATTGTCACCAGTTAGTCCCCACAAATGTTACATGAACCTTATCTGTACAGACGTGGGCTTTGCCTCAGGACAGACTGAAGGCCAATTAATCATGGACTAAAGGTTCTCTGACATTAATTGGAGAGAAATGATGGCAGTCAGACTGTCACTGACAAAAGACTCGTTTCCCAAACTCCCTAACTCTCGTATCTGGTTAGACACCCATAGCAACCAATCGGCATTTACCTGTGGTCTGTCGGACATGATCATTGCTTTGTTACTTCATGGGTTTTAATTTACCCAGTGTCTGTAAATGAGCCCCACCATTTGCAGACTACGGTTGCTGTGGAGCCACAGCTTTGCCTTTAAAAAACTGCTGTACAGCGTTGTGTAACTTCGTTTCTCTATCTCATTCCATTACACCGTGATGTGTCGAATAACATTAGTGAAAGTTTTACAAGGGCTCCTGTAAAATGTTTGTAAGCAAAAATCGACTAAGTGTTAGTGGTGTTATGAACTGCAATTTGATTATGCCAAGTGTCACATGGTTCCTTAGGATTGGTTATTAGGATTAATAAACGGTTCAATAAAATCTGAAATGTTTCCTTTTGTGAATAAAAAGACTGTTTACTTTACATTTGGAATGCTACTAATTCCACCACCGATTTTTCTACATTAATTAGATCTGAGCGTGCGGCATATTCGAGGCATGACGTATAATGGGGGAGAGAGGTATAGGGGGGGGGAGAGAGAAGTATAAGGGGGGGGAGAGAGAAGTATAAGGGGGGGAGAGAGAAGTATAAGGGGGGGGAGAGAGAGAAGTATAAGGGGGGGGAGAGAGAGAAGTATAAGGGGGGGAGAGAGAGAAGTATAAGGGGGGGGAGAGAGAGAAGTATAAGGGGGGGGAGAGAGAAGTATAAGGGGGGGAGAGAGAAGTATAAGGGGGGGGAGAGAGAGGTATAAGGGGGGGGGGAGAGCGGTATAAGGGGGGGGAGAGTGGTATTGGGGGGGGAAGGTATAATGGGGGGGAGAGAGAGGGGTATAATAGGAAAGTCTACGAATCTGTAGTACTTCACATGTATTGTCACTCAGCTCAAGCTTCTCTTCTTTTCCTTGTAGGTATGTTCCAGCGTTTAGATAAACTGCGTAAAACTGCCTTCGCCAGTGTCATCTTGTTCGGGACCAACAATAACAGCACAATCTCTGGCGTGTGGGTGTTCCGGGGCCATGACCTTGCATTTACAGTGAGTAGTTCTTGTATAACGAGCTGCGTGTGGGATCCGTCGTGGGGTGGGACACTCCAACATAAACGATGATAGAAGGACAAATTAGGCCTAAATAAAGATACTGTGGGAGCTGGTGTACGGGGGGTGGAGGGAGAGTGACAAGGCCAGAGAATGAGCAAAAACATGCTGTGACTTATTTGACGTGTCTGCTGAGGCTTTAAACTCCAGTGTACTTCTTAGTAAATCTTGTCACTTATATGTCACTACTTCTTGCTTCCATCGCAGCTCTCTGAAGACTGGCAGATTGACTACGAGTCGTACACCTGGAGAAAGCTGGAGAGTGACGGTGAGGAGTGCAGAACGATGGTCAAGGAATACTTTGCCTGGGAGGGAGAATTCAAGCACGTGGGCAAGGCCTTTAACCAGGGCAAGATCTTCAAATGAGGAGAGACGATCTCGTGGTCCCCGTAAGATACGCGAGTCTGGTTTTCACATCTGTTCCAACATCCAGAGCCTTTTAATTTAACAAGACTGCAAACGGAAAATAAAAAAAACTGAAATGAAAAACATTGTGTCGGCATCAAGGTTTTCTAAATGACGCGTCGTTATGTATTTGGTGCTTACGATTTATACACACAAATGTGTGTAAGTGATTTATAAAGCTAAATGCATCCGCCGTGTGCTTGAAAGATTCATTTTTATTTTCCAACGCTAATATTAGAACGTACACAATCGCGTATAGAAACAACGCAACAGGTGGGTTCAGGTTTGAATAAGGGGCCTAATTTATATAGAAATTAGGGATGCACTGAATCCTGCATTCGGTTCGGGATTCGGCCTTTTTCAGCTGGATTCGGCCAAACCAAATCCTAACTTGCATATGCAAATTATGGACGGGGAGGGAAATCGTGTGACTTTATCACACTATTTTTTTCCCCCACCCCTAATTTGCATATGCAAATTTGGTTCAGTATTCAGGCGAAGGGTTCGGTCGAATCCGAAATGGTGGATTCGGTGCATCCTGAATATAAATGAATGTAAAACTGCTCAGAGTGCTCTCGTCAGTGCTTGATCAATTTTACATTATTTTAATTTCTTTATTTATGTTCTTACACCACTAATATATAAAATATAAGATTAAACCCTCCTGCTGTTTTGCCCTGAGCAGCATTTGGGTTTTCCCAAAACACATCAGTTAATAGTGCTGCTCCAGCAGAATTCTGCACTGAAATCCATTTCTCCAAAGAGCAAACTGATTTTTTTATATTTAATTTTGAAATCTGACATAGGGCTAGACATTTTGTCAATTTCCCAGCTGCCCCAAGTCATGTGACTTGTGCTCTAATAAACTTCAGTCACTCTTTACTGCTGTACTGCAAGTTGGAGTGATATCACCCCCAGCAGCCTAACAAAAGAGCAATGGGAAGGTAACCAGATAGCAGTTCCCTAACACAAGAGAACAGCTGCCTGGTAGATCTAAGAACAACACTCAATAGTAAAATCCAGGTCCCACTGAGACACATTCAGTTACATTGAGTAGGAGAAACAACAGGCTGCCAGAAAGCAGTTCCATCCTAAAGTGCTGGCTCTTTCTGAAAGCACATGACCAGGCAAAATGAGCTGAGATGCACCTACACACCAATATTACAACTAAATACACTTGCTGCTTCAGGAATGACATTTTATATTGTACAGTCAATTATTCCTACAGAAGCATCTTGAGAACGAGACCCCCAGATATAAATTCATGTAGAATAATACACAGTTGCTGAAGCCATTTTTTTAGCTCTGAGACTGCAGTATGAACTGCCGCCATTAAGTGGCGATGTTATCATGCCAATAACGTTTGAGTTTTTTTTAAAAAAAGTTTTGCATAACTTGCTGGCCCTTTCCCTTATTGCTGGATCATTTTGGCATAACCTTTTGGCAGAGTGTAATAAGGGTGGGTTTTTTCCAGTGAAGCAGCAGCTACAGCCTAAATAGGAATTATTCAGAGTAGGAGCTGCCAGTGGGTTGCTCTGCAGTCACATACTCAGTCCTCCCTGCAGCAGGCACAAATAATTCCATGGTTTTTCAGAATCTGTTGATTTGGAACTTTAACCCTAAAGTTTTGTGGCTGATCGGGAAAGACAGAAGTAGTAGTCCAACAAAAGCTCCAGTGGAAAGTCACTGATTAATAATGTGGATCTGCTCCAAAATGTATGCGCCGCTACTATAGAAAAAGGGAACAGCACAGAGATTAGTCATTATGGCTTGTGATACACAGTGTGTGTGTGTGTGTATATATATATATATATATATATATATATATATATATATATATATATATATATATATATATATATATATATATATATATATATATATATATATATATATATATATATATATATAATCTTGCTCATGTAAAAAGGAATAATAAATCAAATTGGGATGGTTGAACTTTTTACTTTTAGTCGAATTCTGTCATTACTTATTGTGAAGTACAATGGCTTATGGTTAAAGTCACACTGTGCATCTTCACTAGTGGGGAAAAAATGCCAATGCCTCTCTAAACCCACCATGATTGCTGTCAGTTACTTAAAGGATACGTAAACCTTTAAAATAAGTGAATGTAAAATTGATGAGGGGACTATTCTAAGCACTTTTGTCATTTACATTTATTATTTATTTTGTTTTGATTCCAAGATATTAAGGGATACATGAACTGTTAATATGAATGAATTTTGTTACAACAGCGCCACCTGCTGGTCAGTTTCCCACCAGTCTGACCAGCAAGTAGTCAAGGAAGTTGTCAGGAGAAAGAAAGAGGCTGATGTTCTTCTGCTTAGGAATAAAATTAGAAACCTTTCTCACATCTTTCCTAAGGAGGGGGAGGTCTCACACAGGCTCATTTATGCAGCATTTAGAAATATTCATGGATGATGAAATAATACGAGCAGTTGACTTATCAGATCACTATGTAATAAGCGTCTAACACACGTGCAGATTGGGGAAAAGGGGGGTCAGCCGTCAGTTTGGTTTTGTGTTTGAGCCAATGAAATGCCCACAAGGGGGCAGTAATATATGTTCAGTACAGCTGAAGCATCAGGGTGTGTCCTGCTGTTGTGCAAAACTGCCAGCTGTATTGTACAAAACTGCCAGCTGCCCACCTGTGTGTATACTGTTATATCTCTAATCAGAAAGAAGCGCATACAGAACAGTGTGTTCAAGAGAAAACGAAATAAAAAGTCATGTAGAATGAACCGGTGCTGCTCAGCTTTCCCTCTCCATTCATACAGCATTAGAGCAAAGTGGGAATGGGAAAGTGAGTTGTACTTGAGAGCTGCTCTTATAAAAGCCCATAATGTACACGTTGGATATTGTCAGTATGAGTCGCCCCAGTCACGGGAAACGTTTGATGCCAAACCAGACGCACGCGAAGCTGAGTGACTCATCCACGGTCATGATTAGAATTATGGGCACTAATTGCAAGTACACGGCATGCTCTGGGCACTGGAACATGTTAATACTCTTTATTGTACAAAAAAATGGTTACAATCAGGTTTGCCAGGACTCATTTTCAAAATCAGCCAAAGTCGCCACAAAATCAGCCCAAAACTAGCCAAGAGGCACTTCAAGTAGCCCAAAAATAGCACAATATGAGCAGTGAAAAAAGTCTAATATAAATGAATAAATGTAAAAATATTTTACATGAAACAAAATGGGGCAGATTGACCCGTCACCAGGGGGGTAAGTAGAGAGGGGGCCCAGGAGGTATAGGGGTCCCTAATACAAATACAATTTCATTAAATATTGGTAAAACAGCTCAACCTCTAGACATTTTGGTGGTTTTTGCCCCAAAATTGTCTGAAATGGAGGAAAGTGAGTGGAAAATGTGAGAATACTTAAAGGGATCCTGTCATGGGAAAACATGTTTTTTTCAAAACACATTAGTTAATAGTGCTACTCCAGCTGAATTCTGCACTGAAATATTTTTTTTTATATTCAGTTTTGAAATCTGACATGGGGCTAGACATTTTGTCAATTTCCCAGCTGTCCCCATGTCATGTGACTTGTGCCTGCACTTTAGGAGAGAAATGCTTTCTGGCAGGCTGCTGTTTTTCCTTCTCAATGTAACTGAATGTGTCTCAGTGGGACCTGGATTTTACTATTGAGTGTTGTTCTTAGATCTACCAGGCAGCTGTTATCTTGTGTTAGGGAGCTGCTATCTGGTTACCTTCCCATTGTTCTGTTGTTAGGCTGCTGGGGGGGGGGGGTGATATCAGTCCAACTTGCAGTACAGCAGTAAAGAGTGACTGAAGTTTATCAGAGCACAAGTCACATGACTGGGGGCAGCTGGGAAACTGATAATATGTCTAGCTCCATGTCAGATTTCAAAATTGAATATGAAAAAATCAGTTTGCTCTTTTGAGAAATGGATTTCAGTGCAGAATTCTGCTGGAGCAGCACTATTAACTGATTCATTTTGAAAACATTTTTTCAAATTACCCAACATGCATTGGGACACACAGGCACATTAGGGCAAGAAACGTTGGCTGGTTTCCAAAGTACAAACCAGCCAAAGGCCCAAAACGTAGCCCAAATCTGTACCTTGACTAGTTTGTATTTTGAAAAACCTCCTGGGCTTTAAATCAGTAGCCCAATTTGGCTGGAAACCCACCAACCGGACAACTGGTTCCAATGTCGGCTGAGTCAGCTGGTCCTTGTCCCCTAACATCCCTGTTGCTGAAGTTTACATAATGTTGCTTATGTGCTGGTACTGGCCGTTCTGTGTATCCCTGTGCCGTGTTCAGACATTACTGTTGGCAAACTGACTACATTTCTGATATGAGATTTAGCTAAAAGTTCCAGCCAATGGTGCAGAGAATTGTATTTGGTGTAGAACTGGGTAGGAATCATCGTCTCTTTGCTCTTCTAAGTACAATGGAAAGTAGGGATGCACCGAATCCACTATTTTGGATTCGGCTGAACCCCCGAATCCTTCACTAAAGATTCGTCCGAATACCGAATCCGAACCCTAATTTGCATATGCAAATTAAGGGTTGGAAAGGAAATTTTTTTTTACTTCCGTGTTTTGTGACAAAAAGTCACGAGATTTCCCTCCCCGCCCCTAATTTGCATATGCAAATTAGGATTCGGATTTGGTTCAGCCGGGCAGAAGGATTCGGCCGAATCCGAATCCTGCTGAAAAAGGCCGAATCCTGGCCGAACCGAATCCTGGATTCGGTGCATCCCTAATGGAAAGTCCATATTGAAGGTCAGTAAGGGTGAGATTCGGAGTTCTTTATGTTCTTGGAAATATGACCATAGATAAACCAGTGTTAACAGCGTAAGTAACATAGTAAGTGAGGTAGAAAAAAGACACATGTCCATCAAGTTCAACCTTTTATCTCTCTCTAAATATATATATATAACCTGCCTGCCAGTTGATCCAGAGGAAGGAAAACAATAACCCCCATCTGAAGTCTCTCCAATTTGCCTCAGAGATTCCTTCCTGACTCCAAAATGGCATTGGGACCAGTCCCTGGATCAACTTGTACTATGAGCTCTCTCCCATATCCCTGTATTCCCTCACTTGCTAAACACCATCCAACCCCTTCTTATACCTATCTAATGTATCAACTTGTACTATGAGCTCTCTCTTTATCCAATATGTGTAACCAGAGTCGGACTGGGGGTACGGAGCCCACCAGTTGCTCAGGGGCCCACACACCCTTCCATCAGCCTCCCACGCCAGCTGCAGTCCCCACATTCAGAGTGTCCCCCCCTTGTACCTTGTTTTTTCTTCTTGCTCCTGCAATCGGGGCGAGTGGGGAGGTCAATGAGCAGTGTTCATGGTCTAAGGTGGGGAGTGGGTCTGGTTCAGCAGACCATCCATTTTTTTCCCGGACTGTAAAGATGGACATACACAGGCATTAAGCTGCCGGTTTGGGTCCTTTAGAGCAGTTCAGCAGCTTATCTGCCCATATATGGGGCCTTTACGCCCCCCCCGACCAATATCTGGCCAAAAATCCAGATATCAATTGGGGGGTTTGATTTTCCCCATGATGATAGAGTGCATCGGCTGGTTGATGTGGTGCTTGTCCTGTTGTGCCCATAACCATCATTGTAATCCAATTGTTTGGCCCTAGGGTCCTGCCTTTGGTGGGATAAACATCTACTCATTGGGCGACCGCACCAAATAAACGGATCTTATAGTGTGTGACCACCTTAACTATGAACTCGTTCTTTTACAGGGCCTTTGGTCAAACGTTGGACATCTAAGGGGAGCTTCAAGTGAAACAGGTCTGATAACTACAGGATTAATGTGTAGCCACTAGCCAATCTTACGTAAGGCAATTAAACCTAGAAAAATGTCTTGTGTCTTTGCTTTGCTGCAGTCATATTTGTTCTCTGATTCTCCCCCACAAACCTTTACCTGTTAAAACTCCAAAAAAATAGCCAAATCCCTATGCAGATCTCGCCCGACTGCAATATGATTCCATATTAAAGGATAAGTAAACCTTTAAAATAAGTGAATGTAAAATTAATGAGAGTGCTATTCTAAGCACATTTGCTATGTACTTTCATTATTTATTTACTTTTAATTCCAAGATATTAAGGGATACACGTGCTGTTAATATAAATAAATTTTGTTCCAACAGCGCCACCTGCTGGTCATTTTCCCACCAGTCTGACCAGCAAGTAGTCAAGGAAGTTGTCAGGAGAAAGAAAGAGGCTGATGTTCTTCTGCTTAGGAATAAAATTAGAAACCTTTCTCACATCTTTCCTAAGCAGAAGAACATCAGCCTCTTTCTTTCTCCTGACAACTTCCTTGACTACTTGCTGGTCAGACTGGTGGGAAACTGACCAGCAGGTGGCGCTGTTGTAACAAAATTCATTCATATTAACAGCACATGTATCCCTTAATATCTTGGAATTAAAAGTAAATAAATAATGAAAGTACATAGCAAATGTGCTTAGAATAGCACTCTCATTAATTTTACATTCACTTATTTTAAAGGTTTATTTATCCTTTAAGCCTAGGGATGAAACCTATAGATATACCAATGAAATATACTACATGTACTATACACATCACTAAAACGACAGCATTAAATGCTAGAAAAATTGCACTACACCCTGCCACACACTAGTAACACAATACAACCATTTTTAGTAACTTCAGACAGAGCCTAAGCACATTGTAGGGATGCCAGAGTAGAACAGAGCACTATATGCACTATATTATATATATATATATAACTGGTAACACTATACGGCCTGGAGACCATAAATCAAGTAATTGCACCCAGGGCAGGTCAACTGAATCCCCACAGGCTGGTTCTGCTCATCCAACAGATTCTTATGGTCTCCAGCCTGAGGCACCACAATCTTTATTATAACACAGGTTATAAACGGGATATTACATATTTGGCCCACACTAGAATGAAAAGCATATACCCATAATATAAGTGCCTATAAATAAGGCTTATTTAGTTTATTATTGTCCTTTTTTGCATTTTGGAAACAGTATTCCATCATCATCATCATTTATTTATATACATGTTAGGCAAGTGACTGTTCATATGGGGAGACTGTACATCTCAATGGAAAAAGTTTGCAAAATAGATCAAACGATGTCTCTCTGTTATTCACAGGCGTCGGTTGATGAGATTGTTGCCCTGTAATTTAAATGAGAATAGTTATTTTCTTGAGTTTTTTTGTGTTTATGATAATATTCCCTTGTTTGTCTTTGTGCAGACTGGGCACGGGCTCTCACTGTCTCCTATGGTAAAGAAAGAGGGAAAACAATCCATGGTTGCTAGGGTAAATTACACCGTAGCAGCCAGATTATAATAAATCAAAGGATAGGGTCTCCAAATAGTAAGAGTAGGACTACATGGACGTTTTCAGCGCGATCCGACTCGCTGTGACAAAACGCCTGCGGCAAGTCCCATGCAACAGTAAAAAGGTAAGAAATGTCGGATGAAGTTTCAGCGTTGATCTAACGGCGTGCAGCGTCTTTATCAAACAGTCGTGTCATGTCGGATCAACACTGCGACACTATGGGGCAAATTCACTAAGATTGGTAGTTGCGCCAGGCGTAACTTCGTCGCACTTCGCCACACTTCGCCAGGCGTATTTTCGCCAGCGCTTCACAAATTCACTAAAATCCGAAGTTGCACTCAGGGGTAGCGTAAGGTTGCGAAGTTGCGCTAGCGTTGATTCGCTAAGCGAAGCGAAGTTACGATAGCGATGGTTAATTTGCATACGGCGCCAAATTCAAATTTCAATGGAGGAATATGTACAATCACTACAAATGCCTGGGAAACCTTCAAAACATCAAATAAAAATGTTATTTTGCCCTACACATGTGCCCACTGTATAGGTAAGTTGCCATGAGTCAGGAAATGTAGGGGGGAAGGAGGGGAGCCCCAAAAAAAATTTCCATCTTTTTGAGCCTATCACCCATAATATAGAAAACACACCAGCGTTTTTTGGGACTTAGAAAAAATTTTGACTTTTTGTGAAGCAATCCCTCTCTACTCTATTGCGCTTCGCCTGGTCTGAGGTGGCGAAGGAAGTCTAGTGTAAAAGGTAGCGTTCAGTACACGCGCGTTAGTGATTTTGCGCAGTAACGAAAATGCCAAACGCTAGCGAAGTAACGCTAGCGTTCGGCGCTTAGTGAATTTGCCCCTATGTGACAATGCATTCACTTACCTTATTTTTTTCGCAATGCGTCGGATCACGCCGCAAACATCCATGTAGTCCTACCCTCAGTGATTACTCACCACATAAAGGAAGAGGCCCTGAGCCCTCAGCAACGGGGAGCGGACAAAACGAAAATTCTTTCACTTAATAAAGGCAAACTTCCACCAAGTGAAAAAATAGTTTATTGTGTCCACAGCCTTACGCGTTTCATGTTACCAACACTTAATCATAGGAGAAGCCACATGGCTAAATCAGCAAACTGGAGAACTGCTGAATAAAACTGAAAAATAATAAAAAATGAAAACCAATTGCAAATTGTCTCAGAATCTCCGTCGCTACATCAAACTGACAGTTAACACAAAAGTGAATGGAAAACGCGGTGTATCTGGATGATAGATACTAAACAAATAAACGATGATAAATGGAAGAGATCGAAGACTCATTAGGAAGGGAGACCTCATTTTATTTGCAGATGGAGCCTGGGAAGAGCAAACTGTTCATTACAATTAATTAGATCCAGTGCAGAACTGAGTTTGCATCAAATCCAGACGGAAACTCAAAAAATCCCATCAACGACTGCTACTAAATTTGTGCTTTTCCTTCCTCCAACGACTAATCACCATGAATCGAAATCGCCGGCGGGATGGCACTTGGAGCACTTCGTTTTCCGAAGTCGCCTCACGAGGAAACTTCGGGTGACTTTGGAAAACAAAGCGCTCCAAGTGCCATCCCGCCGGCGATTTAGATTGTAGCCAGTGGGAGGCAGTTCGGGGAGATTAGTCGCCCCAAGAAGAGCCGATTTGTCGCCGGGTGACTTATCTCCCCGAATCTTCTCGTCTGTCCCTCACAGGTATATACACTGCTTGCTCCACTGAGGACAATGGAACCAATATCTAGGCAGTTACAGGTATGGGACCTGTTATCCAGAATGTTGAGACCTGGGGTTTTTTCTGGATAACGGATCTTTCTGTAATGTGGATCTTCATACCTTAAGTCTACTAGAAAATCACATAAACATGAAATAAAGCCAATAGGCTGGTTTTGCCTCCAATAAGGATTCATTATATCTTAGTTGGGATCAAATACAAGCGACTGTTTTATTATTACACAGAAAAAGGAAATGACTTTAAGAAATATGGATTATTTCGATAAAATTGAGTCTATGGGAGACGGCTTTTTCCGTAATTTGGAGCTTTCTAAATATTGGGTTACGGATCCTATACCTATAAAAAAGTAACAAATCTCCGACTTGCTCCCCAGGAGGTCGAGTGCCTTGTTCTACCCAACCTCCTCCATTTGCTATTTAGTATCATTTCACTGCAGCAGTCGCTCACTTAGGGGCACATTTACCTAGGGTCGAATATCGAGGGTTAATTAACCCTCGATATTCGACCGTCAAAGTAAACTCCTTCGACATCGAATATCGAAGTCAAAGGATTTACCGCTATTCCTACGATCGAACGATTCGAAGGATTTTAATCCATCGATCGAAGGATTTTCCTTCGATCAGAAAATTGTTAGGAAGCCTATGAGGACCTTCCCTATAGACTAACATTGGCCTCGGTAGCTTTTAGGTGGCGAACTAGGGGGTCGAAGAATTTTTTAAAGAGACAGTACTTCGACTATCGAATGGTCGAATAGTCGAACGATTTTTAGTTTTGAATCGTTCGATTCGAAGTCGAAGGTCGTAGTCGAAGGTCGAATTAGCCCATTCGATGGTCGAAATAGCCAAAAAAAATATTCGAAATTCGAACTATTTTTCCTCTATTCCTTCACTCGAAACTAAGTATGGGCCCTTAGGGTTGTCACCTTTTCCTGAAAAAAGTACCGGCTTTCCTATATATTTCTCTTTTTCCCCTATTAATTACATTGGGATCAGCCATTATTTTTAGCGGCCAGGTGACAACCCTACTCACACTCACACTCAAAGCACTAGATCAATTAACTTTAATGGACAAGCTGAGGACTCATTTGTTTCCTCTTCTTTATCTCCTGCCCCTCCCCCTTTAGGTGCCGGTTGGAATGAGAAAGGAACATTCCGCAGAGGTTTGGAATTCCTTCCTGAGGATTCACTTCCCAGCATTCCCCTGGACTCACCTTCTTTCGCTTTCCTGCCTCCAGCTGAATATCTGCCGACCCAGGACAAGTGCAATTAGTGCAGATCACTGGGTGATTGTATTTATTTCAGGGTACAACTAGAAGGCAGATTTGTATCCGATTTTGTGAGTCTGTCCTACAAGATCTTGTCATGAAACAACACAAAGAAACAAACAAACGAGATCTTGTGGGATGCTAAAAAATCTGATCCTACATGTGGTTGCGGCAATCTCATTAAATAAAGATAGTCTCTAGCCATCATGTGTCTATATCTGACTAGTGACGAGCGAATCACAGAGAGCGCCATTTCATCTTGTCAGCGGCTCAAGATTGATCTTGCGATAGAATCTTTCACCACCATGACTTGCATGCTCCGTTACAAAGACTTAGAATCTTAGCCATAAAGCAAGGCTCAATTGCTGCTTTGTGAACAAAAGGAAGTCGTGTCTATTGAAGGACAATTCCCAATACAAACACAACAACGACTTGTTTTTACAAGTAAATTATTTCCATAACTTTAGCAAATATGACACATTGCCCAAATACGTGCACAAATACAGCTCCTTCTGTTTATGATTGTGCCCATTTTATAGAGCACAGTGACTAAGCGTTGGTACTTATGGCACCACATTAATTAGCTTTTCTTAAAGGAGAACTGAACCCTAGAAATGAATGTGGCTAAAAATGTCCTATTTTCTATAGTGATCTTATTGCACGAGGCTAAAGTTTGAGCTTGTCAATAGCAGCAATGATCCAGGACTTCAAACTTGTCACAGGGGGTCACCATCTTGGAAAGTGTCTGTGACACTCACATGCTCAGTGGGCTCTGATTGGCTGTTGAGAAGCTAAGCTTAGGGCTCGTCACTAATTATCCAGCAGAAAATGAGCTTCCCTGGCTGTAATATAAGCTGATGCTACAGGTTTGCTGATTATTCAATTCTGATGCTAATTGCACTGGTTTCTGTGCTGCCATGTAGTAATTATCTGTATTAATTACTAATCAGCCTTATATTGTGACATTTCTATTCTATGTGTACTGTATATTGTGAGTGGCTCCCTAAGCTCAGTAAGTGACAGCAGCACAGAGCATGTGAATCAGTGAATCAGCAGAAAAGAAGATGGGGAGCTACTGGGGCATCTTTGGAGACACAGATCTTTACTGCTAAAGGGCTGTGGTTGCCTTGGGCTGGTACAGAAGCACAAAACATCATGTACAACATTTCTACCTACTTCTTTAGTTAGGCTTTAGTTCTCATTTAAATCTGCCCTGTTAAGAACAGCCTTCAACTCTTTCCTCCTTACTTATAGAGCAGCCTAAGATAATAACAGGGAAGGCTTGGTGGTTCTGATGCTTCACTGTCAGGCATTGGAGTACACGGGCGCCATCTTCAGTCGCTTCCGTAATCTTCGGAATGAGACCAGCGCCTCGTGAGTTTTGGCACATGCGCAGTTGCTGCGCACCAGGAAATTGCTACAACTGTACATGCGCCGCCACGACTGTCTCATTCCGAAGATTACCGAAGCGGCTGAAGATGGCGCCCGTGTACTCCGATGGCTGAATCTGCACCGAGGGGTAAGTAAAAAGTTAAAGGCATTTGCCCGGGGTAAGGAGGGGGGTCTATGTGGGGTAGGGGGTAGGGTTTTTTTAACATTAGGGTTTGCTTCTTTACACCGGGGTGTACTAAAATGCTCTATTGACAAAACTGGATTCTGGATTTTTGTGAATTTCATTAATGTATTTTTATTTATATAGCGCTACTTCTATACACAGCACTGTACAAGAGAACAATAAGTTAATAGACCAAACACTGGTCATGACAGTAATAAATACAAAGTACACAAGCAATCAGATTGAGAGTTTAAAGTCAAAGAGACAAGAGGATGGAGGACCCTGTCCCACAGAGCTTACAGTCTAAATGGGTGGGTAAGTTACACACACAAATAGGAGCACGTGGGTAACAGTGGTTGATTCTGCGGCAGGTAATTCATCTTTCTTCTTGAGTTATCCTTTACTTCACCTTTGTGTATAAACCACTGTCCTTGTTGTAAGTTGTTCTGACAGATTTGTGTGATCTCTGAGTGGCACTTGAAGTGAAGGAAACATAATGGATGAGGAGGAGAATGACAGTCGGGAGCCTAAGAGCCCTTGACAATGTTGCACCGAGGCCTTTCTTGAAACAGAAGGTTTTCACGTGCTGCACATGAGCTCCAGACTGAGATTCATAATAGGCCCTGGCATTTGAGATACAGAGAAGCTCAAAGAAATTAGCCAGAACCTACAGATTGCCAGTCTCATGGGTAAACAAACCCTTTAACTCAACCTTTAAAGATGAATTTGTTGCATATTCTGTCCTGTGATGTAAGTTCTGTAGGCCAGGTCGCCCACCTTCTAAACTGTTAATATTTGATATATTTCTCATCAGCATCACGGAAATCCCTAATGAATCTATTATGGCTAGGGTTGCCTCCCGGCCGGGAATTTTACTGGCCTAGTAAGCAGGCTTAGAAATCACGGGGCCCCGTACAACAAAAGTTTCAGGGCCTCCGGGGGCCCTCCCGCCCCCCCGCTCACCCCAAAAAAAAACACACATTGGTGTTCAGTAGAATTCAACTCGTGGCTTCAGGACTTCAACTTCGCCTCCTTTAGTGACTTTGGGTCTTTACGCTGATTCAGGACTTCAATTCCGGCTGTTTTCATGACTTCAGGTCTTTTTGCCCCTTCAGGACTTCAATTGTTGGGCTGTTCAGCGTTTCCGCATTTCGGCTGTTCAGGGCTTCAGGAGAGGCGGCATGACTTCAGCGCTGTCAAGGAGGGCCGGCTATTTCCAAAAGTGCAGCACAGCTGGCCCCCCTTTAGGCCCGGTACAGCAGTACCCCCTGTGCCCCCTGATGGCGGCCCTGCTAGTCGGTAAAACACCTGCCAAAGCCGGGGCCATCGATCAACATGGCTCCACCCCTTTTATTTCACAGCACGCCCATTTTGTGTCACGGTCCACCCCTTTAATATCACAGTGCGCCCCCTTTTTGTTCCTGCCCCCACCAACGGCCGGTGGAAATTTGATGAAAAGGTGGCAACCCTAATTATGACAGCTGCTCTTTACAGACTAATCGGGGGGCATGCTCAGCTTGGGGCTGTAATTGCTGTAACCAATTGTAACAGATAGAACATTTTTCAAAATGAATCAGTTAATAGTGCTACTCCAGCAGAATTCTGCACTGAAATCCATTTCTCAAAAGAGCAAACAGATTTTTTTTAATTCAATTTTGAAATCTGACATGGGGCTAGACATATTGTCAATTTCCCAGCTGCCTCCAGTCATGTGACTTGTGCTCTGATATGCCACGCTAGATGCAGATTTTCTGTGTCTGGTTTTGAATGGGGTGGGGGCATCACTAAGTGTAAAGCTATAGGGTGCCAGGAAGAACTTATAGAAGACCCAACTGAAAGAGCAGAGAAACGGTTCTTGAGCCATTAGCTGCCAGAGTTCTGTCACATCCCTCTCTTGCCAGATTTAGCTCCCGGCTTGTTGTGTAACAGCTCTAATGTCATGGGGCTGAATGCATTGTGCAACTGCCATCTTGCCAGGAATAAGAAGAAATTGAGTAACCCTCGAATGCCCATCCATCTTCAGAACTTCATAGGCTCCTGGTACTGACACAAGCATGTATAACATTTTGCAAGACATAGAGGGGCCCAGAGCAATGCAGAAGGTGCCACCTAATATTCTTTAATCAGTGGGGTCCATGGCAATTCCCTCCAGCTCTTCGTTAAAGGAACAGTAACACCAAAATATGAAAGTGTTTTAAATGAATGACAATATAAAGTACTGTTGCCCTGCACTGGCAAAACTGGTGTGTCTGCTTCAGAAACACAACTATAGTTTATATAAACAAGCTGCTGTGTAGCCTTTTTGGCAGCTTTGGTTCCGTTCAACTCTCTCCATGACTTCGGGTCCATTCGGCTCTTTCCAAGGCTTCGGCTCCATTCGGCTCTTTTCGAGGCTTCGGGTCCATTCAGCTCCTTTCGAGGCTTCGGGTCCATCTGGCTCTTTTCAAGGCTTCGGCTTAATTTGGATCTTTCCGAGGCTTCGGTCCATTTGGCTCTTTCCGAGGCTTCGGGTCCATTCAGCTCTTTCCATGGCTTTGGCTCCATTCAGCTCTTTTTTCAAGGCTTCGGGTCCATTCGACTCTTTCTGTGGCTCCAGCTCCATTCGGCTCTGTCAGCGGCTTCAGGTCCATTTGGCTCTTTCTCAGGCTTTGGCTCCTTTTAGCTCTTTCCGCGGCTTCAGCTGTCTTTTGGTTCCTGCAAGTATGGCATGGCCGAGCCCCCTTTAAAGGTATAATTTACCAGACCAGGCACGGTTGTCCCCCCCTGTGCCCCCCTGAAGGTGGCCCTGGGTCTCCTTCCCTGGCAACAGGTCTAGATTCTTCTGCAGGCTTTGGCTCCTGCAGCTTTGAATTCCATGGCTTCGACAGGCTATTTATAAGGGTCTAAATTTGGTTAGGTAAAGGGAGCTGGCTAACCAGGAAAGTGCAGCATGACCAGGCCACCCTTAAAACTGGACATCCTATAGTCCCAGGACTTCTGTCTCCCCCGTGCCCCCTGTACTCATTCAGCCCAATGGCCGCCCTTACATCTGTGCAGTCTCACCACCCACAGAGCCTCCTGGGGCCATAGGTCTTAGTACCTTGTGCAAAACATTAGTGGTTGATGCTTAATTATTACAATACAAATACGACAGTTAACAATGCATAAGTCTCTTACGTGTTGCCTTTCTGTGCACATGTTGATATTGCGTATGTCCAGTTTCCCTGATACTAAAGTGCATGACAAGTTTATATAGAAAAGGAAAGCTGCCAGTCTGATATCCTGAGTGTGGCCTCCTCTGCATAAAGTCCATTTGCTATTTCAGATATTTAGCTGCAGTTCCTTCTGTAATTGCTCTCAAACAGATTTCTGCTGTTGTGCAATATTCTCTGTATTCTGAGGCCAAAGATATGATGTGTCATAGCAGATGTTCTGGGTTTCAATGAGTTAAAAGGTGCAAAGTTCCAGGCAGTGAAGGGGTTAGTCAACACTCTGCTGAGTGCGGAGCATTTTGGCTATGAGTCACACTGTGGGGGGGACCATCCTGCCGCACCCCGTGAGTCATTCTCAGCACAGTCAGAGGCCACAGAATAAAGAATGGCTACAGAATTCCAGAGGGATCCCCAATCTCTGGCGCACTGCACTCCAGCTGCACCCCATCCCCACTTTATTCCTCTCATCCGCCCTAAAGTAAACCAGGGCCTAAACTACTTTTTCCTCCTACTGGCACAGTTATCAGTTATACCCAGAGAAACTCAGGCTCCATACAATGAACTGAGGATTTCCTACAAAACAAGTGTATGACGCGCTCAGACATATAATCCCTTGAATAGACAAAACCAATCCTCCAAACTCTTAGCTGCAAACTCAATAAACCCTTTTAAAAGCTAAATCTAAAAACTAAATCAAGTGTTTCTAAATGAAAGTCTATTTTACAGGGTATCAATGTGGGATCCAATATCTGAAAACCCATTATCCATAAAGCTTATAATTACAGTCGTCTCTATAATTAGGATATAATAAACCTTTATTGGTGGCAAAACAATCGTCTCGGGTTTAATTAACATTTAAATTATTTTTTAGTAGACTAAAAGTATGGAGATCTAAATTATGGAAACCCCCAGGTCTCGAGCTTTCTAGATAACAGTTCCCATACCTGCATTACCTGGCAGAACCGCAGCACATAACGATGTACACAGGCTACATTCTTACAAGATGTTATTTAAATGAGGGTTTAATTACCACTAAATTAAACTTTTTTTTCTATATTATTATTATTATTATTCCATTTTTTTTAAAAAGCATCAACATATTCCTCAGGGCTGTACATAATAGCTGACATGCAAATGAATACATTAAGTAAGGAGGGACCTGTTCACAAGGGCTTACAATCTATAGGAACAGTGTCGGACTGGCCCACAGGGATACCAGGAAAAGTCCCGGTGGGCCCCGGTGTCAGTGGCCCCTCATGCTGCTATACATTTGGCCTATTTCATGGCCATTCCCTATTTCTATGAGAACAAAGTGGCTAAATAGATGGAATAATAGATTATAGTCTGTAAAGAAAAGGAGAATAGATGAGTGAGGAAAGGAAGAATAATAGTACTATGGGTGGGCCCCTGGTCTAAGATTAATTGGTGGGCCCCTAGTCAAAGGTTTTTGGGTGGGCCCCTGGTGTCCCAGTCCAACACTGTATAGGAACACATTCTTTATATGTGTATGTGCTGCATTCTAACAGTACCATGTACATGACTATCCCATTAAAACACTTGCTCAGCAGATAAAACAATGGAAACAAAACAAATGAAACCCACTGATTTGTATTTTTATTTTTCACTGAAACTTTGCACAACGGAGAAATAAAATGGCCACATCATCTTCATATTCCATTTGACCGTCCTGCTGTAGGATTGAGGAGCTGAAGTTCTATTGCCAGGTACACTTTAAGTTCTAGTTAGTTTCAGACAAATAGGATCACCGTACAATTTCTGCATTTGATATTGCACATTTTTTGATCCTCAATTGTGCAGGATAGTGAGCAATTTAATCAGTCACACTGGTATGTGACATGGAATGATGAGGCCATGCATGTGCTACTACTGAGTCAAAGTTTAACTCTAACGTTGGCCATAGATGCAAAGGTAAAGTCCAAAGTACAATTTTTGGACATTTTTCGTGCCATGTGTGGAAGGTGAAGTTTTAATGGTCATGATTTCAGCTCGGGTACCTGGAGCCAGTGAAAGCAAAGCTTAAGGCAATATACAATGGCATACTTGACATTTCAGAGATTTCTACTTTGTGGCAACAGTTCCAGTTTCATCACAACAATAACCCTCAACCACAAACGAATGCACTGGTCAGAGTGGAAGAATTTCACTGGCCTAAACAGAGTCCTGACCTCAACACAACTCAACACTTTGGCATGAATTAGAATGTCAGTTGTATGAGATCCCTGACCCCCAACATCACTAATGCTCTTGTTGCTGAAGACAAGCAAACCTCTTCAAAATATTGTTGAAAACCTTCCCAGAGTAGAGGCTGCCAAAGGTTTTCTTGCCTTGGGTTTCTGGAAATTGGACTTCTAATAAACTGCCAACTGTTGGTCTACTGTTGGCCAACTGTTGGTCTACTGCAAAGGCTCTTTCACCAGCAGAAACGATGGCTTAAGGATTGTGCACTGCTGTTAACAGTTCTGTAATGTATAAACATATGACAGAAATCATAGTCAGAGAAGAATTCATTTGTCCCTGAGGGAGGGAGAGGTTTTAACTTTCTCTCTCCCTTTTCCTCCCTTTCCCCGGGGCTGGGTCATGTTGTGTTACTTCTGTATCTCTTTCTGCTGCCGCTCCCAAGTACGTTTACTTACATTGCCTAGTTCTATATACTTCTTGCACATACAGTAGATAGGTATAAAAAGCAGCTCCCTCTTTTAGTTCTGTATTGATCAGTATTTGTATGTTTGATGTAAGTACAGTACTTTATAAATACATGATAAGCATAATAATAATAATAATAATGACAGATAGATGATAGACGATAGTAAGTTATTCTTCTGTACCCCTTCTTTATTATGAAACCCATTTGTTATAAATAACTGTATAGTGCCACTATATAAAAAATGACGATATACATAGATATATGTATGTTCCATCTATGCCCCCCTGCCTTTTTCTCCCTCCATCTAGTCCAGCCCTCCAGCCCTCCAGCCTCTGTCTGTCTGTCTGTTCTACTTCTTCCCTTTCCCACTCCCTCTCCCAGTCTTTCCCTCTTGTAAACAGGCCTCTCCCACCTTGTGCTTAGCTGGAATGTTCTCTTGGCTTCAGCAGCTCAACAACTTGGCCTGAAAAAGGCAGGGCTGATCATAACAAGCTTGACCCAGAGAAAGACAGAGAGGGAATGAGACAAATTCAGAGAATGGTGGGAGGAAAGCTGAGAGCGAGGAGCAGAGAGGGACAGTTAGTAGGAGAATTAGAGCGAACTGCATGGGGAGAAGGGAGAGGATTTAATAGGTTTTATAGGGATAGATATGAGTATAAAAATAAATACTAATAATAAAGAAAAATTGGTAGAGAGACAGATATAAACAGAGAGGCCTGAGATAGACATGTAGGTAGAGACAAATGGATGGATAGATATATAGAGAGAGCGAGAGAGAGAGAGATGATAGATAGAGAGCGAGATAGATAGATAGATAGATAGATAGATAGATAGCAGGGCTGGAACTAGGGGTAGGCCTAGGGCGCAAAGCTAGGGGGGTGCCAGGCACGTACCTGCTCAGCTGCCTACCCCATGTCCGGTTCCGTCTCTCCCCGACTGCCACTTCTATTCTTTGCATAAAAGATAGATAGAATTCTGCACTGAAATCCGTTTCTCAAAAGAGCAAATATATTTTTTTTATATTTAATTTTGAAATCTGACATGGGGCTAGACATATTGTCAGTTTCCCAGCTGCCCCCAGTCATGTGACTTGTGTTCTGATAAACTTCAATCACTCTTTACTGCTGTACTGCAAGTTGGACTGATATCACCCCCCTCCCTTTTCCCCCCCAGCAGCCTAACAACAGAACAATGGGAAGGTAACCAGATAGCAGCTCCCTAACACAAGATAACAGCTGCCTGGTAGATCTAAGAACAGCACTCAATAGTAAAATCCAGGTCCCACTGAGACACATTCAGTTGAGTAGGAGAAACAACAGGCTGCCAGAAAGCAGTTCCATCCTAAAGTGCTGGCTCTTTCTGAAATCACATGACCAGGCAAAATGAGCTGAGATGCACCTACACACCAATATTACAACTAAATACACTTGCTGCTTCAGGAATGACATTTTATATTGTACAGTCAATTATTTGCAGTGTAAACAGTGTCATTTAGAGATAAAAACTACATCATAAAAACCATGACAAAATCCCTTTAACGAGGTGGTTCTCCTTTAGATTAACTTTTAGCAAGTTATAGAATGGCTAATTCTAAGCATCTTTTCAACTGACCTTCTGTTTTTCTTTTTTTATAGTTTTTGAATTATTTGTCTTTTTCTTATGACTCTTTCCCACTTCGATTGGGGGGTCACTGACCCCATCTAAAAACGTTTGCTCTGTAAGACTACAAATGAAATGATTTTGCTACTTGTTTATTACTCATCTTACTACTATTCAAATCGGTGCACGATTACTAGGGGAATTTGGACCCTAGCAACCAGATTGTTGAAATTGCAAACTGACGAGCCGCTGAATAAAAAGCTAAATGACTCAAAAACCACAAATAATAAAAAATGAAAACCAATTGCAAATTGTCTCAGAATATCCCTCTCTGCATCATACAAAATGTTAATTTAAAGGTGAACAACCTCTTTAAAGAATCATCATCTTCAAGGTACGAGTATTACAATTATGACACCAAATGCTGTTGGACTATAACTCACCAAGGAGGTGCTGGCAGTTGTAGTCTGGCATTAAGTACTCATTAGTTCCTCCTTGCTGCGTTGTCCACCCATTTGTAAAGCTGAATGCAATATGAACTCTGGCACTTTATAAATAATTAAAAATAATTAGGGGAATATCTGACAAAAGTGCATTGTTTGATTCTGGTTTCAGGGATTACAGTATAATAAAAGGCCTGCACAATGTTTACTGAGAGCTCAGCT
Source organism: Xenopus laevis (assembly GCF_017654675.1). Classification (NCBI taxonomy): domain Eukaryota; kingdom Metazoa; phylum Chordata; class Amphibia; order Anura; family Pipidae; genus Xenopus; species Xenopus laevis. The sequence continues at coordinate 1,595,085 of NC_054378.1, forward strand.
TTCTTTTATATTTTGCTTTGGTACAGCTGAACTACAAAGCTTTTCAGCCCCACGTGGCAGTTTATCAAACACAAATGGCAGCCACGGAGAATGTGATGGGGGACAGGGCAGCATTTGGGATGTTTAGCAAATTAACATCATAAGTGACAGTAATGGGGGGAGAGATAGCCTGGGGACCATATGGGGAGGGTTTGGACACTACAACCAGCTTTCTGCACTTATAGTTATAAACAAATAGTTTTACTATATCACAGTAATATAGTAGTATATGTTTTGTGCCTACTGTCCATTGCCTGCAGTAGGAAGCCCTGCAACTACCCTTTGTCCCTCTAATTTGACTTAAAGGAGTTGTTTAAACTTTAAGTGTGTGATAGAATGGTCATTTGTAAGCAACTTTTCAATTGGTCTTCATTATTTATTTTCTGTAGTTTATGATTTATTTTAATTCTTCTTCTTCTGACTCTTTCCAGCTTTCAAATAGGGGTCACTGACCCATGTTAAAATGTATTGTTATTGCTTATTTGTATTACTCGCCTTTCTATTCAGGTCTCTCCTATTCATATCCCAATCTCTTATTCAATTCAATGCATGGTTGCTAGGGGGAATTTGGACCCTAGTAACCAGATGGCTGAAATTGCAAACTGGAGAGCTGCTGAATAAAAAGCTAAATAACTCCAAAACCACAAATAATAAGAAATGAGAACCAATTGCAAATTGTCTCAAAATATCAGTCTCTGCTTCATATTAAAAGTTAATTTAAAGGTGATTTAAAATGTGTTGATGTGGCTTTTAGAGCAACAATAAATGCTGAATGATATTTGCTGAACATCCCAGTGGGCAAATTTGCCTCTGGGCAGTAACCCATGGCAACCAACACTGTTTTGCTTTGCTAGTTTAGGTCAGTAGTGATTTCAGGGGTGTTTGTCCCCCTTTCCTATTTAATGCAAATAAGTTGTTTCTACTTAAAGGGATCCTGTCATCGGAAAACATGTTTTTTTCAAAACACATCAGTTAATAGTGCTACTCCAGCAGAATTCTGCACTGAAATACATTTCTCAAAACAGATTTCTTTATATTCAATTTTGAAATCTGACATGGGGCTAGACATATTGTCAATTTCCCAGCTGCCCTGGTCATGTGACTTTCCATCCATGTCTGAAGACCCCCAGAGGCAGATTTAGCGTTGTTACTCAAACTCATTCACATACCTATTACATATTTGCACCAGTGTAATTATCACTCTACTGTCTAATAGTAATTAACAGTGATTTGTTTAGTGTACTTACAATAAAGTTAGCATCTAATTTGCTGCAATCGCTTTACATACTGGGGCAAAATATGCAACTGCCCTCCACTCAAACACACACACCAGTCCCTCTATAACGTTTTTCTATATTCCTACATATATGTATCTATAGGTGGGCTTTGCTTAGGCTTCATTAGACGTGTGCAATGTGTGCATGTGAGGGGTACATGGATTGAGGGCACACAAGACATCATTTACTTATTGGAATTGGAATTTCTCTAAAGACACTGTAATACAGTATATGCTGGCACTATAAAAATAAAGAAAAATACATCTGTAATCAATTTTTGCATGTTCATTAAGTATGAGTATGAAAATATATTCTTGATTTCCATGTTAAAGAATCACTGTAGGAGCTGCATTTTATCACTGTAAGCAACCAAAAAACCCTAACCTGACTTACACGTAAAGGAAAAACAATTTGCCAGATTGAAGGAGATACAAATCTTTTCATGCCACATTAATTCTAAATGGCAGATTTGTTTTATGTTAAAGCAGTTGTTGTAAATATTCATCAGTAAATCTAACCCAAGTTCCGTTTCCATTTAGAATTTGGGCATATTTTTTCAAGGAACCAGGTAGTAAGCAATTTCATCTGAACAACTGAAAATAGAGTACAATATGGCTTTATAGGTCTCACACTGTACTGGCAACATAGGGAAGAATTAAGCATAGTGGGTTCACCCTAAACAAAATTCTACATCATATATTGCTGAAACGACAGCAGGATGGCTAATACAATATAATGATAATACAGCAATGTGACCTTGTCATAAGGTATGGAGGACATAATCGTTGGGCCATAAACATTTGAAGCTGAAAAGTCAAAATGCTTTTTCCTCTTCGGTGGTTTGTTGTCTAACAAAGCGAAACTCTAAATTAACATTACTTTAAATCCAGAAAATTCATTAGTTCCTACCTTTCTGGTCATATATGTATGTATGTACAGTATGTATGTACAACTCTATTTATAACGTTATGTTGAGGAGCTGCAGCACAATACATAAAAGTACAATATATAAAAGTACACAGAGGAAGAACTAAAACATAAATACAATAAATGCACACAGTACACAGAGCCTATATAAGGACATGGATAAGTGGTGAGAGACACATGTAGGAAGGAAGTCCCTGCCCCGTAGAGCTTACAGTCTAAGTACATTGCCAGTGCCCCTTCTCTCCGTTGTGCAGGGTCTTATCCAACGTAAAAGTGAGAAGATAAGTAGCAAACAAAAGCCTGGACTGGGACTCAAAATAGGTCCTGGCATTTCTAGTACACAGAGCCCAACCAGTAGTACACAGTCTCCCACCAGCCCACTCCATAGTTACTCTCTATGGCAGGGGTCCCCAACCTTTTTCACCCGTGAGCAACATTCAGATGTAAAAACAGTTGGCGAGCAACACAAGCATGAAAAATGTTCCTGGGTAGTGCCAAATAAGGGCTGTGATTGGCTATTTGGTAGCTCCTATGTGAAGTGGCAGCCTACAGGAGGCTCTGTTTGGCAGTACACCTGGTTTTTATTCAACCAAAACTTGTGTCCAAGCCTGGAATTCAAAAATAATCACCTGCTTTGAGGCCACTGAGAGCAACATCCAAGGGGTTGGAGAGCAACATGTTACTCACGAGCTACTGGTTGGGGATCACTGCTCTATGGCATCTTACAGCAGCCCCTCTGGCATTTGCCAGAACTCACAGATTGCCAGTCCGGGCCTGAGCACACACTCAAAAACACTCAGATCTACACATTCAGATGGTTGTTACGCTGGTAGATATATGCCCTTTGAACATGCTCTTAAAAGCCTATAAGGGCAAAACTTTTCCTCTGATCCTAAACTATGAGGTTGAAAGCCTAAAGGTGGCCATACATGTAGAGATCCACTCGTTTGGCGATGTCACCAAATGAGTGGATCTCTCCCCGATATGCCCACATTGAGGTGGGCGATATCGGGCTGATCCAATAGTGGGCCCTAGAGTCTAATGATTGGCTCATAATGTAGCCAACACGGGCAGTTGGATTGAGGGACCGCATCAATGAATAGATGTGGCTGCGATCCAACAGGATTTTTAATACTGCCCGATCGACATCTGGCTGACTTTCAGCCAGATACTGATCGGGAAAGCCCGTTGGAGGGCCCTACACATGGGTCTCTAAGTCTCAGCCCAGGTATAGCCACCAAGTACAGGGAAGATGAAGCCTGTGGATGGAGCAAAATAGACTGGGGCCCAATCTCAGTTGAAAACAAAATTATTTATGACAACAGATACGTCTGGAAGCTAGAAGTTAAAGAAATGTTTATGCTTTACCCCAAACAAATGTTTGCTTTGATCTGTATATTTTTGAATAGATAATCGTCATTTTATTGGCCATCACTGGCTTACTTTCATTTGTTCCCAACTGTAATTTATCCAAATTACGTTTAAAGCAAACCAGATTATAAACTGGGTCAGTAAAAGACACATTCATCTCATCTTTTCCACATCAGCTGGAGAATCCTGAATTAGCAAGCATCACATGAGACCATGCTGCTGTACAACTTTAATCCCTGATTTTACACTTCTACAAAGAAGCTGTTGATATATTACAGTGGAACCAATAAGGGCGGAGAATGGAACTTTCGGTGGCTTTTGGGGGAACTTGAATTCCCAACGATGCTACTATGCGTGCAGAGCACAGAGGAATCTTGGGAGCTGTAGGTCATATGAAGTGCTGAAGGTTGTCACTCCCTAAAGCAAACATTTCTTCCTATAGCACACATTCCTATAGCATAAATTCCTATATCACTCATTCCTATTGCACACATGTCATTGTATTCCTCTGCAGTAGTTTGTGATCTCAGATCCTGCGCAGCATTGAACTCATAGGCTGTTGTGCAGTATTTAATGGAGAACTAAACTCCCCTAAAGAGAAAAGCCTCACCCACTAATCTTCAAATGTCCTCCCTCCCTGCTTCCTCTCAGCATAGTCCATTATAGCAAAAAGTGTCCCTGAATGTCAGAAATCACAGGGCCATGTACAACAAAATTTGGTGGCCAGCCCCCATCTTATAGGTTAAAAAAAACATTGGCACCAAGTCCCCCCAGGGGTCTACATAGTATTAAAAAACCATATTAGTGGCCAGGGGTTAAATAAAATAAAAAAACATATTGGTGTTCAGTAGAACTTACCTTAGGCTCCTTTCATGGCTTCAGGGCTTTAGCTTTGGCTCCTTACATGGCTTCGGATCTTTTTGTCGCTTCAGAACCTCAACTCCGGGTCTTTTAGCTGCTTCCTTAACGGCTTCGGGTCTTCGACTCTTCAGGACTTTTGCTCTTTGGAATTTCGTCAGACTTCGGCAGAGTTCATGGCTTTGGGTCTTTTTTCTGCTTCAGGGTTTCAGTTTCAGCTCCTTACGTGGCTTTGGATCTTTTTGTCACTTCAGGACTTCAACTTCGGGCCTGTGGCAGCTTCATTAACGGCTTTGGGTCTTCGGGACTTTGGCTCTTTGGGATTTCGGCATACTTCGGCAGCGTTCATGGCTTCAGGTCTTTTTGCGGCTTTAGGACTTTAACTTTGGGTCTTTCAGTGGCTTTGTTAACGTCTTTGGGACTTCGACTCTTCAGGACTTTGGCTCTTAGGAACTCCGGCAGACTTCAGGCCTAATAAAGATGTACCCCCTATGCCCCCCTGATGGCAGCCCTGTTCACATTGACTTATCCATATAGAGTAGCACACTGTAGCTCATGGACACCATCTTTGGCATCTTCAGATCATTCATCTTCCTTCCCTTTGGCAATTTACAGAGCATTACAGCAAATGCCCAGTAGGCGCGAATTCCAGACTGGCTCCAACTACGCATGCACCAAATAGATCAACATCGGTGGTCACTTTCCGAAGAAAACCAAAGATGGTGCCCATGAGCTCAGCTGCGTTACTCTACATGGATAAGTCAGTGTGACTTTCAGGAACATATTTTGCCATAATGGACAATGAGGGGAGGGGGCAATGGTGGGTAGGGATGGGGCTTTTCTTTTTAGAGGGGAGTTTAGTTCCCTACTCCATTACTTTTTAACCAAACGAGTATAAGTGACTAATATAATGAGAGGGTATTGTGGGAAGAAAGCTCATATTGGAAAGTCATCTTGGAAATTCCTGCCCTCCATACCCTATGCATACAATGTAAACAATTCCCAACATTTTAGAAGCTACAAATGATTCTATGAATATGGTACCAAAATGCATTTGTATTGGAGAGCACTCTGTCTTTGTGTATTCTGCCAGCATGAGTTCCAGCTGCAAGTCGGGCTCTTTATAAATGAGCCCAAGCTGTGAGGCTGTTGGGAACAACATCAAAGGTACAGGGAGCAATATGTTCTCACAAGCCACTGGTGAGGGATCACTATCTTAATTGGATTTAGCACAGGCACAATCAAAGCTTTAACTACAGCTTACTGTCTGGTCATTTCATGGAAAAGCTGGACAGAACTGAATAGGGCATCAAAGTCTAGAGTGACTGAAAACATTAAATGGCTCTTATGTATTATCTCTTGGTACGTGAGAGTTATAGTTATCAGCTAAGGTGTATCCACTTTGAGGGTTTCTGTCAGGAGCAACTGGAAACAAGCAGCAAACATAGCGGGACCCCTCACAGCAGAAACTATAGTTATGAGTAGGAGTAGGGAAGATGAGTAGGCAGTACCTGTACCAGTGAGGATTGAGCTTCTGGGGAAGGACCAAGGGATAATACAGCAGGGTAATAATGTGCATTCATGTATTTATGGAGCCCAAACTGCAGCTCTTTACTGTATAATTTGCAGCATCTACTGTAAGTACAGGCTGGAAGTTTAACAAAAGCTTAGGGGTACACAGATTGGGCACCTGTTGTATAACACCTTGTTTTACTGTGTCTACTGTATTTTGCCCTACTATACAGTGTCAGACTGGGATACCAACAGTGTCTGACTGGGCCAGCGGGACACCGGGAAAAAACCAGGTGGGCCTCAGCTGGCCCAGACCACATCCCCAGTTCTGCCAGGCCACCCCCCCAAAAAAGCAACTGCGGCAGCGCACGTTGGACTGTGTGCATGCGCATACGCGCCGGCGTTTACGTACATGTGCTGCCGTTCGCACTTTCTCACGGGGGGGGGACAGAGTTTGCACATGTACACGGGGGGGGGCCTCCAGAGGTTTGGAGTCCGGTGGGCCCACCAATGTCCAGTCTGACCCCCTGCACACCAGGGGCCCACCAAAAAACCTTAGACTAGGGGCCCACTCTCAGTACTATTATACTTCCTCTCCTCACTCGACCTCTATTCTCCTAGTCTCTTTTCTTTACATACTATAATCTATTATTCCATCTATTTAGCCTCTTTGTTCTCATAGAAATAGGGAATGGCCATGAAATAGACCAAATGTTTAGCAGCATGAGGGGCCACTGACACCTGGGCCCACCGGGACTTTTCCTGGTATCCCTGTGGGCCAGTCCAACACTGTTACTATATAATCCATTCTTGCCCTTCCTGTTTACTATCTTCTGCACTGTGCAACTCATGATATGGTACAAGAACAGCTCCTGTTATATGCACATAACTAAAACAGACAATATCATTACAATTAAGTTGCTGATTGTATGGCATAACATTTCCTAACACCTCCACCTGCTGCAGTGGTTATAGTGACTAACATCAGATAACCTACCATAGAGGCTCTACTGTCCGTACAAATAAAACCATGTCCTCCATTCACTCTTAGAACCTTTATAAATGTTGTTTTAACCTATTCACTTAATATGCCACAAAACTCTTTACTCACAACATTCTCATATGCTGCCCTGGCTTCCCCTCCAAAATAAATCTAATTCTGTATATGTTGCAGTCAGACACATTCATCTCACCAACAGAATTTAATCCTTATGAATCTCTAATCTTATTTCAAAATACTCTCCTAATTGCCATTTTCAAACCACTTTTGTTTTATGTCGCTCTCATTAGATCTTCTCATTCACTTGGGCTAATTTACTAATACAGGATCAATTTGCACCAGGTCAGTTACCAACAGCAACCAATCAAAAATTAGACTTGTTCAAATAGCTACAGGATGAATCGTGAATGTTAAAATTTGATTGGTTGCCATGGGTTAATGGACAAGTACAAATTTGCCTGTCCCTCTCAGCATACCATGGAATTCTCTGCCTCATTCATTTAGATTCTTTCCAAGCTTCTGGGAACTGAACCATCACCACCAGACACACATTTATACTTTAGATTTCTGACACCTCCTCCTCAAAATTGGGTTTCCTTATCACTTCCAGAATATCTGTTTATAAATTGCCTTGCAGAAAAATATTCTTTATAATAATATAAGATCTGACTGTCAGGGTTCTAAGTACCATTTAGATTGCAAGCTCTGTAGGGCAGGGTTTACCTTCCTTCTGACTCTCTTCCCACTTGGAACTTAATATGTGTAATTTATATGTATTTATTACAATGCTTGTCCTCACTGTATGTACTTTTATTTCTTGCAGTGTAAAAGAGTGCTACAAATTCTAGTAATTCAAATTACTATACATTACTATAAAGAAAAAAATCTACAAAAACAAAAAAAGTGCCTACAAATTCTAGTAGAGCTATATAGATTGTTATATACATACACCAAGTTAAGTTTCCAAGTCTATCTCAGGTTTTCCCTCAGTTGCACAGAAACAAATGTGTTTGTTGCTTTGGATATAAATAATTATTCATGTGGTTGGCAACTGTGAGTCTCCTGGCTGTGTGAATCATTTTGTACAGCAAGAACACAATTAAGTTGCAAAAAAGAAATGACGTTATTATCTAAAACATTTCTGGATAGGGATCATATATAGAAGAATGAGCAGTGTTATTATTCATTCAGAAACATGTTTGTGACCACAGTTCTCTGCTTGTATAGTACTACAGTAGTAACTGAGCTCATATCTGTACAGATCATTTTAGAATGGGTTTGTTTGTTGGTGGCCTTATTTACAATGGTCCTTAGGCCTTGGGCTTTATGAAGGTGTAGACCCCAAAGTTCTTTACCAGTGAGCCATATTCAAATTTAAAAAATATTTGGGGAACATAAGCATGAAAATAGCTTTAGGGGGGTGCCAAAAAGGGTTGTGATTTGTTATTTGGTAGCACCATATGGGCTTAAAATCTGCAGTAGGCTCTGTTTGGTAGCACATGTTGTCTTTGTGCCTCAAAAACTTGCCCCAAGCCAGGAATTCAAAAATAAGCACCTGCTTTGAACAACTGGAACAACATCCAAGGGGTTGGTGAGCAACATGATGCTCACAAACCACTAGTTGAGGATCACTGTTATAGGCAAAGGCAACTGCCTTGGGTTCAGCACATTGTGTGGCTCAGCAGAACAGCAGTTGTAGCTAGAGATGGAGTATAGCAAAGCAAGATGGTAATAGTAGTGCAAAATGCCAGCAGAAACACTTCTCAGCGTTGTCCAATCACTAGAGCTTCAGCTGTTGGTGGGTTATGGTAATTGTACTTCAATAACAGCTGAAGGGCCTACGTTTGGACAGTCTACTGCTGATGGAGACCTGTGTAATGCCTTATGCAAATACAAAGTTGGAGGGAGTTGATATGTAAGTAAGATGGCGCTGACACAGCTTGCAAGAGAAGAGAATGGTCTGACCTTTATGTGAACATAGTAGTCTACAGATCATGATTTTTTTCTCTTGGATTAAGTCTGGAAATCAGCCTTCGACCCCCCAAAAAAATTGGTTTATAAAGACTTGCACACCTCATTTTTATTGCTATCTTCGGAAATAAGATATATATATATATATACACATCAGTAAATGGACAGCACCACATCTCCAAAAAGCTGACTTGTAGCTGCCCCTGTGCTCGGTATAAATTCCATATAGACCTGAACAAAAAACCAGCACCAAGGGACTTTTTGTGCAAAAAACTTCTGTATTAGTTACATTATGTGTAAAACCGACGTTTCGGTTGCTTTTGGAACACACAATGTAATTAATACAGAAGCACAAAAAGTCCCTTGGTGCTGGTTTTTTGTTCAAGTATATATATATATATATATATATATATATATATATATATATATATATATATATATATATATATATATATATATATATATATACCATTAAAAGTCTGTAAATGTTTTGTCAAGCATTTGCTGAAAGTGAACAGGCTGGGTTTCTACCAATATAATCCATCATGCAGGAATTTTATTTTGAGCTTTGAAGAAAAAGCCTTGAAGCATGTGGGATATATTAACCATGGCTATCAACAGAGGATTGAGTAGGAGTCTAGATCAGAGATATACCTTAAGGAGGGGCTTTGGAAATCAGAGGAGAAGAATTCTGTGACTCTATTCTAAACATTTGGGTGGAAGCCAGGAGTGTGATTTCAACAGACTTTGTCTGAGGCAAAACAAACCCTGAACCTGTGTTTTACTTTTAGATGGTTATGGAGAAATACAGACTAAAGGCGAATGTCTAAAGCAAAGCTGATAAATCTGTGCTACCAGTGCAAACTGAACTATAGTTCTCAGCATTAAAATAAAAGCCATCAACTATAATGATGGTGGCAGATATGGCCCACAAAAGATCGGAGTTTGCTATACCCAGTAGTTTAAACTAGAGAATGTCATATAGCACTGGCAATATTTGGCTCGCTGAAGATCCCCCGAAGCCTTATTCTTTCATGTAAAGAAAGAGAACATCAACCTATTACTAAACACCATTCCTTTTTCTCTCCCCAAGATCATGTTACAGGTTATTTTTCAGCCAAATTGTACTCAATATTCTCAAGTTTCCAGTTCACTTTCAGTCTCTCCTTCTGCAATTACTCCTTTTCAGAAAGCAAGCCATGTTCCAGACCTGAAACCTGTTCGAACTCTTGTGGCAACTGCAAAAGCGTGGAGTCAAAATGGTTGCCCGGCACTGTTGTAGATCTCTGTGGAATCTGAAGCAGCCAAGGGGCAAGTAAAGTGTGAGCTTGTTCTACAATGGCTTTATTCCCATGCTACAGGAGAAATATATTGGCAAAGTGAAAAACAGGGCGGCTGAGGCAAATAGCTGAAGATATGATGTATTCCGCAACACACACACACATGATTCCCCTGCCAACATCCCAAGTGTGTAGCTTGTTTTGCAATACAGTCAAAAGCAACAGCAATGGCATCTCTGTTATTTCTGCTCTTGAATCTTGGGTTTCAAATATTTGCAGCAGTGTCAATTACAGGAGCTCTCAATAACATTCTTCATGAGTGTGAATAGGCTCTTTCTTCTGATTATTTTTTTTTCTTCCAAACTGCTATATCCATAAATAGCCAATCTATGATTTTTATTTTGGTTAGATAAAGGAAACACATCATCAACTAACACTAACTTTTTCCCCCTAAACATTATAGTGACTTTTTTCTTGTGTGGTCATGCTCTGAGATCACCAGGTTGAAGTACCCTAATCTCCTAGTCCCTTTCTGTTAGATATAGCTTGCTGTGGTGCATTTACAAAACAAATGGGCCCCAATGTTTTGTTTTAGAAAGGCAACAAATCATATTTTTTTGGGTTCGACAGTATACCGAAGCTTCCACGAAAGATCCTGCTGAATATGGAATGTTATTTCCATATTTTAATCTAAATTGTAAACAGCATATCCTGAGCCTAATCTTGCAGTAGCAGGTTGTGGTCCAACATTCGGCAAGGCTCCATTAGCACCTAACACGGCACGGTTACAGCCATTCTTCTATATCAGGGGTCTCCTTTTTTTTTTACCCGTAAGCCACATTCCAATGTAAAAAGAGTTGAGGAGCAACAGAAATGTTTAGAGATGTGATTTGCAGCAAAGGAATTCCAACGGCACACAGGACTGTGAGAAATCTTCAAAAATGTATTTCAATGCGGAGTGCGATGCAACGTTTCGGGGAGTAAAACCCCTTTGTCCCTAGCTTAGAGATGTGATTTGCCATTTGGTAGCCCCATTGTAGAGTGGCAGCCTACAGGAGGCTCTGTTTGGCAGTACAACCAAAACTTGCCTCCAAGCCAGGAATTCAAAACGAAGCTCCTGCTTTGAGGCCACTGAGAGCAACATCCAAGGGGTTGGTGAAGAACATGTTGCTCACAAACCATAGGTTGGAGATCACTGTTCTATAGTTTCACAGGCTAAGAATAAAATAAGTATTCTCTTTATATGTACGTTTTTATAAAGACTTAAATGTTTTGTCACATAAATTAATTCCTCCTTTATCCTCCTCCATAATTATTATGATTAATGACAAAGTTAGCTATACAGTGTAGTTAGCATATTCCAGTTTCTCCTGGGTCTAATATATAACATGTTTTTTAACCATTTGTCTATATATTATAAATCTTTTTATTATCCTGTTTACCCCAGTAGCACTATAAACGGATGCTTCTTGAAAAAAAAAAAATTTTTCCCATGACAGTATCCCTTTTAGTAAAACAAACAGTTTTGCAAAGCAGCTAGAAGAAGCCATTGTCCTATGCTCTCCTCACCTCCCGGGCAGCAGGCTATAATCTGCTAGAACAAGATCAAGGAGGAAAAGATAAGAGCCAGATATAGTAAGGGCAGAGAAACACGGTCAGATTCGGGGAGATTAGTCGCCCAGCGGCAAATATCCTCTTCTTCGGGCGACTAATCTCCCCGAACTGCCTTCCCGCCGGCTAGAATGTAAATCACCAGCAGGATGGCACTCAGAGCACTTCGTTTTCTGAAGTCGTCCGAAGTTGCCTCATGAGGAAACTTCAGGTGACTTCGGAAAACTAATCGCTCCGAACGCCATCCCGCTTTACATTCCAGCCGGCAGGAAGGCTGGGGGAGGCAGTTTGGGGAGATTAGTCGCCCTGAAGAAGAGGAGATTTAACGCCGGGCGACTAATCTCCCGAATCTGAGGGTGTGTCTCTGCCCTTAATGCTTTTCTTTGGCTTTATGCACGTGCAGCATTGGCTGATTTTATTGTTTATGGAGATATGGAAACATCTGAATATATATATATATATTCATACAATCCAACACATTCATAGTGAAAAATCTGATCTCTCACAGATTGTACACCAGTTTGAAGGGGATATTTTTGCAACTAAACAATAGACTGAATGGGGTTTTTTGGTGTGTGTGGAAAGAAGTATTTGGTTTTATATTTTCGGCCACAAAAAGGACTTGGAGAATAGCAGAGGGTATGCGGTTTTATACCATGCTGAAATCACATGCTTTTCTAAGATCTGAGACTGAGTCATGCACAGAGTGTGTTACTGGGTAACACACCCACACATAACACACCCACAACAGTGTGACAAGAGGTTCCCTAAAATGATGTATCACACAGGACGGGGATTCCTGAGCATGAACACACACTCATACACACACACCCTGAATACAGCTGGTAACCAAGGCAGCGGCTCAAAATACAAGCAAAATACTTCCTAGCCAAACAAGGACACGGGAGAGAAGAGAAAAACTAAAGCATGATGGAGGGTCAGACGCAAACGAAAGTAGCCTACAATACTAACTCCCCCAAGCTACCATAGCAACCTTTTCATAAAAAATATATACAGTATATATTACAGGGGGTGTAGCTTTATCTCACTCAAGGCCTAATTTTAAAATTAAACTTTTACTTATATAATACAATATATGACACACACAGTGTCTAAGCCGGAATTTGAAGTTGCGAAGTTGCGCTAGCCATAATACGATAAGCAGCCCGAAGTTACTCTAGCGATGCCTAATTAGCATACGGCGTGCAGTTAAAGTACAATGGACGTATATGCTGCAGCAAATACATTACACTTGACAAGGCCACAAAATTTAAGTAAAAAAAGCCAGCGTTTTTGGGAGTTAGAAAAATGTTCAACTTTTTTTTGACAAACTCCTATCTACTTTATTGCACTTCGCCTGGTCTGAGCTGGCGAAGTAAAGTCTAGCCCAAGAGGTAACGTTCAGTAAAATCTGCAACTTAGTGAATTAGCGTAGTTACGTCCCAAAAGGAGCCGAAGTTGATGTCCTTTTTTACTTTTTTTAAAGCCCTAGCCACCAATGTGTTATTCTAATAGTCTACAGGCCCCTGCCACCAATGTTTGTTTTTTTTTTAAATATCCTCTGGAGCCCAATGTTTTTTTTAACTTGGGGGCCCTGGTGCCAGCATTTTTTTTAACTAATGGGGGCCCTGACCACCAATCATTGTTAAAAAAACTTTTACGGGGTCCCTGGCGCCACAGTTTTTTTTAACTTGTAGGGGCGCCCTGACCATCTATGGCTTTTTATAACTTGTGTGCTTTAGCGTTTTTAACTGTGGTGTGGGGTGGGGCCATGGGCCCCCGAAAAAAATGTTATATTTATATATTTAAAAGGATTAAAAGAGAAGAAGGGAAAGGCTAAAATTAAGTAAGCTTAATCAGAAAGGTCTATATAAACACACAAGTAACCCCTCAAAGTAATGCTGCTCTGAGTCCTCTGTCAAAAGAAACATCACATTTCTTTCCTTCTATTGTGTACTCATGGGCTTCTGTATCAGACTAACTGTTTTCAGCTTAAACCTCCAGGGCTAGGGCTTGAGCATGCTCAGTTTGCTCCTCTCCCTCCCTGCTGTAATCTGAGCCCAGAGCTATGAGTGAGCAGGCGGAGACTCAGGCAGGAAGTGATGTCACACCAAGCTAATATGGGAGCTGCTATCCTAAACAAACTTTCCAACTTCTTTAAAATAGGTTTTGTGGGTCTAAGTAAAACTTATTGGTTAAGATATAAGCAAAAGGTGCACGCCACAGAGCAAAGTGCAGTGTTGTTTTTATATATTTAGATATTGCATGTTCTTTGAAGAGCATTTCTGTAACTATAATTCTTTATCAGTGATTGCAGGAAGTGGTGAGTGATCTGGGTTTCCTCCCTGCAACTCATATGGCTCTATGAATCGCTACTGGTTGCTTTCTCTGCCCGTATCCACTGTAAACAGACATTCTGCGGTCACCCTGCACCCACTGCCAGCGCCCAGGCTGAAGCTAAAACATTTGGGCTTGGAAATGCCATAAGACTCATTTAAAACCAGTTTCTACTTGTTAACACCAGCCTTGTAGCGTGAGGGTTTTAACAAGGTACAGTTTATTAAACAGTTTAATTTGAAACAAGTTGCTCCAAGAGTAATACATTCTACTAATCTTCATTATTTATAGAGTTACTTTCTGATACATCCTTAGTTTGAATGGAACCATGTTGGAAATTACAATATATAACAGTTAGCCATTTTGTGGGTGCAAACCAACATGCATTGGCTCTAAAAACAAGTTTTGCATCTGTTAACCCACCCCTTGTGGTTCTACGCTGCTATTTCGGGAGATTAGTCGGCCAGCAACAAATCTCTTCTTTATCAGGCGACTAATCTCCCCCCAAACTGCCTTCCCGCTGGCTAGAATCTAAATCGCCGGCGGGATGGCACTCGGAGTGCTTCGTTTTCCGAAGTTGCCTCACAAGGAAACTTTGGGCGACTTCGGAAAGCCGAATCGATCCGACTGCATCGACTACATTCTAGCCGACGGGAAAGCAGTTCTGGGAGATTAGTCGCCTGAAAAAAAATCGATTTGTCGCTCTCCCGAAATAGCAGCGTGTGCCCTGGCCTTTAAAGGTACACTTGTGTCTGGAGAATTGCTGAGTGAAATGTGATCATTCAGGGGGTAAATGACACCAGTGTCGGACTGGGACACCAGGGGCCCACCCAAAATCCTTAGACCAGGGGCCCACCATAAAACCTTAGACCAGGGGCCCACTTTCAGTACTAATATTCTTTATCTCCTCAATTCTGCTAGTTTGTTTTCTTTACAGACTATAATCTATTATTCCATCTATTTAGCCTCTTTGTTCTAATAGAATAGGGAATGGCCATGAAATAGGCCAAAAGTTTAGCAGCATGAGGGCCCACTGACACCTTGGCCCACCGGGAGTTTTCCTGGTATCTCGGTGGGCCAGTCCGACACTGAATGACACTCAATTTAGGGGGCAGGTAGGGGCTAGGGGTATCATACACCTATTTGTCTCCCCCAGGCCATCCTTCATGAATACTGTGCTGCTAAACACAGGCAGTTATTGTTAGTTAATTGGATTTTGACAATAAAACAGCAATAATTATTCTCTGTAGTTGTACACTGCACCCCCCCCCCCGCCTCTGCTAATTACCCCTAGTTCCTACTCTATTATATATGGTTTATAAAATATACCAACTTCCCTATCAGTAGACAAAAGATGGTGATATAAAGTGGTGCTCAAAACAACCCCCGCAATTTAGGGATTTGGCTGAATGCGAGCCTTTTTAAGCAGGATTCGTCCAAATCTAAAAGCCTGGTTGAACCTAATCCAAACCCGACAAAGTTTTACAAATTTGCAACAGCAATTTTTACGCTTCAATTATTTGCCATAGAACACCTGTTTGTGGCTTCAGGGAAAGGAATTTGGATTCAGTTCAGTGTTCGGCCAAATCCTGTGTGATAAGGAGGGTTCGGTGCACCCTATTTTGTTTACATCAAGGTGACATTCTAGGGCAAGGAAAGAAAGGCCTCCCTTTGGCTAGGAAATGTCATTTGTAAAATTATTACATTATGGGGCCTATTTATTATTATGTAAAACGAAATTCACCAACAAAAATCGCATAAAAAACTGTGTTAAATAAATGGCGAATTTAATCAAGGTGTTTCTTATTTTATGCCATGTGAAGGCCAGATTTTACACTGCTTCAGGTAAGTAAGTTCCAGCAGAAGTTGCTCAAAGAAAATGTGCACCATTTTTTTACATGTCAATGCCAGGCAACGTGTGGCTAACTATTCCCCCATTTTTTATACCACATAATAACTCTACTCCTAAATGTTTTAATGGGTACATCATTTTAGGCTTTATTCCAGGCTTGCCTTACCTGTGATTGAGGTTGACCTAAACTATAACCCCCAAAATCCATTGAAAGCCAAAGCTAAAATATGTAGTTCAACAAAGATTGGATATCCCCATTAGTTTGTCCTTCTACTCTACTGCAGTATTGTTACTAGCTCACGAAATTGAATTTTACAGGTACTTTGAGTAGGTTAAACTCTATTGTTTCTGTGGTGTTTATACAAATGGCCTGTAGATGTCACTGTGCTTATCTGTGTATACTTCCTGTCAGCTTAAAAGTGAAAGTTACTGTTGTGTAATGGCTGCGTGACTCTGCTAATAAAGCACTGTTATACTCTACTCATCCTCGGCTACCCAAAACATAACAGTTTCATTGAACAGTTGAAACTACACAGGTCCTAACCATACAGGTACTTTAAGCAGCTGAAATTATGCAGTAACTTTGAGTATTTGAAAACACAGAGGCCCTCTGAGCAGTTGAAAATATACAGGCCATGTGAGCACTTGATAATACACAGGCACTCAGAGCAGTTGAAATTATACAGGTGCTTAGTGCAGTTGAAACTGCAAGTACTTTAAGCAGGTGAACAATACACAGGTTGAGTAGATTAAACTATAGAGGTGCTCTAAGCAGATGAATCCAGATAGACACTTTGATTAGCTGAAACCACACAAGTACTTTGAGCAGGTGCTCAAGGCTGACTGTTTTTAATATGATGGGTAAAGAATAAAAGAAGCCAATGTGCTGTAAGATGGAGTAAGGCACAATGTAGACAAGTTAGTTTATTTGCTGGAGTAAAGTGATGCCTAATTTGGGAGGATAGTAATGCTTTCTTTGCTCTTCACGCCTTTATTGCATCTACTTCTAATTTCACACATCTTTCACCCCATTTCCTTTCTCTCGTGCTATATTTACTTTCTATCTGTCTCCATAGAGGGTGATTTTACTGTTCAGTGAGGCTAATTAAAGTAAAACTAAGCCCTAAAAATGAATGTGGCTAGAAATGCTATATTTTCTATAGTGAACTTATTGCAGGAGGCTAAAGTTTGAGCTTGTCAATAGCAGCAATGATCCAGGACTTCAAACTTGTCACAGGGGGTCACCATCTTGGAAAGTGTCTGTGACACTCACATGCTCAGTGGGCTCTGATTGGCTGTTGAGAAGCTAAGCTTAGGGCTCGTCACTAATTATCCAGCAGAAGATGAGCTTCCCTGGCTGTAATATAAGCTGATGCTACAGGTTTGCTGATTATTCAATTCTGATGCTAATTGCCCTGGTTTCTGTGCTGCCATGTAGTAATTATGTGTATTAATTACTAATCAGCCTTATATTGTGACATTTCTATTCTATGTGTACTGTATATTGTGAGTGGCTCCCTAAGCTCAGTAAGTGACAGCAGCACAGAGCATGTGAATCAGTGAATCAGCAGAAAAGAAGATGGGGAGCTACTGGGGCATCTTTGGAGACACAGATCTTTACTGCTAAAGGGCTGTGGTTTCCTTGGGCTGGTACAGAAGCACAAAACATCATGTACAACATTTCTAACTACTTCTTTAGTTAAGCTTTACTTCTCCTTAAAAGACAGATTCTACACGCATTCCTTTATACTATCCATTCGTCAATTCCATGTATAAGACTAATGCTACACATGTTAACAGCTCTCATCCATTCAGACCTCTATCTGTACTGACAGGCATTGATATTGGCCTGTGTACAAACACACAGAGCGGATTGTGGCACAATAGCTTGAGAGTTTGCATTTTCATGCTGTGTATTTTCACAGGTTGTTACAGGGTAGTGCCTATCAGTGCAGATACATGTCTGAATGGAGAGGTTCCGCTGTTTCTCCACCTGCATTTATATGCAGACAGAGAAACAGCCACTTGTGAAATTAGCCTAATACCCCAGAACATAATGCAGGATTAATGCAGTTGCAATTGCACATAAAACATATTGTTCCCCAGAACTAGGGATGCACCGAATCCACTAATTTGGATTCAGCCGAATCCCTGAATCCTTTGCAAAAGATTCAGCCAAGTACCAAACAGAATCATAATCCTAATTTACATATGCAAATTAGGGGTGGGAAGGGAAAACATTTTTTACTTCCTTATTTTGTGACATAAAGTCATGCAACTTCCGTCCCCATCTCTAATTTGTGTATGCGGGTTAGGTTCGGCCAGGCAAAAGGATTCGGCTGAATCCGAATCCTGCTGAAAACGGCCGAATCCCAAACCGAATCCTGGATTCGGTGTATCCCTACCCAGAACACATGGCAGGATAAATACAGTGGCAATTCTATATATTATGTCCCCAGAACACATAGTACTTTAAATAGAATGGCAGTTGCATGCATAATAAACCCAGAACACAGACAGGATGAACATGGTCTGGTTGGGTGAGGTTTAGTCTCCCCAAACCTTCTTTATAATCCTCCCATGTCTGGATATCAGTCCTAATTCACCAATTCTTTTGTTTTAATTTGTTTAATAGCAGTTCCTTTCTTTCTGTGCTTTTCTCCATGTTCCCATCAGCTCTTGCATTCCATGCTTCCCTTGCTTACTTATTCTAATGAAATTCTTCAGTAAGGGATGAGATTGTTTAGAGGTAACAGAAGTGCTGCCAGGTTTTTTTCCAACAGATTTATTAAATGTGATGCCTAAAACAACTATGCTGCTGATGGGATTTGCTTCAATAGAACACTAGTAAGGTAGGGCATCAGGTCTGGGCTGGGATTTAAAATAGGCCCTGGCATTTCAAGTACACAGATGCCTAAACAGCTCCCCACCAGCCCACTAAATAGTGTTACATCTTACAGCAGCCCCTCTGGCATTTGCCAGAACCCACAGATTGCCAGTCCGGGCCTGTAGGGCATTGATGTTGGATGATCAGGTCTGGCTTGCAGTTAGTGTGGCAATTCATCCTGAAGGTGTTTCGTTTATTTCACTCCCATCTCAGCAAATCCATTCTGTATAAATCTTGCCTATCACATCTCTTCTCATGCTCCAAATTAAGACTTCTTTATCAAAAACTACCAGCTGTATTAAGTTGGAATTAAAGGGGTTGTTCAGCATGATGTAGAGATTGATATTCTGAGACAATATGCAATTTGTTTTCATTTGTTATTATTTATGTTTTTTTGAGTTATTTGCCTTTTTACAGGCAGCATTTCAGTTTATCCATTTCAGCAATCTGGTTGCTAGGGTCCAAGTAATGCATGCAACCATGCATTCGTTTGAATATGACACCGGATTATGAATAGGGGATGGACTGAATACAAAGAGGAGTAAATAAAAAAGTAGCAATAACAATTAGGGGCACATTTACTTTGCTCGAGTGAAGGAATAGAATAAAAAAAACTTTGAATTTCAAATGTTTTTTTTGGCTACTTTGACCATCGAATTGGCTACTTCGACCTTCGACTACGACTTCGAATCGAACAAACTAAAAATCGTTCGAATATTGGACCGTTCGATAGTCGAAGTACTGTCTCTTTAAAAAAAACTTTGACCCCCTACTTCGCCACCTAAAACCTACCGAGGTGCAATGTTAGCCTATGGGGAAGGTCCCCATAGGCTTTCTAACAATTTTTTGGTCGAAGGAAAATCGTTCGATCGATGGATTAAAATCCTTCGGATCGAACGATTCGAAGGATTTAATCGTTCGATCAAACGATTTCTCGTTTGATCGAACTATTTGCGGTAAATCCTTTGGCTTCGATATTCGAAGTCGAAGGATTTACATTCGGCAGTCGAATATCGAGGGTTAATTAACCCTTGATATTTGACCATATGTAAATCTGCCCCTTAATGTGTAGCCTTACAGAGCATTTGTTTTTTTAGATGGGGTCAGTGACCCCCTTTTGAAAGCTGTAAAGCGTCAGATGAATAAAGCAAATAATTAATAAACTATACAGAATAAATAATGAAGACCAATTGAAAGGTTGCTTAGAATTGGATATTCTATAACATACTAAACGTTAACCTGTAGATGAACCACCCCTTTAAGTACTTACTTTGCACTGCTACGGGGATTTTTGCAATGTTGTGCCCCATAGCAGCAGTAAATGAGCCCTTACACAACTATAGGCTTTTTTCTTGCGTTGTACAATTGATTACAGCATTAGTTTTCATCCCCTCCCATCACTCTTATTTACTTTGCGTGAGTATATCCATGGTATTAGTGTATGTGAGTTTATAGAGTGTAAAAGCCACTGCCTAAAAACATGTCTGTCATCAGCATTAACAAGGACATGCATCAGCTTATAGTAAGTTCCTTTCAGACCCACCATACACCCGCAGACAAGTTAACATACACATACCAACATGTTGAATGAGAATGAGCAGTTTTCAGCAGACTGGTAAAAGGGAAGGTCCACTTCAGAGTAAACCTTATTATGATATTGGCCTTGAATTTGTCTCCTATTTCTGATTTTTTGTTTTGTTTACATATTTGCCTTTACTTTCTGCCTCTCTCCACCCAGAATTTCAGAAAGCCAAAAGTGTCTTGGACTCCAGTTTGGCAGCCCTGTGTTAAATCATCCTGATCGTCTCAAGCAGAACTACCATTCATTATGAAAAAAACATTTGCCCTCTATAGTACTGGACCTCCTTTGTGGGACTGGGCCCAGCAAAGAATCTGATTTCCAGAGCCCATGAAAATGAGATGAGGCAGTGCTTTATATAACATAGGGACATAGTAGTCGAGGTTAAAAGCAAAAACCTTCATCTAAGCTATATCCAAGAGGGCAGGCCTCCTTTTGTGGGACTGTACCCAGCGAAGAAGTTGATTTCCAGGACCCATGAAAATTTGATGCAGGCAGTGCTTAAAGGGATACTGTCATTGGAAAAAATGTTTTTTTCAAAACACATCGGTTAATAGTGCTGCTCCAGCAGAATTCTGCACTGAAATTAATTTTTTTACATTTAATTTTGAAATCTGACATGGGGCTAGAGATATTGTCAGTTTCCCAGCTGCCATCAGTCACTCTTTACTGCTGTACTGCAAGTTGGACTGATATCACCCCCAGCAGCCTAACAACAGAACAATGGGAAGGTAACCAGATAGCAGCTCCCTAACACAAGATAACAGCTGCCTGGTAGATCAAAGAACAGCAATCAATAGTAAAATCCAGGTCCCACTGAGACACATTGAGTAGGAGAAACAACAGGCTGCCAGAAAGCAGTTCCATCCTAAAGTGCTGGCTCTTTCTGAAAACACATGACCAGGCAAAATGACCTGAGATGCACCTACACACCAACTAATTGCTGGAAAGTTTTTTTTCTAATTTGCTAGAGGGTAACTAATCCTTTGTTAAAACTACCTCTAATTGATCTGCAAGTACAACAACTTAAGATGGAACTAGTTTAATGGAATGCCTTAGCATCTGCTGGAAGGACCTGCAGGTGACTATAGGTGTAATTAGGCCTATGGTGGAAATAAGGAAGGGATAATAATAATTATGTGTTGTTGAAGCCCACTAAGTCCTGGTCACACCTGGAAATCCTCTTGTACTCTTGTAGGCCTGTTTGGCTTGTTCTCATTGCATAGGTATTATGCACATTGCTATTTTTGTACTTTACTTTACACTAGGTTCAGTGACAGACATCTTGGCTCTGGCTAGGGACCTGCTGCTTGGCAGAACTCCAGTGGGCAGTCAAGTCAATATCTTGTCCCCACTAGTTCTTCTAGAAGGTCCCTGGCACTGGGTGTGAGGTGGGACGTCTTTACTCACATGTGACCCCATGATTTTGGCTGGCAGCCATAGATTCATATCATGTTACCAAATGGTCTACACATCATTATGTGATATATGTATGTTTATGTTTTTTTTATATATATTATGTTGACTGACTAAGCAGTCATGTACACTGATCATTCAGACACAATGGGTGCCTAATTTGTAAGAGCTTACAATACTGGGTTCTGGTTGCCGAGGCACAAGAGATTTTGCCAAAAAGCCACAAGAACTGTCAACAAAACCCGGCTATTTAACTACAAAGCTAACCAGTCCCTAATGTGTGTTTAAGCCTTGTATGCACTATTGTTGTGCTATTACCAATCTAACTGGGCCAAACTGAAAAGAAGCACATCCACAAAATGTATACTAACACGTCGCTATTGAGGCCTTAACAGCTTCAGTAAACAGATGAATGAGACTGAAACTAATTATTATTACCAAATGACAAACTGAGGAATGCTGCGGTTCTTTGCTGGCCTGTTGTTCTGATAATTATCCAGAAACTCTGGACCTTCTGGGTGGGAGTACATAGTTGGCAACTGTTCCTTATTTACCAGACCAAGACTACTTTAGCAGCAATGAAGATTTCAGATGCACTATTACTACTATGAAATTCCAAATAGTATTTGCTATTCTGAAAACTGTGGAAAGTGTATACCTGAAATACAATAGTTATCTGTGGTTCCAGATATGAGATGTATAAATGCTATTATGTGTGCATGGAACAGGCAATTGTCTGGAGATAGTTCAGAAATAGTTGGAGATATGAGGAGCTGAAGTGCAAATTGAACTAGAGAGGGCCCCTGAATGAAGATCCATAGCAAGATGTAGGTGAATTGTTTCCCCAAAGGAAAAGTACTATGTGAATGATGTGACTGCATTGTCCCCAATGCCTCACTAATAACAGTCACCGCCTAATATTCAACAAAGGGAATGTTTTAGACTCCCAATTCTAGTATGAAAGGTGCCTTATATGGGAACACCTGAGGCACTGGAAGAACTGAAGTAACTTATAGGCACTGGGGCAGTAGATTTTACAGCAGTGGTGCGTGTAACTACAAATATATGCACACCCACAACAATCTTTTTTATTTCCCTGCCCCACCTTCTCCGATAAATCCTTGTGCAAGATGATCGGTTCCCCAAACACACACACACATATATATATATATCTCTGCAAGGAAGGCGAGCACTCACAGGTCTTATGAAAAATGGAAGTGAACTTTATTTAGCAAAAAAGTAGCAACTTTTTTGCTAAATAAAGTTCACTTCCATTTTTCATGAGACCTGTGAGTGCTCACCTTCCTTGCAGATATATATGGACTTCTTATGCTGATAGCACCCAGGCAGGGGCGTAACTACAGAGGAAGCAGACCCTGCGGCTGCAGGGGGGCCCAGGAGGTATAGGGGGCCTATGAGGCCCTAATTAATGAGAAATGTCAATATATATTTGTAAAACTGGACAACCTCTGGAAATATTGGGGGCCCTAAAATTAATTTGCTGTGGGGCCCAGTAGCATCTAGTTACTCCACTGCACCCAGGCACATTATACTTTTTACACGAGTTGTGCTGGCTACACACAGACCGCTATATATATGTATATATGTGTATATATATATATATATATATATACACAAAATCCCTGTGATAATTCTCTATACCCAGTTATACCCCTAGTTTGCAGACACCAATTTGTAAAATTTTCAGCCCTTTTCTACAACGTGGATTGGTTAGTAAACAAATAATCTGCATAAGGAATTTAATTTAAGTATCAGCATTGTGGCTCCTGTCTCTTGAGCTGTTTAAAAGCTTTAGTGTCGGTGTTTCCTTTGTATATAAAATTCCGCGTGTGTCAACAGAGCCGCGTGTCTAACATGAGTTATACTATATACTTGTGCCTTCTATTCTTGTAGTGTGTTGCACTTCCCTGCCAGGCACCTTCCCTCTGCTCTCAATCGCAGCATTAGTTAAATAAGACTATGAAGATTTTCATTCATCCAGGTCATAGTATATCTAGTATAGGTCAATCTAAAAACAACTGGACTTGCTGAGTAATCAATGAAGACGTTTCACTACTCATCCGAGCAGCTCCTTCAGTTCAACTGACTGGTGTGGGAAGTTCTCGGCATATAAACTCTTCCACTAATCCATTTACAATGGCATTTTTTTTTTTTTTTTTAGATTGACCTATACTAGATATTAGTTAAATACGTTCTTTGCCTGGATACTTTCGATTCAATGCTGCTCTTTACCCTGAGACTATCAGGACACAAACTGCTACAAGTTATCACAGGATTTCTCTTTACCCTGCAGTTGTTTTCGTGTTCCCTAGTAGTTGTTATAGGTCTCTGTAATATGTTTATTTATTGAACTCTTTGAATGTTTATAAAAAGCTGACTCGTTTTACACGGCTTTTTTCCTTTTGTCACAGATGCTTAGTCATTAAGGCTGGTTTAACTTGCACACCCATCAAATCTGTTTGTCCCCGAGGCTCCGTAGAACCTGTAATTGTCATGAAGAGACACATGTCATGTGCTTATGCATCCATTCTAGGGCAATCTGGAATACACAATGCAGCTCTTGTTCACTGCTAAACCTGGTAAACCACAGTAACTCAACTTTTGCTGCCTTCTTATAAAGTTCTAGTATGTCCTTAAAGGTGGCCCTTGAAGGGGTCAATTAATGGTCTGCTTTGCCTTATGTTATATGTGCAGTAAGTGTTGCTTTAAAACAGTATATAGACTATTATGAATAATGGAAATCAAGTCCAGTGCCTGTAAATAAAAACTGGCCTTTCTATTTCTTTTATCTGCCCTCCAAATTAATAACCTTGGTTTAAGTGTCAATTCACAAGCTGAGGCAGAAAAATACTGTCTATACTGTGGATCAGCATTATCTAGATCAAATGTGCACTCCAGATTGTGAGATTAAACTAAAGAAAGTGTAACCCTTCTCATCTAACATTTCATCAAGCCAAAGGGCCCTGCTCTTTAGTGTTTACAGTCTACAAGACAAGGGTAGATCAACTTGTTTAGTAATGTCTCTAAAGAAATGAATCTTGGTCAGATTTTGCCCCAGGGCTAACATTGAGGGATGGGCAAACCTGCTGGGGAAAGGCAGCATACACTGGCAGATATGGATCTCGTCAAGTTGAATTTTCCAGCCTTTCCAATCAATATTTGACCAAATCCTAATCATGTAACAATTGAGAAGGACATCGTTTTGGGCCAGTACAAGGGCCAATGGGCTACTACCTTGCTCAGGAGTGACAGTAAATATCAGCCTAAATATGGGCAACTTTAGATATGGTTAGTATTGATGTATGTTAAATCAAATATATATAAGTCCCAAACCAAGTGTAGTTCCCAGTTCAGTTCATATCAAAGTCTCAAACCAAGTGTAGTTCCCAGTTCAGTAACGTGTAGGTTCTCTCCAACCTCCAAAGTCAATTAAGGTTCCAAAAAGTGGTACCGATCGTACCTCAAAAGGAAATGGGGAAACAAGAAAATATAAAAAGTGTAGCGTTATTTTTAGACAGATTCACGCTTCTGTGCAAATACATACACACATTAGTAGTGCTGTAATATCCACCCAAAATCTAGTGTACAAGTCAAACATACTTTTACACCATCAAGTAAGTGCACTGCTGTGTTTATAAAAGGAAAAATGTAATGAAAAGGAGATACCCACACGCCTGCTGAAAGAACGCTAGACTATTTATATTTTCTTGTTTCCCCATTTTCTTATGCGGTACGATCGGTAACACTTTTTGGAACCGTAATTGACTTTGGAGATGTATATTAAGCCAATTAAGTTTCAACTCAAGTAGATACATTAGTAGATACATACATGGAATTATGTCCCTGTTGAATCTAGTAACCTGATAAGTACTACCTCTTAAAGGAGAATTCATCCGTTTAAAAAAAAAAAAACCCTACTCCCCACCCCACGTAGATCCCCTCCCTCCTCCTCCCCAGCATAGCTGCCCCCGGGAACAGTGGCGTAACTAGATATTACTGGGCCCCACAGCAAATTATTTTTCAGGCCCCCAAAATGTTTAGAGGTTGACTTGTTTCTCCAATATTTATTGAAATTGTATATGAATTAGGGTCTCGTGGGGCCCCTATACCTCCTGGGCCCCCCTGCAGCCGCAGGGTCTGCTTCCTCTATAGTTACGCCCCTGCCCGGGGAAATGCCCCTAACTTTATACTTACCCCTCGGTGCAGATTCAGACATCGGAGTTCCACTCAGCCATCTTCCGGGTCTTTGGTAAGCTTAAGTGGGAGACCGGCGAAGCGGCGCATGTGCAGTTGGAGCAATTTGGCGGTTCGCGTCAGCTGCGCATGCGGTGAAACTCAGAAGATCGGGATGGGTCTGGACAGAGCTTGATGATATACTACTGTTATTTGTTTAACATGTGTCCATTTCTACTTTTAATGCATGAGACAGAACATGATATATTTGCATGTTCCTAAATAACAGATTTTTATACTGGAGAATTGATGAAGCAAATGCTTGTATCAACATTAGCCGTAAGGGTGGGGTGTGCTAAGGAAAGAGCCTCACTGTTAGCAAAGGTGCTACATGTGTTTTCTATAAAACGATGGAAGTTTATCTAGCTACACCTCCTTTCCTGGAGACACAATGCAACACTGCTCATATGTTAATGTATAATGACAATAGGTACAAATATTTGCTTTTAGGATGGTCAGCCCTGCTATAATAAAAAATGTAGGTGTTTCAGAAACTTTGAATTGAGTTTCACAGATTCAATTGAATTACTTAGCAAACGTCTCCAGCAGCCAGATTCTCCTCAAATAAACCCCCGAGCTAATACTGGAGGAAGCATGTTGCTCTGGGTCTCATTAGCAAAATCACACGACTCACTAATAAACTAAGAACTCAGTGAGGGTCACACCCAAATATAACACTGAGGCACACAACTTGGGGCCAGACATGCATTGTTCAGATGTTTATTTCTGAGCCATTATCTCATTTAGCTCATTTGACCTAAAATATAAAATGTTTTGGTTTTGCTCCCCTTTTCTAGGTTGATACTTATGACGATATTTACATTTTTGGCAGTCAGTGTAGGTTCTACCCTGTACTGTTTAGGCTTGCACAATATAAATAAAAGAAGCATAACACATTTATGGAAAGACATGTCCCAGCTAGGGTTGCCACCATTTCTGGAAAAAAATACTTACAATGTTTTTATGGTTTTTCCCTATAAATAACATTGGAATCAAGCAACATTTTTACCGACCAGGTGGCAACCTTAGTCACTTAGTCACTGATAGATTTATAAATAAATGTTTTCATCAGGAGGGAGGACATTCGATTTATGAAATTAATGTGGTTCTTTATAGTAGGGTGGAGAGATTATTATTATCCTTGTTATTTATTTCTATCAGTAAGGCCCAGTCATCCTAATTATTTGCCACTAGAAAGGCTTACCTATGGGCTTGTGGTGCATCTACTCTACGATCATTTTAAATGCACCACAAGGGCTTTTTCAAATTAATGGGTTGCAAGAGCACATGTAAACCAATCATAATCCATGTTCTTGCATGGTCTATGTACAACATTACTCGAAAAAAAGTTGCACCCCTTAGAGATGATACAGGGAGCGGTTGTGACCATAACATTGGCATCCACCATGTCAATATCAAATTCTGCACTCAACACAAATTGTGCTAGGGTTGCCACCTCACCCCTTTAAGGGCTCTTACACTCGGACGCATGTAAGCGCCAAACGCAGGTTGGGACGCAGCATGTTGCATTTCACGCATACATGTATCTGTGTGATTACAGCAGATACAGGAGTAGACGCACTCAAAATAATTGAGTGCGTCTACTCCTGCACCACCCTGCGGCTAAAAGGAAAAAAGCACAACGCAGGGGAGCGCAGGTAAAACCGCCCGTGTGTAAGGGCCCTAAAACCGAACACATATGGAATCCACAGCCTGCATGACTAATTAGCAATTCATTTAGATGCATGGCTGCACATAAATCAGTTCAGTCTACAGCATGCATCTAAATGAATTGCTAATTAGCCATGCAGGCTGTGGATTCCATAAGTGTTCAGTTTTAAAGGGGTGAGGTGGCAACCCTAAATTGTGCCTAAACCAATGACTATTCCTGTGGTGCTTTGTGTGTTAAGAACTCACTCATATGTATATATAAATTACTATATCCGCCTCAAAATGCTAAAGGGAGTCCCAGTGGAGCTGTATTTGTGAAATGGCCTGAGCCTAGGGCAGCAATCCTTTAGGTAGCCTTAGAGCAGAGACACACGTGGAGATTCTGGGAGATTAGTTCCTCCCCGAATTGCTAGAATCGAAGGGTCAGGGCACACAGGCAGATTCAGGGAGATTAGTCGCCCAGCAACAAATCTAATCTCCCCGAATTGCATCCCCGTCGGACCGAATCGTTTTCCGAAGTCGCTTGAAGTTTCCTCGTGAGGCAATTCCGGGCGACTTTGGAAAACGAATTGCTCTGAGTACCTTCCTGCCGGTGACTTACATTTTAGCTGACGGGGAGGCAGATTGGGGAGATTAGACGCCCTGAAGAAGAGGAGATTTATCGCCAGGCGACTAATCTACCAGAATCTGCCTGTGTGCCCTGACCCTTAATCGCCGATGGGATGGCATTTGGAGTTCTTCGTTTTCTGAAGTTCCCTCACGAGGAAACTTCGGGCAACTTTGGAAAATGAATCGCGTTGAGTGCTATACCGTAGGTCGATTTGCATTTTAGACAGTGGGAAGGCAGTTTGGGGAGATAAGCCGCCCCTAAGAAGAGGAGATTTGTCGCGGGTGACTCATTTTCCCTTAATTCCTGGTGGGATGGCACTAGTAGCACTTCGTTTTGCAAAGTTGTCTCATGAGGAAACTTCAGGCAACTTCGGAAAACGAAGAGCTCCGAGTGCCATCTAGACGGTCATTTACATTCTAGCCGGCGGGAAGGCATTGCAGGGAGATTAGTCGCCCGAAGAAGAGGAGATTTGTCGCCGGGCAATTAATCTCCCTCAAATAGCTTTGTGTGTCTCTGCCCTGAGGCAATTTTGGGCAATTCCGATATCGAATCGCTCCGAGTGCCATTACGACAGTGATTTAGATTGTAGCCGGCGGGAAGACAGTTTGGGAAGATTAGTCTCCTGAAGAAGAGGCGATTTGTCGCCGGGTGACTCCCCGAGGGAAATAACGTGTGTCTCTGCCCTTATTACAGCAAATATGTGAGTGAAATAAGTGTGTGAGGGAAATAAGTGTGTGAGTGAAATAAGTGTGTGAGGGAAATAAGTGTGTGAGGGAAATAAGTGTGTGAGGGAAATAAGTGTGTGAGGGAAATAAGTGTGTGAGTGAAATAAGTGTGAGAGAAATAAGTGTGTGAGGGAAAAAAGTGTGTGAGTGAAATAAGTGTGAGGGAAATAAGTGTGTGAGGGAAATAAGTGTGTGAGGGAAATAAGTGTGCGCGAAATAAATTTGTGAGGGAAATAAGTGTGTGAGGGAAATAAGTGTGTGAGGGAAATAGTGTTTGAGTGAAATAAGTGTGAGGGAAATAAGTGTGAGGGAAATAAGTGTGTGAGGGAAATAAGTGTGTGAGGGAAATAAGTGTGTGAGGGAAATAAGTGTGTGAGGGAAATAAGTGTGTGAGGGAAATAAGTGTGTGAGGGAAATAAGTGTGAGAGAAATAAGTGTGTGAGGGAAATAAGTGTGTGAGTGAAATAAGTGTGAGAGAAATAAGTGTGTGAGGGAAAAAAGTGTGTGAGTGAAATAAGTGTGAGGGAAATAAGTGTGTGAGGGAAATAAGTGTGAGGGAAATAAATTTGTGAGGGAATTAAGTGTGTGAGGGAAATAAGTCTGTGAGGGAAATAAGTGTGAGGGAAATAAGTGTGTGAGGGAAATAAGTGTGTGAGGGAAATAGTGTTTGAGTGAAAATAAGTGTGAGGGAAATAAGTGTGTGAGGGAAATAAGTGTGAGGGAAATAAGTGTGTGAGGGAAATAAGTGTGAGAGAAATAAGTGTGTGAGGGAAATAAGTGTGAGGGAAATAAGTGTGTGAGGGAAATAAGTGTGTGAGTGAAATAAGTGTGTGAGTGAAATAGTGTGAGGGAAATAAGTGTGAGGGAAATAAGTGTGTGAGGGAAATAAGTCTGTGAGGGAAATAAGTGTGAGGGAAATAAGTGTGTGAGTGAAATAGTGTGAGGGAAATACGTGTGTGAGTGAAATAAGTGTGTGAGCAACAGAACTTTGTATATTTCCCAGCAGAATTGTGACAACCATACGTCACAGCACAGGTAGATAAGGGCACAAGCTCCTCGGGCCCCTGGGATCCAGTTACATGGGGATACAGTGGGGCCCTGTATAGAAATAGAAGTGAGTCCATAGACACAGAAGTGAGAGGAGCAGCAACAAGAACACACGCCCGGGGCAGGCTCAGCCTCCTGAGCAGGATTGGGAGTAGGACACACCCAGCAGCAGGGCGAGCTGAGCCGTATAGGAGCCCAACCCTGACTCTACTGATCACTCAGCTCTGCTTCTCCAGTCACAACACAGCGCTGGCTCCTGCACATGTAGCGGCAGCTCAACAGCACCAGGTAATAACCCACTTATTATACATCTATTTTGTATCTATTCTGTATCGTGTCTGGTCTCTTACTGAGCGGGAAACTGTTACCTCAGAGTTTGTGACGCGCACAACTTTCCTTCTTGTCTATTTGTGTCTCTTCTGGATCCCGGGGGAGTGGGAATTGGTCGGGAACAATCTTGTCAAGGGGGGAAACTTGTTTTTTGCTTCTTTTAAAATCGACTTATTACAGAAGAAACGTCCTTCTTATGTTTCTAGTTCAGCTCCTGAGGCATTTACTTAGGGACTGGCTGTGAGAGACTTTTAGCTGATTTGGGTTATTGGCTCTTTAATATGAAATATTATTGTCTCTCCCCCTCACAGTCACTGTCAGCTCTAATGTCCAAAATCAGCCACAAAATCAGCTGCAAAATCAGCCACAAAATCAGCTGCAAAATCAGCCACAAAATCAGCTACAAAATCAGCCACAAAATCAGCTACAAAATCAGCCACAAAATCAGCCACAAAATCAGCTACAAAATCAGCCACAAAATCAGCTACAAAACTAGTCAAAGTCATTTCAACAGTCGCCCAAATATAACCCAATATGTGCAGTCAGAAAAGTCTAATCAATAAATGAATATATGTGAAAAAACTTATTTTTCTAATTTTCACTGTTTCCCAAATATTCCCATGAAGTAAAATGGGACAGAGGGGGGTAAGTAGAGAGGGGGCCCAGGAGGTATAGGGGTCCCTAATACAAATACAATTTCATTAGATATTGGTAAAACAGCTCAACCTCTAGACATTTTGGTGGTTTTTGCCCCAAAATTGTCTGAAATGGAGGAAAGTGAGTGGAAAATGTGAGAATGCTTAAGAGTGACGGGAGACTGGGGTACAGAGGCCAAAATGTGGGAACTCCCGACTTCTACACAAGTCAGTCCCATTGCATGCTGGGTATTGTAGTCTTACATTCAACTTGCCACAAAAACCACATTACCCAACATGCACTGGGACACACAGGCTTGGCACATTAGGGTAAGGAAATCATTGACTGGTTTCCAAAGTACAAACCAGCCAAAGGCCCAAAAAGTAGCCCAAATCTGTACCTTGACTGGTTTGTACTTTCATAACCCGCCTGGGCTTTACATTAGTAGCCCAATTTGGCTGGAAAACCTCCAACCTGGCAACCCTGAAAATAGGCCCTGGCATTTCAGGTACACAGAGGCCCAAACAGCCCCCCACCAGCCCACTAAATAATGACTGTCTATGGCAACTTAAACAGCCCCTCTAGCATGTGCCAGAACCCACAGATTGCCAGTCCTGGCTAGGGTTGCCACTAGGGTTGCCACCTTTTCTGGAAAAAAATACCGGCCTTCCTATATATTTATCTTTATTCCCTATTAATAACATTGGGATCACTGACCTTCCTATATATTTATCTTTATTCCCTATTAATAACATTGGGATCAACCATCATTTTTACCGGCCAGGCCAGTAAAATACTGGCCAGGTAGCAACCCTAGTTGCCACCTGGCCAGTAAAAATGATGGTTGATCCCAATGTTATTAATAGGGAATAAAGATAAATATATAGGAAGGTCAGTGATCCCAATGTTATTAATAGGGAATAAAGATAAATATATAGGAAGGTCAGTGATCCCAATGTTATTAATAGGGAATAAAGATAAATATATAGGAAGGTCAGTGATCCCAATGTTATTAATAGGGAATAAAGATAAATATATAGGAAGGTCAGTGATCCCAATGTTATTAATAGGGAATAAAGATAAATATATAGGAAGGTCAGTGATCCCAATGTTATTAATAGGGAATAAAGATAAATATATAGGAAGGCCAGTGATCCCAATGTTATTAATAGGGAATAAAGATAAATATATAGGAAGGTCAGTGATCCCAATGTTATTAATAGGGAATAAAGATAAATATATAGGAAGGACAGTGATCCCAATGTTATATATATATATATTTATTAGTGCCAGCTCTCCTTTCTATAGTCTGTGCACATTGTGTGTATATGGAAATCATTTATTGTAGTTTATAGCTTTGCTGGTGTTATTGTGCTGCAGTATATTGTATTCAGTGGGTATTTACTCTGTGGACTCTCTTTGCTTTTATTCTTCAATTACATTGTGACTCCAATGAGAACCAATGCTGGGAGTCCTCCTGATAAAGTTACGGCATAAAGACTCCCAGCAGCGCTGTGTGCAGCCAAACTCTCCCTTTTTGCTTTATTGCTAATGTTTGCTTTGGATGGATTTCCCTGGCTGTTACAACACAGGGCTCAGGGCACCGCACCCTCCCCTGCTGGAGATTTTAGGAGTGGAGGAAGGCAATAGAGAAGTAGGGTGGGGAGGATAAACAGAGACCCTCGGTGAGGGAGAAATAGTGTCCAACCTATGGTCTGTTGTTGAACTGAACATCACACCCCCGGGCAGTTTTGGAGGTTGTTGGGAGTTGTAACGCAACCTGGACGACATTGATATAAAGTATTGTTATAGTTTTATACGGGCTGTCCCCTCCCTAGAGCTATTAGCTGCAGTACTACTGTAGGTGCTTATGTGTTACCTGCAAAAATATATATATATATATATATATATATATATATATATTTATATATACACCCCCATGGGCTGTGCCACTATCATGAAGATGGTCCACTGACAGTAAACTGTGCCACCATAGTTGCTGTGTATTTATATGTTGTGTATTTATATGTTGCATATTTATTTGTGCACCTGGCCATGAAGAGGGTTTAGGATATATTTGTGCTGTTGGGTCCATTCATTGTGTACTGGCCCTGAACAGGAGGAGGAGACTCGTGGGGTTTATTCCTTAAAGGCGTTGTTCACCTTTAAATGTACTTTTAGTAAGATGTAGAGATGGATATTCTGAGACAATTTGCAATTGGTTTGCATTTTTTATTATTTGTGGTTTTTTACTTATTTAGCTTTTTATTCAGCAGCTCTCCAGTTTGTGATTTCAGCAATCTGGTTGCTAGGGGCCAAATTACCCTAGCAACCATGCATTAATTTCAATAAGAGACTGGAGTATAAATAGGAGATGCCTAGAGAGAGCGATGAATAATCAAACGTAGCAATAACAATACATTTGTATTGTAGCTTTATAAAGCATTCGTTTGTAGATGGGGTCAGTGACCCCCATTTGAAAGCTGGGAGAGTCAGAAGAAGAAGGCAAACAATTAAAAAAACTATGAAAAAAAATAATGAAGACCACTTGAAAAGTTGCTTAGACTTGGCCATGCTATAACATACTAAGAGTTAACTAAAAGGTGAACCCTGAAAATACTTTGGTTTGTGCTACTGCCACATAGCAAAAAATATCTATGGTACCACTCAACAAATAAATATTAGATAAGTAAAGGTACAAAAATATATAATAGAAAAAATAAATAAGGAGAAAACACTCACAGTTCACCTCAGTCCCAAGGTGCAAAAACCAAAAACACTATATCCAAAAGGTGTGAGGGTCTCCAAAAATAAAGAGGCAAATATAAAAAGTAGAAAAATTTATTAGGACATGAAGACCTAACGCGTTTCGTGCCTATAGGGGCACTTACTCATAGGCTCTATATAGGGCCTATGAGTAAGTGCCCATATAGGCACGAAACGCGTTAGGTCTTCATGTCCTAATAAATTTTTCTACTTTTTATATTTGCCACTTTATTTTTGGAGACCCTCACACCTTTTGGATATAGTGTAAAAAGTGAACCCCCCCTTTTAAAGGGGTGATTCACCTTTGCATAACTTTTAGTATGATTTAGAGTGTTATTCTCAGAAAATATGTAATTGGTTTTCAATTTTTATTATTTGTGGTTTTTGGGTTATTTAGCTTTTTATTCAGCAGCTTTCCAGTTTGCAATTTCAGCAATCTGGTTTCTAGGGTCCAAATTCCCCTAGCAACCATGCATTGATGTGAATAAGACACTGAATTATGAATAGGTGAGGCCTGAATAGACAGACAAGTAATAAAAAGTAGCAATAACGATAAATGTGTAGCCTTACAATTGCATTTGTTATTTGATGGGGTCAGTGACCCCCCATTTGAAAGCTGTAAAAAGTCAGAAGAAGGAGGCAAATAATAAATGATGATCAATTGAAAAATTGCTTATAATTGGCCATTCTATAATATACTTAACTTAAAGGTGAACCACCCCTTTAAGATGAAACAGACTCAGTACTTTATCCAAGGGGATTTGCCCAGAGCATGAAGATATATGTCATTGTATAGTCATTTTTTGGCAAATAAGTAGGAGTCACATGTCTCAGAAGTCATCCGATTTTATTTTTTATAAATGTTACAAAGTGACTGATTCTACAACCTTGTGAGTTGCGACTATGTTGCAAAAAGTGTCTTATGTGTGTAGCCATGTGCTTTATTTATGTGGAGATCAGATGCAGACCCTGCATGCAGTGTAAAATAAATGTATTTATGTTGTCCACCAACAGATGTATATGTCTTGTGTTGTATTCTTAGAGCTCAGCGTGCCTTGTGTGATGGGAGGGAGCCAGCTCTGAGGCTGTGATTGGGCGACAGAGCTTCACAAAATTCTGAGCGTGAATGAGTCAAGAGCTGTAATATGAGAGAAGGGTGCGGTGCCCTCGGAGCTCTGAGCCCAGGGAAGTGTTCATTTTCACCAGGGCCTGAGGATTAACTGAACCTTAACATATACGCTTTATTTGCCGTCTTCTCAGGATTACCTTTAAATGATGAAAATAGTAAATCTGGGCAGAGAGAGAGTGTGTAAAGCCTTTAAATGCTGTACTGCTAAGGACTGCAACTCCCATCATCCTTAGCCAGCCTGACTATTGCAAAGACACAACATTCCTGTTTAAAATTAGTTCTGGGATCGTTTCATAAAGGGGCAGAGATTCTACTCCCTAATATGATAGTTTGGGACATGGATTTGAACCCATGGGTCAGACTTGCAGGTAAGCCCAGGTAGACATTGTGTGGGAATTCAGCACCTTGATCTTAGCTTAAAGGTTGCTTTGCTGGCATGAGATATTTAGGAGAAACAGCGTGAACCCCCTGAATCTACTAATTATTTTGTGTAGGGACATGAGCCTGTAGAAGACCTGAGAGGGACAGATTCTCATAGAAAACATTCCGCCTGCCTCATAAAACTTCTTGGCAGCTCTGAGTTGTTAAGAACTTGGGAGAGGGGGCTGTGCAGGCTCTGCGTATTGCTCTGCATATTGCTCTGTTCTTGGTGTGCCTGGAAGCTCTGACTGTGTATTGCTGTGCATATTGCTCTGCATATTGCTGTGATGTGGGTGTGCCTGGATTGTCTGACTGTGTATTGCTCTGCATATTGCTCTGCATATTGCTGTGATGTGGGTGTGCCTGGATTGTCTGAATGCGTATTGCTCTGCACATTAATCTCCATCAGGTCCGGACTGAAAATTAAAATAGGCCCTGACATTTCAGGTACACAGAGGCCCACATAGAGGCCCAAACAACCCCCACCAGCCCACTAAATACTGACTTTCTATCGGACCTTATAGCAGCCCCTCTGGTATTTGCCAGAACCCACAGATTGCCAGTCCAGGCCTGCTCTCCATATTGCTCTGTTCTTGGTGTGCCTGGAAGCTCTGTGTATTGCTCTGCATGTTGCTGTGATGTGGGTGTACATGGAAGCTCTGACTGTGTATTGCTCTGCATATTGCTCTGCATATTGCTGTGATGTGGGTGTGCCTGGATTGTCTGACTGCGTATTGCTCTGCATATTGCTCTGTTCTTGGTGTACCTGGAAGCTCTGACTGTGTATTGCTCTGCATATTGCTGTGATGTGGGTGTGCCTGGATTGTCTGACTGTGTATTGCTCTGCATATTGCTGTGATGTGGGTGTGCCTGGATTATCTGACTGTGTATTGCTCTGCGTATTGCTCTGCATATTGCTGTGATGTGGGTGTGCCTGGATTGTCTGACTGTGTATTGCTCTGCGTATTGCTCTGCATATTGCTGTGATGTGGGTGTGCCTGGATTGTCTGACTGTGTATTGCTCTGCGTATTGCTCTGCATATTGCTGTGATGTGGGTGTGCCTGGATTGTCTGACTGTGTATTGCTCTGCATATTGCTCTGCATATTGCTGTGATGTGGGTGTGCCTGGAAGCTCTGGCCTGTGTCCAGGAACGTTGAGGAATGTTGGTTTGGGAGCAGAGTGAGTCACAGCAATTTGGGAGCAGAGGGGGGGGGAACACAAGGGAGAGCTGAGGGGTGGGGGAAGCAGACAGGAATGTTCATGGGGTACAAATGTGCGGCTACTCTATCCTTCATGCTGAATATCTGTGCAGGTTAAACATCTGTCTGCCCTTCCGTCAGTGAGGAAACTAGTTGAATACTATGTATCATCATACCCATCTCTCTCTCCTTATCTCTCTCTTTCTTTCATGTTCAGGAATGCAAAGACTTTTTGCTTAAGTGATGAGAGAACAGTGGGGGAGGCCCTTCAAAAAGGGACGATATCTCCTAAAAAAACACTAATTTGCTTAAAGACAATAGAATCTAATCCTGTAGTTAACTCAATTATTTGTCGGCAGCATCTCTCAATAGTCCATGTGTTTGTAGCCTGATAACTAAAGTCCTTACATGTATGCCTGTATGCCTGCTGGCTTCTCTTCCCAATGAACAGCAGCCCCAATAGAGTGTTAGCTCTCCGTATCCAAGCACACTTACCTTTTGGACATACCTCATATGGTGCCCACCCAGTTTCAGGCCTTGCTCAGGTGCTGCTGTGGGCAAGCAGTAACAGATCATTAGTAAAGTATTGAGGACACGTAAGGCTTTAAAGGGGTTGTTCACCTTTAAATTATCTTTTAGTATGATGTACAGATTGATATATAAAAAACAAATAATGAAGACCAACTGAAAAGCCACTTAGAACTGGCAATTCTATGATCTGCTAAAAGGAAATTTGAAGGTGAACCACCACCTTAACTAGTTGCATTGGCCCTTGTCTTTAAAAGTTATATCTACATTAGATATATAATTATATATATATATATATATATATATATATATATATATATATATATATATATATATATATATATATATATATATATATATATATATTTAGGGGCCCATTTACTTAGCTCGAGTGAAGGAATAGAATAAAAAAAAACTTCGAATTTCGAATGATTTTTTTGGCTACTTCGACCTTCGACTACGACTTCGAATCTAACGATTCAAACTAAAAATCGTTCGACTATTCGACCATTCGATAGTCGAAGTACTGTCTCTTCAAAAAAAACTTTGACCCCCTACTTTGCCACCTAAAACCTACCAAGGTGCCATGTTAGCGTATGGGGAAGGTCCCCATAGGCTTTCTATCAATTTTTAGGGCGAAGAAAAATCGTTCGATCGATGGATTAAAATCCTTCGAATCGGACGTTTCGAAGGATTTAATAGTTCGATCAAACGTTTTTCGGTAAATCCTTCGACGTCGATATTCGAAGTTGAAGGATTTACATTCGGCAGTCGAATATCGAGGGTTAATTAACCCTCGATATTCAACCCTACGTAAAGCTGTCCCCGAATGTAGCTATGATAACTTTTAAAGACGATGGCCCATGCACAACAAATTATAATGTTTTCAGGATTAACAATCTAACAAGTTTTGTCATACAATACAATAATTTTTTAACTAGAGGCTAGTAGCCCCTTTTTGGTGTAATTTAGAGGCTGACTTATAACCTGGAGACCAATATGCTTGGAAACAATGCATGCCATTGCTTCAAATGAAGCTTCTGTGTAACTGCTGGAATATCACATTCAAGGTGTATCCCTGTATGTGATTGTGGTGTGCATCTGGCTAACTGATTTGGTCACAGCTTACATACGTGACATCACTTTCCTACATTATCCCAGCAACTGCAATGTTCTGTTGAGAAGTGACAACCATCTTAAGCATCTCAAAGGTGAAATTCTCAGCTAGGAGTATGGTCTGGTCACATTCATCTGTACTTTACATATATTCACAATTACATATATATATATATATAGATACACAATTGCCCCATTCATCCCCAGTAACTTCCTTTTTACTTGAATAAGGAGCACGTGGGCTTCATTCACTCAGTACAGCCTCCTGGTTTATATAGTCATATGGTATTTGCACTAGAGTGATCAAATGTGATTCCTTTAGTCTACTCCACTTTATTGGATGTGGATACGTTATTATATAATTATAAGTAATAGTAACATTATTTTGCTTTCACCTGTAATTATCCAAGCTGGTGTAACTAGAGATTATAAACTTGGTAGAAAGAACTCTCTGCATTCATCCTTTGTTGTGGTTGTTTTTGTTTATGAGATAACTCCGTTGTGCCCGATTCTGTCTGTGCCCGGAAGTACCTTTTTAATCTGAGATCACTGTATGTAAATCACTTTACCTGTTTGGATTCAGTGCAAATGGGGGAGAATCTTTTTTGCTTTGCAGATGCCATATCTTCCAGATTAAAGATGGCCATAAACGCAACAATTCGGTTGTACGAACCCTCGATTTGTACAATTTTTGGAACGCGTGGGGATCGTCCCGACATTTTTCCTGCCATGGAGTTCGGTCGTTCAGTTGATCGGTAAAAAGATTTCTGACAGCTAACGATATTATCCCTGCTTCATGTATTGCCTATCTGACCATATCAAAGGGGGACTGTCACTACTATTTGTCAGACATAACTCTCAACGTCGGGTCGTTGGTCGGACACAAGGATTTATCGGCATGTCCAGCTTCAAAGCTATTTTGGTGGCTTTGTTGCCCACAAGAGAGGCGATTACCTGTGACAAAGTGAAACCTTAGCTCCCATAGATGCGACGATTCTTCTTGCCAAACAACCGATTTTAGGGAAGTCCGACCAATCCTTCGGAATTATCGTGCGGTTAGTGGGATTCGAGCGATCGAACATCTTACTATTTTTCGGCCGACATCTGTCAGGAAATTGATCGGCCAGGTTAAAAAAATCTTTGTCGGTCCCAGTGCAATGTATCTATGTTTGCAGGGCCAAGCAGGCAAAATTGGTCTTTTTAGTTGATGGTAAATGCGTACGATCGTTCCGAGAAGATTGTGGTCTCACGATCAGGATCTGATCTTTTAAAAATCTCAACATCTATGGCCGGCTTTAAGGTTCAATAGGGCCCAATTAAAATAGCAGATAACAGATAATCCAGGGGGAATACAATGAGTTCAGTAAATTCTGATAAATAGAGGTCAGATGTCATTCACAGCAAGTTATGTCATTCATTGTTACTTAGGAATTATATGGATCCTTGCAGGATTGAAAAGAAGTGATGCCTTGGGGTCTGTATGCTGGTCCCTCCCCAACTGGGATTTACTATGATACGGCATCTCCCCCATCAATAATGATCAGGATATGCACAGAGAATAAAAGCAGCAGAACTGAGGGTGTGAATCGTCGTCTATCAACACAGTTTTTATAGTGGTAATAGCTTGCAATGCAATTTCAGCCTATAAGGCACATGCATAAAGGAGAACTAAACCCTAGAAATGAATGTGGCCAAAAATGCCATAATTTATAGACTGCACTTATTGCAGGAGGCTAAAGTTTGAGCTTGTCAATAGCAGCAATGATCCAGGACTTCAAACTTGTCACAGGGGGTCACCATCTTGGAAAGTGTCTGTGACACTCACATGCTCAGTGGGCTCTGATTGGCTGTTGAGAAGCTAAGCTTAGGGCTCGTCACTAATTATCCAGCAGCAGAAAATGAGCTTCCCTGGCTGTAATATAAGCTGATGCTACAGGTTTGCTGATTATTCAATTCTGATGCTAATTGCACTGGTTTCTGTGCTGCCATGTAGTAATTATGTGTATTAATTACTAATCAGCCTTATATTGTGACATTTCTATTCTATGTGTACTGTATATTGT
The DNA here is from genome assembly GCF_017654675.1 of Xenopus laevis. Classification (NCBI taxonomy): domain Eukaryota; kingdom Metazoa; phylum Chordata; class Amphibia; order Anura; family Pipidae; genus Xenopus; species Xenopus laevis. The sequence continues at coordinate 1,635,498 of NC_054378.1, forward strand.
GAGTGGGTCCCTAATCTCAGTAAGTGACAGCAGCACAGAGCATGTGAATCAGCAGAAAAGAAGATGGGGAGCTACTGGGGCATCTTTGGAGACACAGATCTTTACTGCTAAAGGGCTGTGGTTGCCTTGGTAGGCAGTGGGGGTGATTTCAGGGCATACAGAAAATATGTGTAGAATATGTGTTGGACCTTTCAGAAATATCACCTTAGAGTGCTTATCCGATACTGTTAGGCAACGCGTACTCAAATGCCAGTACAAATATAATTGCCAGAAAGCTCTGACTTTGGCTCTACACTATCTGTAGGGAGATGTTGAAATGTTGCCACTCACAGATTACTATAGCCATTCTATACTGATAAAGAACAGAGATGTCCATGGTATCCGGAAACACTCGTTTATTGTCTCCTCTGCAAGTTTATTATGACTTACATGTACAGAACCTTGAAATATGAAGGCAAAACACAACCAGTGGTTAGATAGGAGAGAAGGCATACGAATGAGAGATTTGCAACTTGGGAGGAACCCCCAAAAATGTATTTTTAAGAAAAATAGGAGAATTCGGGAGAACAGGCAGAAGTATATAATAATATTAGCCTTTTACTGCTTCTAATCTCTCTAGCCTGTAAAACAATATTGGTTTAGATAAGGCCAGCGGTGCTTCGTTTTCCGAAGTCGACTGAAGTTTCCTTGCAAAGCAACTTCGGAAAACGAGTGCCGCCATCCCGCTGGTGATTTTTCATTATGGCCGGCGGGCAGGTAGGGGAAGGCAGTTTGGGGAGATTGTTGCCCCAAAGAAGAGGCGATTTTTCGTCAGGGTGACTAATCTCACCGAATCTCTTACCCTTAGGGTCAGGGCACACAGGCAGATTCAAGGACATTAGTCGCCCGGCGACAAATCTCTTCTTCGGGGCGACTAATCTCCCTGAATCTGCCTGTGTGCCCTGACCCTTACAGGCTACGATCCTATGACTGGAGGGGCTTATTCTGCAGACTGGGAATCATTCCCTCTATGCACATCAGCCCTCTCATGTGTCTGCACTTGAAGCCACTGCATTGACCTGGGCGTAGGTGCATGTTGTGGATTTGGACCCCAAAATGCCTGAGAATGCCTTTTGTTGTCTTAATCCACTCCATGGGCCTGCATCCAACTAACTGCAGTTCCCTTAGAGATCCTGAAGCAGTAGCAGGGGGCAGGCCCAGAATGGCAATCTGTAGGTTCTGGCAAAGAGGCTGTTGCATACCTCCCAACTGTCCCGATTTTGACAGCTCAGCCCGCAGTCCCGGATTTCTTACCGACTTTCTCTTTGATCTCCTGCACTGAACAGCCGGAAAAAGATTCAAAGTTTCTAGGTTCTAACTTAATTGGATTTTGGCAGAGAGTCCGGAACACCCACCAGGTGCACTTAGACACTTTTGTAACAATTTAAGATAAGCAAAGAAGCAATTGTAACAATTTAAAATAAGCAAGTCTCTTGTGGAAACTGTGACTTGAATCTCAAAGGGCAATCCGCCTTCATTAGCAAAACTGTAATAACACACAAAAACCACAGTAATGTGTTCAAACTTTCATTAAAGTAAGTAAAATGAACATGGTAATTGGGGTGTGGTCACAAAAATGGGCGTGGTCACACAAAAAAAAGTTTGCCTAACTACGCGACCCAAATCTTTTTTGACCCTCTTTCTATATCACTCCAAGGAAGGGAGACAAAACTCTACATCACTGTTGGGGAAACGAACCGACTGCCACTGGAACCTTGGATTCTAGCTGCCCAACAATGCCTCGTATTCCGGATCCGGGGAACTTGCACAAAGAAACACCAACAAGTGGATCAGAATTAGGGATGCACCAAATCCACTTTTTTGGATTCGGCCGAACCCCCGAATCCTTTGCAAAAGATTTGGCTGAATACCGAACCGAATCCGAACCCTAATTTACATATGCAAATTAGGGGTGGGAAGGGGGAAACTTTTTTTACTTCCTTGTTTTGTGACAACAAATCACGTGATTTTCTTCCCCGCCCCTAATTTACATATGCAAATTAGGATTCGGATTCGGTTCGGCCGAATCCCGAACCGAATCCTGGATTCGGTGCATCCCTAATCAGAATAACAAGTTCCGTTTATTGAAGGCCAAACATATGCTTGTATAGGTTATAAGTAAAGACATCCCAATATAGTGACGTATTGGCATAGTACATGTGTGTAATAGGTACAGCATTCAGGATGGACAAGAGAGAAAAAAAGAGATAAATATGTTCATGCGCATTAACTAAGACATTTTGGCTGAGGCAAACTGATAACATTGTTTATGGTACATGATGATACTTGTGCAAGGTTGTCTAAGAAGAGCAAGTACAGGGTCGTACAGAAAAACAAGTACAGAGGCCTACAAGGGTCGGCACGTAGGCATGTTAACCCTTCCATCATCATGTCATTGTCTTATTTAGTGACAAATATTGCTTAAAGGGGACCCGTCACCCAAAAAAATTATTCAAAATCCTATTTTATCACATCAGTCAAGCAAAATGAACTTTAATTACACTATATAAATTATTTGAATCTTGTTTCCTTCAGTCTAGGAATTCATAATTATAACAAGCAGGCAGCAGCCATTTTGTGGACACTGTTTTTAAGAAAAGCCTTGCATCATCTCAGAATCTTGTTTGTGCACCAGAATGGGGGGGGCGATGTCCATCCCCATGCCCTGGCTACACAATTAAATGGTAAAGAGAACGGGGGAATGTGGGGAGAGCAGTGACATGTAGGAAATGCTAAATGGAGAGTGAAAGTAATTGTCTGCCCCGCCTCTATGCCCATGGCATAGAGGAGGGGCAGACAATATTTGATTGACAGCTGAGATATTTAAACGAGTTTACAACAGCTATGAATGCTTTAATAAAAAATAGAAATTGGATTTCATGTTTAATTTGAAAAGGACTTTTATTATACAGATTTTTGTGTCTGGGTGACAGGTCCACTTTAAAACTGTGCAGCCGGACAACGCTTGATTTCAGTGCTTCTCATTCATTTTAAAAGATGGAGAAATCCACAGTGGTTCCATGGTTTTCGGGCCGACACCAAAATCACCATTATGAAGCCCTGGTTTGATCAAAAATATCAGATGACTTTATATATATATATATATATATATATATATATATATATATATATATATATATAAATAACAAAAAGAACCGCACTCACAGGACTTGATTTGGTGCAAATAAAGTGGTTTTATTCCGACGTTTCGGCTCTGACACTCGAGCCTTCTTCAGGAAATGAATATATATATATATATATGAAAATCACTGGGCCCCAAATGTGTCTAGGCCCCATTTCTGCAGAAGTAGTAGCTTTGCAATTGCAGGTTTAACTTCACATATGGAAATTCAACAGTGCTTTCCATTGTTAGTGCTGGCAACTGTATATCTATGACTTACTTGCCAGTTAATTACTAACTGCCATGCTCTGTTATATGGAAACAATTTGTATTTCAGTGCTAGTGCCCTCTTTATGCATATGCCATGTGGTATACCTGTCTGCCAGTTAATTACTAACTACCAAGCTGTGAATATTTCATGTAAACAAGTTGCTGCCTGACACATCTGTTGTCTTTTGAAACAAATGAATCTTTCTCATTACTTCTGGTTTAGACATGTGTCGAACAACCTCAAACACATGTATGTGTACAGCTGAGTGGGCTTGGGCAGTTAAAAGCTCTTTCCAAGATCATACACTAATGGAAGGAAATTCAGTTTCCATGGCCCAGAATGGGGAATGGGGGGGGGTTGATTATACAGAGATCTCTCAATGGACTGTTGATTAGTTTTGAGTGTATGTACATGAATCAAGAAGTAGAATGTGATTTTGCTTTGTAGGCCAGTGTTGTAAAGGCATATTTATGTTCCTTTCACAAACATGCCTGTAAAATCCTATATAAGTGAACAGAGAGCTTTAAAACTTCCTTCAGAGCATTGGTGGGCGAGCATCCGCCTTACTCACATATTGATGGGAAATAATTGTGTTTGTGCGCGCCTTGCATTATGTTGGATAAGGATTTATAACTTATATTATATGCAACTGTTTGCCAAGGGACACACCCATTATTGTTTGGAACAGTGTGGAATTGTTGTGTGAAAGTTACCAGCATGAGAGAATATGCGAGACAGCTTTGAGTTCTCACAGATGTGGCTCTACTATGAGTAATGTAAATGAAATGCTGTGATGAACGATATATAAATCATGTGTTAATCTCTACAAGCTGTAGTAAAAACTCTATAATTCCCAAGTGAGAGTGTCTGGGATGCAGACTAACTATTCCTATGTGTGGATATGTATGTACATGTAATAAAATATATAAAATATATACATATAATATGAATAGGAAGGGATCCGGTCATTTTTTTTTAGAAAAGGTGGCAACCCTAGTCACGTTTTCCCCAAGACACCTGCTTTTCTTACCTGTTTCTTTGCTTATCTTAAATTGTTACAAAAGTATCCAATAAACAATCAATGTGAAGGCTTGCAAAGCATTTGGTTTTTTTTAGATGGGGTCAGTGACCCCCCCCCCCATTTGAAAGCTGGAAAGAGTCAGAGGAAGAAGGCAAATAGTTTAAAGGGATCCCGTCATCGGAAAACATGTTTTTTTCAAAACGCATCAGTTAATAGTGCTGCTCCAGCAGAATTCTGCACTGAAATCCATTTCTGAAAAGAGCAAACAGATTTTTTTATATTCAATTTTGAAATCTGACATGGGGCTAGACATATTGTCAGTTTCCCAGCTGCCCCTGGTCATGTGACTTGTGCCTGCACTTTAGGAGAGAAATGCTTTTTGGCAGGCTGCTGTTTTTCCAGTGGGAATGTGTCTCAGTGGGACCTGGATTTTACTATTGAGTGCTGTTTTTAGATCTACCAGGCAGCTGTTATCTTGTGTTAGGGAGCTGCTATCTGGTTACATTCCCATTGTTCTTTTGTTTGGCTGCTGGGGGGGGAGGGGGTTGATATCACTCCAACTTGCAGTAAAGCGTGATTGAAGTTTATCAGAGCACAAGTCACATGACTGGGGGCAGCTGGGAAACTGACAATATGTCTAGCCCCATGTCAGATTTCAAAATTGAATATAAAAAAATCTGTTTGCTCTTTTGAGAAATGGATTTCAGTTCAAAATTCTGCTGGAGCAGCACTATTAACTGATTTCACAGGTTTAAAAGCTGTAAAAAAAGAAAATATGAAGATCAATTAACAGATGCTTAGAACTGGCCATTCTATAACATACTATAAGTCAACTTAAAGGTGAACCAACCCCTTTAAGGTATAAAGGGAAACCTCAGGTCCTGAGCATTCTGTATAACAGGTCCCATACCTGTACTAAACTGGGTACCAAGGTTATTGTGTGTGTATATATATATATTTGTATTTACACAAACAATGTAAGTGGCTACTGCCGTATGGATTATCTTTTGGAAGGAGGGGGTGGTTTGATAATTCCTCTGTGATTTACACTTAAAGGAATGATGGTTCAATTCTTGTGATTGTTTCATTTGCAAGTTAATGCCAAGCTGTTAATTAACTTGCTCTGAGTATTTCCTTGGCAAGTGCCTCTGCACAAATCTGCACAAAGTGAGGGAGGAGGTGAATGTGGCAACGAGGCTCGGGATTTTCCCTTTAAATTGCACTAAAAGTTTTCTTGTAGCTGTTTGGGCTGAGAGGGGAGCAAAGCCCACGGTGACTGGTGAGGTTGGACAGAGCTGAGCTGCTTCGCTGGCAGTGCCTCCAATGGGTGCGGCTGCAGGAAGAGACATTTTAATGGGTTCCTCTGTCTGCTTTTACCCACATTTACTGTGTATGGACTATTTTATTAGAGTGTCATTTATTAATGGAATTTCAGCATATTCCTCAGTGCTGTGCATAAACATCTCTTTGCAGGGCCGGAACTAGGGGTAGGCAGAGTAGGCACGTGCCTAGGACGCAAAGCTGGGAGTTTGCCAGGCACGTACCTCCTCTGTCGCCTACCCCAAGTCCGGTTCCCTTCTCTGCCTGACTCTATGCATTTTTCAAGTTTTTTGTGCTTCTGCGCATGTGAGCGAACTTCAATTCACGCATGCGCACGTCAGCGCAAATTTGCACATGCGCACACTAAACAGGCGTCGCGACTGCCGGGCCTGCCTAGGGCGCCTGCCCAGCGTGGCCCAGCACTGTCTCTTTGCCATACCTGTGCCTGTGATATCAGCCCTATCTGGTGGCAATTTGCTCTTGTAGTATGTACTTGCTACACTCAGTATAAATAAAATACCTTTACAATTACAAAGGATAGATCATATGTTTGTTATTTTTACTAGATATACAGGCATGTCCAAATTGCAGCCCTCCAGCGACTACAACTCTTTTAATCCTACTGACTTCTCGAAGAATGCAGATTTTAACAGTACCTTAAAGGGATACTGTCATGGGAAAAAAACATTTATTTTCAAAACACATCAGTTAATAGTGCTGCTCCAGCAGAATTCTACACTGAAACTTGTTTCTCAAAAGAGCAAACTGAATTTTTTATATTTAATTTTGAAATCTGACATGGGGCTAGACATATTGTCAGTTTCCCAGCTGCCCCCAGTCATGTGACTTGTGCTCTGATAAACTTCTTTACTCTTTACTGCTGTACTGCAAGTTGGACTGATATCACCCCTCCCTTCCCCCCCCCCAGCAGCCTAACAACAGAACAATGGGAAGGTAACCAGATAGCAGCTCCCTAACACAAGATAACAGCTGCCTGGTAGATTTAAGAACAGCACTCAGTAGTAAATTCCAGGTCCCACTGAGACACATTCAGTTACATTGAGAAGCCTGCCAGAAAGCATTTCTCTCCTAAAGTGCAGGCACAAGTCACATGACTGGGGCAGCTGGGAAACTGACAAAATGTCTAGCTCCATGTTAGATTTCAAAATTGAATATAAAAAAATCTGTTTGCTCTTTTGAGAAATGGATTTCAGTGCAGAATTCTGCTGGAGTAGCACTATTAACTGATGTGTTTTGGAAAAAACATGTTTTCCAATGACAGGATCCCTTTAAGCCGTATTGGCTTAGATAGATTGCTGAACCTGGGACATCCTGTTGAGCAAGCCCACACCCACCCATGTGATCCAGTTGTTTGCCCCAGGGGAAACCTTGCCAAACGAGCACCCCACAAATATAAGCCCAACCTCAGATTTTATCCATGTTCAGAAGGGACCTCGGGCTATGAATCACCTTCAGATGTTCATCTTATTTTTCTATCAAGGTATGCAGGTGATGTTGTGACATTACTACATCTGTGTGTGAGTCTGTGTGAATATCTTGTGTACATGTATGTTGCCTATCAACCTCGTTTTCCCCCAGATATTTTACATGCAGACCGTGTATCTTTCCTCAGTACATGTGCCTTTGTTAATATATGCGCTATTCTTCTCTAGGCTGTGTATCTTTTGTGGGTGCTCATCACTCTGTTTACACAGACGTTTTTGGGTGTGTCAAACCTCAGGCCAAACACCTTTGTTGTAGCACAATATCACCTGGTAACAAGAAAGTAACACAAAATCTCTCCTGGAAATACAGTTTGCCTAGGCCGAGGTTTCGGGGGATCTGCAAGGAAAGAGGAATTGGCAGATAGGGTGCTGCTCCGACAATACGCAACATTAGAACCATTTAGTAAATTCCTCTTTTTTTTATTTCAATATTTTATTTTTTCAATAATAGTCCCTTTAGGGAAGTGTAAGTGTGGAAGGAAAGATGGCAGCACATTCTTTTTGCAGCTGAATGGGAATTAGCTCCATTGCTCTGATATGGCTCATTGAGTTGCTGATCTTCTCATTACATAGTTACATAGTTACATAGTTAAATCGGTTTGAAAAAAGTCAAAGTCCATCAAGTTCAAACCCTCCAAATGAAAACCCAGCCCCATACACACAGCCCTCCCTACTGTCACATAAATGATATATCCCCATATCTATACTAACTATAGAGTTTAGTATCACAATAGCCTTTGTATTATGTCTGTCCAAGAAATCATCCAAGTCCCTCTTATAGTCATTAACTGAATCATCACCCGGCAGTGCATTCCCCAACCTCACTGTCCTCACTGTGATGAACCCCCTACTCTGTTCCTTTAAATGAAACTTCTTTTCCTCTAGTCTGAAGGGGAGGCCTCTGGTACGTGATTCTCTTTATGGGTAAAAAGGTCCCCTGCTATTTGTCTATAATGTCCTCTAATGTACTTGTAAAGTCTAATCATGTCCCCTCACAAGCGCCTTTTTTCCAGAGAAAACAACCCCAACCTTGTCAGTCTCCCCTCATAATTTAACTCTTCCCTCCCTCTAACCAGTTTAGTTGCACTTAGTCTCTGCACTCTCTCCAGCTCATTTATATCCCTCTTAAGGACTGGAGTCCAAAACTGCCCCCATACTCCAGATGAGGCCTCACCAGGGACCTATAAAGAGACACAATTATGTTTCATCCCTTGAGTTAATGCCCTTTTTTATACAAGAACTTGATTTGCTTTAGTAGCCACAGAATGACACTGCCCAGAATTAGACAACTTGTTATCTACAAAGACCCCAAGATCCTTCTCATTTAAGGAAACTCCCAACACACTGCCATTTAGTGTAGAACTTGCATTTTTATTATTTTTGCCAACATTTATCAACATTGAAGCTCATTTTCCAGTTTGCTGCCCAGTTTCCCAACTCACTGTGCAAAGTGTCAGCATCTTGCATGGAACCTATAGTTCATAATCATTGATCAAAATGCATGTCACTACCAACAATAACATCAGATTTATATAGATATATATATATATATATATATTTGGGGTGTCAGCTGGTACCATTTGGGAAAGTTGGCATCACAGTCCCATTGACCTCCGGAGAAACACAGGCCAAGAATTGGCTCCTCCACTGCTGCCCTTCTGCCCATAGCAGCCCTGTAACTAATGGCAACCACTCATTTTGACCTCCCCTTCTTCTTTCATTGAGGATGGTAGGAGTTCATTGAAACCTCTAAGGTTAATGTCACACAGGGACTTATTGTAAAGGGGAAGCAAATATCGCTACATCTCAATATCTAACAACTAATTACAGGCCTCCAAGCATTTACTTCCGCTCTATATCAATTGTGTTTATTATTTGAAGCAGTCTGATACAACTCTTCACAGAGCTACTAAAGTCTCTAAATTAAAGAATATAAATCTGTATTTAATTGCTTGTTTATGTGCCATTGCTTTCAAGTAGTTACAGTCTGCTTCCTTCCCAGTCATCCGCTTCTCTCGTGATACATGATGCTTTTTATTTCCACTGCTTTGTGATTTAAAGCAACAGTAACACCATAAAAAAGAAAGTGTTTTAAAGTAATGAAAATATTATGTAGTGTTGCCCTGCGCTGGTAAAACTGATGTGTTTGCTTCAGAAACACTATTATAGTTTATATAAACAAGCTGCTGTGTAGCAATGGCGAAAATCGAAAAAAGGCTATATTGCACAGGTTAAATAGTGGATAACAGATAACTCCATTATGTTCTACAGAGCTTATCTGCTGTGTAACCTGAGCCTTTTCTCTTTGGCTACACAGCAGCTTGTTTATATAAACTATAGTAGTACTTATCTGTTATCTACTGTGTATTCTGTGCTTGAATGGCTGCCCCCATGGCTACACAGCAGCTTGTTTATATAAACTATAGTAGTACTTATCTGTTATCTACTGTGTATCCTGTGCTTGAATGGCTGCCCCCATGACTACACAGCAGCTTGTTTATATAAACTATAGTAGTACTTATCTGTTATCTACTGTGTATCCTGTGCTTGAATGGCTGCCCCCATGGCTACACAGCAGCTTGTTTATATAAACTATAGTAGTACTTATCTGTTATCTACTGTGTATCCTGTGCTTGAATGGCTGCCCCCATGGCTACACAACAGCTTCTTTATATAAACTATAGTAGTACTTATCTGTTATCTACTGTGTATCCTGTGCTTGAATGGCTGCCCCCATGGCTACACAGCAGCTTGTTTATATAAACTATAGTAGTACTTATCTGTTATCTACTGTGTATCCTGTGCTTGAATGGCTGCCCCCATGGCTACACAGCAGCTTGTTTATATAAACTATAGTAGTACTTATCTGTTATCTACTGTGTATCCTGTGCTTGAATGGCTGCCCCCATGGCTACACAGCAGCTTGTTTATATAAACTATAGTAGTACTTATCTGTTATCTACTGTGTATCCTGTGCTTGAATGGCTGCCCCCATGGCTACACAGCAGATTGTTTATATAAACTATAGTAGTACTTATCTGTTATCTACTGTGTATCCTGTGCTTGAATGGCCGTCCCCATGGCTACACAGCAGCTTGTTTATATATACTATAGTAGTACTTATCTGTTATCTACTGTGTATCCTGTGCTTGAATGGCTGCCCCCATGGCTACACAGCAGATTGTTTATATAAACTATAGTAGTACTTATCTGTTATCTACTGTGTATCCTGTGCTTGAATGGCCGTCCCCATGGCTACACAGCAGCTTGTTTATATATACTATAGTAGTACTTATCTGTTATCTACTGTGTATCCTGTGCTTGAATGGCTGCCCCCATGGCTACACAGCAGATTGTTTATATAAACTATAGTAGTACTTATCTGTTATCTACTGTGTATCCTGTGCTTGAATGGCCGTCCCCATGGCTACACATCAGCTACATACGGTCCCGCATTCCGACCTCCCGTATTGCCATTATGATCCGATCGTTGGGTCCTAGGGGCCCACGTCAGTGTGAGCATATCGGGGAGAGATCCACTTGTTTGGCGACATCACCAAACGAGCTGACCTCCCTGTGTATGGCCACCTTTAGCCTGACAAAATACACAACATCCAGAGTCAACAGCCAGTGTGTTAATGGTCTAAGCTTCACTGGGGCAGAATGTGGTGCCTGATGCCGCAATCCCCCCTTCCCTCCTCTGCGGGGACCTCGTATTCTTTATTTCAGAAAATGTCACCATTTCCTTCTTCAGACCAATGTGCAGCAAGATACTGGCACGGTTAAAAGAGAAATGCATTGCGTTTGTTATTTTACTTTCACTTCTGGACAAAGGTTATTCTATACAGCGATCGTTTTCATCTTGTACTGTATATATGTAAATTGAAGTGATACTGACACCTTTTAGTGCAAACAATGCTCTTATATTCAACTTTGAAATCTGACATGAGGCTAGTCATATTGTCAGTTTCCCAGTTACCCTCAGTCATGTGACTTGTGCTCTGATAAACTTCAGTCACTCTTTACTGCTGTACTGCAAGTTGGAGTCATATCGCTCCCCTCCCTTTTCCCCCTCCCAGCAGTCTAACAACAGAACAATTGTTAGGTAACCAAATAGCAGCTCCCTAACATCATAAAAATCATGACAGAATCCATGATATCTGTGAGCTGAAGCTTTGCCTGTTACAGGAGCCAACAGACGCTTGTCTCCTGTACCTCTGTCTCTGTGTCCCTTGGATGTCTCTTAGTGTCCCCTGGATGACTCTTAGTGTCCCTTGGATGTCTCTTAGTGTCCCTTGGATGTCTTGTAATGTCCCTTGGATGTCTCGTAGTGTCCCTTGTATGTTTCTTAGTGTCCCTTGAATGTCTCTTAGTGTCCCTTGAATGTCTCTTAGTGTCCCTTGGATGTCTCGTAGTGTCCCTTGTATGTTTCTTAGTGTCCCTTGAATGTCTCTTAGTGTCCCTTGAATGTCTCTTAGTGTCCCTTGGATGTCTCGTAGTGTCCCTTGTATGTTTCTTAGTGTCCCTTGAATGTCTCTTAGTGTCCCTTGGATGTCTCTTAGACACTCGATCCCGGTTGCCCCTGTGCCCTGACACATGTGACAAAGATGAAAATAGCGTCAAAACATTCCATGAAAACATTCCATGAAAACATTCCAACTCTCACATTACCTGGAATTCAGCAATGACATTCAAAGCAAGGCCGTCTTACTCAACCCATTTTATTTTTCCATTTCTCCTTTTAATTCTCCTCCATCCACATATACACACACGTTACTTTTTGATCTTGGTTTAAAAGCTGGCCTTCATGTGCTTCATTGCAAAGAAGTGAAAGTGTTCTACACACAGATCACTTATTGTACAGGACGCGTTGAAGAACATAAAATACACATTATCATACACTGTACTAGTCGGGCACACACAACTGATTAACCAGTACAAGAAGAGGTGTATCGGGCACTCAAAAAGACTCCACAAAGGCCACCAAAAATAAAGTTGAAAATGTAATATTTATTGTAGATTAATTTAAAAAGGAACAGTATCTCCACTGGCCCTACGCGTTTCATGCCCCAGGGCACTTAGTCATGGGCGTAGGGTCAGTGGAGATACTGTTCCTTTTTAAATGAATCTACAATAAATATTACATTTTCAACTTTATTTTTGGTAGCCTTTGTGGAGTCTTTTTGAGTGTCCGATATCCCTGTTCTTGTATTTTGCTGGTTTATCCTCTCCCTAAACTGAGTGTTGGGGGCCAGTGCACCCAGACCACCTGTTCTACGTGGTGACTGATCAACATATTTTGCATCCCGTGCCCCCTTTATTTCGGTGGTTATACACACAACTGATTTCCTGTGCAAAAATTTTATTTTTAAAGGGGAACTATTACAAAAATGAAAATTTAATATACGCTTCATCATACGGAAATAACTAGACTTTCTAAATACAATCAATAAAAAATTCTGTATTGTTTCTGAAATAATCAAGTTTATCTTCACTATTCCTCTCCGCGTGTTTCTCTTCATTCTCTCTTCATGCAGCAGTTGGGTGTCAGATGAATGATCCAATATATCTTATAGGGGGGCTCCTTTCCTAGCAGATGTATTAGAGTTCACTCAAATAACTGATTCCAGTACAAACAAAATGTAACAAAATAACTGCCTTTTGCACAAATCCTGCATGTAGAGAGACATGATGTCTGGTGAGTTTAATAGAGTGAGCTCTAATACATCTTCTAGGCAAAAGGAGCCCCCTATAAGATATATTGGATGTAACTGTCAGTGAATATCTGACACACAACTGCTGCATGAAGAGAGAATGAAGAGAAACAGATGCTGAGAGAGGAATAGTGAAGAGAAACTTGATTATTTCAGAAACCATACAGAATATTTAATTGGTTGTATTTAGAAAGTGTCTTATTTCAGTATGATGAAGCTTATATTAAATTTTCATTTTCACAATAGTTCCCCTTTAAACAGACAAATTGAGGAAATGTCGGCACAACATTACAGGAAATTGTTTTCATGTGTTAACGCCATGATAGATGGGCATTACTGCCCTTGAAGCAGCTGAACTAAACATTTCTTGGGGGACCAAAACTCAGCTCTTCATCTACTGAAGCTGTAACCCCCGTCCCCCAGTATTCTACGGGAGTATTTAGAGGGCAGTTACTATGACCTTCCTAGCATGGAGTACTGCACTCAAACAAAAATGATTCTAATCCTCTAACAGGTGTTCTCCTTAAATGTTTAAAATAGAATTTGCAAAAAACCTATACACACAGTTTTACATTAGAACTTCTGAAGAAGGACAGACCAGAAATAGAAATCTAGTATTCTTATGTTATAGTGTAAGGGATAATCCAACATTATCTGTTCAAATTTCAAGCTGGTGTCTCCCCATATAAAGTGGTAAAATGGCGGCTGACCGAATGAGGCTTGGTCAGATACGGAGGCTGAAACGTTGTGGTTATGGAGTTCTCCTTATATTGTCTGCATGGGGCTCAATAAATTCACAGAGGCCAAATAGTCGTATGAGCCAAACTTGGCCCACCTTTGGGATGGACAAATCAGGCAGAGATTGCCTTTTTACCGACCTCCTGAAACAAACTGATCTTCCCAAGTTGGTGGTGTTTTAATGTTACATATGTTTGCTTTACAATGATCCCCAACCAGTAGCTCATGAGTAACATGTTGCTCTCCAACCCCTTGGATGTTGCTCCCAGTGGCCTCAAAGCAGGAGATTATTTTTGAGTTCCAGACTTGGAGGCAAGTTTTGGTTGTACTGCCAAACAGAGTCTCAATGTAGGTTGACAATCCTCATAGGGGCTACTAAATGGCCAATCACAGCACTTATTTAGCACCCAAAGAACATTTTTTATGTTTGTATTGCTCCCCAACTCCTTTTACTTCTGAATGTTGCTCACGGGTTCAAAAGGTTGGGGATCCCTGACTTAAGCCATACCTCCCAACATTTTGGAAATAAAAAGACCACACACCCTTAGTTACCATGTTCATTTTATAAAATGTATCGGGTTAAGAAAGTTTGAACACATTTGTGTGTTTTTTATGTGTTATTACTAATGAAGGTGAATTGCCCTTTAGAGGGATACTGTGATAGGGAAAAAAAAGTTTTTTCATCAGTTAATAGTGCTGCTCCAGCAGAATTCTGCACTGAAATCCGTTTCTCAAAAGAGCAAACAGATTTTTTTTTATATTTAATTTTGAAATCTGACATGAGGCTAGTCATATTGTCAGTTTCCCAGTTGCCCCCAGTCATGCAACTTGTGCTCTGATAAACTTCAGTCTCTCTTTACTGCTGTACTGCAAGTTGGACTGATTTCATCTTCCCCACCAGCAGCCTAACAATGGGAAGGTAACCAGATAGCAGCTCCCTAACACAAGATAACAGCTGCCTGGTAGATCTAAGAACAGCACTCAATAGTAAAATCCAGGTCCCACTGAGACACATTCAGTTCCATTGAGTAGGAGAAACAACAGGCTGCCAGAAAGCAGTTCCATCCTAAAGTGCTGGCTCTTTCTGAAATCACATGACCAGGCAAAATGAGCTGAGATGCACCTACACACCAATATTACAACTAAATACACTTGCTGCTTCAGGAATGACATTTTATATTGTACAGTCAATTATTTGCAGTGTAAACTGTGTCATTTAGAAATAAAAATTATTTCATGACAGAATCTCTTTAAGATGCAACTCCACAAGAGGCCTGCTTATCTTCAATTGTTACAATTGTTTCTTTGCTTATCTTCATTTGTTACAAATGTATCTACGTGCAGCTGCCACATATTCTTGGCTCTCTGCCAAATGCCAATTAAGTTAGAAACTTTTGTGTCTTTTTCTGGTTGTCCAGTGCAGGAGATCAAAGAGAAAGTCGGGACATTTTAGTAACAATCCTAGACTGTCCCGTGAAAAACAATAATAATAATAAATAATAATAAAATAATAATGCAATCAGCGATCAGCTTCTCCCTTCATGTATTGTAACATAGAAACACCCAAAATTGCTCCCAACTTTATACATTTACAAATGATGGAATGGAATTGTCTGGGGGGTGGGGGGGTTGCTGGAAAAGTTCTTCAGGGACAGGGAATTATTTCTCTCTCGAAAATGGTAAAATAAAGCAAATGTCTAATGCAGGAAATATTTTCCTCTTATTAGAGAACGAGAGAGGGGGAAGGAGTTTATCAGCTGCAGATGTTGGAGACATGTTTTGAGGGCAGATCTTCTCCTCCAGCTTTTTTCCCTCCTCTCTTTCTGTAATGCGAGAGGTGGAATATGTGGAATTATGGATAAACCAGCTCTGCTGGATCTTGCAGCCTCCCAGCATGTCTCTGCGTGGCCTCCCTGCATTCCTGCACCTCAAAGCGCCTCTGTTCACAGGACACAACAATCCTGCTTTGTTTCTAGACCACGTCTATTTTTTTTTAAATAACCCCCTTTTTTGGCCTTGTAAAAAAAAAAAAAAAAAATCCTGTCAAATTCACCCTCCCTCATCTTGCAGCATGTCCCTCCCTTGGTCTCTCCATTTCCCCACCAGCACTAAATTAACTGTCAGATTTCTGATTTCTTGCTCTCCTAGAGCTGAGTTGTGCATGTGTGGTTATAGCTCTATAGTATACAACTTCATGCTCACCGGGAGACTCCCATAAGGTTACAAAATCATAGCAGAAATTAAATGGGCCTTCATTCTAAAGGTAAATGTTTGGATCTAATCAGACCAATGGCATACCTCCCAACTGTCAGGTTTTTTCACGGGACAGTCCCAATTTTGACAGCTTAACCCCCAGTCCTGGGTTTGTTACTGAAATGTCCTGACTTTCTGTTTAATCTCCTGCACTTAAAGCAGAACTAAACCCCCTGCAATCTAAGTCCCCACTGGCCCCCCTGCACAGTCTTACCCCAGAAATCTGTCCCCTCTTGAAATAGTGACCACAAATGCAGAGTGTGCGCATCGGAGCGCCATCTTATTCTCTTCGGTAATCTTCGTGTCTTCTTCCTCCCCTTTGGCAATTTCCGTCCCTTTCATCGTATGCACAGTTATCGCTAACCAGAAGATTACTCCAACTGCGCATGCGCCATTACACCACTCACTCCACGAAGATTACTGAAGAGAAGAAGATGGCACCCGTGAGCTCTGCTGCGCTCACTCTGCATTTGCGATAGGGATGCACGAATCCACTATTTTGGATTCGTTCAAACCCGCGAATCCTTTGTAAAATATTCGGCTGAATACCGAACCGAATCGTAATTTGCATATTCAAATTAGGGGTGGGAAGGGGAAAACATTTTTTACTTCCTTGTTTTGTGACAAAAAGTGACGCAATTTCCCTCCCCTCCCAATCTTTTTAGCCCTCTTTCTATTTCCAAAATGTTGGGAGGTATGTTTTATGTTTCAGGCAGGTGTTGGGAGGGTATTATTATTATTATTATTATTATTATTATTATTAGGGATACACCAAATCCAGGATTCGGTTCGGGATTAGGCCAGGTTTCTGCCTTTTTCATCAGGATTCTGATTTGGCGAATTCTTCTTCCCGGCTGAACCGAATCCAAATCCTAATTTGCATATGCAAATTAGGGACGGGGAGGGAAATCACATGACTTTTTGGCACAAAACAAGGAAGTAATAAATGTCTTCCCCTTCCCACCCCTAATTTGCATATGCAAATTAGGATTCAGTTCGGTATTCAGCCAAATCTTTTGTGAAGGATTCGATGGTTCGGCCATATCCAAAATAGTGGATTCGGTGCATACCTAATTATTATACTTGTAGCATATATAATAAAGAACATACACAGTGCTGTACACAAAATGGTTATATAAATGGAATATACAGATTTACATAAAAACAGCAACAAATAAGCGATACCCAAATGAGCTGGGTACAGAGTTCTCCTGAGTTAGTGAGCTTAGTTGGTTCAGGGCATTTGCTGTGCCTCTGGAGTCATGAGAAAGGGAGTTTCTTAATTGCAATTTTTGTCTATTATTGACACAGGGAGGTTTGCTGAGCGTCACATGGCTTTTATAGAGCTCCGTGTTTCATTTACTGTGAGACAGTCGCAACCAGCCATGTATATACCTTGCCATTCAGATGCAAGTGTTCAAAATGAGTTTGGTTTGACCCACCGGACCATAAATCACAGTCTGATTCTGTTAATATTCACAATTGTTCCTTTTCCTATCACTTTTTGCCACTTGCTTGGCAGCTTTTGTAAGCACGGCCTTGTCACCGTTTGTTCCTGTAATGTTCCTACTAAAAGAATGAGAATGAATAAATGACAGTCCTAAAGCTACATTCTATTTATTTCTTCTTTCTTCAACAGCCTTGTGTCCTCATGCAAACATCGTGCAGCGAAGCCAGCAAAGTCTTACTGAACTGGTAACTAACTAACCAGTGTCAAGGTAATGTCAGCTTTCTTCATGTTCTCTTAGTCTAATCCTCATTTTGTCTCTGCAAGTGTCATTTAACTGTCTTTCAATAATTCTTTGATGTCCGCCCTCCATTTTGTCTTCTGCTCTGTTGCATGTTTGGTCATAGCCATGTAATGGTCCTAAGTTATCACTTCTCCGCATACAAAAACCATGTTACAATGGCACTCCCTGGTGGCTGCATGGCAGAATTACATGTTGCCCGAAAAGAACTAAGATCAGTAGTAAAATAGAGAAAATTTCCAGAACTTCGGTAAACCATATCTATGAGAAAACAACAATAATTGTGAGTTCCTCCAAAAATAATAAAAATATTAGGACATATTGAGTGGAGAGGCCTAACGCGTTTCGTGCCTGTTGGGGGCACTTACTCCTAGGCATAGCTATCATATCTAAAAGCATATATCATTATCAAATAAAGAACATTACATTTTCTATTGGCAATCACCAGAAATCTACAGTTAACAGTAGAACAGAAAATTCTCACTGTTTAAGAAATATCTTGAAGAAAAATGCACTTCTACTACTAAAGTGTACATTTTTAAAGAGTTAGAGTAGACTTTTACTTGACTAGTACAAGCAGGTGAGTGCATATTAAAGTAAAAAGGACTTTAACGCCTAACATTTTGGTATCCCTTAGTGATTATACCTTTTAGTTCTCCTTTTTTCAGGGCCTTAAATGCTATTCCCTTATCTGAAAGCTATAAGAACATACAAATAATATCTGAAACAGCCTTTTTTTAAGTGTTACACTGTAGCATGCGATAGCGGTGTTGCCAGAACAGAATCTACTACTAAGGAGACTTTAGACATGTTGCTTACAATTAGGGATGCACCGAATCCACTATTTTGGATTCGCCCGAACCCCTGAATCCTTCGCAAAAGATTCGGCGAATACCAAAAGAGAATCCTGCAAATTCGGATTCGGGAAGGGGAAACATTTTTTACTTCCTTGTTTTTTGACAAAAAGTAATTTGATTTCCCTCCTCCCTAATTTGCATATGCAAATTCGGATTCATTTTGGCCTGGCAGAAGGATTCGGCCAAATCTGAATAATGCTGAAAAAGGCCGTAACCCAAACAGAATCCTGGATTCGGTGCATCCCTACTTATAATTATAAAAAACCCTGGTTTAGATAAAAAAGAAATGGATAATAAATCCCGTACCTTTACTTCAAGAATAGAAAATCAGTTCGACCGGATTGTAAAAACTAGGGATGTAGCGAACGTCGGAAAAAAAGTTCGCGAACATATTCGCGAACTTGCGCAAAAATGCGAGCGGTTCGCGAACGGTTCGCGAACCCCATAGACTTCAATGGGAAGGCGAACTTTAACATCTAGAAAAGACATTTCTGGCCAGAAAAATGATTTTAAAGTTGTTTAAAGGGTGCAACGACCTGGACAGTGGCATGCCAGAGGGGGATCAAGGGCAAAAATGTATCTGAAAAATCTGCCTGTGTGTGCTTGGAAGAGATAGTGTAGGGGGAGAGCTGTTAGTGATTTCAGGGACACCAGTCCCACTCCCCAACACTGCTAGACTAATAGCACTGGGCTCTTATAGTAGTAGTAGTAGTAGTAGTAGTAGTAGTAGTAAAACAACAAAAAAATAAATAAAAGCAGTCCTTACAAGGACTACTGTTATTGCAGCAGTCAGCAGATGAGATCTGAAGCAGGACAGCTGCCCACTGCAGCTACATACAGAGCACTGCAGTAGAAGGTAGATTACTAGCCAGCAAAGCTACCTAAGCTTAAATGTCCCTCAAACCCCTGCAGACTTCTGTCCCTACAATAACAGAGCAGTATCAAAACGATTACTAGCCAGCAAACTTTCAACTGTCCCTGAAATCACTAACAGGCAGCAGCTCGCTCCCTACACTATCTCTTCAGCACACACAGGCAGAGTGAAAAAACGCTGCAGGGCTTCGGTTTTTATAGGGAAGGGGAGTGGTCCAGGGGAGAGCTTCCTGATTGGCTGCCATGTACCTGCTGGTCTGGGGTGAGAGGGCAAAAAAAAGCGCCAACAATGGCGAACCCAAAATGGCGAACGTCGCGCGACGTTCGCGAACTTCCGGCGAGCGCGAACACCCGATGTTCGCGCGAACAAGTTCGCCGGCGAACAGTTCGCGACATCTCTAGTAAAAACCTCAAAGATGGCACTTCTGTGTGAAGATAGAAGTCAAAACAAAGGGGTAGCAACACTTTGCAACTGTCAGATCGATTCTTATCCACACACTGATATATATCAATATATGTGTGACGTTTATTTATATGTATGTTTCATCAGAAAACATTTTTAAATCTTGATGACTCCTGTTATGCCAGACAGGAAATATCATGCTTCAATCCTTATTTACATTTTCCTAGATGGATAAAGAAGAAGAAGAAGAAAAAACAAGAGAGCTTTTGCTCCCCAACTGGCAGGGGAGTGGATCCATGGGCATCACCTTGGATAAGAATGAGGAGGGGGTGTTTGTTAAGCAATTGGTGCAGGATTCTCCAGCCGGGAAAACTGGAGTTGCAAAAGAAGGTGAGACTATGACTGGGCAAGGTTATTCCATTTTATACTTAGAAAATGTGTCTAATCACCACTTTATTTTTGGGGAAAATTTGAAGGGATTCTGCCATGACTTCTATGATGTAATCTGGTTACACTGCAAAAAATTCCCTTCACAATATAAAATGTCATTCCTGCACTGGACAGCCAGAAAAAGACACAAAAGTTTCTAACTTAATTGGCATTTGGCAGAGAGCCAAGAATATATGGCAGCTGCACGTAGATACATTTGTAACAATTTAAAATAAGCAAAGAAACAATTGTAACAATTGAAGATAAGCAGGCCTCTTGTGGAGTTGCATCTTAAAGGGATTCTGTCATGATATTTATGGTGTAGTTTTTATTTCTAAATGACACTGCAAATAATTGACTGTACAATATAAAATGTCATTCCTGAAGCAGCAAGTGTATTTAGTTGTAATATTGGTGTGTAGGTGCATCTCAGCTCATTTTGCCTGGTCATGTGATTTCAGAAAGAGCCAGCACTTTAGGATGGAACTGCTTTCTGGCAGGCTGTTGTTTCTCCTACTTAATGTAACTGAATGTGTCTCAGTGGGACCTGGATTTTACTATTGAGTGCTGTTCTTAGATCTACCAGGCAGCTGTTATCTTGTGTTAAGGCCCCCATACACGGGCCGAAAATAGCTGCAGACAGACCAAGTTGCAGCCGTGTGTGGGGCTATCCGACGTGCTTCCCCAATCAATATCTCGATCGGGCAGGTCAAAAAATCCAGTCGGATCCCAGCCGCATCTGAGCGTTTATGCGGTCCCGCAATTAACCGCTCGGTTGCATTATGATATGATCGTTGGGCCCTATGGCCCACGATTGGATCAGCCCGATATCGCCCACTTCAATGTGTGTATGTCGCCAAACGAGCGGATCTCTACGTCTATGGCCACCTTTAGGGAGCTGCTATCTGCTTACCTTCCCATTGTTCTGTTGTTAGGCTGCTGGGGGGAAAGGGAGGGGGTGATATCACTCCAACTTGCAGTAAAGAGTGACTGAAGTGTATCAGAGCACAAGTCACATGACTGGGGGCAGCTGGGAAACTGACAGTATGTCTAGCCTCATGTCAGATTTCAAAATTATATATAAAAAAATGTGTTTGCTCTTTTGAGAAACGGATTCTAGTGCAGAATTCTGCTGGAGCAGCACTATTAACTGATGTGTTTTGAAAAAAAAAAAATTTCCCATGACAGTATCCCTATAAATTAACGTTTGCCCTTTGGGTTATATGTGGATATCGGCAGGGGGTGAAAACTTTAGGACAGACTATATGAAAGACTATTTTTAATAATAAATGCTTATATTTGGGAAAGTGTTTTTAGCAAATTTAGGTAGGGCTAAGGTGTATAATTTCTACAAGTGCCTCAGTGCTCCCACTAATGAACCTACGTCCCCTGTTACTTATTTCTGCTCAGGTGACCAGATTGTTGGTGCAACGTTATACTTTGATAACATGTCTTCAGAGGACATTGAGAGACTTCTAACAAATGTAGGACATCACACCGTGGGACTAAAACTCCAGAGGAAAGGAGATCGATCCCCACAGCCTGGAATGACCTGGTCCCACGATGTCTTCAGTTCGAAAAGTCCAGATGTTGTTCTGGTGAGTAAGCGCAAACAAAATAAATGTGTATTAAATACCAAGTTATTGCTATTGAAAGCAGCATTTGCCTAACTACGGGGTTGTTACTTTTTTAACAAGTTTTAGTTTACTAGCAAAAGACAGATACATGATTTAATTTGTGAGTCAGGCAAATCCACGTATAGAGATTAGTGTCAAGCAATAATAAATCTAAATCATTAATATCATAAAGAAATTGATCACTAAAATTGTCACATTTCTATAAATTTTCAATTTGACCCTGAATAAATCTGTCCCTTAAGGTGGCCATAGACGTAACAATTACCATCTTTCTTGGAAAAGATCTTTCCAAATAAGATTTAGTTTCAATACACACGTGTAGAGCTGAATAGTCAGATATACATATAGAAACAATAGAACTCTACCTGTATCTGATGATTCAGCAATGGCCGATGTTAAGGTGCCTTCGAAGGCAATCAATCAAAATTTTCTGTCCAGCCTGATTGATGAGCCAACCGATATGCCAATATCGGTCGGCTCTTTTCCCACCATACATGCACCAAATATTGTACGAAAATTTGTTTCATATAATATTATCTGTGTGTCTATGGCCACCTTAAGGTCAGAGACACACGGGCAGATTCGAGGAGATTAGTCGCCCGGCGACAAATCTCCTCATCTTTGGGGCGACTAATCTCTCCGAACTGCCTCCTGCCGGCTAGAATGGAAATAGCCGGCGGGATGGAACTCGGAGTGCTTCGTTTTCTGAAGTTGCCTCACGAGGAAACTTCAGTCAACTTTGGAAAGCGCTCCGAGTGCAATCTCGCAACACGATTTTCATTCTAGCCGGCAGGAGGCAGTTTGGGCTAACTAACTATATTAGAAACATTTTTTATTTTGCACAGCCTATCTATTTACCCAGTTTTTATTTTTACATTGAATAATTCCTTTAAGAGTATCACATATTTCTGCATTAGGAGCAATAGAAAATATGCAGCCCCCAAGAATTCCTAAAGCAATCTAAGTGAAAACTTCTTTGAGCATAGCACCAGGGTTATAAATGTGTAGTACATTAACTTTATATAAAATAGTGTTTTCCATTATTGAGCCAAGCTCAAGGACAGAAACAACGGTATTAAAATCACCATCTCTGGGGCAAGTATCGGAGCATAGCACCAGGGTTATAAATGTGTAGTACATTAACTTTATATAAAATAGTGTTTTCCATTATTGAGCCAAGCTCAAGGACAGAAACAACGGTATTAAAATCACCATCTCTGGGGCAAGTATCGCGCGTGTGTGGGTGGGGGGGTGATATTATCCAGTTGCCATAAACGTGCGTCACCAGGTCACAATATATAAGTTGCATCCATTCAGTGAAATATTTGCTCATTTCTTATCTCATACAGATAAGGGCCACTGTATAGAAAGCTGCCTTGGCAGATTGCAGGGAGATGATTAATGTAGTATTGTAGTAGTAATGTAGTAACTCCACTGACATGTTGTTCTTAGATATTGGTATTCTCTTAGGTTAAGGGCACATGCGACAATTCGGGGAGATTCAGTCGCCCGGCGATAAATCGCCTCTTATTCGGGACTAATCTCCCCGAACTGTCTCCTGCTGGCTAGCACCTAAATCGCTGGCAGGATGGCACTCGGAGAGATTAGTTTTCCGAAGTTTCCTCGTGAGGCGTGAAGTGCACTGATTGCCATCTCGTCGGCGATTTACATTCTAGCCCGCAAGAGGCAATTCGGGGAGATTAGTCCCAAAGGAGAGGCGCTGGGTGAATAATCTTCCCGAATCTGAGCACGTCTCTACCCTTGGGCATTGGAACTCTCAGTCATGATATCCCTCTGTATTAACATTTCTTTGTGTGGATCTTTCATATGTTCCATTCAGGGGAGCTGCTGCCATGAGGATAGTTTAGAAACTTATCAGTTATAAAGTTATCAGGGGTGGCAAAAAGCAATCATGCAGTTGCTCGCTTTGCAGTAGCAATGCGGCTCCCCCCATTGGCCCTCACAGAAGCTCTGAATGTTAGGAATGGGGTGGTGGCATTGGAATCCTCAGGCAGCCAAGGATATAGAGGCAAAATTTGACTGTTCAGATTTTTATACACAGTTTAGAATTTAGTACTTATTAGCTTTTTATGTGTGGGTGACAGGTTGCGTTTAATTAAATAGGAGTAACCTCAGAGAGACAAGGACACCTTGATTGTTGCAGTTTCTCCTATCCAATGTGCCTTCAGCCAAATTAATTCAGCACTTCCAAGGCAGATTACAAGTTAGAAAAAAAAGTCACCATACTAAATAAAAGGATTCAGGGCAACTACTGTCAAAAATATGCAGGTGCCATGAAATTAAATTATTCTGGGCATAGCGGACTTTAAATTATAAAAAGCTCTTTTTGTTTGATTCTGCAGAGTGGGGACGACGAAGAGTACCGAAGAATATACACAAAGAAAATTAAGCCACGTCTGAAGTCAGATGAAACGCTGGAGCCAGAAACGCAAACAAGGACAATTACTGTCACCAGGAAGGTAACAGCTTACACAGTAGATGTGACTGGTTCTAAAGGCACAAAAGAGATTGATATAAGTAGCCCGGAGTACAAGATTAAAATTCCAAGGCATGAGATAACCGAGATTTCCAAAACTAACATAGATACAGAGGAGGGGAAAACCGTGATCAAAATTCCTGGCGCTGATATTTCTGGAAGAACTTTTGAGTTTGGAAAAGAGATTAATTTAGACGCAACAGGGCCTGGAGTCTCATTGACAGGTGGCACACAAAGCATTTCCAGCTCCTCTGTTTACTCGCAGGTTACAAATGCAGGAACATTTGGGCTTCATGGAATCCACAGTGGTGGTAACATAAGTATAAGCTCACCAAGTGTTTCTGGACCAAAATACCAAAGTTACGAGCAGCAAATAGATGTCAAATCATCCACATATGAAGCTGCCCAAAAGGGTCATTTAAGAAGCCCTCAGGATTCTTCCATTGATATACAGATGAAAGGTTCCATACTTAAAGGAGCGGAAGCTGGCCGTGCAGGAAGATCCACCATAAACACTGAATTTGCCAGCACAGAAAAAACGTTTGGGATTTCTAAAGGTGGATTTCAGTCATCTGCTATCACGCTAAAAGAGACACGGTTTGACATGCAAAAACCAGAGGGGTTTACAGTAGAACAATCTGACATCAGTGTTAAAGTACCACAAGCAGATATAAACCTCCCCGTTTCAGGAAAGAAAGAGACTGCTGGAGAACGGAAACTTCATGGGCCAGCTACTGCCATTAATGTTGCATCTCCTGATACACAGGCAGCATTATTACAGAAAGATGGTAAGATTCAAAGTGCTGGAATTAAGCTAAAAGAGTCTAACTTTGACATATCAAGCTTGAAAGCTAAAGCTCCTGATGTGACTGATGTAAGTTCTAAAATTGATATTCATGATTTAAAAGGTGATGTTAAGGGGCCTACTTTTAAAATACCTTCAGAGAATGTAAATTTACCCAAGGTGCCAATAACTGACATTAATTTGCATTTGAAAGGGTCTAAAGCAAAAGAGGTAGACATATCTTTTCCTACACTGGAAAGTGGTCTGAAAGGCCCTCAGATACAAATGGAAAGTTCAAAGCTTGATGTGGAGGTTCTAGAATCAGTAGACATGAATCTGAAAGGTTCTGCATTAAAAGGGAATATGCTAAGCTTAAATGTAAAAGGACATAAAATAGAGGGGGAATTGAAAGGACCCAACATTGATATGAAAGGGCCAGAGGTTGATGTAGCAATTCAAGATGTTGAGCTGGAGGGGCCAGAGGGAAAACTGAAAATGCCAAAATTTAAAATGCCTAAGTTTGGGTTTTCTGGCCCAAAAGTGGATGGTAAAGATGTTGATATTACACTTCCAAAAGGAGAAATAGATGTATCAGGACCCAATATGGACATCAGTGTCCCACAGTTAAACATAGAATGCACAGAGGGAAAAGTAAAAGGTCCCAAATTTAAGATGCCTTCATTGCATATGTCTGATATAGACTTCAATCTTAAAGGTCCTAAACTGGAAGGTGATTTAAAAGGTCCCAAAGTTGACATCAGTGCTCCAGACATTAATCTTCAGGCTCCAGATATAGATATTGATGGAAAGGTGAAAGGTCCCAAATTTAAGAAGCCTTCTATGCCAAAAGTCTCCATGCCTGATCTAGACTTAAATCTTAAAGGTCCTAAACTGGAGGGTGATTTAAAAGGTCCCAAAGTTGACATCAAGGCTCCAGACATTAGTCTTCAGGCTCCAGATATAGATATTGATGGAAAGGTGAAAGGTTCCAAATTTAAGATGCCTTCTATGCCCAAAGTCTCCATGCCTGATCTAGACTTAAATCTTAAAGTTCCTAAACTGGAGGGTGATTTAAAAGGTCCCAAAGTTGACATCAAGGCTCCAGATGTTGATCTTCAGGCTCCAGATATAGATGTTGATGGAAAGGTGAAAGGTCCCAAATTTAAGATGCCTTCTATGTCCAAAGTCTCCATGCCTGATCTAGACTTCAATCTTAAAGGTCCTAAACTGGAGGGTGATTTAAAAGCTCCCAAAGTTGACATCAAGGCTCCAGACATTAGTCTTCAGGCTCCAGATATAGATATTGATGGAAAGGTGAAAGGTTCCAAATTTAAGATGCCTTCTATGCCCAAAGTCTCCATGCCTGATCTAGACTTAAATCTTAAAGGTCCTAAACTGGAGGGTGATTTAAAAGGTCCCAAAGTTGACATCAAGGCTCCAGACATTAGTCTTCAGGCTCCAGATATAGATATTGATGGAAAGGTGAAAGGTTCCAAATTTAAGATGCCTTCTATGCCCAAAGTCTCTATGCCTGATCTAGGATTAAATGTAAAAGGACCTAAAATAGAGGGGGAATTGAAAGGGCCCAACGTTGATATGAAAGGGCCAGAGGTTGATGTAGAAATTCCAGATGTTGAGTTGGAGGGGCCAGAGGGAAAACTGAAAATGCCAAAATTTAAAATGCCTAAGTTTGGATTTTCTGGCCCAAAAGTGGAGGGTAAAGATGTAGATATTACACTTCCAGAAGGAGAAATAGATGTATCAGGACCAAAGGTGGACATCAGTGCCCCACAGTTAGACATAGCATGCCCAGTGGGAGAAGTGAAAGGTCCCACATTTAAGATGCCTTCATTGCATATGCCTGATCTAGACTTCAATCTTAAAGGTCCTAAACTGGAAGGTGATTTCAAAGGTCCCAAAGTTGACATCAAGGATCCAGACGTTGATCTTCAGGCTCCAGATATAGATGTTGATGGAAAGGTGAAAGGTCCTAAATTTAAGATGCCTTCTATGCCCAAAGTCTCCATGCCTGATCTAGACTTCAATTTTAAAGGTCCTAAACTGGAAGGTGATTTAAAAGGTCCCAAAGTTGACATCAAGGCTCCAGACGTTAATCTTCAGGCTGCAGATATAGATGTTGATGGAAAGGTGAAAGGTTCCAAATTTAAGATGCCTTCTATGCCCAAAGTCTCCATGCCTGATCTAGGATTAAATGTAAAAGGACCTAAAATAGAGGGGGAATTGAAAGGGCCCAACGTTGATATGAAAGGGCCAGAGGTTGATGTAGAAATTCCAGATGTTGAGTTGGAGGGGCCAGAGGGAAAACTGAAAATGCCAAAATTTAAAATGCCTAAGTTTGGATTTTCTGGCCCAAAAGTGGATGGTAAAGATGTAGATATTACATTTCCAGAAGGAGAAATAGATGTATCAGGACCAAAGGTGGACATCAGTGCCCCACAGTTAGACATAGCATGCCCAGAGGGAGAAGTGAAAGGTCCTAAATTTAAGATGCCTTCATTGCATATGCCTGATCTAGACTTCAATCTTAAAGGTCCTAAACTGGAAGGTGATTTAAAAGGTCCCAAAGTTGACATCAAGACTCCAGACATTAATCTTCAGGCTGCAGATATAGATGTTGATGGAAAGGTGAAAGGTTCCAAATTTAAGATGCCTTCTATGCCCAAAGTCTCCATGCCTGATCTAGACTTAAATCTTAAAGGTCCTAAACTGGAGGGTGATTTAAAAGGTCCCAAAGTTGACAGCAAGGCTCCAGATGTTAATCTTCAGACTCCAGATATAGATATTGATGGAAAGGTGAAAGGTTCCAAATTTAAGATGCCTTCTATGCCCAAAGTCTCCATGCCTGATCTAGACTTCAATCTTAAAGCTCCTAAACTGGAAGGTGATTTAAAAGGTCCCAAAGTTGACATCAAGGCTCCAGAAGTTAATCTTCAGGCTCCAGATATAGATATTGATGGAAAGGTGAAAGGTTCCAAATTTAAGATGCCTTCTATGCCCAAAGTCTCCATGCCTGATCTAGACTTCAATCTTAAAGGTCCTAAACTAGAAGGTGATTTAAAAGGTCCCAAAGTTGACATCAAGGCTCCAGACGTTAATCTTCAGGCTCCAGATATAGATATTGATGGAAAAGTGAAAGGACCCAAATTTAAGATGCCTTCTATGCCCAAAGTCTCCATGCCTGATCTAGGATTAAATGTAAAAGGACCTAAAATAGAGGGGGAATTGAAAGGGCCCAACATTGATATGAAAGGGCCAGAGGTTGATGTAGAAGTTCCAGATGTTGAGCTGGAGGGGCCAGAAGGAAAACTGAAAATGCCAAAATTTAAAATGCCTAAGTTTGGATTTTCTGGCCCAAAAGTGGAGGGTAAGGCTGTAGATATTACACTTCCAGAAGGAGAAATAGATGTATCAGGACCAAAGGTGGACATCAGTGCCCCACAGTTAGACATAGAATGCCCAGAGGGAAAAGTGAAAGGTCCCAAATTTAAGATGCCTTCATTGCATATGCCTGATATAGACTTTAATCTTGAAGGTCCTAATCTGGAAGGTGATTTAAAAGGTCCGAAAGTTGACATCAAGGCTCCAGACGTTAATCTTCAGGCTCCAGATATAGATATTGATGGAAAGGTGAAAGGTTCCAAATTTAAGATGCCTTCTATGCCCAAAGTCTCCATGCCTGATCTAGACTTCAATCTTAAAGGTCCTAAACTGGAAGGTGATTTAAAAGGTCCCAAAGTTGACATCAAGGCTCCAGACGTTAATCTTCAGGCTCCAGATATAGATATTGATGGAAAGGTGAAAGGTTCCAAATTTAAGATGCCTTCTATGCCCAAAGTCTCCATGCCTGATCTAGGATTAAATGTAAAAGGACCTAAAATAGAGGGGGAATTGAAAGGGCCAGAGGTTGATGTAGAAATTCCAGATTTTGAGCTGGAGGGGCCAGAGGCAAAACTGAAAATGCCAAAATTTAAAATGCCTAAGTTTGGATTTTCTGGTCCAAAAGTGGAGGGTAAAGATGTAGATATTACACTTCCAGAAGGAGAAATAGATGTATCAGGACCAAAGGTGGACATCAGTGCCCCACAGTTAGACATAGAATGGCCAGAGGGAAAAGTGAAAGGTCCCAAATTTAAGATGCCTTCATTACATATGCCTGATCTAGATTTCAATCTTAAAGGTCCTAAACTGGAAGGTGATTTAAAAGGTCCCAAAGTTGACATCAAGGCTCCAGACGTTGATCTTTCAGGCTCCAGATATAGATATTGATGGAAAGGTGAAAGGTCCAAATTTAAGATGCCTTCTAATGCCCAAAGTCTCCATGCCTGATCTAGACTTCAATCTTAAAGGTCCTAACTGGAGGGTGATTTAAAAGGTCCAAAGTTGACATCAAGACTCCAGACGTTAATCTTCAAGCTCCAGATATAGATATTGATGGAAAGGTGAAAGGTTCCAAATTTAAGATGCCTTCTATGCCCAAAGTCTCCATGCCTAGGAAGTCTTTATTCCGATCTGTAGTTAATAGATCTTAAAGGCTTGTGCCCTACAACCTACGACCAGTGTGTCTCTTAAAAAGGTCCAAAGTTGACATCAAGGCTCCAGAGTTAATCTTCAGGCTCCAGATATAGATATGATGGAAAGGTGAAAGGTCCAAATTTAAGGATGCCTTCTATGCCAAAGTCTCCATGCCTGATTATAGACTAAATAGATCTTGAAAGGCCCACAATTAGGAGGGTTGATTTAAAAGCCTGTTGGGCCAAAAATACTGAAAGTCCAAAGTTAAAATTAAGATTCTGGCGTCCAAGAGTATAGTACTCCCTGATGGAAAAGTGTGACAAAGGTTCCAACAGTTTAAGATGCCTTCATTGCATATCCTGATATAGACTTTAATCTTAAAGGTCCTAAACTGGAAGGTGATTTAAAAGGTCCTAAAGTTGATATCAAAGCTTCAGACATTGATCTTCAGGCTCCAGATATAGATATTGATGGAAAGGTGAAAGGTCCCAAATTTAAGATGCCTTCTATGCCCAAAGTCTCCATGCCTGATCTAGACTTTAATCTTAAAGGCCCTAAACTGGAGGGTGATTTAAAAGGTCCCAAAGTTGACATCAAAGCTCCAGACGTTAATCTTCAGGCTCCAGATATAGATATTGATGGAAAAGTGAAAGGTCCCAAATTTAAGATGCCTTCTATGCCCAAAGTCTCCATGCCTGATCTAGACTTCAATCTTAAAGGTCCTAAACTGGAAGGTGATTTAAAAGGTCCCAAAGTTGACATCAAGGCTCCAGACGTTGATCTTCAGGCTCCAGATATAGATATTGATGGAAAGGTGAAAGGTCCCAAATTTAAGATGCCTTCTATGCCCAAAGTCTCCATGCCTGATCTAGACTTCAATCTTAAAGGTCCTAAAGTGGAAGGTGATTTAAAAGGTCCCAAAGTTGACATCAAGGCTCCAGAAGTTAATCTTCAGGCTCCAGATATAGATATTGATGGAAAGGTGAAAGGTTCCAAATTTAAGATGCCTTCTATGCCCAAAGTCTCCATGCCTGATCTAGACTTCAATCTTAAAGGTCCTAAACTGGAAGGTGATTTAAAAGGTCCCAAAGTTGACATCAAGACTGCAGACGTTAATCTTCAAGCTCCAGATATAGATATTGATGGAAATGTGAAAGGTCCCAAATTTAAGATTCCTTCTATGCCTAAAGTCTCCATGCCTGATCTAGACTTCAATCTTAAAGGTCCTAAACTGGAAGGTGATTTAAAAGGTCCCAAAGTTGACATCAAAGCTCCAGACTTTAATCTTCAGGCTCCAGACGTTAATCTTCAGGCTCCAGATATAGATGTTGATGGAAAAGTTAAAGGTTCCAAATTTAAGATGCCTTCATTGCATATGCCTGATATAGACTTAAATCTTAAAGGTCCTAAACTGGAAGGTGATTTAAAAGGTCCCAAAGTTGACATCAAGGCTCTAGACATTAATCTTCAGGCTCCAGATATAGATGTTGATGGAAAGGTGAAAGGACCCAAATTTAAGATGCCTTCTATGCCCAAAGTCTCCATGCCTGATCTAGGATTAAATGTAAAAGGACCTAAAATAGAGGGGGAATTGAAAGGGCCCAACATTGATATGAAAGGTCCAGAGGTTGATGTAGAAATTCCTGATGTTGAGCTGGAGGGGCCAGAAGGAAAACTGAAAATGCCGAAATTTAAAATGCCTAAGTTTGGATTTTCTGGCCCAAAAGTGGAGGGTAAGGCTGTAGATATTACACTTCCAGAAGGAGAAATAGATGTATCAGGACCAAAGGTGGACATCAGTGCCCCACAGTTAGACATAGAATGCCCAGAGGGAAAAGTGAAAGGTCCCAAATTTAAGATGCCTTCATTGCATATGCCTGATATAGACTTTAATCTTAAAGGTCCTAAACTGGAAGGTGATTTAAAAGGTCCTAAAGTTGATATCAAAGCTTCAGACATTGATCTTCAGGCTCCAGATATAGATATTGATGGAAAGGTGAAAGGTCCCAAATTTAAGATGCCTTCTATGCCCAAAGTCTCCATGCCTGATCTAGACTTTAATCTTAAAGGCCCTAAACTGGAGGGTGATTTAAAAGGTCCCAAAGTTGACATCAAGGCTCCAGACGTTAATCTTCAGGATATAGATATTGATGGAAAGGTGAAAGGTCCCAAATTTAAGATGCCTTCTATGCCCAAAGTCTCCATGCCTGATCTAGACTTCAATCTTAAAGGTCCTAAACTGGAAGGTGATTTAAAAGGTCCCAAAGTTGACATCAAGGCTCCAGACGTTAATCTTCAGGCTCCAGATATAGATATTGATGGAAAGGTGAAAGGTTCCAAATTTAAGATGCCTTCTATGCCCAAAGTCTCCATGCCTGATCTAGACTTCAATCTTAAAGGTCCTAAACTGGAAGGTGATTTAAAAGGTCCCAAAGTTGACATCAAGGCTCCAGACTTTAATCTTCAGGCTCCAGATATAGACGTTGATGGAAAAGTGAAAGGACCCAAATTAAAGATGCCTTCTATGCCCCAAGTCTCCATGCCTGATCTAGGATTAAATGTAAAAGGACCTAAAATAGAGGGGGATTTGAAAGGGCCCAACATTGATATGAAAGGGCCAGAGGTTGATGTAGAAATTCCTGATGTTGAGCTGGAGGGGCCAGAAGGAAAACTGAAAATGCCGAAATTTAAAATGCCTAAATTTGGATTTTCTGGCCCAAAAGTGGAGGGTAAGGCTGTAGATATTACACTTCCAGAAGGAGAAATAGATGTATCAGGACCAAAGGTGGACATCAGTGCCCCACAGTTAGACATAGAATGCCCAGAGGGAAAAGTGAAAGGTCCCAAATTTAAGATGCCTTCATTGCATATGCCTGATATAGACTTTAATCTTAAAGGTCCTAAACTGGAAGGTGATTTAAAAGGTCCTAAAGTTGATATCAAAGCTTCAGACATTGATCTTCAGGCTCCAGATATAGATATTGATGGAAAGGTGAAAGGTCCCAAATTTAAGATGCCTTCTATGCCCAAAGTCTCCATGCCTGATCTAGACTTTAATCTTAAAGGCCCTAAACTGGAGGGAGATTTAAAAGGTCCCAAAATTGACATCAAGGCTCCAGACGTTAATCTTCAGGCTCCAGATATAGATATTGATGGAAAGGTGAAAGGTTCCAAATTTAAGATGCCGTCTATGCCCAAAGTCTCCATGCCTGATCTAGACTTCAATCTTAAAGGTCCTAAACTGGAAGGTGATTTAAAAGGTCCTAAAGTTGATATCAAGGCTCCAGACATTGATCTTCAGGCTCCAGATATAGATATTGATGGAAAGGTGAAAGGTTCCAAATTTAAGATGCCATCTATGCCCAAAGTCTCCATGCCTGATCTAGACTTGAATCTTAAAGGTCCTAAACTGGAAGGTGATTTAAAAGGTCCCAAAGTTGACATCAAGGCCCCAGACGTTAATCTTCAGGCTCCAGATATAGATATTGATGGAAAGGTGAAAGGTCCCAAATTTAAGATGCCTTCTATGCCCAAAGTCTCCATGCCTGATCTAGACTTCAATCTTAAAGGTCCTAAAGTGGAAGGTGATTTAAAAGGTCCCAAAGTTGACATCAAGGCTCCAGATGTTAATTTTCAGGCTCCAGATATAGATGTTGATGGAAAGGTGAAAGGTCCTAAATTTAAGATGCCTTCTATGCCCAAAGTCTCCATGCCTGATCTTGGATTAAATGTAAAAGGGCCTAAAATGGAGGGGGAATTGAAAGGACCCAATATTGATATGAAAGGGCCAGAGGTTGATGTAGCAATTCCAGATGTTGAGCTGGAGGGGTCAGAAGGAAAACTGAAAATGCCGAAATTTAAAATGCCTAAGTTTGGGTTTTCTGGCCCAAATGTGGAGGGTAAAGATATAGATATTACACTTCCAGAAGGAGAAATAAATTTATCAGGACCAAAGGTAGACATCAGTGCCCCAGAGTTAGACATAGAATGCCCAGAGGGAAAAGTGAAAGGTCCCAAATTTAAGATGCCTTCATTGCATATGCCTGATATAGACTTCAATCTTAAAGGTCCTAAACTGGAAGGTGATTTAAAAGGTCCCAAAGTTGACATCAAGGCTCCAGACGTTAATCTTCAGGCTCCAGATATAGATGTTGATGGAAAGGTGAAAGGTCCGAAAATGAACATGCCATCAGTGAATGTTAATTTACCTAAAGTGCCAGATGTTGATCTAAATATAAAATCCCCAAAGTGGAAGGGAGGATTGGATATTTCAGGACAGAAATTGGAGGGAGATGTGAAGGGGCCAGATGTTGAGGTAAAGAGTCCAGAAATTCATATTTCTGATATAAATATAGGTGGTGCAGATGCAAAAGTCAAAGTTAAAAAGTCTAGATTCCATTTGCCAAAGTTTGGTTTCTCCAGTGCCAAAGCTGAACTCCCAGATATAGACGTTAAACCTCCAAAAACTAACCTTAATATTTCAGTTCCCAAAGTTAACATCGAATCACCAAAACTTGATATTGAAGGTCCAGAAGGAAAAGTCAAGGGGCCCAAATTTAAAATGCCTTCACTTCCAAAAATGTCAATGCCTGATGTTGATCTAAATATTAAAAGCCCCAAGTGGAAAGGCACAGATACATCAGGATCCAAGGCTGAAGGAGAGTTCAGGGTTCCAGAAACTGATATTAACGCCCTTAATGTTGAGCTTGACACACCTACTTTGGATATTGAAAGTCCTGAAGGAAAGGGGAAGCTGAAAATGCCAAAATTTAAAATGCCTAAATTTGGTTTTTCTAGCTCAAAAGGGGAGGGAAAAGATTTAGGTATTACACTTCCTGAAGGAGAAATTGATGTATCAGGGCCAAAGGTAGACATCGATGCCCCAGAGTTAGACATAGAATTCCCAGCGGGAAAAGTAAAAGGTCCCAAATTTAAGATGCCGTCATTGCATATGCCTGATCTAGACTTCAATCTTAAAGGTCCTAAACTGGAAGGTGATTTAAAAGGTCCCAAAGTTGACATCAATGCTCCAGACGTTAATCTTCAGGCTCCAGATATAGATATTGATGGAAAAGTTAAAGGTTCCAAATTTAAGATGCCTTCATTGCAAATGCCTGATATAGACTTAAATCTTAAAGGTCCTAAACTGGAAGGTGATTTAAAAGGTCCCAAAGTTGATATCAAGGCTCCAGACGTTAATCTGCAGGCTCCAGATATAGATGTTGATGGAAAGGTGAAAGGTCCCAAATTTAAGATGCCTTCTATGCCCAAAGTCTCCATGCCTGATCTAAGCTTAAATGTAAAAGGGCCTAAAGTAGAGGGAGAATTGAAAGGACCCAACATTGACATGAAAGGGCCAGAGTTTGATGTAGCAATTCCAGATGTTGAGCTGGAGGGATCAGAAGGAAAATTGAAAATGCCAAAATTTAAAATGCCTAAGTTTGGGTTTTCTGGCCCAAACGTGGAGGGTAAAGATATAGATATTACACTTCCAGAAGGAGAAATAAATTTATCAGGACCAAAGGTAGACATCGATGCCCCAGAGTTAGACATAGAATTCCCAGCGGGAAAAGTAAAAGGTTCCAAATTTAAGATGCCGTCATTGCATATGCCTGATATAGACTTCAATCTTAAAGGTCCTAAACTGGAAGGTGATTTAAAAGGTCCCAAAGTTGACATCAAGGCTCCAGACGTTGATCTTCAGGCTCCAGATATAGATGTTGATGGAAAGGTGAAAGGTCCCAAATTTAAGATGCCTTCTATGCCCAAAGTCTCCATGCCTGATCTAGACTTCAATCTTAAAGGTCCTAAACTGGAAGGTGATTTAAAAGGTCCCAAAGTTGACATCAAGGCTCCAGACGTTAATCTTCAGGCTCCAGATATAGATGTTGATGGAAAAGTGAAAGGTCCCAAATTTAAGATGCCTTCATTGCATATGCCTGATATAGACTTAAATCTTAAAGGTCCTAAACTGGAAGGTGATTTAAAAGGTCCCAAAGTTGACATCAAGGCTCCAGACGTTAATCTTCAGGCTCCAGATATAGATATTGATGGAAAGGTGAAAGGTCCCAAATTTAAGATGCCTTCTATGCCCAAAGTGTCCATGCCTGATCTAGACTTTAATCTTAAAGGTCCTAAACTGGAAGGTGATTTAAAAGGTCCCAAAGTTGACATCAAGGCTCCAGACATTGATCTTCAGGCTCCAGATATAGATGTTGATGGAAAGGTGAAAGGTCCCAAATTTAAGATGCCTTCTATGCCCAAAGTCTCCATGCCTGATCTAGACTTCAATCTAAAAGGTCCTAAACTGGAAGGTGATTTAAAAGGTCCCAAAGTTGACATCAAGGCTCCAGACGTTAATCTTCAGGCTCCAGATATAGATGTTGATGGAAAAGTGAAAGGTTCCAAATTTAAGATGCCTTCATTGCATATGCCTGATATAGACTTAAATCTTAAAGGTCCTAAACTGGGAGGTGATTTAAAAGGTCCCAAAGTTGACATCAAGGCTCCAGACGTTAATCTTCAGGCTCCAGATATAGATGTTGATGGAAATGTGAAAGGTCCCATATTTAAGATGCCTTCTATGCCCAAAGTCGCCATGCCTGATCTAGGCTTAAATGTAAAAGGGCCTAAAGTAGAGGGAGAATTGAAAGGACCCAACATTGACATGAAAGGGCCAGAGTTTGATGTAGCAATTCCAGATGTTGAGCTGGAGGGGCCAGAAGGAAAATTGAAAATGCCGAAATTTAAAATGCCTAAGTTTGGGTTTTCTGGCCCAAACGTGAATGGTAAAGATATAGATATTACACTTCCAGAAGGAGAAATAAATTTATCAGGACCAAAGGTAGACATCGATGCCCCAGAGTTAGACATAGAATTCCCAGCGGGAAAAGGAAAAGGTCCCAAATTTAAGATGCCGTCCTTGCATATGCCTGATCTAGACTTCAATCTTAAAGGTCCTAAATTGGAAGGTGATTTAAAAGGTCCCAAAGTTGACATCAAGGCTCCAGACATTGATCTTCAGGCTCCAGATATAGATGTTGATGGAAAGGTGAAAGGTCCCAAATTTAAGATGCCTTCTATGCCCAAAGTCTCCATGCCTGATCTAGACTTCAATCTTAAAGGTCCTAAACTGGAAGGTGACTTAAAAGGTCCCAAAGTTGATATCAAGGCTCCAGACGTTAATCTTCAGGCTCCAGATATAGATGTTGATGGAAAGGTAAAAGGTCCCAAATTTAAGATGCCTTCTATGCCCAAAGTCACCATGCCTGATCTAGGCTTAAATGTAAAAGGGCCTAAAGTAGAGGGAGAATTGAAAGGACCCAACATTGACATGAAAGGGCCAGAGTTTGATGTAGCAATTCCAGATGTTGAGCTGGAGGGGCCAGAAGGAAAATTGAAAATGCCGAAATTTAAAATGCCTAAGTTTGGGTTTTCTGGCCCAAACGTGGATGGTAAAGATATAGATATTACACTTCCAGAAGGAGAAATAAATTTATCAGGACCAAAGGTAGACATCGATGCCCCAGAGTTAGACATAGAATTCCCAGCGGGAAAAGGAAAAGGTCCCAAATTTAAGATGCCATCATTGCATATGCCTGATCTAGACTTCAGTCTTAAAGGTCCTAAATTGGAAGGTGATTTAAAAGGTCCCAAAGTTGACATCAAGGCTCCAGGCATTGATCTTCAGGCTCCAGATATAGATGTTGATGGAAAGGTAAAAGGTCCCAAATTTAAGATGCCTTCTATGCCCAAAGTCTCCATGCCTGATCTAGACTTCAATCTTAAAGGTCCTAAACTGGAAGGTGACTTAAAAGGTCCCAAAGTTGATATCAAGGCTCCAGACGTTAATCTTCAGGCTCCAGATATAGATGTTGATGGAAAAGTTAAAGGTTCCAAATTTAAGATGCCTTCATTGCATATGCCTGATATAGACTTAAATCTTAAAGGTCCTAAACTGGAAGGTGATTTAAAAGGTCCCAAAGTTGACATCAAGGCTCTAGACATTAATCTTCAGGCTCCAGATATAGATGTTGATGGAAAGGTGAAAGGACCCAAATTTAAGATGCCTTCTATGCCCAAAGTCTCCATGCCTGATCTAGGCTTAAATGTAAAAGGGCCCAAAGTAGAGGGAGAATTGAAAGGACCCAACATTGACATGAAAGGGCCAGAGTTTGATGTAGCAATTCCAGATGTTGAGCTGGAGGGGCCAGAAGGAAAATTGAAAATGCCGAAATTTAAAATGCCTAAGTTTGGGTTTTCTGGCCCAAACGTGGAGGGTAAAGATATAGATATCACAATTCCAGAAAGAGAAATAAATTTATCAGGACCAAAGGTAGACATCAATGCCCCAGAGTTAGACCTAGAATGCCCAGAGGGAAAAGTGAAAGGTCCCAAATTTAAGATGCCTTCTATGCCCAAAGTCTCCATGCCTGATCTAGACTTCAATCTTAAAGGTCCTAAACTGGAAGGTGATTTAAAAGGTCCCAAAGTTGACATCAAGGCTCCAGACGTCAATCTTCAGGCTCCAGATATAGATGTTGATGGAAAAGTTAAAGGTTCCAAATTTAAGATGCCTTCATTGCATATGCCTGATATAGACTTAAATCTTAAAGGTCCTAAACTGGAAGGTGATTTAAAAGGTCCCAAAGTTGACATCAAGGCTCCAGACGTTAATCTTCAGGCTCCAGATATAGATGTTGATGGAAATGTGAAAGGTCCCAAATTTAAGATGCCTTCTATGCCCAAAGCCTCCATGCCTGATCTAGACTTCAATCTTAAAGGTCCTAAACTGGAAGGTGATTTAAAAGGTCCCAAAGTTGACATCAAGGCACCAGACGTTAATCTTCAGGCTCCAGATATAGATGTTGATGGAAATGTGAAAGGTTCCAAATTTAAGATGCCTTCTATGCCCAAAGTCTCCATGCCTGATCTAGACTTCAATCTTAAAGGTCCTAAACTGGAAGGTGATTTAAAAGGTCCCAAAGTTGACATCAAGGCTCCAGACGTTAATCTTCAGGCTCCAGATATAGATGTTGATGGAAAAGTTAAAGGTTCCAAATTTAAGATGCCTTCATTGCATATGCCTGAAATAGACTTCAATCTTAAAGGTCCTAAACTGGAAGGTGATTTAAAAGGTCCCAAAGTTGATTATAATTTAAAAGGACCAAAACTTAAGGGTGATGTAGAGATACCAGAGGGTAATTTGGAATTGAAGTCTCCTAAAGTTGATTTTGAAAATCTTGAAATTAAGGTCCCAAGCCCAAGTGTGTCTGTTGAGGTCCCAGAAGCAAAAGTCAAGGGACCAAAGTTTAAATTACCATCCTGGGGATTTTCCAAACCTAACATTTCTGGCACAGAAATTGACATGAAAGGACCTAAAATCAAAGGTGATGTTGATCTTTCAATTTCTAAAGGAGGTAGTCTTAAAGGCTCTGATTTAGCAATTAGTGACCCTAGTATAGATCTTGAAATGCCTGAGGGTAAAGTTAAAAAATCCAGATTCAAACTGCCTAAATTTAATTTTTCAAGTCACAAAGCTCAAGCACCAACAACAGATGTAAAGCTTCCTAACACAGACTTAGAAGTAACTTCTCCAAAATTCAAAATGCCATCATTAAATATAAAAAGTCCCAACGTGTCCATGCCAGATATTGAATTAAACTTGAAAGGGCCAAAGTTTAAAGAAGACATGGATGTCACAGTTCCAAAAATTGAAAGTGATATAAAATATCCCAAAGTTGATATTCATTGCCCAGAAGTTGATATTAAGGCCCCAGATGTTGACATTGATGGTAAAGTGAAAGGCCCCAAATTTAAGATGCCTTCAGTGAATCCGCCAAAAGTTTCCATGCCTGAAACTGACTTACATCTAAAAGGTCTTAAGGTAGAGGGAGAATTGAAAGGACCCAGAATTGATATGAAAGGACCAGATTTTGATGTAGCTATTTCAGATATTGAGCTGGAGGGGCCAGAAGGAAAACTGAAAATGCCAAAACTTAAAATGCCTAAGTTTGGGTTTTCTGGCTCAAAAGTTGAGGGTAAAGATTTTAAACTTCCAGAAGGAGAAATAGGTATATCAGGACCAAAGATGGACATCAATGCCCCACAGTTAGACATCGAATGCCCAGAGGGAAAAGTGAAAGGTCCCAAAATGACAATGCCTTCGATGCATATGCATGATATAGACTTGAATCTTAAAGGTTCTAAACTGGAAGGTGATTTAAAAGGTCCCAAAGTTGACATCAAGGCTCCAGACGTTAATCTTCAGGCTCCAGATATAGATGTTGATGGAAATGTGAAAGGTCCCAAATTTAAGATGCCTTCTATGCCTAAAGTCTCCATGCCTGATCTAGGCTTAAATGTAAAAGGACCTAAAATAGAGGGGGGATTGAAAGGACCCAACATTGATATGAAAGGGCCAGATGTTGATGTAGAAATTCCAGATGTTGAGCTGGAGGGGCCAGAAGGAAAACTGAAAATGCAGAAATTTAAAATGCCTAAGTTTGGGTTTTCTGGCCCAAAAGTGGAGGGTAAAGATGTAGATCTTATACTTCCAGAAGGAGAAATAGATATATCAGGACCAAAGATTGACATCAGTGCCCCACAGTTAGACATAGAATGCCCAGAGGGAAAAGTGAAAGATCCCAAATTTAAGATGCCTTCATTGCATATGCCTGATATAGACATGAATCTTAAAGGTCCTAAACTGGAAGGTGATTTAAAAGGTCCCAAAGTTGATATCAAGGCTCCAGACGTTAATCTTCAGGCTCCAGATATAGATGTTGATGGAAAGGTAAAAGGTCCCAAATTTAAGATGCCTTCTATGCCCAAAGTCTCCATGCCTGATCTAGACTTCAATCTTAAAGGTCCTAAACTGGAAGGTGATTTTAAAGGTCCCAAAGTTGACATCAAGGCTCCAGACGTTAATCTTCAGGCTCCAGATATAGATGTTGATGGAAAAGTGAAAGGTCCCAAATTTAAGACACCTTCAGTGCATATGCCTGATTTGGGCTTTAATCTTAAAGGTACTAAACTGGAACATGATTTTAAAGGCCCTGAAATTGACATTGTGGCTCCAGAATGTAATCTTGCAGCTGCAGACATATGTGTTGATGGAAATGTGCAAGGTCCCAAATTTAAGATGCCCAAAATCACCACGCATGACATAGACTTAAATTTGAAAGGTCCTAAACTAGGCTCTGAAGTCGAGACTACAGTCACAGGTTCAAACATTCAGATGCCCTCAATGAATTTAATATTTCCAGATGTTTCTATACCTGAGAATAAACTAAATCTGAAGGGTCCAAAGTTAGACGGCCCGGAATTAGATTTTGAAGTACCATCTGCAGACATTGAGGGCCCAGATGTTAAACTTAAAATGCCTAAATTTATTTCTGGTCCTAAAGTGGAAACAACAGATTTTGCTATTAAACCTCCTAAAGGCAAACTAGCTGTTTCTGGTTCAAACATTGATATTGATTCTTCAAAGACAGAATTAGGCATAGATCTTAAGACAACACAATTTAAGGGTGACATTGATGTTACTATGCCCAAAACAGGATTAGATATCAAGGCAACAGACGTAACTATTCAGGCTCCAGATCTTAGCTTGAAAGATACAGGACTGGATATTGCGGGTCCTGAAGGGAATTTGAAATTACCAAAGGTAAAGAAACCAAAATTTGGTTTTGGAATGAAATCCCCTAAAGCAGATATTAATGTACCTTCAGTAGATATTGGCACACCAGAGGTTGATGTAAATGCAGAAATGCCCGGAGCAGGTGTTACAGGGAAAGGAAAGAAAGGCAAGGTAAAAATGCCTAAAATTCACATGAGTGGCCCAAAAATCAAAGGCAAGAAAGGTGGATTTGATGTAAACACTCCAGAATTAGATAGTGAGGTATCCATGAAGAGCTGTGATGCAGACATAGACATTTCAGGGGGAGATGCAGCCATAAAATCAGATCTTGGCATAAAGGCAACTAAAACTCGCAAACCCCTGTTTGGAAAAATCTATTTCCCTGATGTTGAATTTGACATAAAATCCTCAAAACTAAAGGGAGAAGCATCCCTTCACAGTCCTAAAGCAGACATAAAGACACCAGATTTGGACATAGGAGGTGGAATTCATACACAAGAGGCAGAGTTATCTGCTCCAGGTTTGGACATTGAGGGTCTTGATTTGAAGGGTAAGAAATCCAAAATAAAACTTCCAGCTTTCAGTATGTCTGGGGCAAAAGTAGAATCTGGGCTTGATATTTCTCCTCCGAAAGACAGCATTAACATACCAGGGTTAAAGTTTGAAGGAGACATTAAAACTCCTAGTACTGATGTAAAATTAAGCACGCAAGATGCAGACCTCTCTAATTCCGGTTTTGGGGGACATCTGAATCTGGAAGGCCCCAAAATTGATATTCCCTCAGTTAGTCCAAAAGTCTCTTGTGATGCAAGTCAATCATTGTTACATGGAGATGCTGCAGGCCTTAAATTCAGCATGGGCAAACCAGAAATTAATATGGAAGGGCAAGGTCTGAACTTGAAAGGAAATTTGGCAGGACAGGCTGGTGTAGATGGTCATTTTATTGCAAGAGGAATAGCGACTGATACAGACAGCTCAGCAGTTAAAGTTACATTTCCCCGACTCTTAATGCCAAAGTTTAAAGGACCTGAAGATTTTGGTAGGGAAATGGGAGTTGATGTTGACTTTCCAAAAGTAGAAACTACAAACTTAGGTCAAGCTGATCTTGAAGTAGAAGACGGTGACATAAAAATCAAAAAGTCCAAGATAAAAATGCCAAAATTTAACTTTTCAAAAGGAAAGGGTAAAGGTGAATATAGTCTCCCAGCAGCTGAAGTTGTACCTGGCTCTGCTAGTATAGAGGTGGAA
This sequence comes from Xenopus laevis, assembly GCF_017654675.1. Taxonomy (NCBI): domain Eukaryota; kingdom Metazoa; phylum Chordata; class Amphibia; order Anura; family Pipidae; genus Xenopus; species Xenopus laevis. The sequence continues at coordinate 1,678,130 of NC_054378.1, forward strand.
AGTGGAAAAGGCATCTCATCTAGAGAGAAATCACCGAAATATGAATTTTCTTTATTTACAAGCAAAAAGCCAAGACCTAGGTCTTCCTCCATGAGTGAGGAGATAGAGGGGTCTTCACCAAGTGGTACACTGGAGCTTGATAGTGGTGGTATGTCGCTGGAAGGTGCAGAGAAAAAGGGAAAACATTCAAAGATCAAATTTGGCACCTTTGGAGGTTTGGGTTCAAAGTCAAAGGGTTCTTATGAGGTCACGTTGGGTGATGATGAAAACATTGAGGGAAGTGGGGCGTCTGTGTCCAGAGTTTCCTCTTCCTCAAGCAACGACGGTGGCACCAAAGCAAGTGTTCAATTGCCAAACGTTGAATTAACCGTTGCAAAGAAGTAGAATGTTTATTTCCTTTACTAAAATCATGTATATAAATATATATATCTGTGTGTTTGTACATACATTTTTGAAGCCTTTATATAATGCTAAATGTCTTTAATAACAGTAGATGACATTTTTTAGAGCTCACAAAATAAAATAAAAAGAGAAGAATTATCAGCTCTCTAATGAATTCCATACACACTCTAAAGCTTTGCCTGCCACAGATGCGTCTGCTTTTGAGTCTCTCTGGCAGGTGAGACGTTGATCATCTATTTTGTTATAACAAGTGTGTACGTGGAAATATATTTTTCCATATTTTTTTAACTTGCTTTTAAAGCTTTCATTTCTTTGATGACATAAAATGGGATTTATTGAAGACACTGTATATGTGGGTGAGCCACTGGGAAAGAATCAAGGCCTCATTTAAAGCAGCAGTATTAACTGTTACAGACATCAACAAATAAAAAAAAAAATTAATTTGCCTTTTATGGCAGTTTAAAAACAAGTGCTTTCATTTGTTACCTGGTTTAGCTCATTTGAATACCTTTCAATTCTCATAATTCTTCAAAATCTTCAACTTGACCCTTTCCCAGTCTGGTTCGACTTGTTATTTGTAATATACAAATAGTTGATTGTCGTCAACTATATCTCAACTGCCGCTTGTTTGTTTTTTTATTTTTTATTTTTTTTGGGGGGGGGAGAAGTAACCTAGCTTACATTTCTGTTAATAAAACATTGTAACTTCAAAAATCTGTAAGCACTTTAATGTCCAAAGCAAAAAGAAGTGTGAAGCGGGGGATTGTTTCTGAGCAAAATAAAGCTTCTGACCTTTATAATGTGTCTGTGTGATTAATAAAGTACTAAACAAATAGCTTTCAGGTCTACTGTATATAACGGATTCCTAATGCAAGGCTGCTTTGGCCAGACAAAAAGTGCAGGTATGGGATCCATTATCCGGAAACTAAGGATGCACCGAATTTAGGATTCGGCCGAATCGTTTGTGAAAGGTTCTGCCAAATATCTAACCAAATCTGATTCTTAATTTGCTTATGCAAATTAGGGCCAGGAAAGGAAAAAGTGGGGAAAAAAATTCATCCTTGTTTTATGACGAAAAGTCACATGATTTGCTTCCCGCCCCTAATTTGCATATGCAAATTATAATTGGTTTCGGCCAGGCACAAGGATTCAGCTGGATCCGAATCCTGCTGAAAAAAGGCCGAATCCTGAACCGAATGCTAGATTTGGTGCATCCCTACCTGAAACACATTATCCAGAGTTCCGAATTAACGGCCATCTCCCACAGGCTCCATTTTAATTAAAAGGTTAAAAAATTTAAAAACGATTTCCTTTTTCTCTGTAAAAATAAAATATTGCCTTGTACTTGATCCTATTTAAGAAATAATTAATCCTTAGGGCAGAGACAGACGAGAAGATTCGGGGAGATGTAGTCACCAGGCGACAAATCGCCTCTTCTTCGGGCGACTAATATCCCTGAACTGCCTCCCCACCGGCTAGAATTGAAATCACCTCCAGGATGGCACTTTGATGGCTGGCGACTAATCTCTTCGAATCTTCTCATCTCATCATATCAAGGTGGCAACCCTATCTCATAGTCTGAAAGAAAAATGCAGCTAAGAGGAGCGGAGATGATGCTCCACGTGCCCTTGGTAAGGGCAGAGCGGAAAAGGGGGTACAGTGGCTTATGGAAAACCTTTAAAAAGCAGAAAAGGGGAAAGGGTTAAAAGGGCAGTCTGTAAGTGACTGGGTGGAAAGCAAAAAAATGGCATAAAATGAAGAAAATGGAACGCTAGAAGCTGGTACAATGAACAACCACCCTCTGTACCCGATCCTGTAGCCAGTTTCCTATCCACGTGCAAACGACTTCATTAAGCCCAACAGACCTTAGTTTAGAAAGCAGTCGTTTGTGGGGCACAGTATCAAACGCTTTGGCAAAATCCAAATAGATCACATCTACTGCCCCCCCACTGTCCAGCATCTTACTTACCTCATCATAAAATGCAATCAAATTAGTCTGACATGACCTATCCTTCATAAAGCCATGCTGATTGCTGCCCATAATGACATTCACTAGGACAACATTTTGAATGTGATCCCTTAACAAACCTTCAAATAATTTGCCCACCACAGATGTCAGATTTACTGGCCTATAATTGCCAGGCTGAGATCGTAATCCCTTTTTAAATATTGGAATTATATATATTTTTTTTTTAAAAGTTCACTTTTATTTAACAAAAGACAAAACATTGCTTTTGTCAAAGACAGGTTTGGATCAAATCATTTACAGAACTTTGGGGTTGGGGTATATCTCAAGCCATCTCTCCCAGATTTTTTCGAATTTAGTTGAGGAGCCACGAGCTTCATAAGTGAGTTTAATGAGTAGTAAAGTGCGGTTGACCAAGGTAAGCCAGTATTGAACTGAGGGAGGCGCAGGCTGAAGCCATTGAAGGATTATGGCTTTTTTAGCATAAAATAGCAAAGTACGATACAGAATTCTAACATGAGTTTGTGGAAAATATTGGAATTATATTTAACTGTATAAGAAGAAATGCACTTCCATGAGCCTGAACAACATCAACTTTGTGTGCTACACTGGGAAAACACCTGGGAAATATGATATTGACAAACAAACGCGGTACAAGAGGAAACGCTATGTCTTCTTGCAGCCAAACAGAACCATGTGAGGAGCTGATTACTGGAGGGCTACGTCTTTGGCAAGCCATCAAAGCTTTATGAAAGCCGAGCTGACCAGTGGATTTTCCATCAGGATCCAATGGCACAGATTGATCACATTCGAGTTGCTCAATAAACCTCAGCCAGAGTCTTTTCTCTGGAGGATCATTTGCTTGGAAGAGACCGGTCCAACTCTTTTTTTACACAGTGTGAAAATCTGATATACCCTATGTCCAGGGGGTTGGATAACATTAAAATGATGCATGGAACCTAAGCCTACTGAGCGTCTGAGCAATGTGGCCCAGAACAATCCCAACATTCTTGGTTACAGCCTATAGACCTCTATTTGGTCATGTATTCTATAAATATGTTTAAAGGATAAGCAAACCTTTAAAATAAATGAATGTAAAATTGATTAGAGTGCTAATTTAAGCACTTTTGTAATTTACATTCATTATTTATTAATTTTTCATCCCAAGATATTAAGGGATACATGTACAGTTAATATGAATGAATTGTGTTACAACAGCGCCACCTGCTAGTCATTTTCCCACCAGTCTGACCAGCAAGTAGTCAAGGAAGTTGTCAGGAGAAAGAAAGAGGCTGATGTTCTTCTGCTTAGGAATAAAATTAGAAACCTTTCTGACATCTTTCCTAAGCAGAAGAACATCAGCCTCTTTCTTTCTCCTGACAACTTCCTTGACTACTTGCTGGTCAGACTGGTGGGAAACTGACCAGCAGGTGGCGCTGTTGTAACAAAATACATTCATATTAACAGCACATGTATCCCTTAATATCTTGGAATGAAAAAAGAATAAATAATGAATATAAATTACAAAAGTGCTTACAATAGCACTCTCATCAATTTTAAAATCGCTTATTTTAAAGGTTTACTTATCCTTTAACTTAAATTTCAATTTCCTGCAAGTACCTTTAGTAAAGTGTTCCTGGAGCTGTAGTCCATCTATGGTTATCAGGCTGCAGGAGGAATATTCAACATTACAAGATGTTACATTTTGTCGCCTCTACTTTCTTTTTGGTCATGAGTGCAAAAAATGTGCTTTTGTTCTCTGTTCTCAATGTTTTGTGTGTCGTCACCTCAAGACTTGTGTGCGTAGGCATGAATGTAGGGCTATTGAGGGGTGTGACCCAGCTTCTGGGGCTTTGTCTGCACCCTCTTGTCTGAAAACCAGAATGTGGGTTGTGGCAAAATTGCATTTATATGTGCCTCCCAGACTATAGTGCACAGTTATAAGAGTATTACAAAGTACTTATGGGGAATTCTCAGGCCTTCTGATTGTGGACCCCACTTGCAGGCTGAGTCTGAGTGAACTTCAAGAAAGTGAGTGGCTCCGAGATGGCCGTCCTCTCTCCTCCACTCCTCATGACTCCAGATGTCTTGGAATCTAGTGGCTTGGCCATGAAGAACTGTGTGGATGCCGCCTTCATGGTAAGTGCACTTAATTAGCACATTGTACAATATAAACTCTAGAACTGTCCCTCTATACCAGGGATCCACAACCTTTTGAACCCGTGAGCAACATTCAGAAGTAAAAGGAGTTGGGGAGCAACACAAGCATGAAAAATGTTCTTGGGGTGCCAAATAAGTGCTGTGATTGGCCATTTAGTAGCCCCTATGTGGATTGTCAACCTACATTGAGACTCTGTTTGGCAGTGCACCTGGTTTTTATGAAACCACAACTTACCTCCAAGCCTGGAATTCAAAAATAATCACCTGCTTTGAGGCCACTGGGAGCAACACCCAAGGGGTTGGAGAGTAACATGTTACTCACAAGCTACTGGTTGGGGATCACTGACCTATACCAATGATCCCCAACCAGTAGTTTGTGAGTAACATATTTCTCTCCAACCCAGTGTTGGACTGGCCCACAGGGATACCAGGAAAGGTCCCGGTGGGCCCAGGTGTCAGTGGCCCCTCATGCTGCTAAACATTTGGCCTATTTCATGGCCATTCCTTATTTCTATGAGAACAAAGAGGCTAAATAGATGGAATAACAGATTATAGTCTGTAAAGAAAAGAGACTAGGTGGAGTGAGGAGAGGGAGAATAATAGTGACCCTGGTCTAAGGTTTTTGGGTGGGCCCGTGGTGTCCCAGTCCGACACTGCTCCAACCCCTTGGATGTTGCTCCCAGTGGCCTCAAAGCAGGAGATTATTTTTGAATTCCAGGCTGGGGGCAAGTTTTAGTTTCTTAAAAACCAGGTGTCCTATCAAACAGAGTCTCTAGTAGGCTACAGGACTACCATAGGGGCTACCAATAGCCAATCACAGAAAAAAAGAAGAATTTTCAAAATTTTTCCTTTTTGTATTTTGTATTGTAGCAGATTTATTCTGTTTGGAAGTTCAGCAGCTATGCTGCAGGCCAGGCTTCCATGTGGTTGTAGCACCCCCATACCTGTCTCTTTAAATGGTGGAACAATGCCTTTGGAAATGGGTGTTGGTCTGGGCAGTTTCTCTCTCTTAAAAGCCGCAAGCGGGGGAGGATTAATCTCATGGAACCAATGCTGGGGTCTAGGTTATCTCTCCCCTTTGAAAGCTAATGGCGGGGGAGGACTAAGCCCTATGATGAAAACCAATGCCCAGGTCGGGAGACCTTATTTTTCAGGTAATGCTCTTATGCCGGGAGGCTTTAGCATTTGAAATTATGACCAGAGGTAAATAGTTAGGGACCGCCATATGGGTTTTACCTTGACGTGGTATGGTGGCTTATCAATCTTATGATCATCATTTTGTAACTAAAAACCCCCCTGTCTTTGTAAATACATGCATCTGCATAGATTACTGATATGACAGGGGCCCAGGGAATGTGCATTGATCAATTTTTCTTCTTTTTTTCTATGTCTGTAGTTAATTTGGCCAGATCAGTAGCACTTCCAATGTATTTTAGTACATTTTTATTTAGCCATGGAGTGCTCTCACAATTTTTCCTTTTTGTATTTTGTACAATAGCCAATCACAGCCTTTATTCAGCACCCCCAGGAAACATTGTCATGCTTGCATGGCTCCCCAACTATTTTTACATCTGAATGTTGCTCATGGGTAAAAAAGGATGGGGACCCCTGCTCGATACTGTATCCAGCGCTGGCCACATTCATGTCTACATCAGTATTTCTGTTAAACAGCCCAGATCTGACACATGATTTACTAATTCTCTTTCCCACAGAGACAATCCATCATACAGTCAGAAACGTAACAACAAATATTCTCTATCACAATCTTGAAACAAACATCGACATCATTTTAAGGCAGAGTTGTCCAACTTTTTTCAACACAAACATAGGCCTACGATGCAATTTTCCATATCCGTTCATAGGCCAAATAGGATTATAATTATGGTGCTGCATAAAGGGGCAAATGGAACAGTTGGGGAGCCCTGTAAAAAATAATTGGAAGGGCCCCTGACCTTTACTTGGACAGCTTTGTTACTAGAGCAGTCGTTGTCAAACCTTTTCACTTCAATAACCTCCACCTTCAAGGTCTAGGCTTTGACCAGAGTCCCCCCCCAGCTCTACAGATATAGGAAGGTATCAGTGTCAGCCATAGTTTCAAGAACATCTATATTTATATAGCAATATTTATTATTAGACATCATTAATGAGTGTAGAAAAACATGTAATATAAATACTCAGACATAATAAGCCGATATTATAAATGAGTGCATTAAATACGGGAATATATATAAAAAAATCCATTTACTCCCACAAGATGTCACCAGTGAACTTTATAAGCTCATGTGACAGTTTCCATTTAAAACCCATTTGTTACAAAACCCTAAAAAGGAGATAAAGAAACAAAACCGTAAACAATTTGTCTCTATAACATTTTTGGGCAAATTTACCTAGGGTCGAATATTGAGGGTTAATTAACCCTCGATATTCGACCGTCGAAGTAAAATCCTTAGACTTCGAATATCAAAGTCGAAGGATTTTGTGCTATTCCTACGAACGAACGATATTCCTTCAATCAGAAAATTGTTAGGAAGCCTATGAAGACCTTCCCCATACGCTAACATGGGCCTCGGTAGCTTTTAGGTGGCGAACTAGGGGGTTAAAGAATTTTTTAAAGAGACAGTACTTCGACTATCGAATGGTCGAATAGTCAAACGATTTTTAGTTCAAATCGTTCATTTCAAAGTCGAAGGTCGTAGTTGAAGGTCCAAGTAGCCATATTCGACCATTCGAAATTCGAACTATTTTTCCTTTATTCCTTCACTCGAACTAAGTAAATGGGCCCCTGAATCATTTCCTCCCACTGTAAAAACCATAGAAGAATTTCCAGAGTTCTGTGTCCATAATTGAAGCCGACTTTACAAATATTGTATTAGTACAACAAAAGCTGTTGCCTGACATGAGATTAACCCGGCAGAGCAATATTGCCTGAAAAAGATCCGATTCAACTGTCACATGGCGGATTAGGCCCAAATTGCCATCTGATAAGTGACACCGTGAGGCACATTTATCAAAGGGTCAAATTTCGAGTTTTTAAAAATTCCCACCAATTCGACCAGTCAAAATTTATTTAAAAAAAAAAAAAAATCGCATTTTTTTCAAACTCGGTTGAATTAAATCGACCCAAAAACTTCAATTCGGTTTGAATTTAAAAAACTTGATTAGAGTTATTTCTCTGAAAAAAAACTTGAATGTCAGGAAGGCTGCAAAGAACTCCAAATTGATCCCTGGACGTTTCCCATTGAATCAAACAGCAATTCGGCAGGTTTTAGGTGGCAAATAGTCAACTGTGAGTTCTTAAAGAGCCAGAGTATGATAAATCTCGAAATTTGATTTTTTTTTTTTTTTTAAAAAAACTTGAATCAAATTTGAATAACTCCCTAGTCAAATTTGAAAGCTTTGACCATAAAATAATTCGAAAATTCCAACTTCAAATTTTCTATTTGACCCTTGATCATCTGCCCCTGTGTGTAGCTTAAATATTTCTTTTAAAGGAGAAGCAAACCCAAAAGCTAAAAAAAACCTACCCCTCTACCCTATATAGATCCTCCTCCCCCAGCCTAAGTGTTACCCCGGGCAAGTGCCCCAAACTTTTAACTTACCCCTCGGTGCAGATTCAGACATCGGAATTCATGGGCGCCATCTTAAGCCGATTCGGTAATCTTTGGGTTTTTTTAACTTTTGGGTTTGCTTCTCCTTTAAGCAAAGTTCCTCTATACATTCTTGACTGTACAGTTTATCATTATGTAGAATTGTTTTGCCCCATCACTAAATCCATTGCAGATTTATTCTTTCTGTTACTAATGTGCACTTTTTTAGCCAGAAGAATCATTTCAGGAAATTTGGGAGTGAAATCACAATTAAGTCCCATGTGTCTATCGGTGACTTAACAAGAACGGGATTAGAGACAGATGGATAACTACACCTAAGGGCAGAGACACACGCTCAGATTCGGGGAGACTAATTTCGGGCGACTAATTTCCCCGAAAAGCCTTCCCGCCAGCTAGAAATCAATGGTGGGATGGCACTCGGAGCGCTTCTTTTACTGAAGTCGTCTGAAATTTCCTCGTGAGGCAACTTCGGAAAACAAAGCGCACCACTTGCATTCCCGCTGGTGATTTAGTTTCTAGCTGACGGGAGGCAGTTTGGGGAGATTAGTCGCCCGAAGAAGCGATTTGTAGTAGAGCAAATAAGTGCTGAATTGTGTCGGCAGGTCAGTAGTTTGTCTACAGGCCACAAAAGTTGTCATGTTACAAGTAGTGTCACTGACATAACCTGGGTGTAATGGGAGCAGACAAACACACACACAACATCCCTGTCTACACCGCCCTCTGCACTCTAAGGGGGTTATTTACTAAACTCCCAATGCAAAAATCCTGAAAACATTTGTGATTTTTTTTGTATAAATTCAGACTTTTAAAAAAATCACGAATTTTTCAGTATTTATTAAACCCAGAGGATGGAAAAAAAGTCCAATCAGAATGTCCGGCATCTCAGACCAGTCGAGGTTACATATAAGTAAACGGGAGAAGTCCCAAAGATTTTTTTGATGTGTGCTGGGTCTTATGCATTATCCCAAAGATTTTTGAGTTTTGGGAAAAAAAGCATACAAAATCTGAGTTTTCAGGTGGAAAATCCAAAAAAAAAAAAAAAACATGTGAAATTTGAATTTTTTCCCGCAAACCACATTTTCAGGAAAATGTAATAATAAATAAGCGAGGGAAAGACGTGCAGATGTAATCGGAGTCTTTGGCAGAACATGTTGAGATAAATTTGGACTTTGATAAATAACCCCCTAAGCGTTCCATGTCACTCACTGTCCACCCCCGAAAAACCGCCACCATGAAGGTATTTGTTAATTCAGCACTGCATGTTTATTAAGCAGCTACATCTGCATTTGTCCCATACATTTAAAGGGCATGTAAAGAAAAATAAATAAAATCCCATTTAATGAAAAAGAAACCTATCTCCAATATACTTTAATTAAAAAATCTGTACTGTTTTTATAAGAAACCTGACTGTATGCAGTGAAATTCTCCCTTCATTTACTGCTGTGGATAGGAATTGTCAGACGGTCCCTAACTGCTCTGCAGGGAAACAATCATACTTATGTACAGCAGGGGGAGCCCCCGCCTTACTTCCCAGCCATGCAGAACTCAAGCAGCTTTGTTTGTTTCCCTGTAGAGCAGTCGGCGACTTTGTAGAGATTTGTATTGGATTTTATTTTTCCTTTACATCCCCTTTACTGTTTCCAACTCCAGCTGCAGGGACAAAGATCATGGAGCCAGATTTAAACAGATAAACTGGGATTCTATTTGGAGGATTATTTTGCTGCAGCCACTGGTTCTGCAGAGTTGGAGAAAGTTTGTATTAAACAATAGAAAAACTATAAAATCCACATTAGATTACATGACAACACAGGACCCAGTGCAGTCTGTATATTCTGATTATTAATCAGTCTTGTGTATCGGCTTCTGGCAGATATTATTTGACTTATTTGTGCTGTTTTGATCATTTATGATGATCCCTAAGCAGCCCAGACCACACTGAGCATGTGCACAGTCTTGGTCTTGCAAAGATGTATAACAAAGTTACAAGATGGTGACCCCCTGTGGCCAACTTTGAAAGCATAAATCATTTGTTTGATTAGGCTTGTGGTGCAGTAAGTTCATGTTTATATTTAGTATACAAAATGATTATTATTATTAACGAGTATACAGGTGTAAACAGGTGCATTATTTATATATAGAGAGATGAATGATGGACGTAGAGAAAAATGTGAATATCCAGTAAGGAATTGTACAATAACAACACACAGACACAGATTCACAAACACTAACTTTATTGAAGTAGGAATTTCTTGCTGACCAGCCCCGTGTTGCTAAACTGTAACCAAACTTTCCCTCCCCAAATAAACGAGACCCTCAGACATTGATATTCCCGTCCATCTCTCCAGGCTCAGAGGACTAAAAGTGCCGCAGCCTCAAATAAACATGAAATGACAAATCCTCCGAGATTTCCTATTTGCACAAAATAGTGACAAAACCACAAAACGAAGCAGAAAAACGACACTTATTGCTCTTAACGCGTTTCAGGAACTGTTCTGAAGTTTTTATCCTCTGAACATGAAATAAACTAGACGCCTGGTAAATATAAACGACACATTATATAAATCTCTCACTGAGACGGGTGGTAAAGGGTTTAAAGGGAAAGTTAACCTGTGCGTCTTGGCACTGGAGAAAAAGGCTCAGCAAGTGGAATGTGGAAGTGTTTGTCCCTCACAGGGATGTCGGGGGTTATCCACTATAAGGATATTTAAGGAGTAAAGCCTCTCCGGCTCCTAACTTCAAGCTTTTTAGGGAAACAGTGTCCCCGTCTTTTCGTTGTGGGTTGGAACTCAACACAACTGTTCCCTGTTCTGGCAGCTCTTTGTCTCCATCTTGTTTCAGGAACAGTTCTGCCTCCCCCTCGTAGTTAAAGTTTAAAGCCGTCACATATCGCTCATTCTGATCCCAACTTCTTAGGAAAGATATGGCCTGGTCACTATTATATAGTAGTGCAAAGTCGCCGTGCAGGAGGGACCGCTCTTTCCCCCGCAGGTCACTCAACTTCCTGTATACGTTTAGGAACGACCCCTTGTCGGCATCTTGTCCCTGCAGATACATATAGAATAACGATATTAGTAATCAGTCCAACTGACTGCTGTGTTTTAGCAAAGACGATTGGCTTATTGTTATTGTCCAATGATTGTTACAGAACCTGGGCTCTACCCTTTTCTGCTTAAAGGAGAACTAAACCCTAAAAATGAATGTGGCTAAAAATGTCCTATTTTCTATAGTGAACTTATTGCAGGAGGCTAAAGTTTGAGCTTGTCAATAGCAGCAATGATCCAGGACTTCAAACTTGTCACAGGGGGTCACCATCTTGGAAAGTGTCTGTGACACTCACATGCTCAGTGGGCTCTGATTGGCTGTTGAGAAGCTAAGCTTAGGGCTCGTCACTAATTATCCAGCAGAAAATGAGCTTCCCTGGCTGTAATATAAGCTGATGCTACAGGTTTGCTGATTATTCAATTCTGATGCTAATTGCACTGGTTTCTGTGCTGCCATGTAGTAATTATGTGTATTAATTACTAATCAGCCTTATATTGTGACATTTCTATTCTATGTGTACTGTATATTGTGAGTGGCTCCCTAAGCTCAGTAAGTGACAGCAGCACAGAGCATGTGAATCAGTGAATCAGCAGAAAAGAAGATGGGGAGCTACTGGGGCATCTTTGGAGAAGCAGATCTTTACTGCTAAAGGGCTGTGGTTGCCTTGGGCTGGTAACATTTCTACCTAGTTCTTTAGTTAGGCTTTAGTTCTCCTTTAAACTCATATGAAAATGTAGCAAATGTATATTCTTTACATCCATGTCTGTAGCCATTCATCTGATACTGGTTGGGGATCACTGCATTACAGTAACATTGTTGGTGTGTAATTCAAGTCCCTGTGGTCTGGTTAAGCCGTTTTTTTGTAGCCGTAGCCAACTTGAGTAAGTAGGACAAAGGTTGTAGCTAAGCGACTACTGGAACCGGCTTGGCCGAAGGGGAAATGAGAGAACAATGAAATGTGCTGAGTGGAGACATGTGCTTGGAATGCTGACGACAGCAAGAATGAATCTGCTGATTATCCAGACATAAATCTGAGACTAAAGGGCAGTGGAACAGAAATGAGGTGATTACACAGTAAATATCAGGCGTCTCGTTCACATCATTTATACATTATACACCTTGATGCTAAGCAGCCATCTAATTACATATTAAACCAAAGCAGTGATACCATTTAATACTACACTGAGCTATTAGTAATGAGCGCATGTCAAACCTGCCATAACTGTTTGAATTATCCCATAAAAATGGCGGCACTTCAGGTTTGGGACCAAAAAAGTTGTAGTTTACACTATTTATTCATGATTTGAAGCTTCTGAAACCAGTTAGAGGTCTAAGGAACCCATTGTGATTGATGGTGACTTTGTTTATGTTGGTGGAATGATATTCTGCTATTGTTATAGACTAAGTATGTTGGGATGTTTCTCATGGAGCTTGTATACTTTAATGTTGCTGTAAGCAAACTATGAGTTCATTAATACTTCTGCTAGCACCAAAACCCTCATTTTGTTTAGTTGGCCATAGTCGTTGTTGGCCATAGTCTAATTTGTCTATAGATAGTTTGCTGAGCCTTCCAGGTATATCAGCAGTGATAATCGACATCTCTTTTTCTCTAACAGTGTCTGGATCACCACTGAATGGATACAGTTTGCCCTGGAGAGGACAGGGTAATAAAAAGTGGCTAAAAATCATTAATGTGGCTCCATTTTAACTGGTTCATACATGGAAAGAACAGGGCAGCAAAGATCCCGTCCTGTTGTGCAACAACCCCCAGGGTCGGACTGGGGGGCCCGGGCCCACCGGGACTGCTGTCCAGGGGCCCCCCGTCCCCCTACTAAAATGCCTCGGGCCAGCAACACCGCTGCTTGGCGCGCATGCGTAACATCGCCGTTCGGCGCACATGCGCAACAGCGCCGTTCGGCGCGCATGATCGCCGGCGCGCATTTTCGCGATTGGAAATATCTAGATAAGTGTTCTTATCTAGTCCAACACTGACAACCCCTCAAGCAGTCACAAGAGCAATAGGGAGGCAAGATGCTTAAAATTCAAATATTGGCACAGGGGCAGCTTAATTGAACACAGTAGATGTTGAATATAAAGGTGGCCATACGCTATTAGATCCGCTCATTTGGCGACGTGACCAAACAAGCGAATCCAATGTGCCCACTAACAGCTGGGGATATCGGGTGAATCCAAACGTTTAGCCCAAGGGCAGAACAATCGGATTACAATGCTGAGAATGGCCGCTGACGGGTCACAGGACTGCATCAACTAGCCAATGACGTCCTGGATCTCAAAAAAAAATCAAACTTGACCGATCGATATCTGGCCGGTTTTTGGTCTGATATCAATCAGGAGAATCCGACACGGGCAGATAAGCTGACGAATCAGTCTAAAGGACCATTATCGGCAGCTTTAATCAGCCCGTGTATGGCCACCCAACAGTAGACTTCTCCATTGCTACAGCCAAACAGAATCATACTGTAACTTAGCTCTAGTGCTATTCTCACCTTAAATGTGACATTTGCATTTACGTCTGTTGCAATTTGAGGAGAGTTATTGGACACTGAAACTTCTCCCCACTGCATGATAGGTCCTGAAAGCTGTGCAGCCTGAAAAAAAGAAAGAGAAAGAAAGTCATTACAGAAGCTTTATCGACTGGGAAGAGAAAAGAGCTGCCAATATTACAGACAATCTGACTTACCAGGCCAGAAAGGTCTTTTAGTCCAATTTCATCCCCATATAAAGAGATTGGAGTCCCCGGCAGTGTGAAGAGCAGGAGTTGGTAGACACGAAGAAGATTCTCGTTGACCATAGAAGCCAAATGGCGCATTTGTGGTGCTCCAACCTGTGGAAGAAACAATATTATTGTTATTATTATTATCTACTTGAACATAATACACAGATGAGGGGGAAACACTTTCCAGTTGGTTCATATGAAGCCTTCCACCTACTCACTTGCCTAATGTCGTATATATGACTGTATATATGACTAGTTAGGAAGAAAATGCCTCATTTCACCAGAATCATCATAATTATGTGCCCACTCTTTCCATAATTGAAGAGGCAAGTTATCAAATTAGAGATGAGCAACAGAGACATAACTCAGCTGCTTACACCTTAATATCCAAAATCTTTACTCAACTTGGAACATACATTTTAAACAATATTAGTAATAAAGGTGGCATGCTGTTTTAGCCCATTATTTGAGAAGAACATGCCAATGTCCTCACCATCCAACTGTTCCCCAGGATGCCAGTCTCGGCCACATATTGCTTGATGGTCGCACCCAAAGAACTAAAGTTTTTCTTGTTTTCAGCATCCAGGAAGCGATAGAAGAGTGTGCCTTGAACTGTCTCGTTTGAGGGACCAGCAAGGTTGTTATGGACAGTACTTGTGGATAACAGTAACACTCTGGGGGGAGAGAATGAGAAATGACATTTCAGAAGGTAAAATAACTAAAGAGGAACATTTGTCAGGCACAAATGAAAAGAAGGACAGACAGAGATGAAATAGATGATGTCATATTGTTTTATTGTAAAATTCAATAAAAAGAATTTGAAAAGACAGAGATGAAACAAAGTAAATATGTATATATATATACACAACATGTAGTGAGAGCTTCTTATATACATATATTTATATATATATATATATATATATATATATATAGTCTCCCTTTAAAGCACTATTCACCTTGGTTTTCCTTCTTTGCTGTAATTGGCAGTCATGTTCCCCCATTCAGAAAGAAAACTGCTTGCCTGCAGAATAAACATGAATTTAATTACCCTACACATTAAAGGGATACTGTCATGGCAAAAATGCTGTCAGTTAATAGTGCTGCTCCAGCAGAATTCTGCACTGAAATCCATTTCTCAAAAGAGCAAACAGATTTTTTTATATTGAATTTTGAAATCTGACATGGGGCTAGACATTTTGTCAATTTCCCAGCTGCCCCTGGTCATGTGACTTGTGCCTGCACTTTAGGAGAGAAATGCTTTCTGGCAGGCTGCTGTTTTTCCTTCTCAATGTAACTGAATGTGTCTCAGTGGGACCTGGATTTTACTATTGAGTGTTGTTCTTAGATCTACCAGGCAGCTGTTATCTTGTGTTAGGGAGCTGCTATCTGGTAACCTTCCCATTGTTCTGTTGTTAGGCTGCTGGGGGGAAAGGGAGGGGGTGATATCACTCCAACTTGCAGTACAGCAGTAAAGAGTGATTGAAGTTTATCAGAGCACAAGTCACATGACTGGGGGCAGCTGGGAAATTGACAAAATGTCTAGCCCCATGTCAGATTTCAAAATTAAATGTAAAAAAATCTGTTTGCTCTTTTGAGAAATGGATTTCAGGGCAGAATTCTGCTGGAGCAGCACTATTAACTGATTCATTTTGAAAAAAAATGTTTTTTCCCATGACAGTATCCCTTTAACATTGGCTAAACATTAAAGGAACAGTAACACTAACAAATGAAAGTGTATTAAATGAATTGGCCTGCACTGGTAAAACTGCTTTGTTTGCTTCCGAAACATTATCATTACTTAAAAAAAAACCCTTTGATGTTAATGTTCCTTTTAGTAAGAATAGTATGTTACTCACATTGGGAAAATTCTCACTGTCTCCAAAGTATATTCCTCCGACGCCACGTTCCAGCCAAACATTAACCGCTTCCTAAATATAGAGAAATGCATTATGTTTCAAATACATCTGCTTTCGACAGTGTTGTGTAGTTATGCATCAGTTCAAATGCCGTCTCTAATATCGACTGAATCTGCCGCACCGTTACATTATCCTCAAAGTCAACGATCGACTCCCTTTCAGTCTTTTCAAACCAGCTCTTTTCACTGTGGTAATTAGGAGTAAGGTCCAAGATGATCTGAATACCTGCGAGAAAGGAACATTTTAGGAATGGGAAGCGATAGAAACAAGCTGACCCGCATGTTCAATAGTGATAGAATAACTAGGGATGCACTGAATCCAGGATTTGGTTCGGATTCGGCCAAGATTCGGTCTTTTTCAACAGGATTCGGATCCGTATGCAAATTAGGGGTAGGGAGAGAAATCGAGTGACTTTTTGTCACAAAACAAGGAAGTAAAAAATGTTTTCCCCTTCCCACCCCTAATTCGCATATGCAAATTCGGATTCAGTTCGGTATTTGGCCGAATCTTTCGCGAAAGGACTCGGGGGTTCGGACGAATCCATAATAGTGTATTGGGTGCATCCCTAATAATAACAAAGTACTTCATCATCACTTCCATCATAACAGGGGACTTAACAAAAAACTAACAGACAAAGGTTATGAATGAATCAGTTGGATTAAGAGGCTAACGCTAAGCTGACAATCTATAAGGAATGGGAAACAGGTGATACAAAAAGTTGTACAACTCTCGGACTCTCATTGAAACCACTTACTCTTTTTGCGCGCAGCTTCCAGCAGACTGGCGAATTGCTCCTTTGTGCCGTAATTGGGGTCAATGTCAGTGAGTTGGGTTTCTCCGATCTGATCTTTCTTTGTGACGTGTATTGGGCCAATAATCAAACCTTTGACTTTCAGACTGGAAAGTGACTCAATGCGCTTCTCTATACCTGAAGGAGATGCAAGGAAAATCTTGTTATCCTCCGTAGCAAGAAAGAATTATTATTATTATTATACAATACAGCATTAAGGCAAAGTGGAGAAGGGACCCCTCTCACCTCATGTCACAATTACGGTTTTCCTTAAAGGCACTGCAGGGGGTTAAATATTTAAAATGTTCACAAAACCCAGAAAAAAGCAAAGAGAGAAGCTGCTGATTATTAAATGACAGAACGGCATCCATGTTTGGGTCATTTTAACAAGAAAAGGTGGGGTATAATTTCCAACGTTATCATATTTAAAGCCTCTGGTATTGGTTATTGACACATTCTCAGCACATACCAACCTTGTTAAAGGAGAACCAAACTCTTAATTATAAAAAAAAACCCTACCCCCCATAGACCCTCTTCCCTGCTCCCCCGCAGCCTAGGTGTTACCCCTGGTACTTACCCCTTGTTACAGATTCAGCGCATCGGAGTTCACGGGCGCCATCTTCTTCTCTTTGGTAATCTTCGGTAAGTAAGTGCCGGCGCATGCGCAGTTGGCGCAGTCTGCTGGTTTTTTAATGACTGTACATGAGCCGAAAACCACGAAATTGCCAAAGCTCTTAGAGAAGACCTGAAGATTACCGAAGAGAAGAAGATGGCGCCTGTGAACTCCACGGCACAGAATCTGCCACGAGGGGTAAGTAAAGAGTTAGGGGCATTTGGTAAAATGAGGCCGTTTAGGGCTGACATGGGGTTAGGTGGGCCCCCCTTCCCCCCCAGATGTAGCCCAGTGTCCTTTTCCCCAGCCCCCTAGGTAAGAACAATGGAGGGGCTGGCAGTGGTGGGGAAAAAGAGGGGCAGGCTGGAGGTGGAGGTAAGGGAGGAGTTGGTTTTTCCAGGAGGGTTCTTAAGGGGAGGTGAAGCAACTCAGACTTAAAGGACCAGTAACATCAAAAAATTAAATTGTTTTAAAATAATAAAAATATAATGCAGTGTTGCCCTGCATTAGTAAAACTGCTATGTTTGCTTCAGAAACATTACTATAGTTTATGTAAATAAGCTGCTGTGTAGCCATGGGGGCAGCCATTCAAAGGAGAAAAGGTTCAAGTTACACAGCAGATAGCAGATCAGCTCTGTAGACCATAATGCTATCTGTTATCCATTATTTATCCTGTGCCATATAGCCTTTTTTCAATTTCCGCCATTGCTACTCATAAGCTTGTTTATATGAACTGTAGCAGTGTTTCTGAAGCAAACAGATCATTTTTACCAGTGCAGGGCAACATTACACAATATTTTCATTACTTTAAACCACTTTCAGTTTTTGGTGTTACTGTTCCTTTAACTTTGTTTTTTGTTTCCCACCCTCCCTCTCTAGGTAAGATGGAGCCATTCGGAAGGACTGTGCTCCAGGGTACTTGCTACCGATTGCCTGGAAGGGGTCAGGAAGGAATTTCTGCTCGTATCGATAATTGGCTGAAAAGAGTTTTTTGCCTTCCTCTGGTCAGTGATACTTGACTGGGGTCAGCTGTGGCTCAAGGGAGATCAATGAAGGCGTCAGTGTGGCTCTAGGAGCAGGAGTTGGTTACTGTTAGGGTTGCCATATGGCCAGTATTTTACCGGCCGGTAAAAATGATGTTTGATCACAATGTTATTAATAGGGAAAAAAGATTAATATATAGAAAGGCCGGTATTTTTTTGTCGAAAAGCTGGCAACCCTAGTTACGGGTATTGAGTCACGAGTGTGCATCAGACTTGGTCTTGTCTGAGACATGCAAGAGACTGGGGTAAGTGCCAGTTATGCACAATGTGGGGAGCAGGGGGAATTTGCATATGCAAATTAGGAGTGGGAAGGGGAAAACTTTTTTTACTTCCTTGTTTTGTGACAAAAAAGTCAGGCAATTTCCCTCCCCACCCCTAATTTGCATATGCAATTAGGATTTGGATGCGGTTTGGCTGGGCAGAAGGATTCGGGCAAATCCTGCTGAAAAATGCCGAATCCTGTTTGAATCCCGAACTGAAACCTGGATTCAGTGTAACCCTAATTGTTTGGGCAGTGAGCCCACGTTTTTTCAGAATATGAGCCACAGCTGGGGTCAGGGTGTACCTAGTCATTGATGCTTTAAATGTTAAATTAAGCCTGTGACCTCCACAGATATTTGCCACAACATGTCTCTGTGTTTAAATGAATGGTGGGGACACAGCCTGGGGGGATAGGGGGTTCTTTAGCCTAACCCAGGGTAACAACTAGGCCGAGGGGGGGGAGCAGGGAGGGTGGTAGGGGATTTTAATATAAAGGGTTTGGTTCTCCTTTAAGAAGCAAGTTTAATGCCTCCAGATAACCTAGAGAAATGCAGAGGAACATGTTTTCTCCCAGCCCCCACTCTCATTCAGAACACAGGACTCTGAAATACTCTCCCTCCCCCTCCTCCTCCTCCTCGCAGCCTTCATACCCTCTGTACATTGTTTTTCCCCTTTCTCACATTCTGCGCTGTGCAAGGAAAGCTTTCTAATCTATACAGAGGTCACTACAAAATAAAATGTATTCAAAGTACAACATTAAATGGCAAATGAATTCACTAGGAAATTACTTTATAGATAAATAAATATATTTTGTCTAGAAACAGAAAAAAATTATATTGAAGAAGCTGAAGCCAAATTTAGAACTAGAGAATTATTCTAGTAAATCGGCCCCGGCACTAGCGTAATAACACGCCTGTAAGTGCAGGAGTAGCTGATGCAATAATAATCCTGACTGTCTGAAACTGGCAGTTGGAGAGTAGCTGATGCAATAGTGTGATGCAGTGTCATTCATACGTCAGCAGAGAAGCACGCGGCTAGGGTTGCTTAATAGCAGAGAACTGATGTATTTCATGTAACAGCACCTTAGTACAAACCCCTAATAAAACTCTTTTCATGCTCAGACTAGAAGCCCGACTCTCTCATAATGATTCACCTTCATCCCCCCGGTCATGACTGGTTATGGGTCTCATGGGATAGAATATTAAATAGAAAAAATATTCCTAATCACACGTTTGTTCTAAATAACAATCTGTTACTTACTCTGAATATTTCCAGCCCCGTCTTCTTGAAAGGTTGCTGGATCTCCAACTTGGTAGAGGGGTCCCTTGTTCCACCACTCCATCGCTGGCAAAGGTCGGCAACGAGGGGCTTGTACGATGATGACCACAGCTCCTGCTAGCATGCCGGCCCAGCCTAGCCAAAACAGAATCAGCAGTGCCCATCGGACTCTCACCCATGCCGGGGTACCAGCCACTCGCAGTAATTCTTCTTTGGACAACCCTGTAAATTTCTGACTCTTCTCATCCTCATCTTCAAGCTTCACCTTAACAACTCCATTCTTCTCTGCCCCTCCATTTGGGCTGTCTCCGGCCCCACCTGCCATTGGGACCTTCTCTTGGTCCAGTTCATTCAGTTCAACGTCTTTCATGTCTAGGGCGGTATCTTGGGTCATGGCTGAAGTCAATGAAGGAACAAAGGAACAGCAGAAAACAAACAGCGGTGAGAAGAGAAGAAAACAAAAAGACAGAGAAAAGAAAAATGGCCTGTGGAATGTAACATGAACAAAGCAAAACTTTTATACAAACACCGGGGAGGCCCATTTATCAAAGTTCAAATTTTTCTCAATAATTTCTGAATACAACTCCGACTGATATTATCTCCTTATTTATCAATATACTTTAACGTAAATTTTGTTTGCGGGGGAAAATACCCTCATACTAATCGTATGAATTTTTTGGGTTTTCCACCCACGAACTCAGAAAAACCACAAAATCTTTGGATTATTGCACGAAACCCAGCGCAGATCAAAATATCTTTGCCGGATTTTCGGGTTCGGACTTTTTTCCATCTTCGGGGTATAATAAATATGTGGGATTTTTTTTTCCGCCCCCCAAAAAAAAGCACAAATTTTTCAGGTTTTTTGGAGCTTAGTAAATGACCCCCTTAAATTATATAAAAAAAAAATCTTTCAAAATATACAACATAGATGAAAATATGTATGAAACATACTATTAACACAGCCTTATATATAGTCATCAGTACAATGAGAATGACTCCATTGATTCCTATAGCACTATAGTATAATTTGCCCTTTATATAGGCAATAATCAGATAACGTCTGTCTCACCGGTGTCCTTGTGTCCTGAGCTCACACTCCAGGCAACTGTCAGTAAGTGCTTGTAATGACACTGTGTCAGCGGCTGTCTCACTATATAAAGCAGGAGCTCATAGTCCCTCCCTCAGCTACAGACTCCCCCCCTCCCAATCCTTCTTAAAGGGGAACTATTGCGAAAATGAAAATTTTAAATAAGCTGCAGCAACTTTCTAAATACAATCAATTAAATATTCTGCATTGTTTCTGAAATAATCAAGTTTATCTTCACTATTCCTCTCTCAGCATCTGTTTCTCTTCATTCTCTCTTCATGCAGCAGTTGGGTGTCAGATATTCACTGACAGTTACATCCAATATATCTTATAGGGGAGCTCCTTTTGCCTAGAAGATGTATTAGAGCTCACTCTATTAAACTCACCAGACATCATGTCTCTCTACATGCAGGATTTGTGCCAAAATGTGTTCATTTTCTTTGTACTGGAATCAGTTATTTGAGTGAGCTCTAATTATTTCAGAAACGATGCAGAATATTTACTTGATTAGAATTATTTAGAAAG
The DNA here is from genome assembly GCF_017654675.1 of Xenopus laevis. NCBI lineage: Eukaryota > Metazoa > Chordata > Amphibia > Anura > Pipidae > Xenopus > Xenopus laevis. The sequence continues at coordinate 1,699,558 of NC_054378.1, forward strand.
TTTCTTATTTCAGTGTGATGAAGCTTGTATTAAATGTTCATTTTTGCGATAGTTCCCCTTTAAGAAGGAACTGCTTAATATAATGCGAGCTGTAGTCGTAGAACAAGTTTTCAGGTGAACTGAGAAATGATTCCATTTGAGATTTGAGTCAACTTTTAGGGCTCTTACACACGGGCGTTTTTTTCCTGCGTTGCGCTTTCTTCCGTTCAGCCGCAGGGGAGCGCAGGAGTAGACGCACTCAATTACTGTGAAGGGGGCTGTACTCACACACGATCACAGGTGAAATTCAACATGCTGCGTCCCACCTGCATTTGTTGCTTACATGCGTCTGCATGAGTATAATTGACTGCATCTCCTCCTGCGATCCCCTGCGGCTGAACGGAAGAAAACACAACACAGGGGAGCGCAGGAAAACCGCCCGTTTGTAAGAGCCCTTAGGCTGGAACTACACGGTGCGAGTCCTTCCGATCCGACGCAACGAGAGAAGGTGCAGGTGTCACGTTGGATGTGCCGAAACTAATGTAAGTAATACAAATGTCGCATTGTGTGGGATGCAATCAGTTTGTAGATGCGACATTTGTATTACTTACATTTGATTCGGTGCATCCAACGTGACGCCTGCGCTTCCTCTCATCGCATCGAATCAGAAAGAAGCGCACCGTGTAGTTCCAGCCTTAATACCATGTAAGAGAGTGATATTCCAAGACATTTGGCAACTGGATTTCATTTTATTTATTTTTTTCATTTGTTTATTATTGTCATTTAACTTATTATTCATCAGCTCCCAGTTTGCAATTTCAGCAATCTGGTTGCTAGGGTCCAAATTACCCTAGCAACCAAGGGCCTTAATAGAAATAAGAGTAATAAAAAGTAGCAATAACCATAAATGTGAAGCCTTACAGAGCTTTTATTTTTAGATGGGGTCAGTGACCTCCATTTGAAAGCTTGTAAAAGAAGAACACAAATAATTCCGAAAACAATAAAAAAAAAAAAAAAAACGAGGGCTAATCACACTCTCTGCACTAGCAAAGTGGACCCCCTGTACACCCTGGAAAGGTGAGCACTGGGGGAGGGGAAAGGTGAGAGCTGGAGCAGCAGTTTAAACCTTCAGGGCAATAGGGGACAAGAATCGCATTTAGAATTCAGTATAACCGGTCCCAAGAATTCTGTATAACAGGTCCCATACCTGTTCTAATTAAAATGAAGTTGTATGATGTCAGACTTCATGTTACTTGCTTTTCTGGTTGAAAGGACTCTAAGCTTCAAACCCATTAAGTACGGTTACTTGTTTCAGTTAGCACCGCTAATGGCTCTTACTTTTAGGCAAATTCATTCAGGGGCTCACAAAAATCCTGGAAGATGAAATTTTTTTCAAACATCATTCAAGGTTCCACAACAATTCTGGGCCCACCTGGCAGTTGCAGATTATACCTGGCAGTTGAAGGTTATACCAGTTAGAAAGGATTTTTTTCCCCCGAATAGATCTATCTATAACAGGGGTCCCCAACTGCCGGGCCGCGGCCCAGAACCAGGCCATGGGCAGTCTTGAACTGGGCCCTTGAGCCTAGCGACCAATTAACGAGGCACAACGAATTGGACGCCGACCCCTCCCGACCCTCACCAGGTTCTTGCAAAAAACTTTGGCTCTACAACTGTCCCCAAAGCCAAAAACGGTTGGGGCCCGCTGATCTATAATGTTCTGAAAGTTTTTATATAAAAGGGAACATTCTCCTAAACCAGGAGACATTACAGGCAGCCCATCAGATGTTCTTGTACTACTGAAGGGTTCTCACCTTTTCTTGAAAAAAAATACCAGCCTTCCTATGTTGTTATGCATTTTCCCTATTAATAACATTGGGTTCAAGCTTAAAGGGATACTGTCATGGGAAAAAATTTTTTTTTCAAAATGAATCAGTTAATAGTGCTGCTCCAGCAGAATTCTGAACTGAAATCCATTTCTCAAAAGAGCAAACAGATTTTTTTTATATTCAATTTTAAAATCTGACATGGGGCTAGACATTTTGTCAGTTTCCCAGCTGCCCCAAGTCATGTGACTTGTGCCTGCACTTTAGGAGAGAAATGCTTTCTGGCAGGCTGCTGTTTCTCCTACTCAATGTAACTGAATGTGTCTCAGTGGGACCTGGATTTTACTATTGAGTGTTGTTCTTAGATCTACCAGGCAGCTGTTATCTTGTGTTAGGGAGCTGCTATCTGGTTACCTTCCCATTGTTCTGTTGTTTGGCTGCTGGGGGGAAAGGGAGGGGGGTGATATCACTCCAACTTGCAGTACAGCAGTAAAGAGTGATTGAAGTTTATCAGAGCACAAGTCACATGACTGGGGGCAGCTGGGAAATTGACAAAATGTCTAGCCCCATGTCAGAATTCAAAATTGAATATAAAAAAATCTGTTTGCTCTTTTGAGAAATGGATTTCAGTGCAGAATTCTGCTGGAGCAGCACTATTAACTGATTCCTTTTGAAAAAAATGTTTTTTTCCCATGACAGTGTCCCTTTAATTGTTACTGGCCAGGCTGGGCAAGTGGTAACCCTAAGTACAGGGCGGCCCCAGCCTGAGCTTTGAAGCCAAATAGAAATATACACAGTTTGGTATGTGGGGAGGGAAGAGACGTCCAGATTCTTCTAAGAAATAAGGATCAGAGCTCCGTGTACTAAACAGACTGAAGGGGAGAGGGGAGAAAGCTGTTTCTCAGGTCATTGAGGTTTGTTTTTGACAGTCTAGAATTTGAGTGTAGAGCAGAGGAAGGGCCCAAACACAATGAAGCCATAGAAAAACAACTCACAATTTAGTTATTTCCACAAACTTACATAAATATTGGCACAGATAGGCTATGGCACTGACATATACTGTATATTCCCCGGCACATAGAGATTCCCAATGTAATTCTAGGGAGATCATATTGTAGGGCACTGGGATACAGCACAAATGAACGCCGGGCACCTCACTAACTATATAGGGAGACATAATGTTAGAGTGGTCTGTTTGTATGGGCTTGTGGTCTAGTGTAAGGGTTGTGTGTGTGCTTTGTGTTGAAGTGTGGTATTATTATTTGCAGGGGCGTAACTATAGAGGAAGCAGACCCTGCGGCTGCAGGGGGGCCCAGAAGGTATAGGGGCCCCATGAGGCCCTAATTCATATACAATTTCAATAAATATTGAGAAACAAGTCAACCTCTAAACATTTTGGGGGCCTGAAAAATAATTTGCTGTGGGGCCCAGTAATATCTAGTTACGCCACTGATTATTTGGTTGTTTACTATCTGAACTTAAAACCCAGAAAAGCTCATTCAGAGGTTTAGGACTAGAACAAGGTCTAATGTTCAAAACCAGCCAAAGTCGCTACAAAACCAGCCCAAAACTAGCCAAAGTCACTTCAACAGTAGCCCAAAAATAGCCCAATATGTGCAGGGAAAAAAATAAATGAATAAATGTTAAAATTAACTTTCACTGTTTTTCTAATATTGCCATGAAGTAAAATGGGACAGATTCGGGTCCCTAATACAAATACAATTTCATTAAATATTGGTAAAACAGCTCAACCTCTAGACATTTTGGTGGTTTTTGCCCCAAAATTGTCTGAAATGGAGGAAAGTGAGTGGAAAAAGTGAGAATGCTTAAGAGTGACGGGAGACTGGGGTACAGAGGCCAAAATGTGGGAACTCCCGACTTCTACACAAGTCAGTCCCATTGCATGCTGGGTATTGTAGTCTTACATTCAACTTGCCACAAAAACCACATTACCCAACATGCATTGGGACACACAGGCTTGGCACATTAGGGCAAGGACTGGTTTCCAAAGTACAAACCAACCAAAGGCCCAAAAAGTAGCCCAAATCTGTACCGGGACTAGTTTGTACTTTCATAACCAGCCTGGGCTTTAAATTAGTAGCCCAATTTGGCTGGAAAACCACCAACCTGGCAACCCTGGACTAGAATAAAAATCTCTAACCTCCTGGGGGAAATGTTATATGTGATCCTAATTTGCTAATTGTCTAGTAACCCATAGCAACATCAGCAGGTAGCATGTTGTAGTCAGCTGTTTGAAAACAAACATCTCATTGGTTGCTATGGGTTACTAGACATGGGCAAATTGAAGCCTTTATTTTACATAATTTATATTACGTAATGGCACACAAGGAGGTCTGTTGGTCATGGAAATTTTTGCAGTAGCTGTGGGTAATTTTCCAGCCAAATTGGGCTACTAATTTAAAGCCCAGGCGGGTTTTGAAAGTACAGTCAAGGTACAGATTTGGGCTACTTTTTGGGCCTTTGGTTGGTTTGTACTCTGGAAACCAGCTAAAGTTTTTTCTTGCCCTAATGTGTCAAGCCTGTGTGTCCCAGTGCATGTTGGGTAATGTGGTTTTTGTGGCAAGTTGAATGTAAGACTACAATACCCAGCATGCAATGGGACTGACTTGTGTAGAAGTCGGCAGTTCCCACATTTTGGCCTCTGTACCCCAGTCTCCCGTCACTCTTAAGCATTCTCACTTTTTCCACTCACTTTCCTCCATTTCAGACAATTTTGGGGCAAAAACCACCAAATTGTCTAGAGGTTGAGCTGTTTTACCAATATTTAATGAAATTGTATTTGTATTAGGGACCCCTATACCTCCTGGGCCCCCTCTCTACTTACCCCCCTGGTGACGGCCCAATCTCTCCCATTTTACTTCATGGCAATATTTGGGAAACAGTGAAAATTAGAAAAAGGAGTATTTTCACATATATAAATAAACTTATAAAATGTTGTGTGACCAAATTCTCTGAATCTTCCCCTTTGTTATCCGACCCGACAGTCCTCGTTTCTCCTCGAGTAAAAAGCAGGAATACGAGATTTTTTAAGGGTCAGCGCTAATTCAAAGCTCAGGGGAAAAAATATGATGAAAAAGGGAAACATTTTTTTTATAGTGTAGTATTTACTGAGAGTTGTAGTTCCACAACCAAAATAAACCCTTTGGTGCAGTTACCCTTTACGATTCACCACGCGTGGCTATTAGATGGGTACAGACGTTTAAGTGTAACACAAGCACATGAAGATTTGTAGAAAATGAAGCTGTAGAATATTTTTATTTTCTTTCTAGCTCTGGTCATTGTATAGAGGATCCTGTGCCTCTGCATTAGTTGAAGTCGAAGTCTGCCGAACGTTGGTTTTGAAGAATCGTAAAGGGTAACTGCACCAAAGAGTTTAGTTTGGTTGTGGAACTACAACTCTCAGTAAATACTACACCATTAAAAAATTTTTCCCCTTTTTCATCATATTTTTCCCCTGAGCTTTGAATTAGCGCTGTCCCTTAAAAAGTCTTGGATTCCTGCGTATTTTCACATATATTCATTTATTTTTTAGACTTTTCTCACTGCACATATTGGGCTACTTTTGGGCGACTGTTGAAGTGATGATTGTCTGGTTTTGGGCTGATTTTGTAGAATTAGACCTGACAGTGACCCTGAGGCAGAGACTTTTTCTCCTCGTGTCCTCGTGTGAGACACTAAATAAGCAGCAGAGGGACTTATTGAATAGCGACTCCAGTCCCTGCCCCCACTCCCCTGACTGACTCAGTCACACAGTAATAAGCTGAGCGGAGGGATATTCTTTTTACCAAACTCCAGTGAGAAGACGCGGGTGCTGCCGAGTTCTCACATGTAACTCCCGGGTGACTCTGTCCCTCATAAACAACATGGACTCAGTGAATCCTCTGTCTCTGCTCAGAGAAGGGTTAAAAACACAGAGAAATTCAGAGACAAGTAGAGGCACAACATGACTGTACATTACTCTTTCCCCACCTCCAGTCACTCATAATCAGCACTTCCTGCTTCCTCCTCCCATTATATCTTGCCCATAATCCTCTGCTTCAGTCTGCTGTACACTTTCAGCACAGGCTCGCTTTCCTCTGCACAAAATGGCTCCACATAAACAACCTAAAATGTCCGCCCAGCTTTCCCTGTTTATCTCATAGCTGTCAGCACTCCCTGCTCCCCCTGCTCTGTATGTTACTGACTGTCACAGGCTGAGAGAGAAACGCCGGGGAAGTCGTAATCAATCTGTTTATTTCCTCTTAAAGGGATACTGTCATGGGAAACATGTTTTATTCAAAACACATCAGTTAATAGTGCTGCTCCAGTCGAATTCTGCACTGAAATCCATTTCTCAAAAGAGCAAACTGATTTTTTTTATATTCAATTTTGAAATCTGACATGGGGCTAGACATATTGTCAATTTCCCAGCTGCCCCAAGTCATGTGACTTGTGCTCTGATAATCTTCAGTCACTCTTTACTGCTGTACTGCAAGTTGGACTGATATCACCTCCCTCATCCACTTTCCCCAGCAGAACATAGCCAGATAGCAGTTCCCTAACACAAGATAACAGCTGCCTGGTAGATCTAAGAACAACACTCAATAGTAAAATCCAGGTCCCACTGAGACACATTCAGTTACATTGAGTAGGAGAAACAACAGGCTGCCAGAAAGCAGTTCCATCCTAAAGTGCTGGCTCTTTCTGAAATCACATGACCAGGCAAAATGAGCTGAGATGCACCTACACACTAATATTACAACTAAATACACTTGCTGCTTCAGGAATGACATTTTATATTGTACAGTCAATTATTTGCAGTGTAAACAGTGTCATTTAGAAATAAAAACTACACCATAAAAATCATGAGAGAATCCCTTTGTACTCATCCAGGGCCCGCCAGTTTGTACCCCTCAATACAGTCCTTAGATGTTTACAACAGAGATCACACCCCATTGTTCTTGTTAGAGCTGTATTTAGGGGTGTCACTACGACTCCTCCAATCTCTATCCCTCTAGCCTATTTACAAAACCCAAAATTTTATTCAGGCACCAACCACTGTGCCATCCTGTTCTGAGTTCTTGGGGGTATTTCTACATGAAATGGCAATGAGTTTTGGGGTATCATAAACTGAATTGTCATCCTAGAATTCTTGCAAATGATAAGGTTTTTGGTACTAATATGAGACAAAGGAATAATCTGCTATAAATCTTGTGCATTTTTCTTTGTGCCACTGCAAATGGCCGCACTTATGGGCAAGGACTTCTTGCAGCAGCACAAATCTTATTTGAATAAAAATGCCTTTTTTTGGAACACTGAGCCTTTTTTCAAGTTTACCAAACACTAAACAAAACAGTGTTTTATTGGGAAACATATTGCGCCATCTACTGGCATTGTCGTCACTAATTTCTTACAATTTTCAACAAAGTACCCATGGCATTTTCCACACAATTTTTGTCCTTACGGCAGATTTGTGTTCCCTTATACGTTCTCTAACTGGGCGACTCGTCTGACCCACATACATTAAACCGCATGGGCATTTTATTACATAGAAGTTGTTGCACAAGTATAATATCCCTGAATTTGTATGGGGGTGCCCATGCACGGATGATAAGTTACATCGCCTTTCTGCCAGTTGGAACAGCAGCTGCAACATGGGAAAGAATCACATTTGCCCGGAACCAAAAACTTTGTTTAATCTTTTCCACTCCCAAATCTGATTTAGTCAACATTGATCCAGTCATTTTATTCCTTTTATATGGCACAATTGGTGGTGACTCAAACCAGGTTACCCCAGGTATATCCTATGCTCCCTGTGTGTGCCATATTTTCCCCTGTGCTCCCTGTGTGTGCCATACTCTGTCCTATGCTCCCTGTGTGTGTCATACTCTGTCCTATGCTCCCTGTGTGTGCCATACTCTGCCTGCCCTATGCTCCCAGTGTGTGTGCCATACTCTGCCTGCCCTATGCTCCCTGTATGCGCCATACTCTGCCTGTCCTATGCTCCCTGTGTGTGTCATACTCTGCCTGTCCTATGCTCCCTGTGTGTGTCATACTCTGCCTGCCCTATGCTCTCTCTGTGTCCCATACTCTGCCTGCCCTATGCTCCCTGTGTGTGCCATACTCTGCCTGCCCTATGCTCCCTGTGTGTGTCATACTCTGTCTGCCCTATGCTCCCTGTGTGTGCCATACTCTACCTGCCCTATGCTCCCTGTGTGTGCCATACTCTGCCTGCCCTATGCTCACTGTGTGTGCCATACTCTGCCTATCCTATGCTCCCTGTGTGTGCCATAGTCTGCCTGCCCTATGCTCCCTGTGTGTGCCATAGTCTGCCTGCCCTATGCTCCCGGTGTGTGTCATACTCTGCCTGCCCTATGCTCCCTATGTGAGTGCCATGCTCTGCCTGCCCTATGCTCCCTGTGTGTGCCATACTCTGCCTGCCCTATGCTCCCTGTGTGTTCCATAGTCTGCCTGCCCTATGCTCCCGGTGTGTGTCATACTCTGTCTGCCCTATGCTCCCGGTGTGTGTCATACTCTGCCTGCCCTATGCTCCCGGTGTGTGCCATACTCTGTCTGCCCTATGCTCCCGGTGTGTGTCATACTCTGCCTGCCCTATGCTCCCTATGTGAGTGCCATACTCTGCCTTCCCTATGCTCCCTGGACCAAGGAATCTCCTGAAGACAATCAGCAAATTTTTTCACCTTGTTTCACCGTGGAAATGATGCCCATAGACTTGTATGGCGGCATGAGTCAAAAACAAATTTCACCGCGTGACAAAAATTTTCTGACGCCCATAGACTTTAATGGGCGTCGGCTAATTTTTGCCGAAACGGCTGAAATTCGCCCATCCCTAATGAATGGCATTAATGATAAGGCCGGTGTGCAAGTGAGCACCCTCAACAGATCAGATTGAAACAAGATATGTAGATGGTTCTGGCACCTTATTGCGTATGTCTGAGAAAAGAAGGATGAGGCCCTACATATAGAATTAATCCTATTCCTGTTTTTAGAGAAGATGGAACTTTAAGCAGTAATACATTTTTAGTACAATAGATCTTGTGGCAGTTTTTGGCCACTGTGAAGGAACAGGATAGACTGAGCATGAGCAAGTTATACAAATCTGGACAATTCAAACTGCACATTTGCTCTTTGTCGTTATTTGCTCTTTTCCAACATATCAATCTGTGTGAAGAAGCTAAACGACTGCTTTATGCTTCTAAAACTGCATGGGTTAATATAGAGCCCGGGACACCTGCCAGCTCTGATTTCTCTCTCGTGTGCTGGAATGGTGCCCAGGATATTAATATGGATTTTGGGGAGGAGGCAAAGTAGGATGGTTGCAGGCTGGTTGTGGGGGGCTTTTACTACAATGTGGGCCCTGGCATGGGGCTTGCAGAAATCAGATGGATGCAGTCACCCTATGCAGGGTGCAAGTCGCTTCACCCCACCACGGCCAAGTGACTGTGCCCTGCGCTGTGCCACACTGACTTACTACAGGATCCTTGGGCAGGGGAGGAGAATGAGCGTGCTGTTTACCGAAGCCACCACAAGTAGGGGCACACCTGCGGTACTGTGCATGACCACGCTAGTGTATGAAAAGAAATGTGCGTGTGCGTGAGCTTCTGGAGATGAATCTGCTTTTCATTTGTTACTGCATAATGCAAAAGTATTACACAATATTCAAATAGCATTAACATGCTCCAAGTTCTGCCCAAGAACTTGTAACCTATCCTATATTTATAGCTGTGCCACCGAATCAATGCGGTTTCTCATAAACAAGCACATGAATTATAGCACATTTAACTTTAAATCTTACTTACAGTGTTTCTATTGATATATCTAGATTTGAATGTGTTGAAGGGCTGTTATACCTTGAAGAGTTTGTTCTTCGTACAGGTGAATTCCTCTGCTGGCCTTAATGTACGGTAGACTTCATGGCCAAAAGTATGTGGGCACCTCACCCACATGTGCTTGTTGGATTACAGGCATAAGGATTTAGTCCTCACTTTGTTGCTATAGAAGCCTCCACTCGTCTGAAAGTGCTTTCCACTAGATGTTGGAACACAGAACTTACTCCCATTGAGACACATGAGCATCAGTGAGGGCAGGCAGTCATGGTGGGCAAGGGGACTTGGCTCACAGTTGGGTTCAGGTCTGGGCTCTATGCAGGTCTTCTATATTAGACTCCATAATGCTTTACAGACCTCGCTTTGTGCCCAATGGCATTGTCATGCTGAAACAGAAAAAGACGTTCCCCAAACTGTTGCCACAAAGGTGGAAGCACACAAGTCTCTCGTTGTATACTGTAGCTTTTAGGTTTCCTTGATTTGAATTACGTGGCCTAATAAGACAGCCACTAAAGTCTACAGTTGGTACTATGCATGACACACAGCATGTTCCCGGCATTCACCAAATCCAGATTAATCTGTTAGACTATAGAGAAGCTTGATTACTCCAAATTGTGCCTCACTCCAGATGAAGTTTGGCATTGTGCGTGTTGACCAGCCATAAAAGCTCAGTTCATTAAACCAATGGCTGCCGTTGCTTCCAGAGACAGTATGGAAAGTTGCAACTGAGGAAAGACACAACATGTTCCACCACTTGGGAGGTCCCATTGTCTGGCCTGCAGCTTCATAGTAAAGTTGTTGCTGTTTTAGGCATTTCCACTTAGCAATGACAGAGCTAAAAATGTACATAAAATTTGACCATGTTGGAGAGGTGTCACCCTATGACAGTGCCATGTTGAACGTCACTGAGCTCTATTGCAAATATTTGTCTAATGGAAAAAGCTATATATTTTGTTGCCTGTGATAAAAGGGTGGGGCTAAAATAGTCAAACCCATTAAACTAACGGGTAGTCCACATACTTGTATCCACGTAGTTTATCGTTCTGTAGAGCTAGCTGATTAGAGGGCCTCTCTTAGAGAGGACTAATTACGCCCATCTTCTTTTGCAGGAGCAAAATTTACACCTCTGCTGCCCTCAGTGATGGAGGGAATCCAGGGTTGTCTACATTGATTGTAATTGCACTCGCTACACCAGAAGAGCCAAATTTATAGTTTATAACCAGAAATTCTGCTCTTAAAGGAGAAATCAACAACCCATATGATAAAACCCATTCCCCCCTACCCTACATAGTCCACCCCTTCCTACTCCTGCCCGCACAGGTGATAACTCCAGTAATTGCCCCAAATCCTGTAATTACCCCTTGTTGCAGAGTCTGAGCAGCGGAGCTCACGGGTGCCATCTTTGGCGCTTCAGTGATCTACATAATGTAATTGCCGTATTGGCACATGTGCAGTTGAAGCAATCTTCTAGCATGCGCCAAAAGTGAAGGAGGGAGACCCAAAGATTACAGAAGCACCAGAAGATGGCTCCCTTGAACTCCACTGCGCCGACTGTGCAACGAGGGGTAATTACAGGAATAGGGACAATCACTGGAGTTATCACCTGTGCGGGCGGGAGCAGGGACTATGTAGGGTAGGGGGCAATAGGTTTTATAAAATGGGGGGTTTAGTTATCCTTTAAAGTTATCAGGAGCGGCTTTTTGCTGTCCCTGATAACTTGTGGGGAGCTGAAGTGAGTTTCGCAACTTGCCTAATTGGCACAGTGTCCCTGCCCTTTTGGGGTCATGTGCCGCTAGGCCAAGCTCCCTCTTCGCTACTGAAATGACAGGGGGGCAGATTGGCCAAGGCTAAAACGACATGTGGTGCCAGTGATTCCTCATAGAGGAAAATGAAATGATATTGAGGTTAAACTAAACCCTAGGGAAACATAATACATATATAATATACTGTTTTTACTAATCAAGAATCTTTCTTTGGTTCCAGACTCCGAGCAATATTACTGCTGGTTCTTGTCTAAGCACTGCCGGAATAAAGAATCCTTAGAGACGGCCTTTGTTGTTGTGGATCGTGGCCCCCTGTCCTGTCAACTCCTGATTGATCCCCAAGGTACTGGGCAGCAGGAGGTAACTCCCGACATAGAAGTCCATAATCTCCTGAGTCCCCACTGCGGCCAGAGGTTCGAAGTCACTTTACCATTCCAAAAAGCACAAAACGCTGCAGAATTTTGCGTCCGCCACACGTGTCCCAATCAGAAGACGGAATCTTCACCTGCTCAGCTTCCTCGCTGTCCTCCATTCCTTGTGACCTTGTGGAACACACATATTCACCCTCGTGCATGAGAAGTGACGGCCAATCAAGTTGGGATTGTTTCAAAGCGGATCTGGTGCCAATCGCTGAACCGCAAACGCCACCTCTAAATGTGAAGCAGAATTGTATGGGTCAAGAAGTTGGAGAGAAGAAGGGGAGGTATTTGGGTACATGTATATTTATGAAAGCATCGGTGTCAACATTTTGAAATCATTTCCAGGGACACTTTCTTGGTGGGACTTTGTGGAGCAGAATATTGGCACAAAGCACTCATAGCAACTCTGTAAAAGGTAAAAATGTATCAAGTGGACTCCTCAATCCATAACCAGCTGCTACTACTTCTACACAACCCAAGCCAGTGCCATAACATTCCAATTTCAAAGACATTCAGCCCTTGGACTTATTCTTGGATAACATCAAGACCCTTGGAAAACATGAATGAGATCCAGTCTTTGTCTCCTGGGACTTTCTACCTGGTCCAATCACTATCTGAGGAAACCAAGATTAGATACTGACCAGGGAAGCTACTTTTTCAGCATGGGCAAATAAGCTAACTTTGTTTTTAGACACTTTTTAGGAGAACATACAAAAGTCTAACTTGTTACAGGGCAACGTATGCTAAGCAACTTTTCAATTGGTCTTTTTTTTCTTATTTAGTTGCATAGAATTAGCCATTTTATAACATACTGACAGTTGGCTTAAAGGTGAACTGTCCATTTAACTGCAACGGTTTAATATGGAAATAAAAGGTTATGTTTGTATTATTTATGTTATAGGACAGCATTACACTGCTTAATTATACAGTAAATATAGAGAATTATCATGAGCAAAATGTTATTTTTCAATATTTTTTGCCAGTTATAGCATTTGCCAATAATATACTGTATATTGTATTATTTTCAGCTAATACCTCATTTGTTGTGCCCTTCCTTCCAACTCTTTTCTTTATGTGTAAATGGGCATTCGGCCTACAGATGATGTTGTGTTCTACTAGTGAGCACTAAGTATCCTTATATCACAATATTCCAGCAATAAACTGTACTTACCTGTATGTGAGATAATGGGGTCCACTTTCTGCATTTTACACAGCGACTCACATTTGCCTATTCTGGAATTTCCATCACAATTATTTGTACTGCTAGAGGATAGAAGTTGACTTAACAGGACTGTATTCGCTCTTGTCCCCTTCCTAATGTGTGTGTGTGTGTCAGGTGTGTGTGTCTGTCAGGTGTGTCGTGTGTGTGTGTCTGTCAGGTGTGTCGTGTGTGTCAGGTGTGTCGTGTGTGTCAGGTGTGTGTGTGTGTCAGGTGTATAATATATATATATATATATATATAGAGTTATCCGGAAACCCGTTATCCAGAAAGTTCCAAATTACGGAAAGTCCGTCTCCCATAGACTCCATTATAATCAAATAATCCAAATTTTAAAAACTGATTTCCTTTTTCTGTGTAATAATAAAACAGTAGTTTGTACTTGATCCCAACTAAGATATAATTAATCCTTATTGGAAGCAAAACCAGCCTATTGGCTTTATTTAATGTTTATATGATTTTCTAGTAGACTTAAGGTAAGAAGATCCACATTACAGAAAGATCCGTTATATGGAAAACGCCAGGTCCTGAGCATTCTGGATAACAGGTCCTATACCTGTAATAATAAAACAGTAACTTGTACTTGATCCCAACTAAGATATAATTAATCCTTATTGGAGGCAAAACCAGCCTATTGGGTTTATTTAATGTTTATATGATTTTCTAGTAGACTTAAGGTATGAAGATCCAAATTATGGAAAGACCAGTTATCCAGAGAGCCCCAGGTGCCGAGCATTCTGGATAATAGGTCCCATACCTGTATTTCTTTGTATAGCGCTCCTTGAGGGCAAAGCACTGTACAGTAACAATAAATAAGTAGTAACAAACAAGGGGTCGTTGCCATAATAAGTAACAAAAAGTACATTGTTAGATTTCCAGGCACCTAAATGTGTGGGTTGTTTGAAACCTGAAAAATCATAAGATCCTTTCCTTTATTATACAAATAATCCCCACTACATGAGCGCCAGTACAAGTGTGACATAATTCAAGTACAGGTATGGGATCCGTTATCCAGAAAGCTCTAAGGCCCTCTCCCATAGACTCCATTTTATCTGAATAGTCCAAATTTTTTAAAACGGATTTCCTTTTTCTCCGTTATATTAAAACAGTATTGTGTAATTGATCCCAACTAAGATATAATTAATCCTTATTGGAGGCAAAACCAGCCTATTGGGTTTATTTCATGTTTATATGATTTTCTAGTAGACTTAAGGTATGAAGATACAAATTATGGAAAGATCAGTTATCCGGAAAACCCCAGGTCTTGAGCTTTCTGGATAACAGGTCCCATACCTTTTATCCATTTCCATGATGACCCCCTTCACTGGATGAGGTCGGCATTAGCTAAAAGACTTTCATACTACGACTACTACATATAGTAGATAGCATTTCAATATAAAAGTGACAAACCTAGTACAATTAGTATTTAACTCAGGTTCAGATTGGAAACCAATGCATTCTGCAGCCAAAATTATGCTAATTAGCCCCAGCATCTACAGCAGAAGAACTTGAAGAGCTTGAAACGTAGCTACTCAACAGCTGCCTATACCCCACTGAGCATGTAAATAAAAGATTGCAAGCTCCACAACAAAGGCCTAGATCCATTACTGTTAATGAACTGAACCTCTGGGCTTGTATATGAAGTTTAGTAGAACGTTTATATTTATTCTAATGATTTAGTTCTATCTAAAAGGTAACAACAATTGTACCAAAAAACATTTATTAAACAATTTACAGTGAGAAGAAGTTACAAATAAGACAAAAATTCTCTGTTGCCTCCCAATGGATGAAAGTGGATCTAATGTACAAGGGTAGAAAACACAACACAGGAGATAAAATGGAGGACAGGACAGATGATAAAGGGTAACTTATATCACACACATTTCAAGACATATTTTGAGAGTCTACAGACAATCTCTAAAATCTCTTATCTACATTGTAGGCTAAAGCTTTGAGAAGTATTAGAGTCGTACGAAGAGCCAGTTGATACAGAGACACGGCTTTTCTACCAGAACCAATTTCATTTCACTTGGGGATAAAGCCAAGCACAAAGGGACATTAACAGGAGCAACAGCCAATCATGTTGCACACTCAGTTCTTCTTTAAAATCTGCAAGATATTTAATTCCATCTCTGCCTAAAAACCAGACGAGGTATATCAGCTTTGGAATTAAACATTCTTGCAAATAATAAAGAGAGAATATTGCCACATAACTCCATATTTGTTGCCCATCCTCTACTCCAGGATTGACAATGCCTTTAGGAGGAGTCACCCCCAAGCCCACCCCATTCCAGAAACCCCACACACTACCCAATCCCTTACACATTCCCACTAAAAGCACCACTTCCCCACACTATTGGCACATGAGCTTGTTTGGGTTGAGCAATTGGGTCCGACCCAATTAAAATAAAGTTGGGTTGCCAGTTGCTTGGGAAGCCCTAATCCTAAAGTGCAGTTCCAGCCATAAATAGCCCCCCTCTAACAGCATTTATGGAGAAATGAGGAGAGGGCTCAATAGGCATAATAATGCTGTTAATGCTGCTGTGTAGCACTAGTAGTTGGCAAATAAATAAACAAACCCAGCATTAATAAGGCTATTGAGTGCTCTCCTCATTTCTCTATCATTTGAATTACATAGATCAGGATTTTGGTGACCTGACTGAGGAAAGTTGCACTCCTACCTTGAATTGAGTTGACAGTGAGTTTTTGGACATCTTACTACTTGAGAGTTAAGTTCCATATTGGACTGAAATATTGGGTTAATGTTTTTCATACTTCAGACATTTTATATGTAACACCTAATATTTCATTTCAACATGGAAATTATAAACAATCCCTTAACTCCCCAACCTGTTCCAACTAAAGTGAATCCAATATGATCCCCACACCAACCCCTTCTCATTAACTCCTCCACTACCCATCCCACTAATTTATTCCAATATCAACCTACATTCCACCACTAATCAGTTCTCCTACCCCAACTATGGACCATACAAGTTCACCCAATTTCCCGTCTTACCCTCACTATGGCCCACATAACCCCCAAAACACCAGCAACCCCCTGATTTCCTGGCCTACCCTCACTATGGCCCACAATATCCCTCCCAAACATCAGCAACCACCCAAATCTAACTGCAGCCCAATTCATCCCCTCCCTCACTATGATCTACATAAACCCTCCCCAATATCAACAACCACCCAATTCCCTGTCCCTCCTTACTATGACCCACATGCACTCACCCCAATATCAACAACCACCCAATTCCCTGTTCCTCCTTACTATGACCCACATGCACTCACCCCAACATCAGCAACCACCCAATTCCTAGGACCACCATGGCCGAAATAAACTGTCCCCCAAAAACCACTCAAATCCCCCAAAGCCATAACTAACCCATATGTAACCCAACATATATCCTTGCATATACCACTAGTCCAACTCCACACAGTGATGGCTCCCTTCAGTCAACAAAAAATCCAAATCCCACACACCTCTACCTCAATTTTAGGGCAACGTTTATGTTTTTTATATATACACTAGGCCCATAAAAATACAAGGCTCACTCATCCTTACACACACACACACTACACACTACACAATCTCACAACACTCATTCCCCTTCTTTTTTCTTTTTTTACAGGAATAGAGGGATGTTAAAGGGCTTTTAATATTTTGGTTTATTATAGCTGCATCTATAATAGATCTATATAGATATCATCTATAAGATGCCCTTGAGATCTAATCAAGGCTATAGAACAAGATACTAGGAAAGAGGAAAAAAAGCTTAGCCCCAATAGCTGCAGCTGTGAAACTACATGGGAGAATCATTCCTATTGAACCTTTAGTGGTTCTGCTCTCTCTGTCTCTCCCTACAGGTTTGTATAAAAAAGAAAAAAAAAAATAGAAAAAAAAAAAAAAAAAAAAAAAGACGTCTCTCTAAACATCATAGTGATACTGTCACCCAAACAAAAAACACTTGCAATTCTTTGAAACAAAATTTCTGTAATAAAAAAAAAGAAATAAAATATTTGTATGGAGACCTATTAAAAGTAGCTCAGGTTATATAAAACAAGACAACGCAGTTAGTAGCTACAGAAAGGTAAGAGCAGCAAGTCCATTAGTAGAGCTCTCACATCCAATCGTCAGTCAATTCATTGCTAATACACCCCCACATTTACCTACAACTAGAAATAAAAGGGTCCAAATTAAAGTATGAGTTGCCACTAGACCCAAAATTGAATTTTTTTTTTAGTGTTTTACAGTTACAAATAGTAACCTGAACATTGAAAGTTGAATAAAATACAGTTAAAAGAAACTTGCGCCGTGCAATGAAAAGAACTGGTGAGAGCTGCAGGGGTCTCTGCTCATGGCTTCACTGCTGACAGAAGAACAGAGAATTCCTCCTGCTGAGAACTGACATTTTTACTCCCTGCTGGCCACTAATAGGTCTGATGATTTATGTGCCCGTAATATACTGGTTCCCAACGTATCTACCCTGCACATGAAAATGCAAAAGAATTCAGTCAAATCTAAAGTCTGACCTGGGACAGGATGAGAAGAAAATGTCATATAATTCACTGCTGTCATTCTAGATGTATTTTCGCACAGGCACAATACAATTCTGTATACAAGTGCTCACGGGTTTCTCACGACAGAATGTCTCAGAAGAGTCTCTTAGGAAGATCACTAGAAACAATGTGGTTAACAAAATTAAAATGTAAAAAGGGAACAACTTGTGTTATGGTTTCCGTTCTCCGGCTCTGGAATACTCCATCAACCTCACATAGTCCCAGTTAAGGCCCGCCCTCTGTTGCCAAGCCGTTATTCTAGAGGTTATAAATAACATTGTAGATAGGTGGCGCTCATTCAGCAGGAGCGATGGGAAGTCCCAGTTGTGTGTAGCGGGAGGTGATGCTTCTGGTGAGGTATAGAGCTCTCAGTGTATATGTATAGGATATCCCGGGGTAGAAGCTCGTGTGTGGATTAAGCAGGTTCAAAAAATAACCGAGATCTTTTTCTTGTACCACAAACTTCTGTTTTTATTATGGAAGATGTTGAAGCAGAAATCGCTTTTTATGGTTGAATGGAAAAATCACTTAATAAAGGCAACATCGGGGATCTTTCCCTCTGTCTGTGGAGAGATTTTGTATTAATTAGGACAGTTAGAAATTAGAATCTGTATCCCCCTGTAAAGTAGAATTTCTAGGTATTTGTTTTGCGTTGCCTCCTTTCTCCTAATACTTCCCATTAAAGGGATCCTGTCATCGGAAAACATGTTTTTCCAAAACGCATCAGTTAATAGTGCTGCTCCAGCAGAATTCTGCACTGAAATCCATTTCTCAAAAGAGCAAACAGATTTTTTTATATTCAATTTTGAAATCTGACATGGTGCTAGACATATTGTCAATTTCCCAGCTGCCCCAAGTCATGTGACTTGTGCTCTGATAAACTTCAGTCACTCTTTACTGCTGTACTGCAAGTTGGACTGATATCACCCCCTCCCTTTCCCCCAGCAGCCTAACAACAGAACAATGGGAAGGTAACCAGATAGCAGCTCCCTAACACAAGATAACAGCTGCCTGGTAGATCTAAGAACTACACTCAATAGTAAAATCCAGGTCCCACTGAGACACATTCAGTTACATTGAGAAGGAAAAACAGCAGCCTGCCAGAAAGCATTTCTCTCCTAAAGTGCAGGCACAAGTCACGTGACTGGGGGCAGCTGGGAAATTGACAATGTCTAGTCCCATGTCAGATTTCAAAATTAAATATAAAAAAATCAGTTTGCTCTTTTGAGAAATGGATTTCAGTGCAGAATTCTGCTGGAGCAGCACTATTAACTGATGTGTTTTGGAAAAAAAACATGTTTTCCGATGACAGGATCCCTTTAAAGTTAACTGGAAGTGTATTAAGACTAGTGATCAATATCATTTTTTTTTAAAAAGGCTTACAGACGATCTCCCAAAGGATGAAGCTGTCACAGAATAGATTACTTACATTTAATTTCATAAAAACTTGAGTTGCTTGGTCGTAGTCCCAACCATTGTCCTCAAGACACCTGATGAAAGAAGAGTTGAAAGAAGACTCATGAAATCAGATAAGCAAATGGTTTATCTTGTGTGTGAGTAATAAATAGTCTTGAGCGAATCTATCCAGTGTCACTTTGCCGAAAATTTCCTGAAACTGCTGAAAAGTTCTGGAAATTCTTGACATGGGTGCCCTGTTTTGATGCGATAAGTGCCCTCTTCTTGACAGGGCAGATTTTTTGTTTTTGCAGCAACTTTTTCCTGTATTTTCACAAAAAAAATTGCCAATGGCTAAGTGTGGAATTTTAAAGGGGACCCGTCGCCCAAAAAAATTATTCCGAATCCTATTTTATCACATTAGTCAAGCAAAATGAACATTAATTACACTATATAAATTATTGGAATCTTGTTTCCTTCAGTCTGGGAATTCATAATTATAACAAGCAGGCAGGAGCCATTTTGTGGACACTGTTATTAAGACAAGTCTTGTATCATCTCAGAATCTTGTTTGTGCACCAGAATGGGGGACCTGATGTCCATCCCCATGTCCTGGTTACACAATTAAATGGTGAAGAGATTGGGGGGAATGTGGGGAGAGCAGTGACATGTAGGAAGCAACCCAATGCTATACTAATAGCATTAATATCAGTGATTCTGTATTTTTCTCACTAAGGGGATAAAACAAGAACTGTAATGGTTAAATACCACAATAAAAGATTCTATGGATGGCAATAATGACCTTAAATGGCAAAAGTCACTTTCTTAAAGGATTTTTATCAGTGAAGTTTTTTTTTTTACTTAATTTCTACTTTAATTTTTCCTCCAACTTTCTACCCATCCTCTCCCCAAAAATAGCGCATCACATTACTGAGGTACAATCTCTTTAAAAACCCTGACAGTCTCCCCAGTGAGCTGGGCACTTGTCCACTTCCACAGTAAACCTTAGTGCTAGGCAAGCAAAATGCTGTTCAATTCAAGTCGTGTCCTGCCCAATTCTTGAACTATACAGTGATTGGCATCACATGGTACCTGGGAGTCAGTTACTTGGTACATGACAGCTCAGAGGCACCCTCACCAATATCTTTCATCAAATATGTTGGGGCGAACTAGCTGCAGACCTGTCCCCATGCCCTTTTATCCCCTTGTTAAAGTAACAAATCAGTTCAGTAAAGTAACTAGTTTAAAATAGCAGCTGCAATATTAGCTTGCTGTGACATTACTTCCTGCCTGAGTCTCTCCCCGCTCGTTCATAGCTCTGAGCTCAGATTACAGCAGGGATGGGAGGAGGGAGTGAGGAGCAAACTGAGCATGCTCAAGCCCTAGCCCTGGAGGTTTAAGCTGAAAACAGTTAGTCTGATACAGAAGCCCATGAGTACACAATAGAAGGAAAGAAATGTGCTGTTTGTTTGGACAGAGGACTCAGAGCAGCATTACTTTGAGGGGTTACTGGTGTATATATATAGACCTTTCTGATAAAGCTTACTTACTTTTAGTCTTTCCTTCTCCTTTAAAGATCAAGCGCGGAGAAGGTAGGAAACATTAAACATTAAAAATCTAGTAGCACCAATGTCCATTAGAGAAATGGAAAAAAAGCTGTGGCGCCTCAGAATCTAAGTGAAATGGACCCATGAGAATGGGTGTGGGGGTGCTTGAGAAACGGACAAAATGAAAAGTCAGATTGGAAAACATGTAACTTGTACTGGGAGTTGCACTTACTTGTGAGACCATTCTGAATTCATGCCAGATAACTGAATGAAAGCCAGCACCATATCTTGAGAGGCCAGGACGTGCACGGGGCTACTGGAAGGTGTGGGAGCAGTTGTGGCAAAGGCTTTGTGGATCTCCTCTGTGTTGGCATCTCTTATAAACTGCTCATCATTCACCAGAAGTAGCCTTTGAGACATGACAGTTTCATGTAAACACATTCAAGCATTTGCACGGAATCTCGAACAAGGAAAGTGTTGTTGGAATAAAGCAAGTTACCAACGACCAAATTGCATAGCAACGTAGCATTAATGTGTGTACTAAAATAAAGTCCATTATTGCATCCCTTAGCAGAAGTATTCAGATTCTTACTATGTTACTATGTCGATTATATTTCAGTGCAGCAGTGACAATACAGATACTATTCCGTTTCTATTTGTCCTGCTATAGCAATATACAGATACTTGTGAGAGTGACTGATTTTGCTCATTAATCTTTATCCTAATTTAATTACCGTATATACTCGATTATAAGCCGAGTTTTTCAGCCCCCAAAATATGCTGCAAAACTCTACCTCGGCTTATACTCGGGTCAAGCGCTAAAGCGGTCGCCGGCGTCCAAGAATAGTCGCCGGCGTCCAAAAATGAGACGCCGGCACCTCCAATGGGAGCAGAAACCCTGAATTTTTTGATTGAAACTTACCAGAAGCTGCTGCATTTCTCACCCTAGGCTTATACTCGAGACAATAAGCTTTCCCAGTTTTTGGAGGTAAAATTAGGTACCTCGGCTTATACTCGGGACGGCTTATACTCGAGTATATACGGTAAGCATTAATGGACACTATTACTATTATATCTATCTGAATGGCTCAAAACATCACTGAAAACATCCCATCTCCACCTTATCATTTCCGTACAACATAGGTTTGTTTATACAGAGGGTTACTCAGTAGAATGGTAATTTGATGAACAGGAAAAATGTGATTTTACTTTCAATTTCAGATATTGACTTGTTTAGTGCAACAAAAAAGGGGCAATTCACCCTCACAAAACATTTTAAATAGTAGTGATGCAAAGAATCCAGGATAAGGCTTTCTCAGCAGGATTCAGATTCAGACGAATCCATCTGCCTGGCCGAACCCTAATCTGCATATGCAAATTAGGGGCGGGAAGGGGATTTTTTCCACCCGTGACTTTTGTCACAAAACAAGGAAGTAAAAAATGTTTCCCCCTTCCCACCGCTAATTTGCATATGCAAATTAGGAGTCACTGATATTCGCCCGCATTTTTGGCGAAGGATTCAGGGGTTCGCCCAAATCCAAAGTAGTGGATTCAGTGCATCCCTATCAAATAGTATATAATACATAAAGACTTGCATGGATGCACAGGATTCTATTAGGATTTTCTATTACTTGCTGTTTTGTAATGTTTTAAAAATGAATTTGTTTTCCTCCCTACAGTATCAACATTAGCTATTCAGACCAGACTGCAAACTGTAAAAACATTATTTTAAACACTTCTTACTGGCATCAGAAAAATGCCAGAAACTAACATATGAAAATGTAAGAGTCAGCATGGGGCTTCCTGAACTGGTATTAGTAAGACTAAGAGGGGGAAAAACAAAACCCAAGTCATTTCTATAACATACATTTCTAAAAACAGAATAAAAGATTCTTTATTGGTCAATTCTAGACACGTATTACGACTTACCCTCCATCACTGCCTGGGACAGCAACAAACACTCGACTGAAAGCGCGCAAAGCATGGCTGAATTGTCCCTCAACTTTGTATTTGAAGACAAACAAAAAAAGGAAACTGGTTAGAGTTTGGGGCTTCGTATTTCAAAAACATAAAGCATCAAAAGAGAAAAGGCTGACTGATTTGGTAAATACCCTCCCCATTCACTTCTGAAAGGAACAGTTCAGGGCTAATCTATGAATATATGGTCAGATATCCTTATATTGCTTATGATTCATTAATACAGGCAACCGTAAAACCCGTTATCCAGAAAGCTCCGAATTACAGAAAGGCCGTCTCCCATAGTCTGCATTATAATCAAATAATCCAAAATTTCTAAAATGATTTCCTTTTTCAGTGTAATAATAAAACAGTCGCTTGTACTTGATCCCAACTAAGATATAATTAATCCTTATTGGAAGCAAAACCAGCCTATTGGATTTATTTAATGTTTACATGATTTTCTAGTAGACTTAAGGTATGAAGATCCAAATTATGGAAAGATCCCTTATCTGGAAAACCCCAGGTCCTGAGCATTCTGGTTATCAGGTCCCATACCTGTAATAATAAAACAGTAGCTTATACTTGATCCCAACTAAGATTTAATTAAACCTTATTGGAAGCAAAACCAGCATATTGGGGTTATTTAATGTTAATATGATTTTCTAGTAAACTTAAGAAATTAAGATCCAAATTACAGAAGGACCAGTTATCTGGAAACCCCCAGGGCCCAAGCATTCTGAATAACAGGTCCCATACCTGTACTGAGAATACTGAAAAGTATATTGAGCCATGCAGGGGCAAGTAGTGAAGTGGCGTGTTTCAATGAAAGAAGTAAATGGAGACACTTAGGGGCACATTTACTAAAGCTCGAGTGAAGGATTCGAATTAAAAATAACTTCGAATTTCGAAGGTTTTTTTTGGGTACTTCGACCATCGAATAGGCTACTACGACCTTCGACTACAACTTCGATTTGAACGATTCGAACTAAAAATCGTTTGACTATTCGATAGTCAAAGTACTGTCTCTTTAAAAAAAACTTTGACTACATACTTCGTCACTTTAAACCTACCGAGCTACAATGTTAGCCTATGGGGACCTTCCCCATCACTTTTCTAAGGTTTTTTTGATTGAAGGAAAATCCTTCGATCGACTGATCAAAATCCTTCGAATCGTTCGATTTTTCCGTCGATCGTAGAATTTGCAGTAAATTCTACGAATTTAATATTCGAATTCGTAGGATTTTGCCTCGAGGGTCGAATTCAAGGGTTTATTAACCCTCGATATTCAACCCTTAGTAAATGTGCCCCCTAGAAATAAAATCCAAATCCCTTCAAATAAATAGAACTTACCTTCTTTGAATATTCCATTTACAACAAAGCAAAGTAATGTGTTCTGAAAAAAACATAAAAAAACCATACTGGGTTAGAATCTAGCTTCTATCTCTCATAATGATTTGCTTGATGAGGCACAGATGTGCACTTCACTAATTTGTTTTATGGGTGAACTGTCTCAAAACGCTCCTGCCCGGTATAACATTAACTCAGAGTATTCGATACAGAACAATAATTGCATAGATTGGTCAGGCCGCTTAAGGGCAACAGCACACAACAGGGTGTTTAATTCAAATCTGTAGAAAGAACCCACACACTGATTATCACCCATTTGGATTCAGGTCAAATGGTAAATTACCAACTTTGGGTAGTGGGTATTTTAAAGGGATTTTTTTAAATGCATCAGTTAATAGTGCTGCAACAGCAAAATTCTGCACTGAAATCCATTTCTCAAAAGAACTGATTTTTTTATATTTAATTTTAAAATCTGACATGGGGCTAGACATATTGTCAGTTTCCCAGCTGCCCCCAGTCATGTGACTTGTGCTCTAATAAACTTCAGTCACTCTTTACTGCTGTACTGCAAGTTGGATTGATATCACCCCCAGCAGCCTAACAACAGAACAATGGGAAGGTAACCAGATAGCAGCTCCCTAACACAAGATAACAGCTGCCTGGTAGATCTAAGAACAACACTCAATAGTAAAATCCAGGTCCCACTGAGACACATTCAGTTACAGTCAGGACAGTGAGGTTGTGGAATGCACTGCCGGGTGATGTTGTGATGGCTGATTCAGTTAATGCCTTTAAGAATGGCTTGGATGATTTTTTGGACAGACATAATATTAAAGGCTATTGTGATACTAAACTCTATAGTTAATATAGGTATGGGTATATAGAATTTTAATTAAAAGTAGGGAGGGGTGTGTGTATGGATGCTGGGTTTTCATTTGGAGGGGTTGAACTTGATGGACTTTGTCTTTTTTCAACCCAATTTAACTATGTAACTATGTAACTATGTAACATTGAGTAGGAGAAACAACAGGCTGCCAGAAAGCAGTTCCATCCTAAAGTGCTGGCTCTTTCTGAAAGCACATGACCAGGCAAAATGAGCGGAGATGCAGCTACACACCAATATTACAACTAAATACACTTGCTGCTTCAGGAATGACATTTTATATTGTACAGTCAATTATTTGCAGTGTAAACTGTGTCATTTACAAAAATCATCATGACAGAATCCCTTTTAGTTTTGCTTCAATCAGCCATCCTATTTTTTCAATTGCATAGCTCATTGGTAACCATGAGACAAAGATAAGCATGTAAAAGCAATTAAAAAAGAAAAGACACCCACCCATAAAAAAAGAAAAGCTTGTACTGAAATAGCTATGAATTCTAGGCAAAACATTAAAAAAAAACAAAAAAACCCCACAAATTGAGGGATTAAAGGGGACTTACTGAATGAGCAAGGATATCCACTACAAAGGAACCAAGGTCATGCTGGGTTCTCGGAAGTTCATTCAGGAAACCAACCACATTTAGCCGCTTCTGTTTAAGAAGTTTGAAGCGCAGGTCTGTATATGAAAAGATTACTTAACAATATTCCTCATACCAATCCTAGATTTGCAGTTTTGCTCACACTTGTTTTGCTTTGGTTTGTATATCCAATTACCTGGCAAGCAAACTACAACTGCGGTGAGTCTGTTGGGTTTATTTAAGGTTTACATGATTTTCCAGTAGACTTAAGGTCTGAAGATCCAAATTACGGAAAGATTTATTATCTGGAAACCTACAGGATTATTTGGCAATGGAAACTAGAGTATGCTGTATTCTGCTGCAACGCTTTGATAGAAAATGATTTAACTTACTTGCGTCTCTAAGTTTTCTTATATTCCTGCTGTACTTGAAATATTCTCCAATAGTACTCCTGCCCAAAGAGACAATTATATTAATAATCTTAATCTTTGCATTCATTCATTTTCGTGTGCAATTACAGATTTCAGTAAAGAAAAATATGCAAAACGGGCTATTGTAAATAACGTAGAGGAAATAACAAACCTGGATGGGTTCAGGCCTACACTGAAAGGAATGCTCAAAGAGCAACATGCCTCATCGTGATACACATTTAGAAGACCCTGTCTGTCTTCAGAATCATAACAAGCATAAAACCTGAAAAAAACAGAAAAAAAAAAAATAGAAAACAATTTGCATTTTTGGGATGGGGATCGGGTGTTTCGCTGGGAAAATGGAGTGTCCAGTATACCCAACAAGGTAATTTGCTTAAGATAGGCCATCTGCTAAATCAAGATATAACAGGATGAATCATGTGGGCTACAAACACCAACAGGAAAAAACACCCTGTCTTCAGTATATGCCTTTTTACCTCTATTATCTGGTAATAATAATTACCCACTTGTTTATAGGGTTTTGTGTGCAGTTTGTGAATGTACCTCTGCTGTATTTGCACAAATGGAAGAGTATGTAGTTCAACAAGATAAAAAACAAACAAAAAAAAAAAAGTAAAAAAGAAATAAAGAGGGTAGGGATGCACGGAATCCACTATTTGGGATTTGGACGAATCCCCGAATCCTTGGCGAAAGATTCGGCCGAATACCGAACCGAATCCTGATTTGCATAGGAAAACGTGGAAAAAAAATCATCTTTTGTGAGGAAAAGTCAAGTGATTTCCCTACCCACCACTAATTTACACATGCAAATTAGGATTCGGTTCGGCCAGGCAGAAGGATTAGGCTGTTTTGACACAATAAACTTCTTCACATTTGAACATCTGCCTGGTGTAAGTTTTTGCCCCTGAGTGCCTGCTCCAATTTGAGATTTCGGTTTATCCGCCCCTTGTGCTAAGGGCCCAGGGCGGTGCACCTGGGCTACTTCATCGATGTGGTGAGTAACAACTATCAAGTGACCCTACTATATAGAAGCTTTCTTTAGGCAGAAGGATTCGCCTGAATTCCGAATCCTGATGAAACCAAATCCTGGATTCAACGCATCCCTAAAAGAGGGTAGGGGCTTTGTGCACTCACTGTTGTAGAAAGCGTAAGACCAGAGCTTTAATGTCATCAGATGCTAGATAGCTGCCCTTAAACAGACAGAGAAGAAAAAAATATTAGATTGCCCAAAACTGCTAATGCAGGTCTATACACCACCTATTATGACAAACTTCTTACCTTACAAGGGGGAAGAGTGGTTGGTGTTTCGACATCAAATGTGATTGGAGGAGGCAGTTCATGGCCATCCTATAAAGGGAAAAACATGAAAAAGGCAGAGTAGGAGACAGAACAAAGAAATAGCAATGGCAGAAAAAGAAAAGGAGCAGATAGATTGTGTTGATAGAAGAGAAAGAAGAAATGGAAAAGTCATTACACAGTAAATGTTCATTACTTATAAATTATTATAATTATTATAAATTAAATTATTATTATAATTAATTATAAAGAGAAATGTGTGCATATATGAAAACAGGCAGAGAAGACCAAAAAACACTTACCAGTCGTAGCAGTTTGGGAAAGTGTTGTCGCACGACACTGTCATCCAGGGCAGCGTGTGGATCCACAGAGGGTCAGACAAACAAAAAGGAACACAATGTCAGTGCCAGGTAACAGCAAACCCCAACCCACACACCATTCCCCCCAAATAACCTCTCAACCATACCTCCCCCTAATCACTGAGAGGGAGGATAAACACACACACACACACACACTGTCTTCTTATAGGAAGTCCAGGTGCTGCATTCAGCTTAATGTCAGCAGGAATGTTAAGTCCTAAATCATTTGGGATGGTAGCCTTATTCAATATGTAGTTGATAGCAGAATGTGAGCCAACATTAGATATTACCTCTCTTTTATTCCGCACCCTGATAAGGCACCTGTTTAACCACGGTGCGGCACAACACTCTTGTAAGACAGCAACACAGGGCACATTATGAAATGAGATTTATCCAGCTTATATCAATAGGAATTTCTCATCACTAATTTGTCTAACAAACCTGCAGCCTGCCTTTGCAATTTGATTTTCACACTCGCTTATTTTAAACAAAGACTACCATGCAGAGTAAGCCTAGAGGAGTCCAGGGAATCTTTTTTTCTTAAATTGATCCCAAAACACCATTAATACATACTGCGGGATTCTCAAGAAAAAACTATATGACTTGCAATGGGACACTTATAAAGGCATTGCCACTGCAGTTTATTTTAAACAAAGGCTACTATGCAGAGTAGGGACAGGCGTCCAGGGAAGTAGGGAAAAGGTGGATCTTACTTTTTTTTTTTTTTCTTCTAAAATGGATCCTAAAACCACACAACCTATTTATTCATACTGTGTGATTCTCAGGACCAAAACATTAAGACTTGCTATGGAACACTTATAAAGACATGGTCAGCTGGAAATGAATGAAAGAAATGGGAGTCAAGATGGTGGAAGGATGAATGGCAACGTTGACAAGTGATTATGTGTAAATATGAATGTAAAGAAGGGGTGATAAATGGAGATGTATTGGGAAAGTGACATTAAAAAAAAAAAAAAAAAGTGGCACCGCCTCTGTCCTCCCTGAAGTGGATCTGCCCTAGCTTCACATAATCCTCTACCTCCTCATGCTAAAACCTTTTCCAACTTTACTGATCAGTGCTGTGCCACCCCTCATAAACCCTTATCCAAAGCATTTCAGAGTGCAGCAGTATCCCCATGGTAGCAAGCAATTAGCAATAGTATTTCCATGTCCCCTGTGGGGGGATAGTTGCTCCCTCACTCTCCTGGCATGGAGGGGATAGGGAAGATGTGTGTGTAGAGTGGGAAAAAAAAGATCAGTCCATTGTACCTCTGCCTCCAAAGCCATCAACCTCCTATTGTGTTGTGGTTGTTTTAGGGTCTGCCTTAGGTTGTACCCCTCCTGGGGAAACTTACCCGTCATAGACCAAACATCCACATGCCGGAGGGGGAGGTATGGGTGAGTGTTGTGTGAAAAGAGTTCTCAAAGGGACAACATATCATTTAAATTACACTTGTTTTGCTGCGTTGAGGGGTGGCTTGAAAGAGTGTGCAGGGGGTTGATTAGGAGAAGGGCAATTAATAGTCACCCCCAGACCTAAAGAGGAGCAACAGGAAGGATAAGGATAAAGAGCAGACTGTTTCAGGATTTACAGAGACTGTGCGTTACTTTAAGGCTGGGGGAACTTGTGTGGCACAAAAATATGAAACAATGGGAATGAACAGTGATGCAATGAAAGGTGTGAGCAAAGACACAAAAGAGTTCAGGATGAGAGGACGGGAGAAAAAAGTAAATATGAGTCAAAAGCCTTTTTTCCCTTTTGAAGTGTCCATGTTCCACCTAAATAATAATGGATCGCAGGTCTGTTTACAGATCTCAAGATTTGTTTTACATTAATCATGTAACTGAGCGAAAAGTGATATTTGTAGAGTACAAGTCACTTCACATACATCACTAAGTGAAAAATGACCTGTGTCCCAACTCTGCAGGTAGCCCTGTAAGAAGAACGTGCACAATATCCGTAGCCTTTATTTTTGTTTTTAGATAGTAACTTGGTTCTTTAAACTCTATGAAATAGGATGATACGCAGCCTTTGTCTAGACTTATTAATGAAATGACATTAATCATTCTTTATTATCCCTCTCATATTTTATTGTATTATCATCTTACTGGTTTACTTTCCACTCTACATTCTTATCCCCCTTTGTCCTCAAGGTCAATATCTCTGTTCTTACCGGTGTACTAATTGCACCCCCCTTTTAAACGTTCATCTCTCCCTGACCCCTATATTTTGCCATCAAACATCCGTTTGCCTCCCCTCCCTTCCACTAGATTCCAAGAATAGCTGTTGATTGGAGTAAAGGTCAAGCAAAATAATCAGGCCTACAGTACAAGCAATGCAGACACTAGAACACTTGTTTTGTCAAGAGCAAGATTATAGTGCTCAATTAAAAGTGGATTTAAATATTTAATATAGTGATACAGACACATTCCTATTATTTTATAGGAACATGTCAGTATCAAAGAGGCGCTGAAGATAAATATTTACCGCCAAAAGCCCCCCAACACCGTAAACCTTTGTGAAGCCAACCCTCTGACACTGCTAATGGTTCTTATGTGGTTGTTTTAGTCACGCTGGGCTGGGGTCGGAGTGATCCTTCCATGGGCTTGCTACAAATGAAAACAGGACTTCAGCCAATGGCAGGATCACTCCGACCCCAGCCCAGCGTGAATAAAACAACCACAGAAGAACCATTAGCAATGTCAGAGGCTTCATAAAGATTTACAGGGCTGGGGCAGCTTTTGGAGGTAAATGATTAGATTGCAGCACCTCTTTGATACAGACACGTTCTTATGATTTTTATAGGAATGTGTCAGTATCAATTTAAATGCATTTCTGCAAATCTTCCTCTAATGGCTGTTAAAGGGGACCCGTCACCCCTAAAAATTATTCAAAATCCTATTTTATCCCATTAGTCAAGCAAAATGAACTTTAATTGCACTGTATAAATTATCTGAATCTTGTTTGCTTCAGTCTGGGAACCATTTTGCAGACACTTATTAAGACAAGTCTTGTATCATCTCAGAATCGTTTGTGCACCAGAATGGGGGACCTGATGTCCATCCCCATGTCCTGGTTACACAATTAAATGGTGAAGAGATTGGGGGGAATGTGGGGAGAGCAGTGACATGTAGGAAGTGCTGAATGGAAAGTGAAAGTAATTGGTGAAGGCATAGAGGAGGGACAATATTTGATTGACAGCTGAGGTTTTTAAATGAGCTTACAACAGCTATACCTGCTTTAATAAAAAAATTGTATTTCATGTTTAATTTGAAAAGGACTTCTATTATACTTCTATTGGGTGACTGGTCCACTTAAACGCAAACATAAAATATATGCTATAAACATCTAAATGGGATATCCAATCCTCTCAATCCCACTCTCCAACTATTTCAGAATCACAGGAAGTGTCATTTGATTAATTTGCAAAACCAGTGATTAATAATAAATAAGCCT
Source organism: Xenopus laevis (assembly GCF_017654675.1). Lineage (NCBI taxonomy): Eukaryota > Metazoa > Chordata > Amphibia > Anura > Pipidae > Xenopus > Xenopus laevis. Next base: position 1,730,432 of record NC_054378.1, read on the forward strand.
CCTTCCCATGTGCTTTCCACAAAGATCCATCAACTGACCTGATGTAACTGGTCTGGTCTCTGAAGGAATCACAAAATGGGTTTCCCTCTAACCACAGCTCCTCCAGCTTCAGACCTTTTAGTTTATTCAGTTCAAGATCACTTTTTATCTGAAAAATATGCATTTGAAATCAAACCTTCTTATCTTCTAAAACAGTCATCTTTACTAGCAATTAAGGAAATCTTTGTATTTCAAATTGAATTTATATTTAAGCACATTATTCAAGTTTCATTTTTATTAGGCAATTAGGTAACTGAGACACCTATAACAACAAAACCAAATAACTCTGATCTGGAAACTGCCTCTGAAACCCGTCTTTACATCTTCAAAACAATACAATTTTTTGGTGTTAGTGGTTCTTAAAGGGGTTGTTCACCTTCCAACACTTTTTTCAGTTCAGTTGGTTTCAGAAGACTTTTTCCAATTACTTTCTATTTTCTATGTGTGACCGTTATTCTAATATTGAAGTGTAACATCTAATTTTTCACCTTCTAAAGCAGCTCTGGAAGGGTGGGGGGTCGCCGACCTTTTAAATTGATACATTTAGTTGATACATTTCTTATCTTTATTCCTGCTGAGCTAAATCCATAGGTTTCATTAAAGGCAGTTTTTATGCAATAGTTGTTAATACTCAAGATATGCTGCTGAAAAACTAAATGTTGTAAAATTGTAACAGTTTAGTCGACACCTGAATTACTGAGCTGCCAGAGGAGACAGGGACGTTAAACTTTAAAACTTACATTTTGAAAAAACTGTAAAGAATAAAAAATAGAAATTAATTGAAAAAAAGTCTATTCCTGGTTAACTGAAAACAATTGAACTGAAAGGGATGGTTCACCTTTAAATTAACTTTTAGTATTATGTAGAGAGTGATATTTTGAGACAATTTGCAATTGGTTTTCATTTTTTATTATTTGGGGATTTTTTACTTATTTAACTTTTTATTCAGCAGCTCTCCAGCTTGCAATTTTAAACAATCTGGTTGCCAGTGTCCAAATTCCCCTAGCAACCATGCATTGATTTGAATACAAGACTGGAATATGAATAGGAGAGGCCTGAGTAATAAAAAGTAGCATTAACGATACATTTTAGCCTTACAGAGCATGTGGTTTTTTTTAGATGGGGTCAGTGAACCCCATTTGAAATCTGGAAAGAGTTAGAAGAAGGCAAATAATTGAAAAACTGTAAAAAATAAAGAAATAATGAAGACCAATTCAAAAGATGATTAGAATTTGCCATTCTATAATATACTAAAATTTTACTGAACGGTGAACCACCCCTTTAAGTAATACTAACACTTGAAAATGAGGTAGTGATATCTGTTAAGATTTAAGCTGGCCATAGATGCAAAGATCTGATCGTATGAATCGAGGATTCGTACGATTTTCGGACCGGGTGTGGTGAATCCAGACATGTTTTTGGTCCGGCGGAGATTGGTCGTTTGGACAGGTCGGCTGCCGATAACAGTAGAATTCAAAGGTCAATCCAGCCGCCACATTTCAGGATTGGTTCAACAATCATTGCATGGCGCATGCTAAAACACTCACCATGTTCTCTGACAGTTTTAGGATCTTTAGATTGGGGGCTTTAAGTGTAATCTCTGCTAAATCATCTAGTTTGAAGAGTTTGTTGTTGCTGATATCCAGGGAAAGTAGCTATAGTAATGGAGAACAGAGTAAGGAGGAAAAAGAAAAAAAGCTCATGAGTAAATATTGTGTACAAAGGCAATACTAACCTGAAAAATCTTTCTGCTGTTGTCACAACAACATATGTCCCCCCCCCATCAACACCCTCAATATTTTCTATCATTTACAGCCCTATTTTCTTCCTCCTGAATCTTCCACCCGGTGGTATACTTTTTACAGTATTACATGCAGGTATGGGACCTGTTGTCCAGAATGCTTGAGACCTGGGGTTTTCCCTGATCTTTCAGTAATTTGGATCTTTATACCTTAAGGGGAGAGACAGAAGCGAAGATTCAGGGAGATTTAGTTGCCCGGCGACTAATTTCCCCGAAAAGCCTTCCCGCCGGCTAGAATGTAAATCGCTGGCGGGATGACACTCCGGGTGCTTCGTTTTCCAAAGTTGCCTCACAAGTAAACGTCGGGCAAAACCAGAAAATAAAGCACTCTGAGTGCCATCCCGCCAGGGATTTACATTCTAGCCGGCGGAAGGCTTTCCGGGGAGATCAGTCGCCCGAAGAAGAGGCGATTAGTCGCCGGGTGACTAAAATGCCTCGAATCTTCCCATGTGTCTCTGCCCTAACTCTACTAGAAAATCATGTAAACATGAAATAAACCCAATAGGCTGGTTTTGATTCCAATAAGGATTAATTATATCTTAGTTTGGTTCAAGTACAATATACTGTTTAATTACTACAGAGAAAAAAAATTTGGATTATTTTATTATAATGGAGTCTATGGGAGACAGCCTTTCCATAATTTGGAGCATTCTAGATAATGGGTTTCTGGATCCCATACCTGTGTATATGGTCTTTTGCACATACAAACACAAAAACATAGCATGTAAACAAACATTTTTATATTACTGTATTGAGAAGTTTGCTTTTGTACTAAAGGTAAAACATTATTTCCTACACTTTCTGAAATGAAAGGGATAATATAGTCGATCTTTTTCATAGAGAAACCACATTTATTGGGAAAATCCTAGTGCTATTAAAAATCGCTAAAATCGGAGCATGGGGAAATTTTCATCTAATTTGGTAAAATGTATTTATTGCATGTATAATTCAAATTTTTATTTAAAAATGCTATAACTATCTGGTTGGGACTGGCATGTGTTCTTGCAGTAACTGAAAAGACACCATTTTTTTTTTTATGTACAGGGTACCTTTTGGGTTCTCGACATGTTGTAAACTGTTCAGAAGACCCTTACCATTAATATTTATGGCTTTACTTAGTACCTAAAAATATGTAGGAGAGAAGATGATGTAAAGTTTGCCTTAATAGGAGTTTCAGAAACGTCATAAAAACAGCTACTTAGCTTAGTAGCAAGTAGCAAGTAGCTTAGTAGCAAGTAGCATATCTTGTTACACACTGTAGGTGAAATTATACAAACTTAGAAAGTTTAGGTTGCCCTGAAAAAATAACATATATCACTGCTAGGTAAACCAGATGTTTGAAATGTCTTCAAAGTAAAAAAAAAAAAAAAAAAAAGCACAACATTTTTGCCTGGCACTGAAAATAAAGTGTGAAACTCATATTGAAACAGTTAAAATGATGTAAATTCCTTTAAACCTTATTAAAATGACAGTTGCAAGGGTTTTCACTTTCCTTGCCCTAGAACAGTGCTGTCCAACTTCTGTGGAACCGGGGGCTGAAACTTGTCTGACAGCACTGCCCTAGAAGAATTACATTTACTGTTTAATTTTGCTGTGCACAGAGCAGTTCTTGTGGAATAATAGTATTAGGCATGCTAGAAATTACATAGTGGTTATTCAGTAGTGTGGTAAGAATAAGGAATGTAAACAAAGAGTAGTTGCTAGGGTTTAGAGAAAAAAATCTTTGCCCCTCAAACTACACAACTTAAAGGACCAGTAACATCAAAAAATGAAATAGTTTTAAAGTAATGAAAATATAATGCACTGTTGCCCTGCACTAGTAAAACTGCTGTGTTTGCTTCAGAAAGAATTCAGAAGAATTGTTTATATAAATAAGCTGCTGTATAGAAATGGGGACAGCCATTCAAAGGAGAAAAGGCTCAAGTTACACAGCAGATGGTAGATAAGCTCTGTAGAACGTAATGCTATCTGTTATCCATTATTTATCCTGTGCCATATAGCTGTTTTTCAATTTCAGCCATTGCTACTCAACAGCTTGTTTATATAAACTATAGTAGTGTTTCTGAAGCAAACACACCAGTTTTACCAGTGCAGGGCTTTCAGTTTTTGGTGTTACTGTTCCTTTAATATAGAGGTGTTGCGCCTTTGAAATCATATTTATTGTAAGGTCAATACTGTGAAATATAAAAATGGCCTACCTCAGGTACATTATCCTCAATTATCTGCAACATTGTTGTCATGTAACATTTTCTGTTCAGGATTACATCTACTTTATTGGCAACTAAATCTAGGCGAGAGAGATGAATACAATGAGCTGCTGCTTAAGGTTAAGGATAGTCAAAGTGGGTATTAACAGGCTGTTAGAGGGGCTTTACCAGGGTCACTCCGCACAGCCTTCATATCCATGGCTTGATTAGCACCATCATATCTCTTCTGCATACAGTTCTAGCAAAGAAAACAAAAAAAAAAAAGAAAGCACACAATTATTCAGAGCCATTCTTAAATCTATACATAAGCTTAAAGGAGTTATTTCCTGTTAGAAATGAAATCTATTTTATATAAAAATGAGTCTAAAAAAACACACCCAAGACAGGGCTTATAAAAGGAGTTACATTATATACATATGATAATGTTATATCCAAAAGCTTAGTCTTATCCATTTTTGCAAATAAGTGCTAGCAAAGTCTGAGTTTAAAAAAACAACATCAAAACAATAATTTCAACTAAAGCTATCAATGGTATTAGTGATGCATACCTTAAAATGTTCTATTTCTTCATCGTTCAGCTCCTTTGCCAAGCTCTGAGGAGGAGGACACGGCCGTGTTAAAATTGTGACCTGTAATTAGGGAATGAAACAAAACTTAGAAACTAAAACATTAGGAAAATTTGTGATTTAGAACCATTTTCCCTCAACCTTAGAATAACATTTTGCAACACAATGATCTACAAGTCAAACTTAGAAACGGCTAATGCCTCTCTAAGTTGTTGCTTCATGTTTTTTTATTCTTTCCTTTTTATTTGTATAACAGAATTATCAAGATAGAATTTCAGACCCCTACTTAGAGCGATTTTCATTCATTTTTGTGCAACCTACATTGTTGTTTTTTTTTTGTTTTTGCGCCTAAAATTGTGTATATATTATTTGTTGTCTATGCAACAAAATAACATTCTCTAGCATTCTCTGGACTTTATTTCCATTGTTTTTGAATTGGTTATAGTAATGTCTAAACACTTAAATACTTACCTTGAAGTTGTCTCGGTCTGTGATTGTCCTAGATATTTGCTTTAAGGCTTTTCCAGCCGCAGAGTTGTCAACATAGAAATGAGCCCGGGAATGGTCAGTATGAAACTATTACGGGGGGGGAAACACATGCCAATAATTATTTTATTGTCTTCCCACAAGTTGTGTATTACTTTGATAGGACATTGAGTTAGCAGGATTCTCAAAATCTCTCCTTGATTAGTATTTGTCCTGAGTACCAACATCAGCTTCACTTGGGAGATGGAGCCTGGAAACTCTGATCTAGAGGTAGTAATTGTTGATTGAAGGGAGCAGATATCCAGTGAAAAGATCTGCTCTAGGCTCAGTATCCACTGGTTTAGTAGCAGGGATGTTGATGTTGGCAACGTTTCCCAGTAAACAGGAAAACTCACCAGCACAATGTCTTAATTTGCTACATAACTGGGTGTGGGGCCTCCCAAGGGTCAATTTTCTATTATCTGAAAGGAGACTGTTTTGCCATGTAAAATTGCTGTGGTAAAGACACAATCACATGCCATTAGGGTCGCCACCTTTTCTGGAAAACAATACCGGCCTTCCTATATATTTAACTTTTTTCCAAATTAAAATCATTGGGTTCAGCCATCATTTTTACCCTACAGGTGGCAACCCTACATGCCATATGGGAACAGACATCTACTTATAAAGCTGCAGTTTACATCAACTTCATACTTAGGGGCTGATTCACTAAGGGTTGAATATCGAGGGTTAATTAACCCTCGATATTCGACTGGGAATTGAAATCCTTCGACTTTGAATATCGAAGTCGAAGGATTTAGCGCAGATAGTGCGATCGTATGATCGAAGGATTATTCCTTCAATTGAACGATTAAATCCTTTGAATCGAACGATTCAAAGGATTTAAATCCAACGATCGAAGGAATATCCTTCGATCAAAAAAAGTTAGCCAACCTATGGGGACCTTCCCCATAGGCTAACATTGACTTCGGTAGCTTTTAGATGGCGAACTAGGGGGTCGAAGATTTTTTTTTAAGAGACAGTACTTCGACTATCGAATGGTCGAACGATTTTTACTTCGAATCCTTCGATTCGAAGTCGTAGTCGAAGGTCGAAGTAGCCCATTCGATGGTCGAAGTAGCCCAAAAAAACCTTCGAAATTCGAAGTTTTTTTACTTCGAATCCTTCACTCGAAGTTAGTGAATCGGCCCCTTAGTGTAGTATGTTGCTACACTGCCCATTTCTTGTAACTTGCATGACGCTGCCTCCCTTAACTTCATTTAGAGACTCTAAAGGCAACAAAGTATGTAGGTTGTAGAAAAAGAGTCCTACCTGGACTGGAGTAAAGGGAACAGGGCAGACATCTTGCAACGTGTCGAGTAACCAGAACTTGTCATACTTCTTGCCATGTGGTATCTAGTAGGAATTAGGGGGCGTCAGGCAAAATCAAACTTAATACTGTGAGGTTTTACAATCTATTGAAAAAGCAATGGACAATATTACTGCATTAACGTGCGTATCACAGGACACTCAGGAACTCTTTCATAGTTGGTTTCTGTATTGACATTTTAATTGAAGATATAAGAGGTGATCATATGTGCTTTCCAAACAACGGTAAGCACCACATGTAGGACAGTATCTTCTAGAACAACTCCATTATGCACAATGCTTTGTACGTAAGCAATCTCATCCCCTTAATGTTGTTTAAAGGAGGAACAGACCCGTACTAGAAAAAAACCATACCCCATGGCAGGATTTTTTTTCTAGTATTGTTTGTTTCTCCTTTAATGGGTGATATGATAACGATGCATAAATTAGGGAAGCACCGAATCCACTATTTTGGATTCAACCGAACCTCTGAATCCTTCACAACAGATTCAGCCGAAGACCAAACTGAATCCAAATCCAAATCCTAATTTGCATATGCAAATTAGCGGTGGGAAGGGAAAAAAAAATTTGTGACAAAAAATCACGCATTTCCCCTGCCCTGCCGGATTCGGTTCAGCCGGGCAGAAGGATTCGGCCGAATCCTGCTGAAAGGCCAAATCCTGGATTCAGAGCATCCCTAGTATAAATATATAAGGGGATCTTTTAATAATCTCTGGAATGCTTTATTTATCAGTAGGTCTTTCCAGCTGACAAGAGGTCACCCATTCCGATTAGAAGAAAGGAGGTTCCTGCTAAATATTGGGAAGGGGTTTGTTACAGTGAGAGCTGTGAAGATGTTCAATTGTCTCCCTGAATCAGTGGTACAGGCTGATACATAAGATAGGTACAAGGAAGGGTCGGATGCTTTATTCACCAGTAGCTCCTCCCAGCAGACAGGAGGGAGCCAATGAGATTAGAGGAGGGAAAGGGGTGTTACAGGGAAAGCTGGGAAGTGAATCAGTGGTACAGGCTGATACATTAGATAGGTACAAGGAAGGGTCGGATGCTTTATTCACCAGTAGCTCCTCCCAGCAGACAGGAGGGAGCCAATGAGATTAGAGGAGGGAAAGGAGTGTTACAGGGAGAGCTGGGAAGTGAATCAGGGGTACAGACTGATACATTAGATAGGTACAAGGAAGGATTGGATGGTGTTTAGCAAGTGAGGGAATACAGGGATATGGGAGATAGCTCATAGTACAAGTTGATCCAGGGACTGGTCCCATTGCCATTTTTGAGTTAAATAGGAATTTTTCCCCCTCTGAGGCAAATTGGAGAGGTTCAAATGGGTTTATTTTACCTTCCTCTGGTTCGACCGGCACTTAGGCAGGTTAAAATAGAGTTAAAAGGTAGACGTGTGTCTTTTTTCAACCTACCTAACTTACCATGTTACTATGTTTAAATCCAATTTAAAAATGATGAAATTTGACATTTAGAACATGTATGTAAGGCGTTTGTATAATGTAAATGTACTAAATACAAGAGTCTGCGAGGAAACATCTTACCGTGACCTTGTACCATGATTTCCAGCCCTCGTTATACTTTGCTCTGCCCTGGTGCGGAGGGTCTCTGTGAAAGCCACCAAATTTCTTCTTGTCCCTTTTCTCATGACTTCTTTTACCACCACGACCATATGGCATACTGCAAAAAGATTAATAATAGGTTTCCATCCTTAGATTCATTAAGAACATAGATAATTAGGCTTGCTTTTTCAGAAAAATACTCACAATCTATGATGGGACGATTCATATGATTCACCCACATCCCCATCATCTTCCTCAAGACGAGAACGGGGATAAGGTCCATAGCCCCCCTTGTTTCGATATTTATGGGGACCTTCACTGTACATCTTGCCCACGAATGGACCGCGCCCTTTCCGTTTTTTCACGAAGAAACCCCCTCCATAATGATCATCGTGGTCTATGAAAGCAAAAAACAAATTGATAAATATCCAGTAACATGGTCAGCAGCACCTATTGCAAGTTCAGAGACAATGACAGGATAGAACAGGTATGGTATCCGTTATTTGGAAACCAGTTATCCAGAAAGATCTGAATTACGGAAAAGCTGTCTCCCATAGACCCTATTATAATCAAATAATCCAAATCTTTACAAATTATTTTCTTTTTCTCTGTTATAATAAAACAGTCGCTTGTACCTGATCCCAATGAAGATTTAATTAATCCTTATTGGAAGCAAAACCAGCCTATTGGGTTTATTTTTTACACAATTTTCTAGTAGATTTAAGGTCCTCATAGACGCAATGATTTTAGCGAAATCCAACCAATCCGTAAAATTATTGTGTAGTTAGTGGGAATCGAACATCTTACGATTTTTTGTCCGACGTCTGTCAGGAAATTTTCGGCCAGGTTAAAAAATCTTTATCGGTCCCAGTGCAATGTATGTATGTTTTCAGGGACAAGCAGGCAGCTCCCCTTGGTTTTCCTGGTAATATCGCCTGAAATTGTCTTTTAAGTTGATGGACAAATCATACATTTAAATGATTGTTTCGAGATAATCGTGGTCTAACGATTAACTAAAACATCTTTTAAAAATCTTTACATCTATGGCCAGCTTTAGGGTAAGAAGTAGGGATGCACCAAATCCAGGATTTGGTTCGGGATTCGGCCAGGATTCGGCCTTTTTAAGCAGGATTCGGATTCGGCCGAATCCTTCTGCCCGGCCGAACCGAATCTGAATCCTAATTTGTATATGCAAATTAGGGGTGGGGAGGGAAATCGTGTGACTTTTTGGCACAAAACAAGGAAGTAAAAAATGTTTTCCCCTTCCCACCCCTAATTTGCATATGTTCGGATTCGGTTCGGTATTCAGCCGAATCTTTTGTGAAGGGTTCGGGGGTTCGGCCGAATCCAAAATAGTGGATTCGGTGCATCCCTAGTAAGAAGTTCCAAATTACTGAAAGATCCATTATCCTGTAAACCTCAGGTCCCAAGAATTCTGGATAACAGGTCCTATATTTGTGGAAGATTTTTATCATTATTACTGCTGGGGCCTGTGAACATTAGCGAATTCTATGAACTCAATGTCTGTTCTGAATCTCCAGTACAAGTATTTTGTGCCGAACACAAGGCATTTCTTTGGTTGGTTCCAGAATAACTTATTTGCAGCCCCATCATTTATTCTTAACTAAAAATGTAACCTTTCAAAAATGGGTTAAAATTCATACTGATAAAAAAAAAAAAAAACACGTCCACACAAAGGACATTTTAAAACTTGATACCTAATAAAGAGCTAATTATATAAAGGGATTCATATAAATTATTTTTCGAATTCATTTTGGCTTATGCACCTGTACTTCATAGGTACGTTTCTCAAAATTCCTATAATAAAATATTCACTTTATTCAGGGTGTTGAATAACTGCAGTCACTGCATCACAGGTGAACAACAATCCCCACAGCAGCCACTCTGAAGTTTGATTGTAACGAGTATAAATCACCTTCGCTGCAGCCTTTGGTTACATTCATTATGCTTTTGGTTATATTCCATTTGTTAAGGAGGGGTGCCTATATATTTATTTTCTAACTTACTAACTTTATGCTACTTAGCACATTAAAGGGGTTGTTCACCTTCAAATGAACTGTTAGTATGATGCAGAGAGGGATATTCTGAGACAATTTGCAATTGGCTTTTATTTTTTAATATTTGTAGTTTTTGAGCTATTTTGCCCTTTTCACCAGCTCTCCAGTTTGCATTTTCAGCCATCTGGTTGCCAGGGTCCAAATTTCCCTAGCAACCATGCACAGATTTGAATAAGAGACTGGAAAATGAATAGGCGATGGCTTGAATAGAAAGACAAATAATAAAAAGTAGCAGTAACATTAAATGTGTAGCCTTACAGAGCATTTGTTTTTAGATGGGGTCAGTGACCCCCATTTGAAAGCTGGAAAGAGTCGGAAGAAAAAGACAAATTAAATTTAAAAAAAAAAAACGATAAAAAATAAGTAATGACAACCAATTGAAACGTTCATTAGAATACTATAATATATAATAACTATAATATAACATACTAAAAGTTAACAGAAAGGTGAGCCACCCCTTTAAGCATGTGTAACTTTTAATTACAATTTTTGAATAGTTTTCGCTCAGTACAATGTATTTGATGTGAACTAAGCCAAGATAAGGAATATTGAACTGAACTTTTAGGGGGCTATGTAATATCAGGAGCAAAGTTTGCTACACTTCTCATCACCCATAGCAACCAATCAGCAGGTAGCATTTACTGGTCACCTGTTTAAATGGAAGCATCTTATTGGTTGCTATTGGTTATTATCCAGGGGAAAAGTTGTGCCTTTAGTTATATATAGGGGTTAATGTTTAAGGGGAACAACACATTGGGCAGCTTCAAGATTAGGATCAGCTGCAGAATATTTAAAGATGGGGTATGTGCCCAAAATTGTCCAGCATGCGATTGCCCTGTTTTTCAGTAGACTGTGGCCCTGTTGGTTCAATTTACACAAAGATTCCTTATAGAGAAAATTCCAGGCCCTAAACATTTCACCCAATTAAATAACTTTATAGGTCGCCATAACAAACAGACGCAACTGGAACAGGTGGGGGGTTTGTTTGTACAAGTATTGAACTGGGCTATGTCTTTTCAAATTGATCTTTTTCACTTTGTGCTGGTACTACTGGCCCTGAAAAGCAGGATTATCAGATTAGTTTCTAGCGTTCCAGCGAATTTAACACTGCTGCTAAACAATATAGAAACAATGTTCATTATCTCAGGAGCACACGCTACTGGCTGAGCAAATCAGAGTCATGAGGCCAAATAGAACCGTTTTATTTAGCAAAACTGAGCTTGGATACTGTTCAGGGACACTGTCATGGGAAAACATGTTTTTTTTCCAAAACACAGAGTGCTGCTCCAGCAGAATTCTGCACTAAAATCCATTTCTCAAAAGAGCAGATTTTTTTTAAATTTAATTCTGAAATCTGACATGGGGCTAGACATATTGTCAGTTTCCCAGCTGCCCTCAGTCATGTGACTTGTGCTCTGATAACCTTCAGTCTCTCTTTACTGCTGTACTGCAAATTGCAGTTATATCACCCCCCAGTAGCCTAACAACAGAATAATTGGAAGGTAACCAGATAGCAGCTCCCTAAAGCTCCCCATAGACGCAACGATTCTTCTTGCCGAACGACCGATTTTAGGGAAGTCCGACCAATCCTTCGAAATTATCGTACGGTTAGTGGGATTCGGACGATCGACCATCTTACGATTTTTCAGCCGTCAGGAAATGAATCGGCCAGGTTAAAAAATCTTTGTCGGTCCCAGTGCAATGTATCTATGTTTGCAGGGCCAAGCAGGCAGCTCCCCTTTGTTTTCCTAACAAGTTGGTCTTTTTAGTTGATGGACAATTCGTACGATCGTTCCGAGAAAAATCGTATGAGGATCTGATCTTTTAAAAATCTCAACATCTATGGCCAGCTTAACACAAGATAACAGCTCCCTGGTAGATCAAAGAACAGCACTCTATAGTAAAATCCAGGTCCCACTGAGACACATTCAGTTACATTGAGTAGAAACTGCCTAATATGTCTAGCCCCATGTCAAATTTCAAAATTAAATATAAAAAAAATCTGTTTGAGAACTGGATTTCAGTGCAGAATTCTGCTGGAGCAGCACTATTACTGATGTGTTTTGGGAACAAACATTTTTCCCATGACAGTATCCCTTTAAGGGTCTTGGTAAATGGGACATTTTGTCACCCGTAATAAATCCTTCTTTCCCACTGGCAATAATGTAAATCTTTGGGCAAGTTGAGAAACCTGAAGTGTATTTTCCCTGCTGGGGATTTACATTAGTGCCAGTAGAAAAGCATTGTCAGGAGATTAGTGAGCAGAAGTGGCGCAGATTTACTATGGCAACAACTAATATCCTAGTGTTCTATCAGCCTAAAGCCTGGGGAGTAATGATATTAATGAGCTGACACAGGTATCTGCATTGTTGTCAATTCAATACAAATGTTCCTGACAATGAAGGTTTACTTTTTATTCCTCATCTTTCTATGCAGAATTCTCCTATTCATATTCCAGTGTCTTATTCAAATCAATGCATGGTTGCTAGGGAAATGTGGGCCTTAGTTACCAGATTGCTGCAATTGCAAACTAGACAGCTGCTGAATAAAAAAGCTAAATAACTTAAAAGCCACAAATAATAAAAGATGAAAACAAATTGCACATTGTTCCAATCTCTACATCATACTAACAGTTAACTCAAAGGTGAACAAGCCCTTTAAGTTCCATAGAAAACAACTTCTATTATGGTTATACTATGTTCTTATACCATTTCTGCTATATGATTCACACTGAATGCTTCTGGATCAACTGCTCTGTCCATGTACAATTAAATGAAGCAATAAAAAGTAGCGTCAATGTAGTTCCCTTGCAAATGCCGCATGTAATACCTGGCTGGGAAGTATCACCTGAACCGAAATGTAAATGATTAAATAGACTGGATAATGGAATACAGTTTTCCAGGTCACTAAAAATAACCTTACTGGTTTAAAATCAAACACAGTTAGAACAACACCTTCAATAGCCACTAAAACCGAGCAATTCATGATACCTTATTAGATCCCTTATCCAGAAAGTTCTGAATTATGTGAAAACCATCTTCTCCAATACAGTCCCTTTTAAAGAAAGAATTCGAATTTCCTTTATGTCTGAAATTACCTGTGAGCAGCTTGTACTTGATGATAATGAAGCTGCATAAATCAATATAATTAGCAAAACAAACCTATTAGACTATTTAATGGTTACATAATTTCTAGTAGAGTTAAAGGAGAACTAAACCCTAAAAATGAATATGGGTAGAAATGTCCTATTTTCTATAGTGAACTTATTGCACGAGGCTAAAGTTTGAGCTTGTCAATAGCAGCAATGATCCAGGACTTCAAACTTGTCACAGGGGGTCACCATCTTGGAAAGTGTCTGTGACACTCACATGCTCAGTGGGCTCTGATTGGCTGTTGAGAAGCTAAGCTTAGGGCTCGTCACTAATTATCCAGCAGCAGAAAATGAGCTTCCCTGGCTGTAATATAAGCTGATGCTACAGGTTTGCTGATTATTCAATTCTGATGCTAATTGCACTGGTTTCTGTGCTGCCATGTAGTAATTATGTGTATTAATTACTAATCAGCCTTATATTGTGACATTTCTATTCTATGTGTACTGTATATTGTGAGTGGCTCCCTAAGCTCAGTAAGTGACAGCAGCACAGAGCATGTGAATCAGTGAATCAGCAGAAAAGAAGATGGGGAGCTACTGGGGCATCTTTGGAGACACAGATCTTTACTGCTAAAGGGGAGCTACTGGGGGAACTGGTGGTTTCCCAGCCAAATTGGGCTACTAATTCAAAGCCCAGACTGGTTTTGAAAGTACAAACTAGTCAAGGTACAGATTTGGGCTACTTTTGGGCCTTTGGTTGGAAACCAGTCAATGTTTTCGTTGCCCTAATGTGCCAAGCCTGTGTGTCCCAGTGCATGTTGGGTAATGTGGTTTTTGTGGCAAGTTGAATGTAAGACTACAATACCCAGCATGCAATGGGACTGACTTGTGTAGAAGTCGGCAGTTCCCACATTTTGGCCTCTGTACCCCAGTCTCCCGTCACTCTTAAGCATTCTCACTTTTTCCACTCACTTTCCTCCATTTCAGACAATTTTGGGGCAAAAACCACCAAAATGTCTAGAGGTTGAGCTGTTTGACCAATATTTAATGAAATTGTATTTGTATTAGGGACCCCTATACCTCCTGGGCCCCCTCTCTACTTACCCCCCTGGTGACGGCCCAATCTCTCCCATTTTACTTCATGGCAAAATTTGGGAAACAGTGAAAATGTAATAAAGTCACATTTTCCCATATATTCATTTATTAGATTTATTTCTCACTGCACATATTGGGTTATATTTGGGCGACTGTTGCGCTGATTTTGTACATTAGAGCTGACAGTGGGGGATCATTTATCAACACTGGGCAAATTTGGCAGTAACCCATGGCAACCAATCAGATTGCTGCATTCACTGTTCTACTTGCGGCTGGCTTTAAAAAGCTACTCACTGATTGGTTGCTATAGGTAACTGCCCACGGGCAAATCTGCCCAGTGTTGATAAATGAGCCCCAATGACTGAGGAGGAGAGAAAACAACACGTGGGATTTGTTACAAGAGGAGGGGCTACAAAACACAGCAGGGCTGAGAGAAAAAGACTTTATGAGAGGAGAATACTGAGGCCTCACACAGACACTTGTACAGGGACTTGTGACTCAGGACACTGCCTGACAGTAGAACGATATAAATATAAAATATAATGACTATACCCCGCTGTGTATAAAAGCCCAGGCCACTCAAGCCGCTACTCGCCAGCCCGTGTCGTTGGGAAACAAGTAGAAACTGATCTCCGACACAAACCGCCATAAACTACTGATGAACAGCCAGACCCTGCTCTTCACATTTACTCTTACCGCTATAACACCTGCCACCGTCCGACATTTTTTTTGTGTCCAGCTCTCTCTCTCTCTCTCTGATGGTTTGACGCCACTTCCCCTTAATGGAGACCCGCCCACTTCCGGGAAAGCATCGCCTAGGCAACAGAGGAAGTGCGGGGTTTTTTTTTAGACATAAAGTTGTTGTGTGGGGGGGGTCGCTGCTCGTTTGGTGACAAATAAAGGGCTGAAGGGCCCCATTAATACGAGAGCAGATGATTATGTGTAGCTGTCCGTCTGTAGTGTGACTTTATCCTGATACATTAGTTACATGACGTGTGTCCCAGTAACACAAGCTCCTGTGTGACCCACTGTACTAGTCTCACACAAATAGAAACAACAAGTGTGTGGGTAGAACACAGGGCTGGGATTTGAAATAGGCCCTGGCAATACGAGTTAAAAGAGGAGATACACGGGCAGATTTAGTTGCTCGGGAACCAATCGCCTCTTCTTCGGGCGACTAATCTCCCAGAACTGCCTTTGTGACGGCTACAATCTAAATCACCAGAGGGAACGCACTCGGACACTTCTTTTTGCCAAACGAGGAAACCAGGCGACTTCAGAAAACGAAGCGCTCCAAGTGCCATTCCGCCGTCGATTTCAATTCTAGCCGGCAGGGTAGATTAGTCGCCCGAAGATGAGGCAATTTGTCACTGGGCGACTAATCTCCCCGAACTGCCTTCCCGCCGGATAGAATCTAAATTGCTGGCGGGATGGCACTTGGAGCGCTTCATTTTCTGAAGTCGTCTGGTTTCCTTGTGAGACAAAATAAAGCGCTCCGAGGGCCATCCCACTGGTGCTTTAGATTATAGCCGGCAGGAAGGCAGTTCTGGGAGATTAGTCGCCCGAAGAAGAGGCGATTTGTCACTGGGTGACTAATCTCCCCCAACTGCCTTCCCGCCAGATAGAATCTAAATTGCTGGCGGGATGGCACTCAGAACACTTCATTTTAAAAAGTTGCCTCATGAGGAAACTTTGGGCGAGTTTGGAAAACAAAGCATTCCAAGTGACAATCCCGCCGCCAATTTACATTCCAGCCAGCAGGAAGGCAGTCGGGGAGATTAGTCGCCTGATGAAGAGGCGATGTGTTGCCAGGCTACTAATCTCCCCAAATCTCCACGTGTGTCTCTGCCCATAGGGCTGCCCCCGGCCTGGCTGCTAAAAATGTTGCTTGATGCCAATTTTATTTATAGGAAAAAACATAAAAATATAGGCAGGTCGGTATTTTTTTTCCAGAAAAGGTGGCAACTAGGGTTTGACCCGAACGGTTCGGTTTTTCTAAGGTCTGTTCGGGTCTCAACTTTCTCTTCGGTTTTCAGCTTTGTGACACCCGAACAATAATCTGGCCAATAAATGAAAACCAATTAAATACCAAGATACTCTCCTTGACATGGCTTAGTTATTATCAAGTGTAGTTAAAGGGATACTGTCATGGGAAAAAAAAAAATTCAAAATGAATCCGTTAATATTGCAGCTCCAGCAGAATTCTGCACTGAAATCCATTTCTCAAAAGAGCAAACAGATTTTTTTATATTCAATTTTGAAATCTGACATGGGGCTAGACATATTGTCAATTTCCCAGCTGCCCCATGTCATGTGATTTGTGCTCTGATAAACTTCAGTCACTCTTTACTGCTGTACTGCAAGTTGGAGTGATATCACCCCCAGCAGCCTAACAACAGAACAATGGGAAGGTAACCAGATAGCAGCTCCCTAACACAAGATAACAACTGCCTGGTAGATCTAAGAACAGCGCTCAATAGTAAAATTCAGGTCCCACTGAGACACATTCAGTTACATTGAGAAGGAAAAACAGCAGCCTGCCAGAAAGCATTTCTCTCCTAAAGTGCAGGCACAAGTCACATGACAGGAGGCAGCTGGGAAACTGAGAATATGTTTAGCCCCATGTCAGATTTCAAAAAAAAAAAAATCTGTTTGCTCTTTTGAGAAATGGATTTCAGTGCAGAATTCTGCTGAAGTAGCACTATTAACTGATGCGTTTTGATAAAAAAAACATGTTTTCCGATGACAGGATCCCTTTCATTTCTTGTTATTACAGAAACAGAAATAAGCAAATCAATAAAAAAATAAGACATCTATTTTCTCAATGAGCATTGCTGTATTTCAAAGTTTTCTGGATAACTGATTTCTGTATAATAGATCCCGACCTGTAGTTAAAGGATTGGTCTTCGGGCACAATAGATAGACGTAGGGTTTCCACTTTCCAGCAATGGACATCTCAGTTTGCAAAGGGCTGTCCTTTCAAAACTTTCTGTCCCATTTAAAACTTTGCGAAAACTGAACAGAAATCCAGCCAGTTGCATATAAGTGATGATGCAATTGACTCCACAACATCATTGTGCCTGCCTCTGATGTCATCATGCCCATCCCAATATCACTGTTCCATCGCCAATGCGATCTGCCCTGTCCTCTGTGTTCGGGTTTAGCCACCAGCAAAAGTGGCAGCCCTAGTGGCAACCCTAAGCACACTTAGTCCCTGTCACGGTCGGCACCCTAAATTCAGAACCAATGCTAAGCTCCCTGTTCTCGACTCTTGCTTCCGCCTTTAACAGCCGCCTTTCACCTTGGGAGGAGCCCTTGGCTAATCGGATGCCGCCAGGTCTTATTTAAGAGGGGTAAAGGGGCACAACAGTAATGCAAAGTCTTTTGGGCAGACGGTCACGGTAAAAGGCATAGACAGAAAGCGTAGTCAGATCAGGCCAGTCGGGGCAGGCAGAGTACAAACGGAGGCAGGCAAGGGTCAAACCAGGAGATCAATCAGAAGGGATACGGAATAAGCAGAGTCGTTTACCAGGCAGGGGTCAGGATACAGAAGTCAGAATCGTCAAAAACCAGGCAGGAGTCACAACAGGTATCAGAATCAGACAAGCACAAACTCAGAAGGCACCAGGAATTCTCTAGGAATGAACCTATAACTGGCAAAGTACTGCAGCCCTAATGCGCCTTTTAAACAGTTGAATTTCGCGCCGTTGCGCAAGGACGCAATCACGCCAGTGTGATTGCGCACAGAAAACTCAGAAGTGCGCGCCGCGCGCTCCCTAAGGCAGTGTAATGCAGGACGTCAAGGAAGAAACACCATGCGACGGGCGTCCCCGCCGGAGGTGCAGCGACCGTGGACCACCAGGATGAGTGGCCTTTACAGTCCCTTTCTATGGCATTTTACAGCAGCCCATCTGGCATTTGCCAGAACCCATAGATTACTAGTCTGGGCCTGGTATAACGCAGGGCCGCTATTGGAAATCTAACACAGTTATTCTTATGCTGAGGAATAAATTTATAGTTTAAGAGGACAGTAAAGACTGGATCTGAGTACCAGGCCAAGGTTGCTAAATCTTTACAAATTTGGCATGAGTGTCTTTTAATAAACTGGTTAACTTCTCATTTGTCATAATCCAGTCTATTTTTTTGCTTAAAAGCTGGGAATGAGATAGTTTTACTGTTCCATGCTTTAACAATAGTTTGCTTGGCAGCTATAAAAATGATTGGGAATAGCTTGTGTTGGGTTAGTAAAACCCTTGCAGTTATCATTTAGTAAAGCTTGTACCGAGTCCCCCATAAGGTTAACATGAAATATTGAAAATATTGCGTTATATACTCTGATCCAGAATTGTGTGACCACTGGACATTCCACCATATGTGATATAAAAATCCTGTTTGAGTACAACCCTGTGTTTTGTTGACTTTGGTGAATGTTGGTTCTAGCCACAAGAAAACTTCGGGCAACTTCGAAAAACAAACTGATCCGAGTGCCATCCCGATGGCGATTTCGATTCTAGCCGACAGGAAGGCTTTTCAGGGACATTAGTCGCCCAAAGAAGAGGTAATTTGTTCCCGGGTGACTTAATCTCCCTGAATCTTAGCGTGTGCCCTTACCCTAAGAGGTCTACGGCTTGTCTTATATCTCCTCGGTGTATGAGACACAGAACATTTATAACCCAGACAATAAACAGCCTGTCTGATCCCCGTGCCTCTCTCTCTTCTCCAAAGGATTATAAGAAGCTAAGCCCAGTTTTAATACCAAAGCTCCTTGGTATATCCTGTCATTAGCAATGCAGCCCATTTTCCCACAAAGTGAAAGTTCTTATTAAATACGACTTACAAGCAAAAGTGCAAACATATGAAACAGAGACAGGGATGCAAACTTATTTAAACGGTCTCTGAAGTCCCCTTATATTGTACTTGTAAAATATTTCGTTTAGTGGACAAAGCTACAGAAAGCAATATTATTCACACTGAAAGCTTCAATGTAGCATAAACCTTTTTTATGTTTGAAACAGAGTTTTAGCAGGATCTCAGAATGGATGAAATACAAGTGGCAATCCAACCTTTGCTAAGAGGAAAGCTGTTGCAACGGTTGGTCTCCTAATATATGTGTTAAGATAAGATATATTGTTCCCTAGATTGTTAGCTGTCTATTTGAAGACTTCATGGACAGACAAACTTTTTTCTTTTTCTGTGTCTGAAGTAATCGTTACCAATTAGCTTAGTCAAATAAGGCAGGGCCAGAACTAGCGGTGGCCATAGACGCAAAGATCCGCTCGTTTGGCCACATCGGCAAACGAGTGGATCTTTCCCCGATATAGCCATGCTCATTAATGGCCGTATGGCCGAACGATCCAATTACGATGTGCAATGGGCTACGGCGGGACAAAATCAAACCTGACCAAACGACCGATCTCCGCCGGACAAAAGATGTCGGCACTCTCCACACACGATCCGAAAATCGTATGAAGCCTCGATTCGTACGATAGGATCTGTGTGTCTTTGGCCAGCTTTAGGGTAGACATTTCTGCCTAACTAACTGCAACTCATTTGAGAAAATAAATATTTTCTTTAGTGATGAAAGACGAAACTGGTTTTATTCTTGCTAAATCAACTAGTGTAACTTCAGTCTTAGCAGCAGAGAATCGATCAAATATCTGTCTATATCAAGTTCCAATCCATGCTGCCAGGCCTTAAAAGAGAAGGAAAGTCTTCTTCCACTTGAGGGTGCAAATGTTAGGCAGCCCAAGTGATTGTATTGACTTACCTGAAACCCCAGGCTGGTGCTCCTATCAGCAGAAAACTGCACCGGCCCGGGGTTATACCAGTGAGCACCACGGAGCCATCCTCTTCCGGCTTCTTCTTTCTTCTTGCGGCTGCGCATTAGAGCGAAAAGCCGAACTTTAACTAAAAAGTTGCTATTTTTTATTCTACTGCGCATGCGCCTGCCCCGGGAAATTTGAAGAAAGAAGAAGCCGGAAGAGGATCGCTCTGTGGTGCTCGTTGGAAGAATCCCGAGCTGGTGCAGTTTTCTGCTGATGGGAACGCCAGCCTGGGGTTTCAGGTAAGTGAATACATTCACTTGGGGTGCCTAAAGATGTGTGTCACGATCTAACGTCAAACTCACTCACGGTCATGGCTCACTCTTCTGCCTATAGAAGCCGCCTTTGGCATTGGGAGGAGCCCTCCTCAAATGCCACCAGGACTTAGAGGCACATTTATCAAAGGTCGAATTCATGTGTGTTTTTAAAAACTCCCCTAAACTGCCATAAATTTGAAATTCAACCAAATTTCAATCGAAATTTTTTAAAAAAAATCACATTTTCCAAACTCGGATGAATTGAATCAACCCAAAAACTCGAATCTAATTCGATTCGAATTTAAAAAACTCGAGTAGAGTTTTTTTTCTCCGAAAAAAACTTGAATGTCAGGAAGGCTGCAAACTACTCCAAATTGATCCCTGACTTAAACAGCAATTCGGCAGATTTTAGGTGGTGAATAGTTGAATTCGAGTTCTTAAAGAGCCAGAGAGAAGCACAGACTCTCTGTCCATGGTTCTTATATTATATGTTTTTGGAGGCATAGCGAGATGAAGTGAAGTAATGTCTAAGAGGATTATTACATTATGTAACTAGGATTCCCTGCCTGTGAGTTTAGAGTTTCAGACCTTTAATCTTCTGCAACACCTATTAGTGAAAAACTTCTGTTCATTAATCATTCTGTCTTATTTACCCAGACAAAGGTTTATAGATTTACAGACACCTAAGTGTTGGAAGATTACAAGACTCCTTCCTTTATTATATAAGTAATCCCAATAAGACGAGCATCAATACAAGTGTGACATAATTCAAGTACTAGTCGATTTCTGTGATGACTGCAATGCTCATTAACACTATGTGGATGCTGCATATGTGAATGAGGTGAGAACTAGATGTCCACCTGATGCACTTGCTCTAACCCTCTCTTCTTTGTTATGTAAGGTGAGCCCATGTGTCTCAATGAGAATAATGCTGACTGGATGCATTTCCCAGATTATAGAGTATTAACAGTAGCCTTGAAAAAGAAAGAGATGGAACAAGGTGAAGAGAGTGAGAGACAAAGGGTGTGAGGGACACAGAGAGAAGGTGGAATACAAAGAGGGTAGTAAAGAAACGCGGGGAGAAAACAAAGGCACAAAAAAGAAAGCACTGGAGCCAACTAGAAGGAGTTATCGTTGGAGAAAGGGGCTCTCAAGACACAGACAATTGACTGCATTTCAGAAGGAGTAGAAACATTTCAGGTAATGAACTTATTAAATTATACCTTACAGCAGTGATCCCCAACCAGTAGCTCGTGAGTAACATGTTTCTCTCCAACCCCTTGGCTGTTGCTCCCAGTGGCCTCAAAGCAGGGGATTATTTTTGAATTCCAGGCAAGTTTTGGTTGTATTAAAACCAGATGTACTGCCAAACAGAGTCTCAGTGTAGGTTGACAATCCACATAGGGGCTACTAAATCACAGCCAATCACAGCCCTTATTTGGCATCCAAATAAGATTTTTTTCATGCTTGTGTTGCTTCCCAACTCCTTTTACTTCTGAATGTTGCTCACAGGTTCAAAAGGTTGGGGATCCCTGCCTTAGAGGATACAATTCCTGGTGTACATTCCAAAATAACTTGTGATCTAGAATTTTACTGAGACTGAGAAAATACAATTCTTTCTCTACACCCTTCAACAACCTTTTGAATGAATATGTTTCACAGGGATCAAGAATGTTCCTGGCAGGTTTGTTTGGCTGGAACGACACAGAAGGAACAGCAATGAAGTTGGTTCCTAAAAGTAGCTCTGAGCTGGTCACAGAGACATTGATGCTGGAGCTGGGATCTCATATCAAAAGATCAGAAAGGCAGCAGCGAGAACGGCTCATTGAGTACCGAAGAGTAAAGAGTGGGGTGGACTACACATGGCTTGCTTCCATCCCTCGCCAGGCCTATCAGATCAGCCCAGGGGACCAACTGGACCTAAGGGATATTTGCTCCAAAATAACTCCATCTCAGTGTGGTCAAGTCATTCTCAGGTACAATATCAATGTCACTGATCTCTGCCATTTTCCTTTTGTTAAACAATTACATTAAACTCTAATAATGGAACATAAAAGTCTTTGTGTAGCAACACTCAGGGGCACATTTACTTAGCTCGAGTGAAGGAATAGAATAAAAAAAACTTTGAATTTCAAATCATTTTTTTTGGCTACTTCGACTTCGAATTAAACGATTCAAACTTAAAATCGTTCGACTATTTGACCATTCGATAGTCGAAGTACTGTCTCTTTAAAAAAAAACTTCGACCCCCTACTTCGCAAAGTAAAACCTACCGAACCTAAATGTTAGCCTATGGGGAAGGTCCCCATAGGCTTTCTAACAAATTTTTTGTCGAAGGAAAATCGTTCGATCGATGGATTAAAATCATTCGAATTCGATTCGAAGGATTTAATCGTTCGATCAAACGATTTTTCCTTCGATTGTTCGATCCAACGAATTGCGGTAAATCCTTCGACTTCGATATTCGAAGGATTTAACTTCGACAGTCGAATATCGAGGGTTAATTTACCCTCGATATTCGACCCTAAGTAAATGTGCCCCTCAAAGTGGTTTCTCATGTTTAAATTAACTTTTAGGGGGGGCATATTTATCAAAGAGGTTTTTTTTTAACTCAAATGAACTTGAAAGACTTCGAAACTCAAATGGTATCTTATTTAGGAAAAAACTGGAACATCTAAAACTTGAACGAATGTTACTGACCCGAAAAATTTAATTTGGATCGAATTTGAAATGAACTGGATTGGTTTTTTTTTCTCCGAAAAACCCTCGAATGTCAGGAAGGTGATTAACATCTTCAAATGGGTCACTGGATCTCTGCCATTGACTTAGACATGAACTCGGCAAGTTTTAGGTGGCCAATAATTGAATTCAAGTTGTTCCCAGGGTCGAGGTATGATAAATCTCAAATTCGAATTTGGATTTTTCCCAACTCAAGTTTTGTCCAACATTCAACTTGAAAATTTGAATTCGAATTTACCATTTGAACCTTAATAAATATGCCCATTATTATGATATAGAGAGTGATATTCTGAGACCATTTTTTATTTGGGTTATTTAGCTTTAGGAGAAACAACAGGCTGCCAGAAAGCAGTTCCATCCTAAAGTGCTGGCTCTTTTCTGAAATCACATGACCAGGCAAAATGAGCTGAGATGCACCTACACACCAATATTACAACTAAATACACTTGCTGCTTCAGGAATGACATTTTATATTGTACAGTCAATTATTTTAGACAGAATCCCTTTAAGGCACATCTTGTTGTCGGTTAATGATTCCATAGCATTCTACTTTATTGTTTTTTAAATGTCTTTGTTTATCAAACAAACCATTGACTCATTACCCATCACCTCTTGCAGGTTCCGAAGGCTAATGCTGGAATTTGAACCAGAGGGAGCAGAGATCCCACGCCTTTTCCGTTCAGTCCTACAGGACTTTGTAGATCAGGAGGAGCAGCGTAAAATGCAGCAAGATGTGCGTTGGGATAAGCGGAGGAGAGCCAAGAGTCTGGCAACCTTTAGCTTTAAGCCCCCACGTCTACGGATCAACCCTTTTCAATTGGAGGAAACATATGGGTCAGACACAGAGACTGAGTTAGCTGCATCTGGGAGGGCAAGGAGTAAAAGTATGCCTGAGTTCTGCACTACAAGAGAAGTGTAATGAGCAAGCCTTCTAGGTAAAAAGGCGAATTTAGGTGAAGTCTACGGATGTTTCTCTACAATTGTATTTGCCTAATGCATTGTGCTTACTATTTGTTATACAATCCAGTCGATCCATGATATTCATTTGAAGGGCCCAAATATTTTACCGGCACATACTAAAAAAATCCCAGCGAAATACAAGGCTGATCATATGTCAGCTTTTAATGAGCGGCCTTAAGGTGCCCATACACTGAGAGATCCGCTCGTTTGGCAATGTCGCCAAACGAGCGGATCTCCCTCCGATATGCCCACCTTGAGGTTGGCAATATCGGGCTGATCCGATCGTTGGGCCCTATCCTAACGATGCCTAAACGGGCGGTCGGATCGCGGGACCACATCAACGAATAGATGCGGCCGCAATCCAATGGGATTTTTTGTCCCATCCGATCGAGATCTGGCCGACTTTCGGCCAGATCTTGATCGGTGAAGCCCGTCGGGGGGCCCCATACACGGGCCAATAAGCTCGGCCCGTGTATGGCCACCTATAGTTTGATGATGGTGGGGCCGGGCATTAAAATTTTTTTAGCTACTTCGACCATCGAATGGGCTACTTCGACTACGTTTTCGAATCGAACTAAAAATCGTTCGACTATTCGATAGTCCAAGTACTGTCTCTTTAAGAAAAAACTTTGACCCCCTAGTTCGCCACCTAAAACCTACCGAAGTCAATGTTAGCCTATGGGGAAGGTCCCCATAGGCTTTGCTATCATTTTTAGGTCGAAGAAAAATTGTTCGATCGATTAAAATCCTTCGAATCGAACAATTCGAAGGTTTTAATAGTTCGATCAACGAATTGCGGTAAATCCTTCGACTTCGATATTCGAAGTATTTCAATTCAGCAGTCGAATATCGAAGGTTAATTAACCCTCGATATTCGACCATAAGTCAATTTGCCCCTAATTCTCAGTGCACCATAAATAGCCAGATTTGCGAATTTTTTTCAAAATGCATCAGTTAATGGTGTTGCTCCGGCAGACATCCCTTTAAATTTAGAGACTCTATGCAGATGCATTATTCCATTATGGCAGGGATCAACAATTGGCAATATGGACTACAACTCCCAATGTATCGTGATTGTTGAGATGCAGATAGTTGATTAGCAGCAGGTAGGAGCCAATGGTAAATGATCCCCACCTTTCATTATGTAAATATGTGTAAATATGGCTTGGAAATTAAATTTTTATTTCATGCTGATGATGTGTAATATATCGATCAGTATATAGAGATCTGTATATACAGTAACTTAGTAAAAGGGGGCACTAATAATTCATTTTTTTTTGGTTGTTCATTGTTTGTATTTTTAATTCTAGAGGCTCATTTATTAACACTGGGCAAATTTGCCCGTGGGCATAGCAACCAATAAGGGATTGGCTTTTTCCAGCCAGTTGCAGGTAGAACAGTGAATGTAACAATCTGATTGGTTACTGCCCATGGGCACATTTGCCCAGTGTTGGTAAATAACCCTAAGTGTGAGGGTTTAGATGTGCATAAACAATTTTCTGTCCTGCGATTGCTATGATTTTTTTTCCACGTTACTGGTTTTGCTATGATACCTAATTTTGCGTGTTTGTATAATTATTTTCTATTCATTAACAATGATTTAAACATGATTTATTTATATTCAATACCTGTAAATAAATCTAAATAAAGTCATGTTTGTATAAAAATGTATTTCTTTAAATGAGTGCTACCGGCTGTAAATCCATGACATTCAAGATAACGACCAGTTACTTGCACTGCACATCCGTTAGGGCTCTTACTCACGAGCGGTTGAAGCTGCGCTCCCCTGCGTTCCGTTTTTCTGCGTTCAGCCGCAGGGGAGCGCAGGAATAGACGCATTACATTTTTCCAATGGGGCTGTACTCACAGTCGCGTGTAGGCGCCGAACGCAGGTTGAAACGTAACATGCTGCATTTTTCCTGCGTTCAGCGCCTACACGCGCCTGTGTGAGTACAGCCCCATTGGAAAAATGTAATGCGTCTATTCCTGCGCTCCCCTGCGGCTGAACGTAGAAAAACGGAACGCAGGGGAGCACAGCTACAACCGCTGGTGAGTAAGAGCCCTAACTACAGGGCCTTTTACTTAGATAAAGGCAATTAAGGCAATAAGAGCTTTAATATAACCCTTTATTTATAAAGCAACGACATATTCTATAGACCGTGTTTTTCATATCAGCCCCTACCCCAACTGAGCTTACAATCCAGTGTCCCGATTACATTTACACCAATGCAAGGCAATAATGATAAATCAATTCATTCAATTTTATTGGGGACCACATTTGTTAGACTGTTCTTAGAAAAAAAAACCCGTCTGGATGTTTACATTTTTTTTAATTAAAAAAAAAAAAAGTTTATACATTTTTTTTTGTGGTAATTACAGTCTGGAATCACATTGCCTGGACTGCTGGTCAGTGGTTTTGAAGACACTTACCTGTGCTTTGTGCAACTATCCGTAATATACTTGCCTGGGACCAGTGATATCATCCAAACTGTCCACAAATGAATTTTTGGATGTAACAGAGAAATTCATCTCCATGGCATTCATGTGTACAGTACTGTAACGGCAGGCACTCACAGATCCCACAAACAGGCTTGTAAAAGAACTGAGAACTTTATTTAGGCCACATAGGCCTTACGCGTTTCATGCCAATAGGCACTTAATGGGGTGGTTCACCTTTAAGGTAACTTTTCTTATGTTATAGAACGGCCAATTCTAAGCAACTTTTCATTATTGTTTTATAGTTATTTGCCTTTTTCTTCTGACCCTTTGCAGCTTTCAAATGGCGTCGCTGACCCCATCTAAAAAACAAATGTTCTGTAAGGCTACAAATGTATTGTTATTGTTACTTTTTATTACTGATCCTTCTATTCAGGCCTCTCCTATTCATATTCCAGTCTCTTATTCAAATCAACGCATGGTTGCTAGGGGAATTTGGACCCTAGAAACCAGATGGCTGAACCGGCAAACTGGAGAGCTGCTGAATAAAAAGCTAAATAAGTCAAAAATCACAAATAATAAAAAATGAAAACCAACTGCAAATTGTCTCAGAATATCCCTCTCTACATTAAACTAAAAGTTAACTCAAAGGTGAACAACCCCGTTAATAGGCAACAATTTCTGTTCTGAATTAGCGCTATTTGATACTTTCCAAATACTTTCTCCCTGCATGTAATGTGCATCTGGGAGCAAGTTTCACCGCATTCAATAAAATGGTGGTTGATAGCTCAAAGTAGTCAAACACACTGACACAGGTATCTTGTTTGATAAGTGTCTACTCATTAAACTATTTCCTGACTGTCAGGACAATATTCTGATTCTTCAGGATTTCCCAGTTTAATATTTGATAAATCTGAGAGAGAGCCTAATGCAGCAACTTTTTCCAACGACAGCTTTTCTCGATCTCTCACCAAATCAAAATTCCAAGAAACCTCAAAACGTATTGTGGAAGGATGTGAATCCATTCATTACAATTACAAATTTATGAAATAACAGAACTGAGTCAGTCCTAGAAAATCCTTGAGTTATGCCTTCAGCTATACTTAAATGTGAGAAACAAAGCTAAAAAACAAGACAGAAGTCAATAAGCTGAAATGTAGATTATTATTCATAATATTGCATTATATACAGTCTGTACATTGGGTTAGGGGCACAATCTGCGTCCTGAAGGATGAGTGGTACAATTGTATTTTGTGTTAACCAATGGAATGTGTTTTAAAAAGAACCCCAAACCCTAATTCTCCTAAATCTAACTGGCCTTATCTGTGTTCTGAGGACTTTTCCAAGAATAATTTAAAAACAGAATATTACATTGTTTACAAGAGATTAAAACAAGTGTGCATGGCCTGTACATATTATCAGCTCTCACTGAGGGCAGAGACTCTTCATCTCTTCTTTGGGCGACTAATCTCCCCGAATTGCAGTCCGGCTGGCTAGAATCTAAATCGCAGCAGGGATGGCACTTGGATTGCTTCGTTTTCCAAAGGGAGACTTCGGAAAACGAAGCTCTCCAAGTGCCATCCCACCGGCGATTTAGATTCTAGATGGCGGGAAGCCAATTTGGGGAGATTAGTCGTCTGAAGAAAAGGCGATTTGTTGCCAGGCGACTAAATCTGTGCCCTTATACAGTCTTGCACAAAGCCACTTATCTCCCTCCCCACCAGAAGCAATTCCAATTGCCTTATTCAGTGGAGGAAGCCCAATAAGACACTTATTAAAGGGAAATCTACACATACATGCACACAGTTGTTAATGCAAGGCCTTTACACACAGTGTGTGTGTGTGTGTGTGTGCGTGTGTTTTTTTTTTGATACCTAAAACTGTACACACACTCTTGAAATAAACAAAGTGTGCATGAGAACACACACAATTAATTTACAGTACACAAGTCTGACTGTGTGTATAACTGCAAACTGTCTAAAATATATATATAGCTCTATAATTTATTAATTTCATCACACACACACACACACACACATATATGCATGGCCTTGCTCAATCACACTTATGATACTCATTCTCATGCTATACTACAGTATATACACAATGTATCCTTAAGTGTGTTAACCTCTGTCCTCCCACACTTATCCACAGACTGATCAGAAAGTAACCCTCTCAGTGGCAGGGTGGGTCATGGGTAGGTTGGATACTGTGTGCTGTGTTTGGGGGAAGAAACTACTTTACAATTTTGTAGTGTAGTGTTAGGCAAGGAAGACTACAAAAATTATGAAGAAGACAATTAGTATGAGGAAAATCTTGATCATAAGCCAGCGGTTCGACGTGACAGACTGGAAATACTTTAGGATCTCTTGGTGGGCCCCCTCCACGTTTAACTGAGTGTCTTCTACATTTCCATCAATCCTGGGCAGAAGATAGGATTGAGCATTAAGTAAACAAAGGTTAGCATACAAGATACTAGGTGCAAGAAAATCAATGAGTATGGAGTAAGCTTCTGGCAACAACAACTCACCTTTGTATAGTCTCTTCCTGCTCCTTTACCATGTGAGCCAGCTGCTGAAATATGGATCCCAGTTCCACGATTGTAGATTCGATGTTCTGCATGGTGTCTGCTCGGCTTTGGATGTACGAGTCCTAAGGGACAGAGACATCCAGGTGAGGCTTAATTGACGTCCACTGAATGTTTACAGTGAATACTTTAAGGATTTAACATTTTAGCACATCCGGTCTGCTAGTAAAAGCAAATTCAGTAAAAAAAAAATAGTCTAACAGAAGTAATTTCTCAAAATGATTTTGTTTGCTGTGAGCATAGTAGAAGAAAATGTTTTTAACTGAATAAGTCCAAAATGAATGGCAACTGCTGCCACAACTAAATGAAGTACATTGTGTAGTCAGTAGTTTTGAAATAGCATGAGCTACTGGAAATGATTCATATCATCCTTCAGGCCTAACAAAGCTACTTGTGAATCTTGCATTATTTTTCAGTGTCAATCTTTCCAGTTCTTCTAAAATGCAGTAAACTTTGGACATAGCTGAATGGAATGAACAATGTTCATACTCAACTATCCATACTGGGCAAGAATTAGTAGTTTGCTGGTAAAACCCTCTTTATTCCAGATGGACATTGTTATTTCACTACTCATCCGAGCAGCTTCTTTAGTTTAACTGACTGGTATGGGAAGTCCTCGGCATATAAACTCTTCCACTAATCCAATCACAATGGCACGTTGTAACTCTTCAAAGAGGTGACATTTGAAACTGAAGAAGCTGCTCGGATGAGTAGTGAAACGTCTTTAATGATTACAAGTCCAGTTGTTTTAGAATTACTTATACTAGATATGTCTGGTGGTAAGGGATTCTTTCCTATTACAGGATACTGTTGAAATATATTATCTTACCCGTATATACTCGAGTATAAGCCGTCCCGAGTATAAGCCGAGGTACCTAATTTTACCTCCAAAAACTGGGAAAGCTTACTGACTCGAGTATAAGCCTAGGGTGAGAAATGCAGCAGCTTCTGGTAAGTTTCAATCAAAAAATTGAGGGTTTCTGCTCCCATTGGAGGTGCCGGCGACCATTCTTGGACGCTGGCGAATATTCTTGGAGACTATTCTTAGACGCCGGCGACTATTCTTAGACGCCGGCGACAGTTTTTGAGTATAAGCCGAGGTAGAGTTTTTCAGCATATTTTGGGGGCTGTTACAAGGATAAGTTGCCCCTCACCTGTTCATCAATAAGCTGCAGCTGCTGACTGACTCGTGAATCCATTTCTATAGTCACTTCCCCCTGTCTACGAGAGTCATCCTGAAGAAGAACTGAAGGACCTATAGTGACAAGGCAACGAGTGAGAAACATAATCATTTTGCATCAGTGACAAATGCAGGAATCTCTCAGAGAGAAAGTGGCACATAAAAACGACAGTAGCAATTTCACAGTGAGAAAAAAGCATAATCTGAAAAATGGAGCAGGAAAAAAAAAAAAGTAAAAAATATAAAAACTAAAAGACCTAATTCACCATGCAGACTTGTGATTCAGCCCAATCAAGTTTGGCCGGATGTGTAAAAATCAACCAATTTTCTCTCTTAAAAACTATATCTGAATAACGTGATGTGTGTGAATAATTTGAAATCGGTCACATTTCTTTTGCAAGGAATCACCAATCCCTTGCAAAATAAAACAAAAACATCTTAAGGGCTGATTGGACAACTGACTTGATACAGGGCAGTGACAACAAACAGAAATGCATGTATTTCAATAAGGCACATGCTTATACAAGATCACACACACACACACACATTACCTAGGCTATTATGGTGAAGTGGGAGTGCCGCCTGGCCTTGAGAGAAGCAATCCCTTCGACTCCTCTGTTGCTTTAGGTTCTGTGGAAAAGATGCAATTGTTAACTACGCGATTTGGAGATTTTATTTCACCCTCAAAAACATAATAATTCTTCCCCAAAGTCCTTTACCTCTGTCCTAACTTCCAAAACCGACTTGAAATCATTGGACATAGATGCAAGCTTTGACTGCAAGGCAGAAGAATAACTTCATTAATTAATTATTACAAAAGAGGTGACCAGAAATTGTTCATATGGCTTTACAGTAGCCAACAAGTCTCAAAAGAGCTCCCAACTCCCATTTAACACTCACCTGCAGGGAGACCACAACTGTATTCGAATGAGTCTGAAGATGTCTTCCACTTTGACTGCCCCGAGCACGGACAAAAGACTGAAGCTGAGCAATCTGCTGGTTCAGACTTCCTATATCCTGCGTGGGTTGAAAGAAAAGTCAGTTAATATGCGGAGCTCTAGTCACCTGCGGAAAGGAATCTATGCTGTACACCTGGATACCAACTTGTTTAATTATGTAGGTCAATTCTTCAATCTCTGCAGCTTTGTCATCAAATAGAGATTTTCTCTTTGCCACTGAGAAATAATAAATTGTCATAGTTAATTATCTTAATGAAAGATGCTGTAATAATTCTGTACGACAGAAAATTCAAATCTCTCCTTTCTACATAACTGGATGGAAATGCACTGCCCTATAAATATATATGTAATTGTGTATGCATGGCACATAGAACCTATTTAATGCCCCATTATAGTCTTTAGGGCTCTACTACACATGGTTTATTCCCCACTGGTGTAATTCAGCTGGCGGAGAAGCAGCAGAATCAGCTACTGTCACCTCCCTACTTACTTAAATGGAAAACATGCGTCACTATCAGCGCTGGCATGCATTTTCCAATCAATTGAATAGGAGGTAGTAGTGATAGTTATGGCTACTTCTTTGTCAGTTTTGCCAGAGGAGCAAGCCCCTTGTACTATGAGTCTTACTGTTATTCTAGGTGCATGTGTATAGGTGAGCTGATCTTCTTCATTGTACAGTTGTCACCATATTAGCATGACCAGCATGCTTTACAAGGTCAGTTATTAGCATTCAGAATTGGTAAGAAGATTCATTAATTTTTAAAACCTAAATGTAAAACATATTTGTTTTATCCTATTTAAAATCTTAAGGTTAACTGATCCTTTAAATATGGTAAGTATGTATTTAAATATACACCACTGAACTGAAATTCTTCTAGAGTAGGCATCTCCTAAGGGTCAGGGCAAACAGGCTGATTCGGGGAGATTAGTCGCCCGGCAACAAATCTCCTCTTCTTCAGGGCAACTAATCTCCGAACTGCCTTGCTGAAATGTAAATCACTGGATGGCACTCTGAGCGATTCATTTTACGTGCAATCTTATAACCAATCACACAAACCAGTATTTTACCATAAAACCCTGTTTCTTTCTTTCCTCACATCACAAACAGGGTTGATTGCAGAAATGTTAAATACTTACATATTGTTAGTTTCTCCAGTTTGCTAAATGTGTTGCTGAGATCCTTTCCAATGCGTCTGCAAGGGAAAGAGATTCATTATAAAGGAATGTTTAAAATGGTGAGAATAAAGAAAGGAGCACAAGACACAAGGGCTGCGGTACAGGGGTAAGAGGCAGACCAACATCCAGTGCACTTCTGTAGTCTTCTTCATTGGAGCCATGCATCTGACAATATAGTCTTATGCACTGTGTACAAGTTTAACGGTGACGTTTGGTGGGATGCGAGTCAATGTAAGGACAAATTAGAGTAAAAACACCAGGTAGTGCAGAGGAACTTAACACAAATAAAAAAGCGGATCACTACCGTCAAGTAAGTAGCCATTTTGGCCAAATTGGGGAAGGTTTCCGGAATAAGCATTTGTGCCCCATTTGGAGAAGTGAAAGGTTTCTTTAAAGGGGAATTTGCACAATAGAGTATTCTGCCTAACACAGGGTGCTATCTGAGGAACTTGAACTCGAGTCCTGCAGCAGGTCGGGTACCTGCGGGTTACCCGCAAAAACCTGCGGTAGTCTGTGTGTTGCAGCTAGAAGTTTCGGGAGTGGGTATAGACACGGGTCGGCAATTCTCCGGGTTTGCAGGTCGCAGGTCTCATCAATAACCATTTTTACTCCTTTTTTTCCGCCATAACGCCTACTAATGATGTCACTTCCAGTTTACGACAGCACTTTCTGTTTCTTTATGGTCAGCGGGTCGCAGATTGGGTTGCAGATAAAGTACTTGCAGGTCGGGTAGCGGGTCCAAGCGTGTAAGTATGCAGGTTGTGGGTCTGGGTCGGGTTAACAAACTGGTTCCGTGCAGGACTCTAACTTGAACGTACTACAACATATTTTGTTTCTGGCTTCTCTATTGCCGTAGGCGATGATCCCCTTTTTCATTTGTGTGATTTTGTGTGATTTTGTGTACAGCTGAGAGGTTGGGAAAAGGATCGGCAGGAGAAAACAAACCCATATCTCACCAGATTAAGTTTGAGGACTGGATGGAACATAAAGGTCTACTTACTTGGCCATTAGGGTGAATTCGCTTCTTTGTTTGACAGCATTAAAAGATGGAGACGACAACTGTACACCATTCTATAAGAAAAGCAAACATGTTTATTATTGCGAAATTAGTTTACCAACAACATCTGCCTCCTTCCCTAATCGATTGCTAACCTGGCGTCCCTGTAAAGATTTGCAAGTAGAAATGAACTCAGCAGTGCGGTCCCGACAGGACATGATGTCGGCTGGGGGAGGAGCAACAGGGGAATCTGAAGCAGGAACCAGGACCTGAGTCTGGGAGGGTCCTATGTATATTCCGTTGTCTGTGTTACGGGACCCGAGACGTTTACGAGTGTTCATGGGGCCAGGACCAGCTGCCGAAAATATAATCCAAAGAACAGATAGTAAGGAAAAAGCATTTCAGACAAATCCCCACATTGATTTAAAATAAGCGGACCATCCTCTACTTGCTCCTTAAAGGAGAACTAAACCCTAAAAATGAACGTGGCTAGAAATGTCCTATTTTCTATAGTGAACTTATTGCACGAGGCTAAAGTTTGAGCTTGTCAATAGCAGCAATGATCCAGGACTTCAAACTTGTCACAGGGGGTCACCATCTTGGAAAGTGTCTGTGACACTCACATGCTCAGTGGGCTCTGATTGGCTGTTGAGAAGCTAAGCTTAGGGCTCGTCACTAATTATCCAGCAGAAAATGACCTTCCCTGGCTGTAATATAAGCTGATGCTACAGGTTTGCTGATTATTCAATTCTGATGCTAATTGCACTGGTTTCTGTGCTGCCATGTAGTAATTATGTGTATTAATTACTAATCAGCCTTATATTGTGACATTTCTATTCTATGTGTACTGTATATTGTGAGTGGCTCCCTAAGCTCAGTAAGTGACAGCAGCACAGAGCATGTGAATCAGTGAATCAGCAGAAAAGAAGATGGGGAGCTACTGGGGCATCTTTGGAGACACAGATCTTTACTGCTAAAGGGCTGTGGTTGCCTTGGGCTGGCTGGTACAGAAGCACAAAACATCATGTACAACATTTCTACCTACTTCTTTAGTTAAGCTTTAGTTCTCCTTTAAATTCCTTTGTTTCCAAGGCCCCACTCCTTGTCAAGCTATTGCCCCAGGAGAGAAAAGTGCAGCCAACATGGATTACACAAACATTAAAGAAAAGGGGAAAGTGACAGGTGTACCCCAGTTCTAGTTGGGTTCACTGAGCACAAAAGTCCACAAAATGCCCCGTTTCTTATTGGATTGAAGAAATCATGGGGGTAAAACACGACACACGTATTGGACTGAATTGAAATGCATATTTGTATTAATCCCCAAGTTATGCTTAGTATGTGTGATGTGATCTGCCCGTGTATTGTGTATAACAGACATCAAGTGAAAGCCAGCGGACTGGACATTTCTCATATACACAACACACACAACACACACAACACACAACACCTTGGGCCTCCGTCAGAGAGAAAACTTCTCCAGGGGCAACAGCGATGTTTCATGCACCCGGGCAAGTAAGGAAATATCTATGTCCCACTTATATTTTACATGGGGCCCAATAAGTTGGTCACTGGGGGGGGGGGGGTAATTATTTATTTGCACCAAGTCCCACATTTCTGATGGTGACCCCGATAGTTATCAAGATTCCAGAGCCCAGTAATAAATCATTTGGAACAAACGTGGTAAATAGAGACTACAGCCCTGAAAACTGCATTTATTATAGTTATGTTTCCTACTAAGATTAGACAACAGTCTATCATGTTGTGAGACTTCTAGTTTCTTACAATATTGCTATTGACAATACCAGCGGTAAGACAGACAGGCAGTTATAGCCATGGCCAGACAGAGAGGTGGGTAGTTAGGGCCAAAACCAGCCATATAGGTGGGTAGTTAGGGTCATGGCCAGACAGAGAGGTGGGTAGTTAGGGCCAAAACCAGCCATATAGGTGGGTAGTTAGGGCCATGGCCATTCAGGAGAGGTTTGTTAGGGCCATGGCCAGCCAAAGAGGAGGGTAAATAGGGCCATGGCCAGCCATTGAGGTGGGTAGTTAAGGTCATAACCAGTCATAGAGGTGGTTAGTTAGGGCCATGGCCAGCCAGAGAGGTGGGTAGTTAAGGCCATGACCAGCCATAGAGGTTGGTAGTTAAGGCCATGACCAGCCATAGAGGTTGGTAGTTAAGGCCATGACCAGCCATAGAGGTTGGTAGTTAAGGCCATGACCAGCCATAGAGGTGAGTAGTTAGGGCCATAGCCAGCCATAGAGATGGGTAGTTAAGGCCATGACCAGCCAAAGAGGTGGGTAGTTAGGGCCAGGGTCAGCCATAGAGGTTGGTAGTTAGGGCCATGGACAGTCAGAGAGGTGGGTAGTTAGGGCCATGACCAGCCATAGATTGGGGTATGTAAGGCCATAACCAGAGAGGTGGGTAGTTAAGGCCATAAGCAGCTAGAGAGGTGGGTAGTTGAGTTTATGGACAGCCATAGAGACAGCTGTAGACAGTTCCAGTCAGGGAGGGAGGTTTATACAAATACTTTACATCCAGACACAATTAAGATAATCTTGAAATCCCTCCTCCGCTAGTCAGTGATGATCATGTTCTGCTTCATTAGACCCTGAGAGCCATGACGTCACGGAGGAAGCAGAACCTCCCACAGAATTATGGGGCCAACAAATAACGAGCCCCAGTAGCCCCGTGACAATGAGACAAAACTAGACCTCGCGCCCCCACATTAGAGAACCAGAAACAAACACACCTCCCCCCCTCACAATAAGTCTCACCGGTCGCCGCTTCCTTCTCTCACTCTTTCGGCTTCTGCCGGGGAAATTGCTGACGTCAGCGCCACGTCCCCACACGTCACCGGCTCCTGTGCGTCGCGAGTCGCTCTCTGTGTGCGTCAGCGTAGAGCTCGGCTTCTAACCCGGAAGTGTGCGTAGTTCATTGAGTGGTGGAAACTGTCTGATAACGTGTGAGGAACGGCGCGTCCCTTGTTATTGCCCTCGTGATCACGTGATCTACTTGTATCCGCGTCACTTCTGTGGAGTTTCATCTTCTCACGTTCATATCTTCTAGCAGCTCTGTCCTTGTTCCAAGGGGAAGTCCAACTTTTTTTAAAAAAACTTAAAGGGACACTGTCCTGGGAAAAATGTTTATTTTATTTCAAAACATGTCAGTTAATAGAGCTACTCCCATGTCAGAATTCAATTTTGAAATCTGACATGGGGCTAGACATATTGTCAGTTTCCCAGCTGCCCCCGGTCATGTGACTTGTGCTCTGATAAACTTCAGTCACTCTTTACCAGAGTTATCAGGTTGGAGGTTTTCCAGACAAATTGGGCTACTAATTTAAAGGCCAGTCAGGTTTTGAAAGTACAAACTAGTCAAGGTACAGATTTTGGCTACTTTTGTGGCCTTTAGTTGGTTTGTACTTTGGAAACCAGCCATTGTTTTTTCCTTGCCCTAATGAGCCAAGCCTGTGTGTCCCAGTGCATGTTGGGTAATGTGGTTATTGTGGCAAGTTGAATGTAAGACTACAATACCCAGCATGCAATGGGACTGACTTGTGTAGAAGTCGGGAGTTCCCACATTTTGGCCTCTGTACCCCAGTCTCCCGTCACTCTTAAGCATTCTCACTTTTTCCACTCACTTTCCTCCATTTCAGACAATTTTGGGGCAAAAACCACCAAAATGTCTAGAGGTTGAGCTGTTTTACCAATATTTAATGAAATTGTATTTGTATTAGGGACCCCTATACCTCCTGGGCCCCCTCTGTCGTTACCCCACTGATGTAAAGAGATTCTTACACTTTGGCAATGGTTGGCACCCAGAATCTAGAACCAATGCCAAGCAGCCTGGTCTCGGCTCGTGCTTCCGCCTGTAGCAGCCGCCTTTGGCCTCAGGAGGAACAAACTCCTATAACTGGCAAGGTCCAGTAATCAAAATAGGCTATTTATACCTTTAAATTCCGCACCATTTTGCGCTGGCATCATCACGCCAGCGCGCCTGCGCCTTTAAGATGCGGCAAGGCACGTGCGCGCCCTAAGAGCCCAGCACCGGCGTGTGAGGAAGACCAGAGCGGTGTGGCTGGCGTCCCTGCTTATGGTCCCTGCCGCACCGGGTAAGTCCTTACAATTTCACACACAAATTTAATTAGCATTTTTCCCTGTTAACGTGGCCCTTTTTCAATATGCCTGCCTGCTGGATAGAACAGAGTTTAAATAAGGCACATCAGGGGTGATTTGTCAAGGTTCAAATTAGAATTTTTTCCATGATTCAACTCATAAATTTCAATTACATTTTCAAAAACCTCTTCCAATAATCAGATTTATCAAGGGTCCAATTGAAAAATCAAATTTTGAAATTCGAATTTCTAACTAATTTTAGTGTATTTTGATTAGGGAATAGTCCAAATTCCATTCGAATTTGAAAAAAATTGCAAAAATTAGAATATTGAAATTTATCATGTACCGTCTCTCTAAAAATTCAACCGACTATTCGCCATCAAAAACCTGCGAAATTGCTGTTTTAGCCTATGGGGGACCTCCTAGAACCCATGTGGAGTCATTTGGTGGGCTTTGAAATACTTCAAATAAAATTCTTAGGGGCAGATTCACTAAGCTCGAGTGAAGGATTCGAATGAAAAATACTTCGAATTTCGAAGTATTTTTTTGGTACTTCGACCATCGAATTGGTTAAATTCGTTCGAATTCGAGCGAAATCGAACGAATCGAAGTAAAAATCGTTCGACTATTCGACCGTCGAAGTACTTTCCCTTTAAAAAAAACTTCGACCCCCTACTTCGGCAGGTAAAACCTACCGAAGTCAATGTTAGCCTATGGGGAAGGTCCCCATAGGTTTGCTAACCTTTTTTTGATCGAAGGATTTTCCTTCGATCGTTGGATTAAAATCCTTCGAATCGTTCGATTCGAAGGATTTAATTGTTCGATCGAACGAAAAATCCTTCGATCGATCGATCGAAGGATTAGCGCTAAATCCTTTGACTTCGATATTCGAAGTCGGAGGATTTCAATTCGAGGGTCGAATTTCGAAGTATTTTTAACTTCGAAATTAGACCCTTAATGAATCTGCCCCTTAGAATCGCATACAATCCATATTCGATTCAAACAATCGAATACAGCCTATTCACTCAAAGTTACAAAAATTTGATTTATTTATTTATTTATTTTAAATAAATTTCGGTTGGTCTTTTTTTATTCGAATTTGGGGTTGATGGGAGTAAAATAAACCTCGAAATTCAACTCTTGATATATCTGCCCCCTTCATGTTAAACACAATGGAGATCATTTATCAACACTGGGAAAATTTGCCCGTGGGCAGTAACCCATGGCAACCAATCAAATTGTTGCATTCATTGTTCTACCTGCAGCTGGCTGAAAAAAGCCACTCACTGATTGGTTGCTATAGGTTACTGACCATGGGCAAATTTGCCCAGTGTTGATAAATGAGCCCCAATGTTTCCTTACTTGGTTCCGAACGAATCAACTGGTGGGAACCTGATATAGTTTACTAGCTGTAGTGGGGAGAACATTGAAATACTACTACTATTATACTAAGGAGAAGGTTCTAATAGTTATGTGAATAGAAACAATGTACAATACACTGTGTAAACTGTAAAAATTGTATTTTTAATTTCCTTAGAATAACTCCCCACTGCAGATTGTACGTGTGTACATATTATATAAATCATCAGATATATGTAGTAACGGATTAGATAAACAGCTATATATATATATATATGTACTAACACACTGCAGCTTAGTAGTGACAAGCTAATAATAAGCAGTGGATTAGTAAATGCTGATTCAGTATTCAGTGGTTTTGTGTCACCTCTTCCCACACACCAGCAGCCTCTTTGGCAGGACAATTCCGTGGGAGAGAACATGGATCAAGCAGCTTTTCGTGTTCTTCTCCACGATTAATATCCCACACATTTAGGGGGTTATTTATCAAGATCCGAATTTATCTCAGTATTTCTAAGATAAAAATCCGAGCAACTCCAAATTCCCGAATGGACCTTATTTATCATTCAACAAAAATAGGTTCGGCCAAACTTTGTTTTTCGGAGTTTTCCGCAAAAAACACAGATTGTTCATGGTTTGCGGACTTTTTGGCCCAAAATCCCCGAAATCATCGGATATTAGTACTGACAGCATTCAGGACTCCGAAAGCTTTGAGATGCCGGGTTTTCGGATTCGGAGTTTTCATACCATCAGACTTCAATAAATCCCGAAAAATCTGAATTTTTCGGGTATTCGGAGCTTAATAAATAACCCCTTAAAGAGATGCGCCTCTAGTGCATTCAATGACATTTGTAAGGGTTTTGTCTTTTCTATATTTCTCCTGCAAAATATCCTAGAAAATAAATTGCACAAATTTGATTGGTTGTTATCTGGTGCTGGCATTATTGAATTACAGAGGGTGCAGAGAAGGGCAACTAAGCTGGTAAAAGGTACAAGGAACGAAGGAGAACTAAACCCTTAATTATAAAAACCCCTACCCTACATAGACCTCCCTCCCAGCCTATGTGTTACCCCCGGTAAATGCCCCTAACTCTTTACTTACCCCTCGGTGCAGATTCAGCGCAGCGGAGTTCGCGGGTGGCATCTTCAGCCGCTTCAGCAATCTTTGGATCTTCTTCTGGCGCTCCTGCAATTTCCACGATTTTTGGCACAGTTTTCACGAAACTGAAAACTGCTCCAACTGCGCATGTGCCGATACAGCACTTACTTCACGAAGAGAAACGAAGAGAAGAAGATGGCGTCTGTGAACTCCGATGTCCTGAATCTGCACCAAGGGGTAAGTAAAGAGATAGGGCAGGGTGGGGGGAGCAGGGAGGCGGGTCTATGTAGGGTAGGGGATTTTAGTAGCAAGGGTTTACTTCTCCTTTAAGGGGTGATATGATAACTGTGAGCTTCCTGTTAAGACTCATGAATACACAATGGAAAAACACATTTTGCAATAGTGAGTTTACATGGAGCATATACAAGAATGTTCCATCACTGCCCCTCCTCTAGAGAAGTTTTAAAGAAATACTCTTTTTTT
This sequence comes from Xenopus laevis, assembly GCF_017654675.1. Lineage (NCBI taxonomy): Eukaryota > Metazoa > Chordata > Amphibia > Anura > Pipidae > Xenopus > Xenopus laevis. Next base: position 1,770,892 of record NC_054378.1, read on the forward strand.
TTTTAATTTGAAACCTGTTCAGCACAATAAATCAAAATTTCTCTTTTTTCTCCATAGTACATACTTGTGCCAGACTCTGACAGTCCCCCATTGTCTGCTGCACTAGGAGTAGTAGTCACACCAAGCTGTGGAACTATGTACACAATATATTTCACCTAATATAGTTTGCCCCAACAAGCACAGGGTGATCGCAAAATACTAAAACCAGTACTGTCTGGCACCCACATATATTAAAGGTCTGGGGGAGGAGCTCTAATTTAAAAAAACAAAAAAATATCCATGCTAGGCAGCAGCTTATCATGACTACACAGCAGCTTGTTTATATAAACTATAGTAGTACTTATCTGTTATCTACTGTGTATCCTGTGCTTGAATGGCTGCCCCATGGCTACACAGCAGCTTGTTTATATAAACTATAGTAGTACTTATCTGTTATCTACTGTGTATCCTGTGCTTGAATGGCTGCCCCCATGGCTACACAGCAGCTTGTTTATATAAACTATAGTAGTACTTATCTGTTATCTACTGTGTATCCTGTGCTTGAATGGCTGCCCCCATGGCTACACAGCAGCTTGTTTATATAAACTATAGTAGTACTTATCTGTTATCTACTGTGTATCCTGTGCTTGAATGGCTGCCCCCATGGCTACACAGCAGCTTGTTTCTATAAACTATAGTAGTACTTATCTGTTATCTACTGTGTATCCTGTGCTTGAATGGCTGCCCCCATGGATACACAGCGGCGTGTTTATATAAACTATAGTAGTACTTATCTGTTATCTACTGTGTATCCTGTGCTTGAATGGCTGCCCCCATGGCTACACAGCAGCTTGTTTATATAAACTATAGTAGTACTTATCTGTTATCTACTGTGTATCCTGCGCTTGAATGGCGGCCCCCATGGATACACAGCGGCGTGTTTATATAAACTATAGTAGTACTTATCTGTTATCTACTGTGTATCCTGTGCTTGAATGGCTGCCCCCATGGCTACACAGCAGCTTGTTTATATAAACTATAGTAGTACTTATCTGTTATCTACTGTGTATCCTGTGCTTGAATGGCGGCCCCCATGGCTACACAGCAGCTTGTTTATATAAACTATAGTAGTACTTATCTGTTATCTACTGTGTATCCTGTGCTTGAATGGCTGCTCCCATGGCTACACAGCAGCTTGTTTATATAAACTATAGTAGTACTTATCTGTTATCTACTGTGTATCCTGTGCTTGAATGGCTGCCCCCATGGCTTGTGTAGGATACACCACCCATGTGTTTTTTTGTTGTTAGGGCCGTGACCCCAATTAATCAGTCAGCTTTTTCAGTTCCAGGCTGGAAATAGGCAGAATAGGAATGCTACTAATTAATATATATATATATATCTGTATACAAAACAAATAAGTAAAAGTTCATGGTTCATGTCACGCTAAAATGAAAGCAATAACAAATAAGAGGCTCACACCCAAGAAGGGGGCACAGCAGTTTCCTGAGCCAAATAATGTGACTCACAGAACCAGCTACAGAGTTTGCCTGATATTTGGCAGCAGGTTGATGACATACAGTCGCTGTGATACAGAAATGAGTGGGGAAAGGAGAGGTAGAAAAGCAAGAAAAGCAGAATAATAAAGTAAATCCAAACTCTCGTGTGGGCAGATAATGCGATTAAAGGGATACTGTCATGGGGAAAAAAAGTTTTTTTCAAAATGAATCAGTTAATAGTGCTGCTCCAGCAGAATTCTGCACTGAAATCCATTTCTCAAAAGAGCAAACAGATTTTTTTATATTCAATTTTGAAATCTGACATGGGGCTAGACATTTTGTCAATTTCCCAGCTGCCCCTGGTCATGTGACTTGTGCCTGCACTTTAGGAGAGAAATGCTTTCTGGCAGGCTGCTGTTTTTCCTTCTCAATGTAACTGAATGTGTCTCAGTGGGACCTGGATTTTACTATTGAGTGCTGTTCTTAGATCTACCAGGCAGCTGTTATCTTGTGTTAGGGAGCTGCTATCTGGTTAACTTCCCATTGTTCTGTTGTTTGGCTGCTGGGGGGGGTGATATCAGTCCAACTTGCAGTACAGCAGTAAAGAGTGACTGAAGTTTATCAGAGCACAAGTCACATGACTTGGGGCAGCTGGGAAATTGACAATATGTCTGGCCCCATGTCGGATTTTAAAATTGAATATAAAAAAAATCTGTTTGCTCTTTTGAGAAATGGATTTCAGTGCAGAATTCTGCTGGAGCAGCACTATTAACTGAGTCATTTTGGATTTTTTTTTTTTTTCCCATGACCGTATCCCTTTAAAGAATAGATACTCATAGAATGGGAATTGATCAATTGTTAACTGGAATTGGAAGTCTGGCGAAAGAGGTAACATTCAGTAAAATCCACATTTTAGCAAATTTGCGGAGTACCGTCCATTAGCCAGAAGGAATTGTCGCCTGGAGATAGATTGCGAATGAGCGATATCGACGGTCCCGCTCACTAGTGAATTGTCGCCTGCGCCTGTTAGTGAATTGGCGATGTCCCTGCGGGTGCCAACGCTCTAGCGTCAGCCACTTCGCTCTTTAGTGAATCTGCCGCCTAGATGGAAGCTGCACCACGTAGACTTTAGTGTGGGAAAATGGATTTGTTAATGCATAGAATAGAATTACAATTAAAAAAAAATAAAGAAATTTGTTCTTCTATTTAGCAGTGGCAAATTTGTGCCACCAGGAGGCCACATTCACACCATGTCTCATGGTAAAAACAGCAGAGGATGAAAGGAGTTGTGTGACAGCTGGAGGATGGCACTTTAACTGTCCCTCAACAACCACCTCCAGCCAAGGGAGCAGTCATTTCTTCAGCTGGAGGACCACCACCCAGGGCTACATTTTTTATAGATACCTGAGGGCCTGTGCTTTGGTGGAAGTTTCAGGGGCTCCGTTGTGTATAAATAAAAAGCCTGCAATTTACAGGTAACTCTGATGGGGGAGCAGAACCTCTTCTCTACATGATATTTGAATGCACACATACTGTACAGCCTGGGCCGCCACCAGTCTAAGGTGAAAGGGCCCCCATTAAGCGCGTGCGAACTGTGACCCAAAGCGAAGATGCGGCAGAAAGACCCGAAGGCGAAAGGAGACAAATGCTGTAGAACAAAGCCAAAGAATCTGCCATCGCCCGAGGACAAGGAAGAAGAACCTAAGGCAAGTTCCACTGAACCCCAATGGTTTTTTTTTTTTTTCATTAAACCCCTGACACCAATGGTTTTTTTTTAAATTTTAGATGGGGCCACTGACCACCAGTGTTTAGGTTTTTTTTTTTACTTGTAAGGGGGCCCTGCCCACCAATGTTTTTATTTTCTATGGGGGCCCCTTACCACCAATGGCATTTTTAACTTGTAAGGGGGGTGGGGAGCTTGGCCACCAATTTTTACCTGACCACCTATGATTTTTTTTCAACTTTTAAGGGGTGGGATTGGCCAACATTGTTTTTTTTTATTTTCTATTGGGGCCCCTGACCACCAGTATTTATGTTTTACTTAAAGGGGGCCCTGGCGCCAATGTCTTTTTTTAACGTGTACAGGGCCCTGACCACGGCTTATGTATGTATAGACTTTTTACTGTGGTGTGGGCGGGATCTGGGGAGGCACTTGGGGGCGGGCCCGGGGTGGGCGGCTACCAGATGGCCCAGAAAATTTTGCGGTACGGGGCCCTGTGATTTTTAATGGCGGCCCTGTGTACAGCGCATCCACCAGTCAGGTACGAGAGGGATAAGGAAGGGGGTGACCTAGGGTGATGCCGGATGTTGTAGTTCTGTGACCACTGCCTTCAGCATTGGATAGAAACAGTTGTAGTTCTGTGGTAGCTGGAGGGCCACCTGCTAACATGAAGGAGCTTTCTTTTGATTATTCAGTAGTACTTCTGGGACCAGTGTCAGACTGGGAAGCCAGGGGCCCACCAGAAAACCTCAGACCGTGGACCCACTTTCCAAACCATTATCCCCCCTCTCCTCACTCAACCTCTTTATTCTCCTAGTCTTTTATATTGACTTACTATACTCTATTCTTCCATTATTAAGCCTCTTTTTCCCTATAAAGAATTAAGGAATGACCATGAAATAGGCCAATTGGCCCAAGAGGCCGCTGACACCTGGGCCCACCGGGAGTTTTCCTGGTATCCCTGTGGGCCAGTCCGACACTGTCTGTGACTACTGCAGGATGGGCCACATAGCAAATAAGGTGCATTAAATCACAATTTTCTCAATCTAAGGTTAAAAGGAGTTGTGACTATTTGACAGCAGGAGGGCCCCTGTACAGAATTACAGCTCCTGCAGATACTTGTCTTTTGTCTCCCCTACTGTAGCTGCAGACTGACAATTCCTCACAGATGAGGCAGGTGCCATGTTATACTGCAGGACACAGCACAAGATGTAACATATAAGAGCGCACGGAGTGAGATATAATATATACTGGGGAGAGCGGATCCCACTCTTGAAGACTCAGCTCCAATATGAATCTATAGAAAGTATGTATGTATCACTTTATTTATAAGGGCCATACACAGTGTCGGACTGAGCCGGCGGGACCCCGGGAAAAAATCCAGTGGGCCCCGGCCTTCATGGGCCCAAACTCCCCTGGCTATCCCCCTAAAGAAATAAACTGGTGCGACGAGTCCACGTATGCACACGCAGCGCCACAGTGTCAGCGCATTCAATCACTGAGGGCCAGGCAATTGGAGGTTGGAAGGGGACCCCCAAGGATCCAGTCCGACCCTGGCTGTACAATAAATAAAATAAGCACAGGGAGGACAAGTAACAGAATACATAAATATAAATATATCATATAGTGATGGACAGCACACCGTTCCAGATTTCTACCTGGGTGCACGGTAAACAAATTTCATATATAAAAAAAAGACCAGCAACACCAGGATTTTTTAGTAGATGAAAAGGTGTTTTTGCATGTGTAACACATACTAAAAAAATCCTGGTGTTGCTGGTCTTTTTTGTATATATATTTATACAAATATATATATATAGTACACAGAGCTCAAGTGGTAAGAGAGACAATAGGAAGGAGGTCCCTGCCCCGTAGAGCTTACAGTCGAAGATGCACAGCATTATATACATCGCTATGTAAGTGTCTCATTCAAAGCCCGTTTACCTCTGGCACACTATCCAAACTAAAATGATTGTCTTTCCTTCGACTTTTCCTCTTTAATTTAAGTAACATGTTTAAAACATTATTAGTAACAGCAGCGGCCACTGGGCAACCGTATCCTCGATCAAAATCCACGATTACCCGATGCTTGTTAGTGATATACGATAATGGGGGAGACAATAGGACTTCAGAGCAGGGGAGAAATGTGCAGCCATGAGCAGTGTCTGTAGCAAAGAGACAAGGGGCGGGACTTGGGCTGCTATTGCAGGGTTCTATTGTCACTCACACTTATGACCACTTCCTGTAGGAGAATGAAAGGACTCGCCCAGCCCTCATTTCAGCCCAGACACGGAGCAGAGAGGAGTTCTCTGCAGCTCTGATTAATTACATCTTTAAAGGGTAAAATATGATCCCTCTCTTTGGTTTGTGGGGTCCCATACATTTAAATAAAGGGCCGTGTAGTTGAAGGAGAGGAGGAGGATGATGCAATAGATCAGTGTTAATGTGAATTCTCCTGTGTTTTTAGTGATCAGCACCAGAATGGCGGAGACCAGCGGCCCTCAGTCCTCCCATATTTCCTCTTCTTCAGCCGGGGACAAGGGCAGCGGCTGTGCAGGTAATTGATATATTAATTGGCACCTAATGCAAATATGTTTGATCATCTTAGAAAGAAATGCGTATGGTGCAGTCATTATTGATTCTTGCATCAGGCTCACGTATATATTCATGTGTAACAGCAGGTGTCATTGAAGGACAACTACAGATCTATTCACAGATCAGCTTCTCTGCATATTTGCTTTGGTTTATCTCATTGGCCGTTCTCAAGGAGCAGCTCACTTGTCGGCACTGCTGTCGTGCAGCACTGGGGCCCTGAATTAAGATTTCTATCCTGGTCATTGTCTGTACGGGGCTCCTCCGGGTGCCTCTAACACTTAGAAAAATTATATACAGGCAGGTTAATTGGCAGTGTTGGACTGGGACACCAGGGGCCCACCCAAAAACCTTAGACCAGGGGCCACTCTCAGTATTATTCTTCCTCTCCTCAATCAACCTCTATTCTCCTAATCTCTTTCCTTTACAGACTATAATCTATTATTCCATCTATTTAGCCTCTTTGTTCTCATAGAAACAGGGAATGGCCATGAAATAGGCCAAATGTTTAGCAGCACGAGGGGCCACTGACACCGGGGCCCACCGGGAGTTTTCCTGGTATCCCTGTGGGCCAGTCCGACACTGTTAATTGGTTTTGGGCAAAATTTAACCCAACGTTGTGTCAATGTGATGGGGATCTTAGACTGTAATACACTGTAAGTTCTACTGGGGCAGATGTGAATGATGAACAATCTCTGTAAAGCACTGCTGAAATGTCCGGGCTATATAAATATTCAGTCTCTTATCATCTCCCGCCTTGATTACTGCAACCTACTCCGCAGGAATTCCAACAATTCGCCTTTCACAACTCCAATCTGTTCTAAATGCGGCCAATAGACTCATTCATCTATCTCACCCCTCAACATCAGCTGCTCCCATATGTTTGTCCCTTCACTGACTACCAATCTCCTCTAGAATCAGATTCAAACTACTCGCTTTTACATTTAAAGGCCCCCATACACAGGCAGATAAAAGCTGTCGACAGACCGAGTCTGCAGCATATTGGCCTGTCTGTGGGGCCATCCAACGGGCTTTCCCGATCGTTATCTGGCCATCTCGATTGGGGAGAGTAAAAAATCCCATCCCGTCCGACCTCCCGTATCAGATCCATTATTCATTATTTGATCATTGGGCCCTAGGGCCCACGATCGGATCAGCCTATCGCCCACTTCATTGTGGGCATATCGGGGAGAGATCCACTCATTTGGTGACATCTCCAAACAAGCGATCTCTACACCTTTAAGGTGGCCATAGACGTAAAAATTACGATCTTTCTTGGAAAAGATGTTTCCAAGAAAGATCATTAGTTTCAATACACACGTGTAGAGCTGAATGGTCAGATATACATATAGAACCAATAGAATTCTACTTGTATCTGATGATTCAGCACTAACAATGGCTGATGTTTGGGTCCCTACAAAGGCACCTGATCAAAATTTTCCGTCCAGCCCGATCGACGCGCCGACCAATATCCAACTCTTCTGCCGGCTCTCTTCCCACCATACACGCACCGAATATCGTACGAAAATTAGTTTTGTGCCATATTATCTGTGTGTCTATGGCCTCCTTTAGGCCCTTAACAATGAAGCCCCTCCCTATATTTCATCTCTGATCTCCAAATATTCTCCTTCATGCAACCTTGTCTTTGCTTCTGATCTTCCCTCATCACTTCTGCCAATTCTCGTCTACAAGGCTTCTGCTTTTCTCAGGAACTCTCTGCCTCCAGCTGACTTTCTCCTTCTTTCCAAACTTTGAAACGCTCCTTAAAGACCCACCTGTTTAAAGAAGCTTATTCGCTGTACCTTAATCAATCATTGCTGTATCATAAGTAACAAAATGTACTTATTCAGTTCAGTTGAAATCTTAAAGAAATGCCGAAGCATAAGTATGTCATTGCACAACTCCTGGATCAATTCAAATATGTGAAGGGAATGTTCTTTCAACGCAATAAGTTCTCAGAAAACAATAATTGCAAAAGTGTGTTTCCTTTAATAAAAAAACACAAGGAAGCGTTCACAATATCCTGGCTGTAGCATGAAGACTAAAGCTCCCCATAGACACGACGATTCTTCTTGCCGAACGTCCGATTTTAGGGAAGCCTGTCCAATCCTTCAAAATTATCGTGCGGTAAGTGGGATTCGAATGATCGTACATCTTACGATTTTTCGGCCGACATCTGTCAGGAAATTGATCGGCCAGGTCAAAAAATCTTTGTGGGTCCCAGTGCAATGTATCTATGTTTGCAGGGCCAAGCAGCTCCCCTTTGTTTTCCTGCCAAATTGGTCTTTTTAGTTGATGGACAATTCGTACGATCGTTCTGAGATAATCGTGGTCTCACAATGACGATCGGATCTTTTAAAAATCTCAACATCTATGGCCGGCTTAAGAGTGAAGTCATGTAAAGATTATATAAAAGATTGTTAGTTCTGTATTTTAACAACTGCACAGCTTTGCCCCATTGCAATTGTCCATAGTGACCAATCAGCAGTTTTCTTTTATTGTTATTAGCAATACAATATTACACCCATGTTTATGTAAGGCCATTTAGGTTGTTTTTTTGGTGATTTTCAATTCGACCCTTGATAAATCAGCCCCTATATGTATCAATGTCTAGAGAACAAGTTGATGCATTGTTCAAGCAGTACTGGTGTGTGAATCCAAGCAAGTATTCTTCTATTTCTTGATAACCTTTTCAATGGAGGGTTCTGTTATACAGATTTGTTTTGTGCCTGGTTTGCCCTGGTTGCTCTGCTACTTTTACCTCCTTGCAGTTTTCCCTGCTTCTCTTTCCTATTCGTGCTCTTCTGAGTCATTTTGTTCCTGGCTGCTAGAGCCGTAGGGTTGATGTTGCTTGGAGGAGAATTCTTTGCTCTGTCTGGGTGAATTGTTTCTCTTCATTATCACACAGCTTGTTATTCATGTTTATATCTGGTCATTATGACAAAGCAATATTGACTAGGTACAAAATACTCCGCACGGGGTACAGTCCAGCTGTTATTCACTATGGAGAGGCCCACAATTGGCAAGCAAGTCGCCCAGGCACTAATCTGCTGCAAACTGGGCCAACAGCATCTTACTATTGACTGACGAGTGATGTTTGTAAATGGACAGTTGAATTCATAAACCGGTGTAGTTGCTCCATCATCATCAAGCTCATAATCTATTCAGGTATAGGATCCGTTATTTTGAAAACCTGTTATCTAGAAAGCTCTGAATTATGAAATTCATATAAACATTTAATCAACCCAATAGGCATGCGGCGTCTGCATCCGACAGTCGTGTCGCGTTGGATCAACGATGTGACTTCATCTGACCTTTCTATCTCGTACCTTATTTCTGTCGCATGCGTTTTGCCGGATCGTGCCGAAAACGTCGGTATAGTCCTACCCTTTAATTGTAATTGCGGAGAACATGGGCTCATACTCTTCTTTGCTGAAAAATCCATTGTCCCAGAGCAATGACCTAGTGAGTGATAGAACGTCACCTCGTCTCCTCTTGTGGTTGGCTGCCTGCATGTGAATCTATATACTAAAAGCTAAATCAGCTTCTTTTACTTTACCTTCTTACAGTGATGGAGACGGCTTGTTCTATCCAGAGAACTTGATTTATTTCTATATTTGTGCCTGATGGGAGCTGCCGTACTGCTACTCATTTCATCTACCAGTTAGAGCCAATGAGGGTTATTTATCAACCCTGGGCAAATTTGCCCATGGGCAATAACCCATGACAACCAATCAGATTGATGCATTCATTATTCTACTTGAAGCTGGCTTTAAAAAGCTAATCGCTGATTGGTTGCTTTGGGTAACTGCCCATGGGCAAATTTGCCCAGTGTTGATAAATGAGCCCCAATGTCTATCTTGTCAAAATAACGTTTTTTATCACTAAAAGTTCACACTCCGTTTTATTTTATTAGGACCAAGGACTGTAACTTATTTGGCTACAGACCCGGCAGCCTGATAGAAGTTGAAGTTTTAGGGGGACAGTTGCACTGCAATATTTAAAACATTTTTAGCAAAACATTTCTTCCCGAATGTGCACACCTGTTCATTCTTTCCCGAATTAAAGGGGGACCAAGCGGAGAGAGCGGAACCTCCAACTGCTTTAGAACATTTTTTTTATATTTTCCATTTGTAGATGGTATAGAAGAAATAAACGGAATATTCACATCACGCTCATTAAATATAAATGTTCCCTGCCCCCCTTCTCTGGTGTTTGAATGTAGAACAAAGCAGGGCATTGTGAGTGTTAATCAGAATCTGGCGCTTAATAAAACATAATCACAATGTGACTGCAGAGGTATGTGTCACATGAGAAACCAACTGTCAGATTGACACTAGAAAACATGTTTCCATTCGTTTTCTTGCCAGATGAAACAACAATATTATTTGACTGTTATAATTTGGTTAGGGAGGCTCTAGGTTCAGCTCTAGGTTCAGCTCTAGGTTCAGCTCTAGGTTCAGCTCTAGGTTCAGCTCTAGGTGCAGCTCTGGGTTCAGCTCTGGGTTCAGCTCTAGGTGCAGCTTTAGGTTCAGCTCTCGGTTCAGCTCTACAGTAGGTTCAGCTTTAGGTTCAGCTCTCGGTTCAGCTCTGGGTGCAGCTCTGGGTTCAGCTCTGGGTGCAGCTCTCGGTTCAGCTCTGGGTGCAGCTCTCGGTGCAGCTCTGGGTGCAGCTCTGGGTTCAGCTCTGGGTGCAGCTCTCGGTTCAGCTCTCGGTTCAGCTCTATGTGCGGCTTTTTGTGCAGCATATTTGGAACAGGGTGTTCTTATAGGGGTTTGTCACCTTTAGAATTATTATTGTGCAACAGATTGCGATTGGTTTTCATATTTTGTTATTTCTCTTGTTATTCAGCAGCTCTCCAGTTTGCAATTTCAGCAAATGGTGTTGTTAGGGCCCAAATTCCCCTAGCAACCAGGCATTGATTTGAATAGGAGACTGGAATATAAATAGGTCTTTTGCCCCACAATTCAGCTCCCTGCTCTTGATATAACATTATTTTGCCATTAAAACTTGTCTAATCACCTTTTCTTTTTTTTTTTTTCTTCACTGCCTTGCGGATTCTGCATGAGCTCCTTGTGCGACGTGTGTCTGTGTTTTGGCTAAAAACAACTGCAATTGTGATGATTTTAACCATGACACAAGGTCGCTGTCTATTCTTGTCTCTGCCCGTAGCAAATATTTTCCTTGTCTGCAAATAGGGGAACTAAAACCTGCCGTCCATTTTTGTTTTTAGTGTACCCCAGTTACATCGGCTGCAGCCAGGGCCATATATTTTATTTTTTTTACCGCTTTTCCAAAATTGAAGTTTAAATTTTAATGTCCGTGTCTCTGGGGTTTTAGGGATGCACCGAATCCAGGATTCGGTTCGGGATTCGACCAGGATTCGGCCTTTTTCAGTAGGATTCGGCCGAATCCTTCTGCCTTGAAAAAAAAAATGACTGGAGGCAGCTGGGAAACTGCCAATATGTCTAGCCCCATGTCAGATTTCAAAATTAAATATAACAAAATCAGTTTGCTCTTTTGAGAAATGGATTTCAGTGCAGAATTCTGCTGGAGCAGCTCTATTAACTGATGTGTTTTCAAAAAAAAACATGACAGTATCGCTTTAAGGGCAAAGCCACACAAGTATATTTCACACTGCGGTTTTTCCAGGCAACTGTTGATTGACGAGTATTGCCGCAGGTAATTGTGGTTAATTTGCGTGCAAGTCATTTTGGGGGGTTTCAGGTGCTGCACTGCTCAGTGCGGTTCTCAAAAAAACCCTAAAATCTCCTTGTGTGCCACTGACCCTATGACATCCATTGCCTTCAGACTACTGTAGTACAACTACTGTAGTGCAGCACCTCAATCTAATTGTTTAACCAGAGTATGGGCTACGGTTTCAGACCCCCCCATGCCACTGGCTTTGATAACTGTATTTCCAAAATGGCCGCTGCCCGCTTGCTGCGATTATGAATTCCAAGACTAAAAAAAAAAATACAAAATGTAAATAATTTTTATAGTGCAAGTGGAGTTTATTTTTCTTGACATCATAAAATAGGATTTTGGAATTATTTCTTAAGGCGACAGGTCCCCTTTAAGTGAGTAGATGTCTATACGCCTTCCCCATTACTCTGACCATTAAAAGTCGCCTAAAGTTGTCGGCGGATGAGAAAGTGTATTGAGATTGTGACTTTACAGAAGGGATTCTCTTCTCTCTTTCAGTGCAGGACTTGTTGTACTGGCGGGATGTCAAACAGTCTGGAATGGTTTTTGGAGGGACGATGGTGCTGCTTCTTTCCCTGGCGGCGTTCAGCATTATTAGCGTCATTTCTTATCTTGTCCTGTCCCTACTCTCAGTCACCATAAGCTTCCGCGTCTACAAGTCTGTCCTACAAGCTGTCCAGAAGACCGAGGAGGGACATCCCTTCAAGTAAGAGCAAATACATTGGATTTCTTTAGAACTATCAAGTTAGCTGAGCCTACTAACAGTCCCGGGAAGAGTATTTAACGGTACTATGGGTCAGTCATTGCACGGAGTAGAGAGGTATTAAGTGATTGGACAAACTATTGCCAGACTTTATGGCGGTTATTTATCAAAGTCCGAATTTATCTCAATATTTTCTTCTACAAACTCCGATCAAATCCGCTTGGGCTTTTTGTGCTTATTTATTATTACATTTTGCTTTGCAGTAAAAAAAAAACAGATTTTCAGGATTTTTTTTCCGGAAAACTTGGGGTATCCAATGAAACCCAGCGCACATCAAAAAAATCACTGGCACTTCTCCCATTGACTTATAGGCAACCTCGACAGGTCTAAAATGCTAAATTTTCATATTCTGACTTTTCCATCCTCCGGGTTTAATCAATTCCGAAAAATTTGAGATTCTTTAAAAGTCTGATTCAAAAAAAATAAATAAATTCACAAATGTTTCGTGATTTTTGCATTCAGAGTTTAGTAAATAACCCCCTAAGGGATTATTTATCAATGTCTGAATTTATCTCAATATTTTCTGCTACAAACTCTGATCAAATCCGCTAATTTTTTTTTTTGTGCTTATTTATTACATTTTTTTTTTTTTTTTTTAATCAAATTTTCACGATTTTTCCCCTGAAATTCAAGATTTTTGCCCAAAAACTCGGAAAACTTTTGGATATTGCACGAAACCCAGCGCACATCAAAAAAAAATCACTGGGACTTCTCCCATTGACTTATATGCAACCTCGACAGGTTTAAGACGTTAGATTTTATAAAAAAAAAAAAAAAATCGCAACTGTTTCGTGATTTTTGCATTCAGAGTTTAGTAAATAACCCCCTAAGGTGTCATTTATCAATGTCAGAATATTTTCTGCTACAAACTCCAATCAAATCCGCTTTTTGCACTTATTTATTATTACGTTTTACAGAAAATTTTCTTTGCAGAAAAAATAAATAAATCAAGATTTTCACTATTTTGTCAAAATGTTTTTATCCAATTTTCACAATTTCCCCCCTGAAAACTGAAGATTTTTGCCCAAAAACGCAGAAAACTTTGGGGTATTGCACAAAACCCAGCGCACATCAAAAAATCATTGGGCTTTCTCCCGTTGACTTAATGTAACCTCGACAGGTCTGAGATGTCGGATTTTCTGATTGAGACTTTTCCATCCTCTGGGTTTAATAAATTCTGAAAAATCCTTTATTTTATTTTTTTTAAACGTCAGATTGTATTAAAAAAAGAAAATCACCAATTTCTTGTGATTTTTGCATTTGGAGTTTAGTAAATAACCCCTTATGTGTGAATAGATGTGTCGGGGCTCTTCCTATTACCCTGGTGGGTATATTTGTATAAATGTCTGGTGAATGTTATTTCCACAGGCCTCTGCTGGAGAAAGACATGGCCCTGTCGTCGGACTCCTTCCAGAAGGGATTGAGCTCATCCCTGGCTCATGTCAATCATGCTCTGAAGTCTATTGTCCGTCTCTTCCTTGTGGAGGATCTTGTGGATTCGCTCAAGGTGATGAGAGAATAATATTCTGTACATGTTTATTTTAAAATTGTAACAAAATTTCTATTTTACAAGCTCGTCCAGCTGTTTGTGCGATTATATTGCTGGTGCAGGTATGGGACTGGTTATCTGGAAACCCGTTATCTAGAAAGCTCCAAATGACATGATGGCATCTCCCATAAAGTCCATTTTAATCAAATAATTCAGATTTTTAAAAATTGATAACAATAAAATAATACCTTGTGCATGATCCCAACAAGATATACAGTAATTAATCCTTACTGGAGGCAAAACCAGCCAATTCAGTTTAATAATGATCATTTTAGTAGACTTAAAGGAGAACTAAACCCCCCGCGATGTTAAGTCCCTGCCTCCCCTCTGCACAGTCTTACCCCTGAATTCAGTCCCCTCTAGAAATAGTGACCAGACATGCGCCATCTTCTTCTCCTCTGTAATCTTTGGGTCTTTTTACGGCGATTCAGCAATTTCAGTCTCTTTCGGCGCATGCGCAGTTGTCCCAAACCAGAAGATTACTGTGCATGCGCCATTATGCTGCTCACTTCACGAAGATTAGCGAAGAAGATGGCGCCTGTGAGCTCCGCTGCGCTCACTCTGCATGTGCGCGCTCTGTTTCTAGAGGGGACCGAATTCAGGGGTAAGACTGTGCAAGGGGAGGCAGGGAGGTGGGCCATTGGGGACTTATCACCATGGGTTTAGTTCTCCTTTAAGGTCCAAATTATGGAAAGTCTTCTTATCCAGAAAGTCCCAGGTGCTGATCATTCTGGAGAACAAGGTCCCATACCTGCACTTGATTCTGTGCTTTTTTTGGATCTAGATTGCACTGAAAGTGTATATTATATTACATGTATAAATACTTCTACTTTATACTGGGCCACCATCAGTAATCCTGGCGCCAGTGCTACTAAGTTAAACAAGACCTGCCCCCGCTGAATGTAAATAAACTATATGAATTTTTATGGTGAACATTGGCCCCAGCAAACCAAAACACACTCCAGGGCTCAAGGACAAATTCTCCCACTTCTATGTAATTACAATGAAATTGTACTGCGCTGTCGGATATGTTAGTGCTTTATAATAAAAATGTGATCATTGTATAGTCACAATACCTAAATAAGTATAAGTAAGCATTTTTCCAAAGTATGTATACTTTCCCTTTAAACCTTGTGTTTGCTTTTGGTTACTGAAACTAGGGATGCACCGAATACACTATTTTGGATTCGGACGAACCCCTGAATACTTCGCAAAAGATTCGGCCGCATACCCAACTGAATCCTAATTTGCATATGCAAATAAGTGAGGGGAAAGAGGAAAACATTTTTTACTTTCTTGTTTTGTGACAAAAAGTCCCACGATTTCATTCCCTACCCTAGTTTGCATATGCAAATTAGGAATTGGATTCGGTTTGGCCGGCCAGAAGGATTCGGCTGAATCGAATCCTGGAATCGTTGCATCCCCAAACCGTTTGATGCTTTTCAATTTCAACATGAGAATAACCATATTTTTTGATATTCTCTCATTTATTCTGTATTGTCCTCCTTCTCTACAGCTTGCCCTTCTTATGTGGCTGATGACTTACATAGGAGCTGTATTTAATGGCATCACACTTCTCATTCTTGGTAAGTCATTCTTCTCTGCATTATGCACTGGATTTTTATTTATTACATTATATATATATATATGTGTGTGTGAGTGTATATATATATATATATATATATATATATATATATATATATATATATATATATATATATATATATATATATATATATATATATATATATATTATTAGTCCTCAAGAAGGAGCACTCACAGGGTAATATACAGGAAGAGACAAGTGGGGGGGTGTTATAACGTGTTGCCAGATCATTGGTTGGTGAATATCTCAAGCATATTCAAATGAGCCAATTGTAAACCACAGTGTAGGTGTTTTAAAATAACCACAATCATCCCTTGTGTACATGGATACAATAGTAAAGACTCCAGTCGAGTGTGTTGATACAAAATAACTGCTTAGGCATTAGTAACCATTTAGACACTGTGTCAAAACACAATTTGAAGTACAGGTATAGGATCCCTTATCCGGAAACCCGATATCCAGAAAGCTCCGAATAACGGAAAGGCCGTCTCCCATAGACTCCATTTTATCCAAATAATCCAAATTTTTAAAAATGATTTCCTTTTTCTGTGTAATAATAAAACAGTCCCTTGTACTTGACCTTATTGGAGGCAGAACCAGCCTATTGGGTTTATTTCATGTTTATATGATTTTCTAGTAGACTTAAGGCATAAAGACCCAAATTCCGGAAAGATCTGTTATCCATAAAAACCCCAGGTCCCGAGCATTCTGAATAACGGGTCCCATACCTGTATAAGTCCAAAATGGAAACAAAAAGTATCAGTGAAGAGCGTGTGTATGTTAGAAAGCCTGTATATATTTATAAATATATATATAAAATAAAAAATTTCGGTCGGTTTAGTGGTATTTGGAGCTAAATCCACATTCACACCAAAATATGGAAACATTGTTTCAACCGCCAGAAGCAGGAGTACAGAAAAGAACAGACAGATACTGGTTTCAGTTGCTACTACAATTATATATTCCTTTTAACACCAAAGGGCAGATTTATCAAAGGTCGAATTGTAAATTCAAATTTAAAAAAAAAAATTTACCAACTCGAATTTGAATGTGAGGTTTACCCCACCTCGGCCATAGAAACGGTTCTGATTGGACTATTCTCCACCTGCCGAGTTCATGTAGAAGTCAATGGCGAAGTCCCTTGAACTATTTGAAGATGTTAATAGTAGTGATGAGCCAAATGTTTGGCAAGTTTCCCTTTCAAAAATGACGCCCCATAGACTCCAATGGCAGAAAAAAACTGTTGCGCTTCAAAAACAATGTGTCTTGCTTATTAAATTGTGAGTGTCAGCCATTGTGTGTCTCTCTCCTTACTGAATGTTGAGCGTGGGCTTCTGTAGTTTGTGTAGTCCTACTGTATACGTGTGTGTGGGACTCACCTCTATTTGTTTTTGGTCGTCCTTTGTGTTTACTGTAGGTGTCCTGCTGGCTTTCACTACACCCCTAGTGTATGAGAAATACAAGGTAAGTCTAAACACTGTCAATGGATATTTCTATTCTCTTGTTTTGGGACATATGTACTCAATGAAATGTCGAGTCACTAGTCTGTATATCTGTAAATCAATGGGCAACCAAAGACATCAGGGATGGGATACAGGTAGGAACAAAGTTATCATCACAGGGGGGTCACCATTGGGTATTGGGCCTGACACCTGCCTGTGACCCACTACTTGCCCTGCTGGAAATGCATTGGAGCTGTGGGATCTTTTGTGATCTGGTTGCAGCACCGCTGGGCATCCCTGGAACTTTTACTGACGTTAGATATTAAGGACACATGTTGTTCCCCTGCAAAACAAGTGTAGTATGTAGTAGTAGCCTGGAACAAACAGGACTGCACTCCAATGATTGATGCAGTTGAAAAAGTTTATTCAATATAAAAAACATCTCAAAAAAGCCTTGCGCTTTTCGTGCCTTGTGGGCACTTAGTCACAGGCCTATGACTGAGTGCCCACAAGGCATGAAACATGTAAGTCAGCCTATGAGTAAGAAACGCGTAAGGCTTTTGTTTGCTTTTTTGAGATGTTTTTCTATTAAACTTTTTTAACTTCATGAAGCATTGGAGTGTGGTCTGGTTTATGCCAGCCTTCTACTACTACTACATACAAAGCATATTGTCTGCCTCCCCAAGCTGAAGGTCTGGGGCTTGAGCACCTGGACCCCCCATTAGTTTTGGAAAGCTAACCCTTGATTTTCACCATGTCCACCATGTAAAATATTTTACTCTGAATACCGCACTCTTTACAGCTTTGTACTAGTGTTCTGCTCCAGTGAGTCTAACTTTTACAACCCATTCATATATTTTCTCCTTTTAATTCTTCTTGTCTCCCTCCATTTATTTATTTTTTCCCTTTAGGTACAAATTGATCATTACGTCTCGCTGGTCCATAGCCAAGTGAAGTCCATAACAGAGAAGTAAGTAGGCCTTGGGTATGTGAAGACTATGGTAGATGGAGGACGTGTTCAGGGGCAATGTTTTACCAAGTGCTTTTTTCCATTGCAGGATTCAAGCCAAGCTCCCAGGAGCCCTGAAGAAGAAGTCTGAGTGAAGGAGCAGAGTGTGGAGGGAGAGGGGAAGGGTGGTTGTAAGGGAGTGAGCACTGGCTATGTCATATCTCTTTACTTACTGTTCAATTGGCTTCATTTGTGTGACTATAAGGTCCTGTTGAAACACATTTAATATACAAGTGGTGTGTCTCTGGCAGGGTGAGGTTCTGTTTATACAGGATCTTAAATTTCTGTAAACACTGGAGAGCTGAGTAGAAACCCAGCAGTAGCACCTACTACTACTACACCTGTCACCCCTTCCATAAGCAGCTGCTCCCTTATTTCATTGGCTCGTCTCTGATCTGCACGTGCCTCAAGGCTTCTGCAGTCATACCTTGCCCTTTACTGTCTTACTTATACTTTTTAAAAACTTTTTCCCCAGACTTCTTGTCCCCATTTTTGTATATTTTCTCTTGTCCCTGCCTCTGCAGCTTGTAAACTTATGGAATGAGATTTCCTAATCCAGCACCCACCCAACGAATGCCAGTCACTGCCACATCATTAGCAAAAACAAAACCTCCTTTGCATTTTATTTTGCTATTTAATTTATATTTAATTTGTGTTGTTTGTTTGGAAATGCTTTGAGTGGCATGCCAAGTACTACTGATGGTTTTAGGGACACAAAGTTGCACTCTCTCTCCGTGTGCCTCACGTTCTGTCTCCTCTACTTGCACCATGAAGAGTCTACACAAGAGTCCCCAAAATTCTGTCTCCTCTTCTTGCACCATAAAGAGTCTACACAAGAGTCCCCAAAAATTCTGTCTCCTCTACTTGCACCATGAAGAGTCTACGAACAAGAGTCCCCAAAAATTCATCTCCTCCACTTGCACCATAAAGAGTCTACACAAGAGTCCCCAAAACTTCTGTCTCCTCTACTTGCACCATGAAGAGTCTACACAAGAGTCCCCAAAAATTCTGTCTCCTCTACTTGCACCATGAAGAGTCTACACAAGAGTCCCCAAAATTCGGTCTCCTCTACTTGCACCATGAAGAGTCTACACAAGAGTCCCCAAAAATTCTGTCTCCTCTACTTGCACCATGAAGAGTCTACACAAGAGTCCCCAAAATTCTGTCTCCTCTTCTTGCACCATAAAGAGTCTACACAAGAGTCCCCAAAACTTCTGTCTCCTCTACTTGCACCATGAAGAGTCTACACAAGAGTCCCCAAAATTCGGTCTCCTCTACTTGCACCATGAAGAGTCTACACAAGAGTCCCCAAAACTTCTGTCTCCTCCACTTGCACCATAAAGAGTCTACACAAGAGTCCCCAAAACTTCTGTCTCCTCTACTTGCACCATGAAGAGTCTACACAAGGGTCCCCAAAACTTCTGTCTCCTCTACTTGCACCATGAAGAGTCTACACAAGGGTCCCCAAAAATTCTGTCTCCTCTACTTGCACCGTGGAACGTGGGAATTCCTATCATTACATGTAATCTACACAAGAGTCCCCAAAAAAAGTGAATACACATATTAACTCTCAATGTTTTTATGTAGTATCATTATGTAGGCCCCGAGTGCAAGTGCGTATGAAACGTGTTCATTAGGTATGAATGTTCCCAAAGCTTTAAATCATTAAGGGGCAGATCTATCAAGGGTCGAAGAGAAAATCAAAGTAAAAAAAAAAAAATTTGAATTTCGAGCTATTTTTGTGTACTTCCACTATCGAATAGGCCAAAATTTGAATATTGAAATTTATCATGTACGGTCTCTTTAAAACTTCCTAGAACCTATGTGGAGTCCTTTGGTGGACTTTGAAAAATCCAAAGTTTTTTGGGGCAAATACTTTGATTCAAATTCTATCGAATGAGCTAAAACTTTGATTTGAGCCTTTATACCCGAAGTTAAAAACTTCGATTTTTTTTTTAGATAAATTCCGATTGGTCATTTTTATATTCGAATTTATGGGAGTTAAATCTGCCCCTAGGTGTTATGTTGGTGTTTGGGACAGTAGTGAGGGTTTGGTCTCCTCTGTAAAGAAGTAAGTCTGTTACTCGCATAGAAGGATCTAGTTAATGTTTTTGAGGTTCCTGGAAGCTGCAGTTTTGTCTTTTTATGTTGAACTGTCGCAGTTAAGGGCGGTGGCACACGTAGCGTTTTGGGGAGATTAGTCGCCCAGCAACAAATCGGCTCTTTTTCGAAATGCCTTCCCTCTGGCTAGAATGTAAATCACCGGCGGGAAGGCGTTTAGGGGAGATTAGTCGCCCGAAGAAGAGGCGACTAATGTTCCCAGTAGCCTCGTCAGCCACCACCCTAACTGGGTACCCCCATACACTGTTATGTATTAATGGAAAGAATAACCAACACAATGGCTGAAATGATAATAAAAAGAGAGGTTGTAGATTTAAGTTAAAGGACCAGTAACACCAAAAACTGAAAGTGTTTTAAAGTAATGAAAATATCATGTAGTGTTGCCCTGCACTGGTAAAACTGATGTTTGCTTCAGAAACACTACTATAGTTCATATCAACAAGCTGCTGAGTAGCAATGGCGGAAATTGAAAAACGGCTATATGGTACAGGATAAATAATGGATAACAGATAACTCCATTATGTTCTACAGAGCTTATCTGCTGTGTAACTTGAGCCTTTTCTCCTTTGAATGGCTGCCCCCATGGCTACACAGCAGCTTGTTTATATAAACTATAGTAGTACTTATCTGTTATCTACTGTGTATCCTGTGCTTGAATGGCTGCCCCCATGGCTACACAGCAGCTTGTTTATATAAACTATAGTAGTACTTATCTGTTATCTACTGTGTATCCTGTGCTTGAATGGCTGCCCCCATGGCTACACAGCAGCTTGTTTATATAAACTATAGTAGTACTTATCTGTTATCTACTGTGTATCCTGTGCTTGAATGGCTGCCCCCATGGCTACACAGCAGCTTGTTTATATAAACTATAGTAGTACTTATCTGTTATCTACTGTGTATCCTGTGCTTGAATGGCTGCCCCCATGGCTACACAGCAGCTTGTTTATATAAACTATAGTAGTACTTATCTGTTATCTACTGTGTATCCTGTGCTTGAATGGCTGCCCCCATGGCTACACAGCAGCTTATTTATATAAACTATAGTAGTGTTTCTGAAGCAAACACAGCAGTTTTACTAGTGCAGGGCATTACTACATTATATTTTTATTACTTTAAAACAATTTCATTTTTTGATGTTACTGGTTCTTTAAGAAATACTTCTCCTGCCTGGGGAGCAGGCTTTCTTTTGTTTAATGTGACGTGTTGCACTGAGCTTCTAACTATTCACTATGTATCAATGCTGTTAACGTTTAAATGCAATATTGTTCTTTTTACTTACAACAGGGACATGGACACTAATAATGCCCTCAAACCAACTTGTTCACAGGTGTTGCAAGTATAAAAGCATCTTTGTTTTTTCTTTTTAGTTTCTGCAAGTGCGTGGAACAAAATTCTATATATATTGCAAAATACATGTGGTATTAATAAAAAGGAATAGGAACACTCGGCCTTCTGTCTACTCTGTGTCTACTCCTTATTATCTGTATTATAAGTTATGTCTATGGTGCATGACAAGCTAATTGTTCTGAAACTAAAGGGAAAATCACTCATTCAGTCATTGTCAAAATTTTTATATATATATATATATATAGAATTGTCTGTGGTGTCCGCACTCCTTAGCTTGTGAACTCGAGGTGCACGATCAATAAATCATACATAGAGGTTGGAAGGATCAGCACACTCCATTTTGCGATGAAAAAAAGGGTTTTTTTATTAAACACACATAACTCCAACGTTTCGGTTCCGCCTGGGAACCTTTATACCTTTAATAAAAAAACACTTTTTTTCATCGCAAAATGGAGTGTGCTGATCCTTCCAACCTCTATATATATATATATATAGTCAACTACAAGAGTCCTCTGCACTCAACCCATTATCAATATATTTAAGACAGAGACATTTTGAAAATTAAGCGTAGGACTGGCCAGATATGGGATGACTTTGACGTAGTTGTTCAGCTTAAATATATTGCAATATATGGACAAACAATCCCTGTTTTGTTTAAAGGGTAAGGCATTTTTCAGTAGCAGTAGCACAAAATGTCTCTGTCTTAAATATATTGATAATGGGTTGAGTGCAGAGGACTCTTGTAGTTGACTATATGTATTTTGTGGTCACAGCCTCATTGCACCCCCGCCTAATGGTTTTAAAAATTAGTGGTGAGCACAACTTTCCCTTGTTTGTTATATATATATATATATATATATATATATATATATTCTGCATGAAGAGAGAATGAAGCGAAACAGATGCTGAGAGAAGAATAGTGAAGATAAACTTGATTATTTCAGAAATGATGCAGAATATTTAATTGATTGTATTTAGAAAGTTTCTTATTTCAGTATGATGAAGCTTATATTACATTTTCATTTTTGCAATAGTTCCCCTTTAAAGGATAAAAACCCTAAATGAAAAAAAAACTTCTACCCCTACCCTACATACACCCCACTCCCCCCCCCCCAGCCTAAGTGTTACCTGGGCAAATGCCCCTAACTCTTTACTTACCCCTTTGGCCAAAGGATTATTAAGCCTGCCACCACATCAAGGTCGGCTCTTTAAGCAGGTACTGACTCTGCACTAGAATTTGCATTTCTAATGTACAAATAAGAGCCATTTGGTTTAACCCCTTAGTCAAAAAATAACTATTGGTGGCCACTGGTGACCATTCTAGTTCAGCGACGGTCTTCTCCCTCCTCAGCAGGCTGTTTAAACTTGAAATATACTGGGCCCCCATGTACAGTTATATTAAAGAGACAAGAGGAAGGAGAGCCCTGTAGAATGTACAGTGTAAGATACAGTCGTTGTATTTGTCCTGATCACAGGTACAACCCAGTACATATTGTGGCAGCTGCAAAGGGAAAGTATTGTAACTGTAAGGGGAAGTAACTAGGTACCAATATCCCAAAGTGTGGCCCATAGAAAAAAGGTTTAGTTATGTGTTAACTCTTATTAAAGGAGAAGGAAAGGTTAAAACTAAGTAAACTTTATCAGAAGTGTCTATATAAATACACCAGTAAACCCTCAAAGTAATGTTGCTCTGAGTCCTCTGTCATAAGAAACAGCACATTTCTTTCCTTCTATTGTGTACTCATGGGCTTCTGTATCAGCTTAAACCTCATTGCCCTGGGCTTGAGCATGCTCAGTTTGCTCCTCTTCCTCCCCCCCCTCCCTACTCTACTGTAATCTGAGCCCAGAGCAGGGAGAGACTCAGGCAGGAAGTGATGTCACACCAAGCTAATATGGCAGATTCTATCCTAAACAAACAGAGTTTCTAGAGCTGTTTACTCAGGTATGGTAAAACATTCTACAGAATAAATATAACATTCTAGCTTGCACTATTGCAGCTAATCTATTGGCAATAAAATGCCTCCGTAGCTTTCCTTCTCCTTTAATTTGTATTGTTTATTTTATTTCACTTTATTTACCATCCAAATGGTGGTTGACTGTGAAGTCAACTTTTAGTAAGTTTTACACTAGAATGGCTAATTCTAAGCAACTTTTCATGATCTTCAGTTTTTCTTTAAAGTTTTTTTTTTTTTTTTTAATGTGTAGTGGACACCTCTGAGGACTTCACAGTTGGAATGAAAAGGAGCTGCTTGTGATACAAACTCTACAGGAGAGAGAGAATGCAGGGAGAAAGCTTCTATTATTCTGGGGTCATTTTAGAGAGCCTTTCAGGTGGATATTAATGAGCTGGAGAGAGTGCAGAGAAGGGCAACTAAACTGATAAAGGGAATGGAAGATTGAAATTCTCAGGGTAGACTGCCAAGGTTGGGGTTACTATTTAATAGTACAATAGAGGATATTATAGACAGATAGAATCCAGTATACTCCACTACAGTCTTCTCTTTCAGTGATGAAACATGTGTAACGTACTCATAGACTACTGGCTCCTCTCCTGTAGACTCAGGTACAGGCACACTTGGTGCTTTCAGGGATATGCATCATGTGCAAAATCAACTGAGTTTGCCTGCACCCAACACAACTGATCCAAGTGCAGACAAAAGAGGAGGCTAATGCACATTTCAGCAGCCGATTTCCACTCCAACATAACTAAAGACTCCTTTGCAATTGTGTCCGTCAAACTAAGCACAACCCTTCCATAGGTTACAGTACTATTTTCATTTAGAATCAGCCTATAGAAGAATCACGCCACCGCAACCCAGTGTAATGCGCCCAAAACATTGAAGGGCCGATTCACTAACTTCGAGTGAAGGATTCGAAGTAAAAAAACTTCGAATTTCGAGTCGTTTTTTGTGCTCCTCGACTATCGAATTGGCGTAAATTCGCCTGAGTAGAATGATTCGAATAGATCGAGCTGCAAAAACGCTGCGACTATTCACCATTCGATAGTCGAAGTACTGGATTGAGCGCAAAAACGCTGCGACTATTCGCCCATTCGATAGTCGAAGTACTGTCTTTTAAAAATACTTCGACTGCCTACTTCGCCACCTAAAACCTACCGAATTGCTTTAAAAACCTATGGCTTGTTTTCCAAGTTTTTGATTGAATAAAAAGGCATTCGATCAAATGAAAATCCTTCGAGCGAATATTCGATCGAGCGCCTATTCGCCTGGCGAATATTCGCCAGCGCGTAAATTCGCCCGAATTGCCTATTCGATTCTATTCCCCAGTCGAATTTCGAGGGATTTAACCCCTCGAAATTCAACCCTTGATGAATTTGCCCCTGTGTATTCTTCTTGATATAATAAACCACAGGGGCTCCTGTTTTTGAATAGCTTTGGTGTGCAGGCTCTGATTTATGTTACGGAACTCAGCATCATCACTGGGCTGGGGGCAACTTTGGGCGACTTTTGGCTACAAAGATTTTCATGGCACAACTTTTTACTAATACTGACACGCGCCTATGTATTTTCAGAAGACCATGTCAGTCTTGCTTTAAAGGGATACTATCATGGGGAAAAAATTTTTTTTTCAAAATGAATGAGTTAATAGTGCTGCTCCAGCAGAATTCTGCACTGAAATCCATTTCTCAAAAGAGCAAACAGATTTTTTTATATTCAATTTTGAAATCTGACATGGGGCTAGACATTTTGTCAATTTCCCAGCTGCCCATGTCATGTCACTTGTGCCTGCACTTCAGGAGAGAAATGCTTTCTGGCAGGCTGCTGTTTTTCCTTCTCAATGTAACTGAATGTGTCTCAGTGGGACCTGGATTTTACTATTGAGTGTTGTTCTTAGATCTACCAGGCAGCTGTTATCTTGTGTTAGGGAGCTGCTATCTGGTTACCTTCCCATTGTTCTTTTGTTTGGCTGCTGGGGGGGGGAAGCAGTACAGCAGTACAGTGATCAAAGTTTATCAGAGCACAAGTCACATGACTAGGGGCAGCTGGGAAATTGACAAAATGTCTAGCCCCATGTCAGATTTCAAAATTAAATATAAAAAAATCTGTTTGCTCTTTTGAGAAATGGATTTCAGTGCAGAATTCTGCTGGAGCAGCACTATTAACTGATTCATTTTGAAAAAAAATTTTTTTCCCATGACAGTATCCCTTTAAAATATTTAGGCATTTAAATTGGAAAAAATGTGTTAAAAACGGTACTAATTAACCCCCAGTGCAGATCTTGATAACTTTTAAAAAATACACTATATTCTGCTTCGGGAGAATTTCAACACAGTGTCTATATTGCCCAAATTGTTTTATATTGTCCAGACTCTTCTGATACCTGTCCCAAGAAATATCCTCAAGGACATGCAGTCAACATTTTTGGAAATCTACCTGGGCTAAGTCTAGACATAGGATCTCTAAAGCCATAATGTTGGTACATACTTAACATCCATTGATATTGGGAAGAGTCACACTTAACACAGTATGTACAGCAGAGAATATGGGCCTTAGCAATAGGTAAGAAAGATACATGCAAAAAATGTTATATTCCCTGTCGATTAGATGAGATCAGATATCCAATGCTGAAAGTGTCAGCTGTTTGATTAACTGGCATATCTGTAAGCCTTAAACATTAGGTTAATATCGGGGTGGGGCTTAATTAATGTCACAATGATCTCATCTGTAAGACTTGAACATTAAAGAGACACAGACAGTCAGGCTGGCAAAACAGTCAGGTTTAGAAACTTTAAGTGACACTTAATTACAAAAGTAGCCCTATTAGT
This sequence comes from Xenopus laevis, assembly GCF_017654675.1. Classification (NCBI taxonomy): domain Eukaryota; kingdom Metazoa; phylum Chordata; class Amphibia; order Anura; family Pipidae; genus Xenopus; species Xenopus laevis. The sequence goes on from NC_054378.1 coordinate 1,797,014, forward strand.
GAAAAATGGCCAACATGAATTATGGGTAATTTTAAATATAAATGTATATTTTAAAAAGTTGTATTTAAGTGTTACTGTGCCTTTAAGATAATATGAGGGCGGGGCTTAATTGTGATGTCACAATGAACAGAGTTGACTTGATAACTGACACAACAAACACCTAATCATTGCTATCCAGCACACGAGAGAAGAAGGACCTTAGCGAAAGGTAAGAAAAATACATACAAAAAAACTCTATATACCCTGTATATTATGGGATGTCAAACTATGAAAGTACCAGCTACTTGACTAATTGGCATATCTGTAAGCCTTAAACCTTAAGTTAATATGTGGCTGAATTAATTATGATGTCATAATGATCTGTAAGCCTCAAATGAATATGGGGCGGGGCTTAATTGTGATGTCACAATGAACAGAGTTGACTTGATAACTGACACACCAAACACCTAATCATTGCTATCCAGCACATGAGAGAAGAAGGACCTTAGTGAAAGGTAAGAAAAATACATACAAAAAAACTCTATATACCCTTTATATTATGGGATGTCAAACATCCCATAGTGCTACGCAATATGTTGGCGCTATATAAATACATGTTAATAACTATGAAAGTACCAGCTACTTGACTAATTGGCATATCTGTAAGCCTTAAACCTTAAGTTAATATGTGGCTGACTTTATTATGATGTCATAATGATCTGTAAGCCTCAAGTGAATATGGGGCGGGGCTTAATTGTGATGTCACAATGAACAGAGTTTACTTTATACCTGACACACCAAACATCATTGCTATCCAGCACACAAGAGAAAATTGACATTATCGAAAGGTAAAAAAAATACATATAAAAAACTCTATATACCCTGTATATTATGGGATGTCAAATTATGAAAGTGTCAGCTGTTTGACTAATTGGCATATCTGTAAGCCTTAAACCTTAAGTTAATATGTGGCTGACTTAATTATGATGTCATAATGATCTGTAAGCCTCAAGTGAATATGGGGCGGAGCTTAATTGTGATGTCACAATGAACAGAGTTGACTTGATAACTGACACACCAAACATCATTGCTATCCAGCACACAAGAGAAAATTGACATTATCGAAAGGTAAGAAAAATACATACAGGTGTAGGATCCCTTATCCGGAAACCTGATATCCAGAAAGCTCAGAATTACAGAAAGTCTATCTCCCATAGGCTCCATTTTATCCAAATTTTTAAAAATGATTTCCTTTTTCTGTGTAATAATAAAACAGTCGCTTGTACTTGATCCAAACTAAGATATAATTAATCCTTATTGGAAGCAAAACCAGCCTATTGGGTTCATTTAATGTTTAAATTAATTTCTAGTAGACTTACGGTATGAAGACCCAAATTACGGAAATATCCGTTATCCGGAAAACCCCAGGTCCCGAGCATTCTGGATAACAGGTCCCATACCTGTAAAAAAAAAAAACTCTATATACCCTGTATATTATGGGATGTCAAATTATGAAAGTGTCAGCTGTTTGACTAATTGGCATATCTGTAAGCCGTAAACCTTAAGTTAATATGTGGCTGACTTAATTATGATGTCATAATGATCTGTAAGCCTCAAGTGAATATGGGGCGGGGCTTAATTGTGATGTCACAATGAACAGAGTTGACTTGATAACTGACACACCAAACATCATTGCTATCCAGCACACAAGAGAAAATTGACATTATCGAAAGGTAAGAAAAATACATACAGGTGTAGGATCCCTTATCCAGAAATCCGATATCCAGAAAGCTCCGAATTACAGAAAGTCTGTCTCCCATAGGCTCCATTTTATCCAAATTTCTAAAAATGATTTCCTTTTTCTCTGCAATAATAAAACAGTCGCTTGTACTTGATCCAAACTAATATATAATTAATCCTTATTGGAAGCAAAACCAGCCTATTGGCTTTATTTAATGTTTAAATGAATTTCTAGTAGACTTAAGGTATGAAGACCCAAATTACGGAAAGATCCGTTATCCGGAAAACCCCAGGTCCTGAGCATTCTGGATAACAGGTCCCATACCTGTATAAAAAACTCTATATACCCTGTATATTATGGGATGTCAAATTATGAAAGTGTCAGTTATTTGACTAATTGTCATATATGTAAGCCTTAAACCTTAAGTTAATATGTGGCTGACTTAATTATGATGTCATAATGATCTGTAAGCCTCAAGTGAATATGGGGCGGGGCTTAATTGTGATGTCACAATGAACAGAGCTGACTTGATAACTGACACACCAAACATCATTGCTATCCAGCACACAAGAGAAAATTGACATTATCAAAGGTAAAAAAAATACATATAAAAAACTCTATATACCCTGTATATTATGGGATGTCAAATTATGAAAGTGTCAGCTATTTGACTAATTGGCATATCTGTAAGCCTTAAACCTTAAGTTAATATGTGGCTGACTTAATTATGATGTCATAATGATCTGTAAGCCTCAAGTGAATATGGGGCGGGGCTTAATTGTGATGTCACAATAAACAGTTGACTTGATACCTGACACACCAAACACCTATTTATTTATTTCCAGCACACAAGAGAAGAAGAATCTTAGTGAAAGCACACGAGAGAAGAATCTTAGTGAAAACACACGAGAGAAGAATCTTAGTGAAAACACACGAGAGAAGAAGTTTAGTGAAAACACACTAGTTAAGAAGAAGCTTAGTGAAAACACAAGGAGTGAAGAAAAACCTTAGTGAAAGCACGCAAGTGAAGATGGACCAAAACGAAAGCTCACAAGTGAAGAAGAAACTTGAAAAAAAGGGTAAGAAAAATACCTACAAAAAACTCTATATATCCTGTATATTATGGGATGTCAAATTCTGAAAGTGTCAGCTGTTTGACTAATTGGCATATCTGTAAACCTTAAAGATTACGTTAATATGGGGGGCTTATTATGATATCACAATGATCATATCTGTAAGCCTTAAATTAATATGGGGCAGGGATTAATTGTGATGTCACAATGAAAAACAGTTGACAATACCTGGTGCACAAAACACCTATCCAGAACAGGAGAGAAGAAGGGCCTTAGCAAACTCTAAAAAAGATACAAACAAAAACTCTATATACCCTGTTGATTATGGGATGTAAAATTATGAAAGTGCCAGCTTTGAGATATGTGTAAGCTTTAAATTAGGGATGCACCGAATCCAGTATTCAGTTTGGGATTTGGCCAGGATTAGTCCTTTTTCAGCAGGATTCAGATTCAGCTGAATCCTTCTGCCCGGCTGAACCGAATCTGAATCCTAATTTGCATATGCATATGCAAATTAGGGGCAGTTGGAGGGAAATTGACTTTTTGTCACAAAACAAGAAAGTAAAAAAATTTCCCCTTCCCACCCCTAATTTGCATACGCAAATTAGGATTCCGTTTGGTATTCGGCCGAATCTTTCGCAAAGGATTCGAGGGTCGGCCAAATCCAAAATAGTGTATTTGGTGCATCTCAACGTTAAAGATTAAGTTTATATGGGGGTGGGGCTCAATTGTAATATCACAATAATTATATCTGTAAGCCTAGAACATTCAGAGTACATTAATATTATGAAAATCACAAATCAAATTAAGTAGATTTTTCTGTTTTTCTTTACAGGTTTCTGTGGATGTTTCTGCCCATTTGGTGATTTAGGGAAAGCAAGAAAAATGTTGAGAAGATTGTTTAGCGCTTGTTGTAAGGTAAGTCTATTAAAAAAGATTGGGGTGTGTTCTGTTGGGTAGAATGGGGAGAAATACAAGTGCAAAGTGCACAAAATATGGGCTATAATAATGGCCCCAGAAGAGGAAAACCTGGTAACACTTGTCCTTTTGGGGTTCCAGAGAGGAATAATAATTATTTGAGTAATGTCCCTCATTATTTGACTCATTAATAAGCATTTCCCTCTTATTATCAAGTGCCTGAATGAGTTATCATTATGTGCACAGAGATTAAATCAGTTCTTTTAGAGCAAAGTGGGCTTCATATATATTGATTTTCTTTCTATTTGTCATTATTAAAGTCAAAAGTTGTGTTTGAGTCCATTTTAGTATGTTGTTTGCAGTTGCCTTACTTTCTTCCTTACACTAAATATTCTATTGTTCTTTTATCCAAAACAGGGACGAAAGCGAAAAACTCAGTTAAAGGTAATGGATTGTATTTTATAATTACTTTTTATTGTGTATATGACTTAAATACACATTTTTAGTATGGCTATAGAGGAAGATGACCCCGCGGTCAGTTTGTTTCTTCTATAGTTGCATCACTATCAATATTATTACTTTATATTATTTAATATTACTTGGCCACTTTGCTTTTTCTTTTGTTTTTAATAATATTTTTTTTTAATATCTCTAGGAACCCAGTGGAACATTGGACCTGGGAAATCTGATTGGCGACGGCTCCTATGGCCAAGTCTACAAGGTAAACTAAAGTATCTAACACAGAGATAGCAGATAAATAATAACTTCAATTGCTTGTTCACCTATGAAATAATTATTAGGGTGGTGTAGATCATGAGACAGTTTGCAATTGGTCTTTTTTCAATTAAATATGGTTGTTCTGCAGCTCAAAAGTTTAGAATTTCAGGAGCGATCTAGTTTTTATTTATCCTAGCAACTATGTAGTGGTTACATTATAGACTGGAAAATGAATAGAAAGGGATCTTTATAGAAATAAAGATTAACAAAAACTTAGTGAAGAATAGGTCATTCTGTATCATTCTAATATTTAACATAAAGGTAGACTTCCCCTAAACCTTTTATTAATTCTGCTGTAAGCATGACTACCTATAAACTTCTTATAATAAGCTAGCCTGTTATTATAGGAAATTATCTAATGATGGGATGAACATGTACTGAAAAAGGCAAGTTTCAAATATTAACAAAATCCTTTCTTTTCTTTTACAGGGTCACAATCTGAAAACCAAGAAGGTTGTGGCCATTAAAATGATGACCCCTACTGAGGTAATATATCTTTTTCCTTAAATTATGAGAAAACTCATCATTTTGCCTTAACTTATAAGAAAGTGCACTGTATTTACTCGTGTTTCTATTTACCTAGGATAATCTGAAGGAAATCAAGAGGGAGATAAAGATCCACATGAAAGTATCGACCCATAAAAACATCGCCTCATTCTATGGAGCCTATCAACAACCTGGCTCCATAATGATGCCTATAATGGTAAGACTAGGTTTTTCTACAGATACATAGGGGCCGATTCACTAAATTCGAATGAAGGATTCAAAGTAAAAAAAACTTCAAATTTCGAAGTATTTTTTGGGCTACTTCGACCATCGAATGGGCTACTTTGACCTTCGACTACGAATCGAACTATTCCAAGTAAAAATCGTTCGACTATTCGACCATTCGATAGTCGAAGTACTGTCTCTTTAAAAAAAACTACAACCCCCTTCTTCGGCAGATAAAAGCTACCGAAGTCAATGTTAGCCTATGGGGAAGGTCCCCATAGGCTTGCCTAAGTTTTTTTGATCGAAGGATATTCCTTCGATCGTTGAGTTAATCGTTGGATTCGAAGGATTTAATCGTTCGATCGAAGGAATAATGTAGTACGTTAGTTCTACCTTATTTTCTACTAAACTCAATACTTTGGGGAGCATACAGGAACATGCTATTAATATTTGTCTTTTTCTTACAGATTGAAATGGAATTTTGTGGAGGTGGGACACTCTTCGAACTGATCGAAAACCCTTTTAGTCAAAATCTTTCCGAACATTGCATTGCTTATGTATGTCGGGAAGTCTTAAAGGTATGTCAGGTTCAACTTATTCAATCATATTCTATATTTCTTTATCATTTGTGTTAGAGAACGTTGACAAATTGCTATTTTATTCTTTTTTTTTCTTTTTCTTTCTTACAGGGTCTGTCCCACCTGCAGAAAAAACAAATAATGCACCGAGACATCAAGCCCCATAATATTGTCATAACCGAAGACGCCGGTATACGTTTAAGTAAGAAAAATGTATCTAATATATGATAATTATAGGATATCATTGTTTTTTTATTAATCTACTGCAGATAGGTTTGTCACCTGGCAGTATATTAAACACCTTGCTTACAATTATTCTTGATACCATTGATATTAATAGATAACAAATGTTCCAATGGCATGCATTATATATATATATATATATATATATATATATATATAATAACAACACCTAATTATTTTATCCATTGTTTTCTGTTTTTTACTTTGAGACCAGTATAATTACATTACAATTTAACTTATTAATTAAATTTTCGTTGATGTTTTTCAGTTGATTTTGGGCTTGCACGAATAGTGAAGAAAGATCGGCCTTGTAATGAACTACTGGGAACGCCACACTACATAGCACCTGAAGTGTGGCTCTGCAGGGCATATGATTTCAAGGTAAGACTTCACCTTAAGCGAGTATTTTTTAAATGTGGTCCAACTGTCATTTTTCTGTATGCTTTACACCTTTCTGATTAAATAACAGTGACCACCACTGTCCCCATAGGCCTAAGAATAAAAAAAACACACACAGTTGTATCAGCAATCAGTATCATGTATTCATGTGTGTATATATAGTCTGTTTTATTATATACACAATATATAAATAGCAGTTGAAGCTAAAAAGAGATATTTCTGTGGTTTTCTTATGTCAAACAAGCCCTAACTAGCAATTTCTTCTTGAAACTCTTACTTTAATTTTTACATCAATACATGAAAGTGTCAGCAATGCTGATTATTTGTTGTCTTTTCCTCTCAGTCATACGCAAGAATAAACAGAGGTGAGATTGAAAACCTATAATAATATGTAACTGAAAAATACATTAAATAATTGCCTTTCTTTTCATTTTCAGTGTGACATATGGTCTTTGGGAATGACTGCCATTGAGATGGCAGAAGGAGAATCCCGTGAGTATTTCCCAGTATCTTTTTGTGTTGTGTTAGACTTGTTTGGGGCTTTCACCAAACACATATAGATATTAGTTGTATGTATACTGTGTTGAATGAAAGAAGTAATGTTGCACATAAGCCCAGCTCTCCCCAACTCTGAGAGAAGTAAGAATGCAACATGAAGTTTAAGAACAAATTAGTGTTATTATCAACTATGATTAATAATTTAATAAACATATAATAGTTTGCTAGCTCTGTAGCATTTAGTTGGAGCTCTGGGAATCAGTTTTTAACAATATCTAAAGGGACCAGGTTAAAAATGACTGGTGTATGATTCATCAGATTGTAAGGTTTGCGGGGCAGGCAGTAAATATTTTCAAATAAACGACCTAGACTTATTTGGAACATCTGGAATCTGACATGTATTTATTTATACCCATTAGCACTGCTCCAGTCACAAAAAGTAGCAATTGGAAAAGAAGTCGTATATGGTGATCCTCCAACTCTGAGTCGACCACGCAGATGGTAAGATAACCACATCTCACTTGACTTTAGTCACAATCTAAAGGGATGATCCTGACCCCATTGCCACCCTGGGCCTTTTCCCATTCACCTTTTTAGCACCAGAGGGGGTCCAGGAGGTTCTCTTCCCATAATACAGAGAGTGCACTAGCAGAGCCTAATTTCCAGTTTTAAAATCAGACATTCTGCTCTTAAAGATATCAGGAGCATCTTATATTATCTCTAAATCAACATTTATTTTTTTCCAGGTCTAAAGCATTTAACTCATTTATTAAGGTCTGTCTAACCAAGGATCCCAAAGACAGACCAACGGCTAAGTTTCTGCTACAAAACCATCCCTTTATAACAAAGCTACGGGATGAAAGGGAAGCGAAAGCAGAAATAAAAGACCTAGTGAGAAGACTGAATGCAGCAAGACATTGGCAAGGTAAGGGACTTGTATGTTTTTTTACATGCTCTGGGCATTTGTAGAGGTAGTAAAGGACATGGATAGATTAAGGTTTTGTTAGTATAGAAATAAGGATCAAATCAGGCATAATCAAACATAGAAAAATACATTCTTACATTTTATTTTATTCCCTTTGCAGAAGATAAAGTTGAAATACAATCTGATGTAGAAATAGAAGAAACAGTAGAGAATGCTGAAGATGTAGATCTTTGTTCAAAAACAGCAGAAAATGCTGCATTTTTACCACAAGATGTCGGCTCAACCGACATCAAGAAAAAACAGGACACCATATATCATACTGACATAGGAAAATCTAAGAAGGTAGTTGAAGCCTCAACTACACCTAAGGAGGACCCACTTCAGTCCAGCGGACGAGACCCAGTATTAGAAGAAAATACTGGAGATGTCAACACTGAAAAAGCTAGTGGCTATATAGGCTTGGTTATTTTATTGTTATTATTGTTAGTAGTACTTTTTTTTATTTCTATAGAAGCACAAATCTTTAGCTTTACATGCATTTAATAATGTTTTCATATGGACTTTGGGCAATAAGCAAAAAAGGAGGAAGGAGGCACATCTTACTAGCTACAAAATTAAGAAGCTGTAAGACTGCAGCTTTGTTTTTCTGCAAAGAATTCCCTTTATTGGGATATAAGCAAAAGAGGAGGAAGGAGGCACATTTAATTCAGAAGATGAAATTCTGCATCTTCATTTCTTGCAAATGTTTTTCAACATTTGGATCTAAACAA